>NW_027182103.1:7411236-8026236 GCF_029961685.1 Aristolochia californica | reverse complement strand
TCATGCTATCTATAGTCAACCCCTTTGAACCTTATTTTACATAAGCCTTTATTTGTTCTTTTAACTACATAAACCATTCCTGCTCTAAGCCTGAAAAACCATTGATCTACCTTTAATGAATTGAGAAAATACTTTGGAGAAAATTTACATTTAAAGAGAAAGTTAGTTCAAAGAAAATTATCCATATTATGTTTGCTCTTTTTAATCAAAGTTAAAAAAAATGTTGAAGTGGTTGAAAATTTCAAAAGGCTACGAGAATCGAGGTGGCTGAAAAAAAAACTCAATAAGTGGAGTATGTATCACTTCAGATTTTGTTAAAGGAGTAGTTGGTATTACTCTATTGATTACAGCAACAATAATGTCACTAGTATGAGCATATGATTGAGGAAAAGCTATGGTTTGAATCCTATAGATATCTCTTTTATTGTTCTTTTCACCAAGTATTTTCCTAGTTCGCTTTGATTTTCCATATCCAATTCTTTCTTAGCCCTCACCCTGTGGCCTGTCATTACAACCTGATTAAAGACCTTTTGATCTCTCATTTTGGTGTTGACTATTGGACTTATGGGGTTAAGCTTTGAGAGAATTCTTCTGAATTTAGTTGTTCTACTTTTATCTGAGTTTGTAGGTGGTTTGAGTTTAAATTGACTATATCACACACACACACACTCAAGGTCTTATCTTTAGGTTGAAGTAAACACTTAACTCTTGCTTGACAAATTGCAAAAAAAATTATTGATTTTCCAGCTATCCTTGATGTTAAAAGAGTAAGATATTAGTGATGAAATCTAAATTCAGATCGTGACTTAGTGAGTGACGATACTTCATTATAGGGTCTAGTTGATATTGCCTAAAGTAGTATTTTATTTTATTTTCTTTTTTTTTGAGGACAAACAAAGTTTTAAGTTTGGGGGTGTTTGATGGCTTGCATAATTTAATATATTTTATCACCGCTTTACTTTAAAACTTAGTCTAATTTTATTTATTTTCATTGATTTTAGGATTCATTGTTGTTATTTAAATGTTATGTCAGATTTGAAGAAAACAAAGATATAAATTTTATTGGTGCAATTTGAGGATAAAAGACGGGAACATTTCGCTGGCTTGACTCGAACGATTCCGGGTCTCAGCAGGACAGGAGCGACCCAGCTCATTAATTGAGAGTCCTAACTTAGGAAAAACTCAATTATTCTACATTCTCTTCTTCCGCAGAACAGAACAAAACTTCTCTTCGCCTTATTCTTCGGTGACAAACCAGAGACTCCCGATGGATAACAGCAGTGAAGATACGATCCAGAGAGGAAAATGAAAAAAAGAATTAATCTGGTTGGATGATTCCTATATGAAAAAGAACTTACGGAATTTTGGATTTTACAGAAGAAGGAACGGGATTGGAAGCTATCTGTTTTGAGCGAGTTCCACGCATCGCACGGACACGGGGATGATAGAGGGAAGATTTCGTTGGTGTTTTGGAGGACGAGCGGCGACGGAGGTGAGGAATTTTTTCAGTGTTCATTTTTCCTTCCTTTATTCTCAGAAAAATTATGGTGAATTCGTTTATGTTGAATTTAATTTTTAGCATGAACTAAATTTTATTTATTCTAGGAAAACGATGTAATCTAATTCTGAATTATGCTTGATTTTTTATGCTAATTTAAAGTAATTCTTTCTTTGTTTATCTGATTTATTCTAAGTTTATTGCTTCTAGTTAACTGGTCATTAATTAGATGATGTTAATCTTATGATTTGCTATCGAAAGAGGGAATTATAGGATAGATCTGGAATATTTCGGCATAGGTAAATATAGAGATCGAAAGACTTGTATGAACCTATGTAGTATTGAAATCATGAGTCTTATTACTTTCTTGCTTTATTACTTTGCATACTCTTGTGTGAAATGATGAACAAGAATAATTTCCAATTGACTACAGAAAGAGGTTTTTGGATGAATTAGAGATTTTCTAATAAACAGAAAGAATTAAATTAAATTAGTTAGATGAGTAAAGCATAGTGAGGAATTAGGAGAAATCTATTTCATAGAAGTTTCCTTTCCCGTTAATTTGATCTTCAAACATCATTTTTTCTTTCCCTTTGTGTATTTTGCTTTGAATTGATTTTATTTTGAATTGCAATTACAAAAATCTTAGTGATTTCTCTAGATAAAATTAAGATTAGTATAACTTTGGTATTTGTCAAAAGTAAGTTACCAATCCCTGAGGACGATACTCTTCTCATCACTTTACTATAAAACTATGATATTGTGCACTTGCAGTTTTACACCGATCAAGTTGATCCTTCTCCACCAGTCATTGCTCTCGATTATGAACCAAATCTCTTATACCACTTGTTAGGAATTAGACGCCCTAATTCCAAACTAACGAGAGCAATAATAATAAATGCAAAAGAAGAAAGAACAAGCACGAAAGAAACAACAATATTTATACAGGTTTGCCTCAAGGTGAGACTACGTCCTATCTTCTACTGCTGCAATAATCTACTATGAAGATGAAATAGTTTACAAGAGAAATCTCACATACTTACAGGTGTTTTTCTCTAACCTCACTTAGCTGCAACTGATGATCTTACTCCGGGTGATTAAACCCTAACAACGGCGCCCCCAAATATAAAGAAATATTTAGGGCAATCAGATTACAAGTGTTAAATCCCAAAACTACCCTTAATGAAATAGCAGTCAATATATCATGGACACGGCCAGGGGTTCCACCCCCGCCCCTTCCAAACCCCACAGTAACCTTACCGTGAAGGTCAATCCACGACTGAGTGAAAGGTGTTAATTAGGCTCCACTACTTAACACCAACTTGAGTAATCTCTCACTTCACACTCCTTATGATGGCCCAGATGACTAGGGGTGGCATCGAGCCGAGCCGAGCCCGTACCTGCCAATGTTCGAGTCAAGCTTGATTTAAAAATTTTGAACTCGAGCTCGAGCCTAAAAGTTTTTATCGAACTCGAGTTCAACAATTTTAACCAAGTTCGAGCCAAGCTTGACCTTCAACATTCACTTAAAACTTTTCAAAAAATACATGTCTTGAGTTCGAGCTCCAACATACATTTAAAATTTTTCAAAAAATATATGTCAAATAAATTGTATATAAAATTATGCATACATTTTACATAAAATTGGGAATGACCTCTACTTAAAATTGGGCATAAGGTTGGCATTGAATCCAGTTGAGTCCGAACCTTGTTCAAACCAAGCTTGATTTAAATATTTCAAACTCGATCTCAAGCCAACCCTAGCCTCGGCCTAAAATTGTAATCGAACTCGAGCCTAATAATTTTTACCGAGTTCAAGGTCAAGCACCATCCGAGTTCGAGCTTAACCTACATTTAATACTCTATATAAAATATATGTCAAATAAATTATATATAAAATTGTTACAATGTGGGACCCACCATGGTTCTCGATCTGGTGGGACCCACCATGAGGACGTGAGACACCAAGAAAAGTCCTCATCCAAGAAATCACGAGTTAAGGAATCAAGAAGCACAAGCAAATTGAGTTAGAAGATTTGAAGATTAAGTGGGACCCACAAATATCTCACTAGCTATCAACCTTATCAAGATGAGCTGGAGGATCACGAGGGACCCACAAGGATAAGGCTACGAGCTGGCCTTCTCCCTTATAGTCACGTGAAAAAAGCAAGAGTTCTAGTCCCACTCATATTATGCTTCTAGTAGTTTGGTTTAAATAGACTTATCTTAGAGAGTTAGAGTTGGAATGTAATTAGGATTGAAAGGTTAATTGTATAAGGACTCTACCTCCTCCTCTACTATAAATAGAGGTGTTGTAATTCAGATTAATCAAGTTACACATCTCATTCTCGAGTTACTCTCTCTCTCTCTCCCTTTTCTTGGCACAACCTCTCTTTGCTCTTTTATTTTTTCTTCTCTCTACCTGAGAGCTCTTCTTCCCTTTTCTCTTTTTTCTTTCTTCTTTCTCTTGCTCAGAATTATGGAAAAAGGATCATAAATGCAACATGGTATCAGTGCATTATATTTAGGATCCCTCATCAAAGGAATGCTCCGGAGAAGTGATGATCAACACCACTCAAAGAAGGCTCTTTTATGAAGGAAGAACACAAGGCGAGAGATAAGTGTTCAAAATTATTTTTTTTATGCTACTGGTTTTCGAATTTAGAAGATGATTCAAGGATGAATATGTGAATGTTTTCATCTTATTATGTTATGGATATGCATGCCTCTCTATCTAGAAGGAGCTATTAAAATAGTTTTACCGAGACCCGTCCATAATCAGATTTTTGGAATTTTTTTTCATGGGATAAGAGTTCTCTTATATAGAAGAATGTTATTAAGCCTCATATGAGTGGTTTTTGAAAAAAAATAAGAATAATAATTTAGCATTGATGCTAAATTTTCCCATACATCGAGTTGATTGAAGAAGTGCTACTTGGTGTTATTATTAGAAAAAAAAATTGAAGAAAGGCCTTTTTGGCTGAAAAAAATATGAATATCAAAGGTGATATACTGAGAATCACTACCATACCCTTACGTGGGGTATCAAGTTTTATGAGTTGGTCCACATCGGTTTGAAGGTTTCTTATAACAAAAGACCTACTTGGTCACCTCACTACCCGAGGACCACCTGTTGATGAAGATGATATTTTTTATATGAAATGGTTGAAGAATGATACTTTGGTAATTGGTTGTCTAATAAATAGCATGGAAGAACATGTCTCTTGTAATGTTATTCACCTTGATACTGCTAAACAAATTTGGGAGACATGTGCTAAACTATACTCATGCCCGGATACACTACATAGACCCTATGATATTCTCCAAAGAATGTTGAATACTAAACAAGGAGAAAATATTCATGAGTACTTGGCCTGCTTTAGAAGCTTTCTTCAAGAGTGAAAGTTAGCTCAGCCCTCAACCACTGATATTTCTATCCAAGACAAATAGAAGGAAGCCTTAATTGCTGCTATTTGTCTTGCAAATGTTAAACCTCATCTTGAGATTGCCAAGAGTCAACTTTTGAGTGCTTCTGTTGTCCCAAAGTTTGATGATGTGTGTGAAACACTACTTCGTAGAACATATGATACCAAATGTACTCATTGTAAATTTTTTGGCCACACTATAGATCAGTGCCGTTACAAGGCATGCACTTACTGTGGAAAATATGGCCATTATAAAGAAATATGTTATAAATCAAATGAAAAGTTAGAATTGACAAGTAGGGGTGACATCCAGCCGAGCCGAGCAGAGCCGAGCCCGTACCTGCCTATGTTCGAGTCAAGCTTGATTTAAAATTTTCGAACTCGAGCTCGAGCCTAAAAGTTTTTATCGAACTCGAGTTTAATAATTTTAACCAAGTTCGATTCAAGCTTGAGATTCAACATTCACTTAAAACTTTTCAAAAAATACATGTCTTGAGTTCGAGCTCCAACATACATTTAAAATTTTTCAAAAAATACATGTCAAATAAATTGTATATAAAATTATGCATACATTTTACATAAAATTGGGAATGACCTCTACTTAAAATTGGGCATAAGGTTGGCATAGAATCCAGTTGAGTCTGAACCTTGTTCAAACCGAGCTTGATTTAAATATTTCAAAATCGATTTCGAGCCAACCCTAGCCTTGGCCTAAAATTGTAATCGAACTCGAGCCTAATTATTTTTACCGAGTTCGAGGTCAAGCACTATCCGAGTTCGAGCTTAACCTACATTTAATACTCTATATAAAATATATGTCAAATAAATTATATATAAAATTGTTACAATATGGGACCCACCATGGTTCTCGAGCTGGTGGGACCCACCATGAGGACGTGGAACACCAAGAAAAGTCCTCACCCAAGAAATCACGAGTTAAGGAATCAAGAAGCACAAGCAAAATTGAGTTAGAAGATTTGAAGATTAAGTGGGACCCACAAATATCTCACTAGCTATCAACCTTATCAAGATGAGCTGGAGGATCATGAGGGACCCACAAGGATAAGGCTACGAGCTGGCCTTCTCCCTTATAGTCACGTGAAAAAAGCAAGAGTTTTAGTTCAACTCATATTATGCTTCTAGTAGTTTGGTTTAAATAGTCTTATCTTAAAGAGTTAGAGTTGGAATATAATTAGGATTGAAAGGCTAATTGTATAAGGACTCTACCTCCTCCTCTACTATAAATAGAGGTGTTGTAATTCAGATTAATCAAGTTACACATCTCATTCTCGAGTTACTCTCTCTCTCTCTCCCTTTTCTTGGCACAACCTCTCTTTGCTCTTTTATTTTTTCTTATCTCTACCTGAGAGTTCTTCTTCCCTTTTCTCTTTTTTCTTTCTTCTTTCTCTTGCTCAGAATTATGGAAAAGGGATCATAAATCCAACATGGTATCAGAGCATTATATTTAGGATCCCTCATCAAAGGAATGCTCTGGAGAAGTGATGATCAGCACCACTCAAAGAAGGCTCTTTTATGAAGGAAGAACACAAGGCGAGAGATAAGTGTTCAAAATTATTTTTTTTATGCTACTAGTTTTTGAATTTAGAAGATGATTCAAGGATGAATATGTGAATGTTTTCATCTTATTATGTTATGGATATGCATGCCTCTCTATATAGAAGGAGCTATCAAAATAGTTTTACCGAGACCCGTCCATAATCAGATTTTTGGAATTTTTTTTTCATGGGATAAGAGTTCCCTTATATAGAAGAATGTTATTAAGCCTCATATGAGTGGTTTTTGAAAAATAAATAAGAATAATAATTTAGCATTGATGCTAAATTTTCCCTTAGATCGAGTTGATTGAAGAAGTGCTACTTGGTGTTATTATTAGAAAACAAATTTGAAGAAATGCCTTTTTGGCTGAAAAAAATATGAATATCAAAGGTGATATATTGAGAATCACCACCATACCCTTATGTGGGGTATCAAGTTTTATGAGTTGGTCCACATTGGTTTGAAGGTTTCTTATAACAAAAGACCTACTTGGTCACCTCAATACCCGAGGACCACCTGTTGATGAAGATGATATTTTTTATATGAAATAGCTGAAGAATGATACTTTGGTAATTGGTTGGCTAATAAATAGCATGGAAGAACATGTCTCTAGTAATGTTATTCACCTTGATACTGCTAAACAAATTTGGGAGACATGTGCTAAACTATACTCATGCCCGGATACACTACATAGACCCTATGATATTCTCCAAAGAATGTTGAATACTAAACAAGGAGAAAATATTCATGAGTACTTGGCCTGCTTTAGAGGTTTTCTTCAAGAGTGAAAGTTAGCTCAGCCCTCAACCACTGATATTTCTATCCAAGACAAATAGAAGGAAGCCTTAATTGTTGCTATTTGTCTTGCAAATGTTAAACCTCATCTTGAGATTGCCAAGAGTCAACTTTTGAGTGCTTCTGCTATTCCAAAGTTTGATGATGTGTGTGAAACACTACTTCGTAGAACACATGATACCAAATGTACTCATTGTAGATCAGTGTCGTTACAAGGTATGCACTTACTGTGGAAAATATGGCCATTATAAAGAAATATGCTATAAATCAAATGAAAAGTCAGAATTGACAAGGGCTAATCAAGCCTTTATGAGTGATACAAAAGAAGAACATCCCACAACAACAGCTGCACAGAAAAATATTACTGACGAAGAGTATGAGCTATTTCAGAAAATGAAGACTATGCTAGGTTTTTCTCCTAGTTCCTCCTCAACTACTGCTGCCACTACCGCTTCAGGTATGCTATCTGCCACATCTTCATCCTGGATAATTGATTCAGGAGCCTCCGAGCATCTTACAGGTAACAAAAATTTATTACATTCTCTATCTCTAAGTCTTTCACACAAGTTTGTTACCATAGTTGACCGTTCTCAAACCAAAGTCCAAGGGAAAGGTTCCACTTCTATCACCCCATCGCTTCCGCTCACTGATATTCTTTTTGTTCCTACTTTTCCTTTGAACCTATTATCTGTTAGTCAGCTTACAAAATATTTTAATTGCTCGATTACCATCTCACCCACTTCATGTGTCTTTTAGGATCTTGTAACGAAGCAGGTGATTGGTGGAGGCCATGAACAAGGGGAGCTTTACTACTTGGACGTGCCAAAAATCAATATGGTTTCTACTACTGAAAATGAAACACATTTATGGCACAATCAGTTGGGACATCCTTCTGCACAGTCTCTTCATTATATGTTTCCATCTCTTAAAGTTAGGTCAAAATTTTGTTGTGAGGTCTGTCAATTGAGTAAACATCAAATGAGTACATATTCTCCTCGTCCAGAAGTCAAAAGTGTCACTCCAATTTCGTTAATTCATATAGATGTTGGCCCTTGAGTGTCTCTAATATTTCGCAAGAAAAATATTTTATTACTTTTATTGATGATTTCATTCGCACAACTAGGTTGTTTGTCTTTAAGGAACGTTCTGAGATACCATACATTTTTAAGTCATTTCATGCTATGGTACTCACACAATTTGGTGAGAAAATAAAAATTTTCCGGTCTGATAATGCCAAAGAATACATTTCCAAAGACCTTGACTTTTTTTGTCAAGAAAATGGCATTATCCATGAAACATCATGCGCCTACACTCCTCAAAAAAATGATGTAGACGAAAGGAAAAATCGTCATATTCTTGAGGTAGCTCGAGGTTTGTTATATGCCATGAAAGTTCCATACTTTTATTGGCCTCATGCCATCCTTGCGGCTTGATTTCTTATTAATCGTCTACCATCTACTGTTCTTGGTAATAAATCTCCCTACTCTAGATTATTATCGAATGATGATCCATTTTCATTACCATTTTAAGTCTTTGGACGTCAATGTTTTGTTCATAACTCATTACCTGGACACAGCAAACTTGATCCTAAATCTATCAAGTTCATTTTTTTAGATACTCTCATACACAAAAGGGTTAATTATCGGAAGTCTCAAACTGTTTCTGAATAGCTTGAAGATATTCCTTAACTTTGGCACATTCAGGAATAGATCCATGAATACTCTTCCCAATATGAGACTTAATAAACATCAAACTTAATCGATTGAAATTCTCCCAAAGTTCAAATGATGTTTTCTCAATTTGGGTACTGGATTATATGGGTTTCGGAGGTTCATCCACTCTAAGTGCCAAGTCAAGATTCATTTGGGTTATCAGGGTGTTCGCTAATACCTTATCAGAAGTCTCAAACTATTCCAGAATAGCTTGAAGATATTCCTTAGCTTTGGCACATTTAGGAATAGATCCACGAATACTCTTCCCAATATGAGACTTAATAAACATCAAACTTAATCGATTGAAATTCTCCCAATATTCAAATGATGTTTTCTCAATTTGGGTACTGGATTCTATGGGTTTCGGAGGTTCATCCACTCTCTAAGTGCTAAGTCAAGATCCATGCACCCTAATAACAGGTGAAGTTTCTCCTTCCAATCAATATAATTTTCTCCATTTAGGGGAACAATAGAGGAATCAAAGGTTGGGACAGACAAAGTTTGAAGAGCTACAAAAAGTAGACAACAAACTTACATAACATGTAATGAAGCTAATTTTTTTGAATATTTATCGATGTAAATAATCCAAACAAATAAATCAGCGTATCATTATAATATTTCCTATGGGTTTAGATTATAAAACATATGTGACCGATGTCTCTTTATGATGGGCTCAAAAATTTCTTTGTAAAGGAATGTTCTAGGCCTGTAGGCAATCTAGATTTTTTTTAAAATATTTCTTGACTATCCTAATTTATCCCTTAAATAGAACATTTACCCTGTATGGTTACATAATTATATCTCCATGATTAATTATAATTTTTTATGTCATTAAATTTATGTGACTAAACTTAATGTCACCAGACATTTGCATAATTAAGAATGGTGTAGCAATTACTCAACTATTCAAATGTATACCAAAAATATGACATAAAAATAATTTACTAAAATGGTTGTAGTTGCTGATGCTATTACTGATTCTAATTTGTGGCATTATAAGCTTGGTCAAATGAGTGAGAAGGGAATGAAAGTGCTTCAGTCCAAAGGGAAGCTACCAGGGTTGAAAACTATAAATAACAGTTTGTGTGAAGGCTATATCTTTGGTAAGTAGAAAAAGGTTAGCTTCTCTAAGGCTGGAAAGGAGCAAAGGACAATAAAGTTGGAGTTGGTTCACACAGATGTGTGGGGGCCTTCAATTGTTACCTCCCTAGGTGGTTCTAACTACTATGTGACATTTATTGATAATGCAAGCAGAAAGGTATGGGTTTATTTTCTAAAAAAGAAATCAGATGTCTTTGATACCTTCAAAAGATGGAGAGCAATGGTTGAGAATGAGATTGATTTGAAGGTGAAGTGTCTGCAGTCAGATAATGGGGGAGAATACATAGATAATGATTTCAAGCGATATTGTAGTAATAATGGAATCAAGATGAAAAAAACCATACCTGGAAAACCTCAATAAAATGATGTGGCAGAGAGGATGAACAGAACTTTGAACGAGGGTGTTAGGAGCATGAGATTACATGCGGGATTGCCAAAGATATTCTGGTTTGAGGCCATTAGCACCACTACCTATTTTATCAACAAAGGTCCCTCAACACCATTGGATTGCAAAATACCAGAGAGGTCTGGAGCGGCAAAGAGGTAAACCTTTCTTTTTTGAAAGTGTTTGGTTGTGTTTCTTATATTCATATTGATTTTGTTGCTAGAAGTAAACTTGAATCTAAATCTAAAATATGTTTCTTTATTGGCTATGGTGGTACCAAGTTTGGTTGTCGTTTCTGGGATAACCAAAGTCAAAAGGTTATCAGGAGCAAGGATGTGATCTTCAATGCAGGTGTCTTGTATAAAGACATGTTGATAACAGATTCTGAGAGCACAAGCAATGAAGCTAAGAAATTTGAAGTGATTTGGTTGAGAGATCTTCTAGTTATTGAGATGGAGAATGTTGCTCAGGAAGATCAAGAAAACATACCCCAAAAGTAAATTAGAACATTCTTGTGACTGAAGTCAGGAGATCTGCCAGAACTAGCAGACTACCACAAAGGTACTCCCCTGTAGTGAATTATATTCTTTTGGCTAATTAAGGTGAACGAGGGAGTTATGAGGAAGCCATGCAAGTTAATGAATCAACCAACTGAGAGTTGGCCATAAAGGATGAGATGGATTCATTGTTATCCAATTGAACATGGCAGTTGACAAAGTTACCGAAAGAGAAGAAGGCCTTGCAGAATAAATAGGTATACCAAATAAAAGATGAACATGATGGCAACAAGCGGTACAAGGCAAGACTGGTGGTAAAGGGTTTTCAACAAAAACAAAGCATTGACTACACTGAGAATTTCTCTCCAGTAGTGAAATTAACTACTATTAGAACAATGCTTGAACTAGTGGCAAAAGAAGACTTGCACTTAGATAGTTGGATGTAAAGACAACATTTCTTCATGGTGATTTGGAGGAAAGAATTTACATGATGCAATCACAGGGTTTCAAAGGACAAGGGAAGGAGAAAATGGTGTGCAAACTTCAAAAGAGCTTCTATGGACTTAAACAAGCTCCAAGACAATGGTATAAAAAGTTTGACACCTTTATGAATATTAATGGTTTCTTGAGGTGCCAGATAGATCATTGTTGTTATGTGAAGAAGTTTGATGACTTCTACATTATTCTACTGCTATATGTTGATGACATGTTGATAGTAGGTGCTTGGAAACAGGAAATAGGTAAGTTGAAAAGGGAGTTGTCCAAGAAGTTTGCAATGAAGGATTTGGGGGCTGTAAAAAAAATCCTTGGGATGTGGATTACTAGAGACATTGATGTCTTGAAACTATCACAAGAAGAATATGTGAAGAAGGTGTTGAGTAAATTTAACATGAATAATACAAAACCAGTGAGTACTCCTTTGGCTAATCACTTTAGGTTATCTAAAGAGCGACTACCTTCTACAGGGCAGGAGCTGGCAAACATGGTTAACGTTCCTTGTGCTTCTGCTATTGGTAGTCTCATGTATGCCATGGTGTGCACTAGACCAGACATAACTCATGCAGTGGGAGTTGTGAGCAAATATATGAGTAAACCAGGTAAAAAACATTGGGGAGCTGTGAAGTGGATTCTCAAGTATTTGAGAGGCACTACAGACTCAGCCTTATATTTTAGAAAGTAGGACTTGGGATTACAAGATTATGTAGATGTTGACATGGCTGGAGACATTGATGGTAGCAAGAGTACCATTGGATATGTATACACATTGGGTGGTATAATAGTTAGTTGGGTCTCTAAGTTGTAGAAGATAGTTACTCATTCCACCACTGAGGTAGAATATGTTGTTGTGACCGAAGCCATCAAAGAGATGATATGGTTATAGTCTTTTTGGGAAGAATGTGTTGTTTAGTGATGGTCAGAGTGTTATTCATTTAGCAAAGGATCATGTTTATCATGTCAGAACAAAGCACATATATGTGCATTATCACTTCATCAGATCGGCTCTAGAGGATGGAGTCTTAGCACTTGAGAAGATTCAAGGGAGTCAAAATCCGATTGACATATTGACAAAGACTGTTACGATCGAGGAACTGAAGTTGTGTGCAACTTCAGTTGGACTTTTCATTTAAGGATTGAGAAGTTGTTGTTGTTCCGAAGGAGATATTGATGATGGATTAGTCTTCCAGTGGGACATTATTAAATTGTGGAACCTAATTAACGCCTTACGCTGAGTTGGTCACGGATCGACCTTCACGATAAGGTCGTCGTGGGGGTTGGAAGGGGGCAGGAAGCCCCCCTCTCGGGGGTATGGGGCGGAGCCCTCGTCTGAACCACTATATATTGATTGTTGTTTCATTAATGGCAATTTTGGAATTTCACTTTTGTAATGTGGTTGCCTTAGCTTTCTCTTTAAATTGGGGGGTGCGACTATTAGGGTTTTATGATCTTAATCTGAGGAGCATCTCGAGTTGTAGCCCAAGAGGTTAGAGAGAAATACCTGTAAGTGTGCAATTTCTCTTGTAAACTATTTCATCTTCACAATGGATTACTGCAGCGGTGAAAGATAGGACATAGTCTCACCTTGAGGCGAACCTGTATAAATCTTGTTGTGCTTTTCCATGCTTGTTTTTCCCTTCTTCCACGTTTATTATTATTAGTCTTGTTAGTTTGGAATTAAGGCGTTTAATTCCTAACAGTTGTGACCGTAAATAGCCTAGCAAAGTTTGTAGACATGGTGGGGATTATCACGATCAATGAAGCTCAATGGTTGTGCCATAAAAATATCCTCATATAAGGTATCTTGGAGAAACACATTATTTACATCAAGTAGAAGAAGTGACCAACCACAACTTAGGATTAGGCTAAGAATATTTCAAATAGTAGTAGGCATGACAACGGGACTAAAGGTGTCATGATAATCAACCCCAGGTAACTAATTAAGTCCCTTGGTAGTAAAGCGAACCTTATACCCATCAATAAATCCATCAGATAGATATTTAGTATGAAAATTCCATTTGCGATCAACCAAATTTGTGAGGTATCAAAGGGAACAACTTCTCATGTTCCATTCCAAACAAGAGCATCATACTCATTAGACATAGCTTGACGCTACTTGGGATTGGTGAGGGCTTGAGTCATGGTTGTTGGTTCACGGTCGGTAATTACAGAGAGCTGATTTGTGAGGTTTAATTTATTGATGGGTTTGTAAATATTGTTTTTGAAGCTTTTTACAATAACACAGGGAGAGGAAGCAGAGTAGTTGGAAGTAGGTAGGGAAGGTAGGTGTGAGTTAGTCGATGAGGGAGGTGTTGGAGGAGGTGAGGTAGTGGAGTGGGACTAGGTGTGAGGTCTTAAACGGATCTTGTACAGGGTGAAGAGGTCAAAGATGTGGTTGATGTGCCAATAACTAGAAGTAATGACATAAAAAAGCACTAGTGAGAATGTGTCAGATGAAAGACTTTTAAGGTAAGACTGAAGTGTAGTGAAGGGGAAGATAGACTCAACAAATTTAATATGACGTAATGTATAAAGATGAGAGGTGGTGGGTTCAAGACATAGATAGGGACTTTGAGTGGTAGAATACCCAAGAAAGACACAAGGAGATGAACGAGGAGTGAGTTTGTGGGAGGAGTATAACCTTGGCCACAAATAATAGAGACAACCAAAATTTTGAAGTTTAGAGTAGTTTGGAGGAGTGACAAAAAGTGTGGCAAATGGAGAAATAAGATTAAGTGTGGGAGTAGGTAGACGGTTGATGAGATAGACAATAGTGAAGAATGCATATGACCAGTAAGATAGAGGTATGGATGCATGAAAAAAAAGAGATAGACCTATTTCGATAATATGACAATGTCAACGTTTGGAATATCCATTGTGTTCAGGGGTATGTTGAGGGGATGTAAGATGAGATGTCATTGGTAACCAGAAAGGTGGACATTGCTTTATATTGCTCCCCATTATCAGAATAGAGTGTTTTAATCCATTTACCAAAGAAGTTTTCAACAAGAGATCTAAACTAAACAAATATATCAAACACATGGGATTTTCTTTTGAGAGGGTAAAACAAGATATACTTTATAAAGTGATTGACAAAAATAACATAATATTTGAAATCATCAATAGAATAAATAGGAGAGGTCCATACATCCAAGAAAATAATTTCAAGAGGGGAAGAAGAGACAAGAGAGGAGTGGGATAATGGTAATTTGTGACTCTTATTTCATTGACAAGAATTGCAATTGAAATTAAAATTTAGAAGACACGATTAATTTAACTAAAAAGTAAAAAACAATGTGTCATAGAATTGGAGATGATGGATGACCTAAGTGATGATGCCACACAGACAAAGTGATTCTGACACTGGAAAAGGATACTAACGATGAAGATGGAGTTGAGGACGATAGCCACCTGTACACACCATTCTGAGTTTGACCTTACACAAGTGTTGCGCCCACGCGAAGATTCTTCACAAGAAAAGAAGTAGGTAAAAATTCAATGGAAGTATGATTAGATTGACAGAATTGGGATATAAAAATAAGATTTTTTTGCATGGTAGGAACACAAAAAATATTATTTAACAAAATGTGCAAGAGGGTGTTGAGATATTTATATCGGGTCCGTCCTTATATAAGATCCATGTGGTCGCTTTCCTAAAAGGTCGAGCCTTTTAGCACACTGGTTTCAACATGGTATCAGAGCAGGTTGGTCTCGAGTTCGAATACCATTCCCGCCAGGTTTCCACGATTGTCCCTGTGCGCTTTCTACGAGCGCTGAATTTCCACGGGTTTCCTGTGCGAGGGAGTGTTGAGATATTTATATCGGGCCAGTCCTTGTATAAGATCCATGCGGTCGCTTTCCTAAAAGGTTTGAGCCTTTTAGAGCACTGGTTTCAACAGAGGGTGTAGAGAGATATTTGGAACCGATATAAGTAATAGGGAGACTCGTGCCATCACCAATCACAATGTTGGTAGTGTCATCATAAGAAGTATGAGTAGAGAGATTACTCAAGTTGGTGGTAACATAGTGTGATACTCTACTATCCAAAATCCAAGGAGAACCAGTAGGAGAGTTAGCATTGCAAGATGTGCTTGTGGTTGTCATGGGGCTAAAGAGCGAGGTTGCCAGTGAGGAGATTGGCAAGAAGCCTGCGGGTGTAGGCAAGAGTGGTTGCATTTGACGCAAGACAAGACATTGTGGAACGGTGTTTCCTTTTTCTTAACACCAGTGGCAACGACCGATGTAGGGTCAAGGTTGAGATCGACCATCCGACGTGATGTTGTTGGTGAGACCTAAGACAGGAGTTGTCGGTAGGCAGTAGGAGGACGCCCTGGGTTGTCGTTGATTATTATTACATGACTTGCCAGAATTGGAGTAAGAATTGGCGGGATTTTCAAAAACTGGAAGTGGAGAGAAGTGAGTTTGATGGACACATAGTGAGAGTTCCTTGTTGATGAGTTTATCAAAAGAAATTGGTGTGTCACGGCCAATGATAATATCAACAAGTGGTTTGTAATCATCATCAAGTCCATCATAAAATTTCTTAGTGAGATCCTCTTCATCCATAGGTATTCCTAGGGTTGCAAGTTCATCAGCACGTGTTTTAATAAACTGCATATACTCAAAAATTGTTTGAGATCCCTTTGGCATGCTTGAGTTGTTCTCCAATTTGATTGATGTGATTGTGTGAAGGTCGGACATATGTACAGGCCAGAGTATTCTAGGTTTCATAAGAGGTCCTTGATTGAGTGATAAGAGGAATAAAAAATGACACGATAGAGTCGCCAAGAGCACCAAACTCAGCTTGTCTTGACGAAGCCTTGAATGGTATTTTGGATTGGGAGTGGCAAGATTATTTATTGTCTTTGTCGCTAAGGGTGTGGGATGAGAGCCATCAACAAATTTGTAGAGATCATAACCAATAAGGATGACCTCCATTTGAAGCTTCCAAAGAAGTTAATTAGTGGATGTTGTAAAAGAAAGCATGGGTGCCTAGGAAAGCGTGATGAACAGTGATAGGCACAAGGCTCAAGGTTAAGTCTTGGAACAGTAGCAACGAAATAAAATTTTCTCAGGACTCAACCATAACAAAAGAAGAAAAAAATAAACCCAGATTTCTCCTTACTGTCGTGTGAAGCTTCTCAACGCTACCAATTTTTTTTCTATTGGGCATCTTTAACCTCAGTGTAGAGAGAGATAGCAAAGAAGAGAAAAGGGGGGAAAAAACACCTCGGTGTATGCTTAGTGTAGAGGGAGAGAGCAGAGAAGAGAAAAAAGAAACACCTCGGTGTGTTCGGGTTTGGGAGATCTGCATCTCTGCAGTCCTCGTTTTTTCTTTGGTAGCCGAGAGAGGAAGTGTAGAGGCTCTGCCTGATTTGCTTCTAGCTTGAAGTGTTTGGGTGTCGGCAAGTCTCTGGGAACTACCAGGATCTCCATACAGTTTTACACTATTTTCTTTATTGATCTTTGCTGGATTTTCACAAATCTGTCCTTTAGTTATCTACGGTGCTAGATTTATTTATCGGTTGTGATTTGAGAATGTTGTAAACACTATGAACTTTTTCTCCCTATGATGAAATAAATGTAACAGTCTGGGGACGTAGCCAAAGTTGGGCGAACCACGTTAAAACAGTGTATTGTTATTTTTGTTTCCTAGTAAATCTAGTTAGAATTTTATTAACAACTGGTATCAAAGCAAGGTTGTAGAGAAATTCAGTAACGATTCAAAAGATAACTAGATTTGAGTGGGAGCAATGGTCGTAGATGAAGGGAAGGTGAAAATTGAAAAGTTCGATGAGGCGGATTTTGGTTTTTGGAAAATGCAAATAGAGGATTATCTGTATCAGAAAAATTTATATCTACCACTTGAAGGATGAAGAGTGGAAACTCTTCGACAGAAAAGCCCTTGGAGTTATCCGATTATCGTTATCCCGCAATGTTGCTTTCAACATAACAAAGGAGAAGACCACAATAGGTCTCATGAAGGCTCTTGCCAGTATGTATGAGAAACTGTCAACCCTCAAATAAAGTGTATCTGATGAGGCGATTTTTTAATTTGTGGATGACAGAAGGAGCATCAGTAGATCAACATATCAACGAACTCAATACAATTACAACCCAATTGAGTTCAGTTGAAATTGAATTCGACGAAGAAGTACATGCATTGATACTTTTGTCTTTCCTACCAGAAAGATGAAATGTCACCATTACAGTAGTGAGTAGCTCGTCAGGAAGCAATAAATTAAAATTCAATGATGTTCATGATCTAGTTCTCAGCAAAGAAATCAGAAGAAAAGCGTCAGGTGAAGCGTCAACTTCTTCAGCATTGTCTACAGAGGCAAGAGGAAATAGACCTGGCAGGTCAATCCATTGAGGCAAATCTCAAAATAGAAAGTCTCAATCCAGAAATCCAAACAATTCTTAGAACTCAAAGACCGTCAAGTGCTGGAATTACGAGAAGATCGGGCATTACAAAAATCAGTGCAACAGTGCACCGAAGGATCAGGAGGTGAAAGTAGAAGCAAATAAAGCTTCCTCCTCAGGGAATGATGATACATTTTTATGTTCTTTGGAGAGAAAGGAGGAGTCTTGGGTGTTAGACTATGGAGCATTGTTGCACGCTATCTCGTAGAAAGAACTCTTCAAGAAATATGTGTCCAAAAACCTTGGTAAGGTATATCTCGGTGATAATCAACAGTGTGATATTGTAGGCAAAAGTGTTGTGAAGATTAAGTTGAATGGGTTTGTATGGGAGCTGAAAAATGTCAGGCATATTCCCGACCTGAAAAAAAAACTTAATCTCAGTAGGGCAGTTAACCAGTGAAGGCTACACCACGACCTTCCATGGTGATGATTGGAAGATTTCGAAGGGTGCATTGGTGGTTGCACGAGGAAAGAAGAGTGATACTCTTTACATGACAGCAAAAACATGTTGTACAATTGCAGTTGCAGTAAGCAACCAAAGTTCCAACTTGCGGCACTAGAGACTTGGCCACATGAGTGAGAAAAGAATGAAGATTAAGCTTTCCATGGGGAAACAATCAGGTTTACAATTAATAGAAATTGACATGTGCGAACCTAAGGCCATTTGGTCTAGTGGTATTTTCTTTACATCAGGTGCGTCAGGTCGCGAGTTCGAATCTCGCCACGCCCCTCTAAAAAAAATAAAAAAGAATTTGACATGTGCGAGGATTGCATACTTTGAAATCAGAAGAGAGTTAGCTTTCAGACACACGGCAGAACTCTGAAGAAGGAAAGTTTGGAGCTCGTTCATTATGATGTTTGGGGGCCAACAACTGTTTCATCCATTGGTGGAAAACACTACTTCGTGACATTCATCGATGATCACTCTTGGAAGGTATGAGTTTACTTTCTAAGTCACAAATCTGAAGTGTTTGATACTTTCAGAAGATGGAAAGTCACGGTTGAAAATGAGACAGGTCTTAATATAAAAAAAGCATAGGACTGATAATGGGGGTGAATATGAAGACACCAGATTCAAGAAGTTTTGTTATGATCATGGGATTCGAATGGAGAGAATCGTGCCAGGTACGCCTCAACACAATGGTGTAGTTGAGCGTAGGAACAAAACTTTGACTGATAGAGTCATAAGTATGCGTATGCAGTTAGGCCTACCAAAGAAATTCTGGGCAAAAGTAGTCAACACAACAACTTATTTGATCAACCGAGGTCCATCAGTTCCATTGGAGTACAAAATACCGGAAGAGGTATGGAGCGGAAAGGAAGTAAAACTATCACACCTTAAAGTTTTTGATTATAGGGCGTATATGCACATCAGTGATCAAGGCAGGAATAAGCTTGATGCCAAATCCAAGAAATATAGCCTCATAAGTTATGACGAGGATGAAAACAAAAAGGTGATCCACTACAGAGATGTGATTTTCAATGAAAGAGTGATGTACAAGGACAAACATACTGCAGACGCCAATAACTCAGTAGAGAGTGAGCCAGTAAATGCAGATGTAGATGAGGTCCCAGATAATTTTGTAGCAAGCCCTCAGCTAGAGGAATCTATTAAACATAATAGTGCACAATAGTCTGACACATCACAGTATCCTGCTCTAGCTCCTATATTGAGAAGATCTTCTCGACCTCATGTCCGCAATATGAAATACATAAATTGTCTACTATTGACTGATGGAGGAGAACCTGAATGCTATGAAGAGGCATGTCAAACTGAAGATGCTAGCAAGTGGGAGCTTGCTATGAAAGATGAGTTGAATTCTCTAATCTCGAACAAGACATGAGAATAAGTTGAGTTACCCATAGGGAAGAAGGCCTTTCATAAAAAATGGATATATCTGAAAGAAGAACACGATGGCTCTAGGAGATACAAAACCCAACTAGTTGTCAAAGGATTCCAACAGAAGGAAGGAATTGACTACACCGACATTTTTTCTCCTGTTGTGAAGCCCAATACTATCAAAATAGTGTTGAGTGTTGTTGCTACTGAAGATCTCTATCTAGAGCAGTTGGATGTGAAAATTGCATTTCTTCACGGAGACTTAGATGATGAGTTATATATGCATCAACCAGAAGGTTTCTCAAAAGAGAAGAAAGAGAATATGGTGTGAAAATTCAAAAAGAGTTTGTATGGTTTGAAACAGGCCCCAAGACAGTGGTACAGAAAGTTTGATAGTTTCATGCATAAGGAAGGTTTCCAGAAATGCAATGCCGATCACTGTTGCTACTTCAAAAGGTACACGTCTAATTATATCATTTTGCTACTTTATGTGAATGATATGTTAGTAATTGGCTCAAATATGGATGAGATCAAAAGCTTGAAACGACATTTGTCAAAAGAATTTGACATGAAAGACTTGGGTCTAGCAAAGAAGAATCTCGGAAACGTAAATCACAAGAGTTAATCAAAGTGGAGTTTTGCAGTTGTCTCAAACAGAGTACATCAATCGTGTTTTGTAGAGATTCAACATGAGTAATGCCAAGCCAGTTGGCACACCCTTGGACAAACACTTATGCCTATCCAAGGATCAGTCCTCTCACACGAAAGAAGAGAGAGAGTTTATGGATAAGGTTCCCTACGCCTCAGCCATTGGTAGTTTGATGTATGTAATAGTCTGTACGAAACCAAATATTGGCCATGTAGTGGGAGCTGTTAGCAGATTTATGTCAAACCTAGGTGAGACCCACTGGAAAGCAGTAAAGTGGATCTTGAGATATCTACAAGGCACCATAGATAAGTGTTTGTACTTTTGGTAAAGGTGAATTGAAAGTACAACGGTACGTAGATGCAGATTTTGTAGGAGAAGTTGATCATCGAAGAAGCATCACTGGTTATGTGTTTACCGTGGGCACAACAGCTGTTAGTTGGATATCACAGATATAGAATATTGTTGCATTATCCACAACTGAGGCTAAATATCTAGCAATAACAGAAGCCAATAAAGAGATGATATGGCTTCAAGGATTATTAACCGAGCTGGGATTCAAACAAAAGATGAATGCTTTGTACACTAACAGTCAAAGTGCGATACATCTAGCAAAGAATTCAGCATTTCTTTCTAGAACCAAGCATATTGGATTACGTTATCACTTCATCAGATCTCTGTTAGAGGATGAGGTGCTAACACTGAAGAAAATCCAAGGTAACAGAAATCCTACATATATGCTAACAAAAATAGTGACTATTGATAAACTGAAGCTATGTTTAGGTTCAGTTGACCTGCAAGAATGACGAGACCAAGAAAGAGTTGCTGCATTGATATGTGTGAAGACAAATTAAAATCAGTCTTCAAGTGGGAGATTGTAAAAAGAGGCATGAGCGCTTAGGAAAGTGTGATGGACAGTGATAGGTACAAGGCTCAAGGTTAAGTCCCAGAACAGTAGCAACGAAATAAAAAAATTTTGGGACTCGACCGTAACATAAGAAGAAAAAAATAAACCTAGTTTTCTCCTTACTGTCGTGTGAAGCTTCTCGACATTGCCGATTCTTTTTCTGTTGGGCGTCTTCAACTTCAGCGTAGAGGGAGAGAGTTGAGAAGAGAAAAGGGGGAAGAAGCTCCTCGGTGTACCCTCAATGTAGAGGGAGAGAGCAGAGAAGAGAAAGAAGAAACACCTCAGTGTGTTTGGGTTCGGGAGATCTGCGTCTTTGTAGTCCTCGTGTTTTCTCTGGTAGCCGAGAGAGGAAGTGTAGAGGCTCTATCTGGTTTGCTTCTGGCTTGAGGTGTTTGGGCGTCGACAAGTCTCAGGGAACTACCAGGATCTCCATACATGTTTACACTAATTTCTTTATTGATTTTTGTTGGATTTTCAAAAATTTGTCCTTCTGTTATCTGCGGTACTAGATTGACCTATGGGTTGTGATTTGAAAATGTTGTAAACACTGTGAACTTTTTTTCCCTATGATGAAATAAAAACAGTAGTTTGTGGACTTAGCCAGAGTTGAACCTGGTTAAAACAATGTTATTATTTGTTTCCTAGTAAATCTAGTAAGAATTTTGAGTTGAAAGAATTATGGATGTTGATTACAATAAGAGGTTTAGTTGATTCCTAGGCATTAGAAAATGGTGGTTTGAGTCTTTTGAGGAGCCATGATTATAAAGTGTAGTGGCTTTCGGAGGCTCTGCCTGAGTTGGGGGGTGGGGGTTGGGGACAGTGAAGAGTAGAGGGTTGTAGAGAGGGAGGTTGCGGGATGGTGGAAGCCCGTTCTGGTGGCTGAGTTGCGGTTGTCAGCGGCACCTAGTGCATTGTTAGAACTCCGCTTATGCATGGACGAGTATGTGGCGTAGAGAGAAATTTCCGAAGGGGGGTTATAGGGGCGAGGTAGAGTACGAGAAAAAAAAAATTCTAGAGATTGGGAGAAAGAAAAGAGATGACGGATAGATGCTACAACAACGGGCAAGAGGAAGTTGGGCTCTTGGTCTTCAGCGACGAGAAGAAGAATAAGACTATGATGTATTGTGCCCACTCTGAAATCATATAGAAATTCTGAGAGAAGAAAACAAAAAATTTTGAGAGGCGCAATAAAGTTTATAATTCCTATTTAACTTCATCTACGTGTAGCTAGATAAAGAGTATAATTTGAGATAATCATATATCTCTATCAATTGAGCCCCTTCTTGCTCAAACGGAAGCTCTACCGAACAGAACAAGTAGTCCCTTCCTTCAACACGCGCACAACTAGGAGCCACTATGCGGAGAGAGAAAAAGGAGAATTCTAGCAAAGCTGAGACAAAGAGAGGAGGGGAGAGGAGGAGAACAAATCTCATTAGAAATCTCTCAGTAGAAAATAAAAGAGATGTACAATGATTGATTGATAGAATAAACAGAGAGGACACAAAGGCTGAAGGCAACATCATTGTAAATGTCGCCTAAAATATCGAAATGACGGATTGAGAATGCTCCCTTCTTCTCTCTCTCTATCTTTTGTTTAGTCACGAATGATTGGGAACCGAGAGAGAGGTTACATGCATGCACAGTCACGAGTGCGTGGATCCGCAAGTTTCTTCAACCCACCAAACAACACCAAACTGCGAGTCTGAGACTCAGAGAGAGAAGCGAGTCTCGTTGAGAGTCTTTTGACGACGCCAAAAGCCAAAAGCTGCTCCTCACTCCGCTCTAGGCCATCTTGTGACTTCGGATTCTCTTTCTTCATTTTCTCTTTCTTTAAAAGAACCCTCTTCCTTTCAAACCTCCCCGCCATCGCCTTCTGGTCGACTTTATGGTGCATGTACTTGCGGGAAAAGAAAAACAGAGGAAAATGTTATTAGCCATCCATCTGAAAACTGAATGATGCTAAATGCGAGTGTAATGATTCGCACGGCTGACACGTACGGCCGAGGGAATCAGGGGAAGAAAACGGACGGATGAGGATTCACCGCCAACTCCGTCTCCTCTCGTTGGATTACTAATTGGATTTAGGGTTTAGGGTTTCGGGATTCCCGGGACCATTAGGTCTCCCTGACCTGAACGATTTGCCACGTGGCCCAATTACGTTGTTCATTTTTGGCGGGAACTTGTCTGTGAAAGATTCCCCCTTCAGTCAATGGCGGCAATCGGCAAGTGCAAAAGCCCTCGTCTTATTATTAAAACTTGGGTTAAGAACCAGCAGGCCGCACTTATTACCCCCCTGCCCTTGGCTTCTTCATTCAAGTTTTTCCTCTGAAGTTAACGCTCCACAGTTGAATTCAATTTGATTATTCTCTCTTTAACACTGTAAAAAATGCTCTCGATTCTCAAATCTTCTCCTCAGCTCCTCGTTTTCTTTCTCTCTGCTTGCTGCCTTCACTGCTCACCCATTCGTGAAGGGTTAAACGTTCAGATAAGTAAAGAGGGAGAGCTGGTGATTCGAATCCCAGTAAATGTATTGAACTCACGGAGTTGATAACCCAAAAGCAAATGGTTGTAAAAACAAAAAATAATGCCAGAGAGCATGAGCGGTGCTTTTAAATGCCTAAAATCTATGGGATTGTTAGATTGAAGAGGCCACTCTGATATCCGATATGAGAATCCGAACACAACTATACCTGTTTTCGGGAACAAAAATGCTGATATGAATGGAGTATAGACTCTAGATTTGGAACCGGAGAGTATAGACTCTAGTTTCAACCGGAGAGTTTAAAATTGGGGACGGAGGGAAATGAGAAGGGAGGCCATTCAGAAGCAGGGTCCAAGGACTCCATATTGACAGAGAGCGCCCTTCTTCTTTTCGTTTTTTGTTTTTTTACTGTTTTCAAGGGAAAACCAGGAAAAGAAGACTTTCCACCTCTGCGTTTTTTGGATTCTGGAGAGGGTAGGGTATCCAATGGCTTGGTTGTCAAGTCATGCATTTAATTTTCTCAGCATTTTATCGGGTAGACCTGCTTCTCGCCATGACAAGGAACCCATTTCATTTGTAATTGTTTAGCTCTTTCATCTGTTGATAAATTCGACAATCTCGTACACTCTTTACCTGTACTAATACTATATTTAATTCTTTTATATATAATTATTCCTATTTCTCTTCATTCTCCAAAATATCACGATATGGCGGAACTGGGATATTGCATTACCCTCTCTCCTGTTCTCTGCAGATAAAATCCCCTTTTTTCTTCCAGGTCTCTCCTACTCTCTTAACCACCAACAAACCAACTTCCCTCCTCCCTCCTCCCTCCTCCCTCATTCCCTTGGGTTTTTCTTTTCCTACCCTACGCTTTCTCTCTTCCACTTGTATTACCTTCTTTCCTTTCCTTTCCTTTCCTTTTTCTCTCTACTCTGCTCTTATTCGAACCCTCTTTCTCTTTCTTACTGCGTATGCTTTCTGGTTTTCTTGTTTCTACATGAAATTGCAACAGCAGTAGTGGGAGTTTTCAGTGGCATGGGGAAATACATGCGGAAGGCGAAGATGACGGGGGAGGTCGCGGTCATGGAAGTCTCCCAGTCTTCCCTTGGTGTGCGGACTAGAGCCAGAACCCTGGCTATGCAAAAACCTGCTGTTAATCCAACCACCGTTGCATCCAGTTGCTATCTCCAACTGCGTAGCCGAAGACTGCTGAAGCAAGTTGTGCCCCACGAGGCTAAGAAAACTAAGGAACCCGGCTGTAAAGAAAAAGCTAACCCTATTCCGAGGCTTGTTTCTGCTTCGCTGAATTCCGGTTCTGTTAGGCCGGTTTCTTTGGGTTGTCCGAAGAAGAATGGCGACGCTGATGTTGTCGAGGGGCCTTTGTCAACGGTTCCTCCCGTGGAGGGCTCGCCGGAAAACGAGGTTGGTCTGGAGGCGTCGTTTGGGGAAAATATTTTGGATACAGAAGGAAGAGAAAGGTGGGTTTGATTATTAGGCGTTGTTTGAAGCTATCTCTCTCTCTCTCACACTCTATCGATATATATATATTTGTTTCTGGGCTTGAAGTGTTATTTATGGAGGACTTTCTGCTCAAAGGGTTTATTTCTGTGTTTTGATTTATGCATCCTAATGTGTCATTTTTTTTCTCTCTCGCCGTTCCGTTTATATTTTGGGGTAATGAAAAACATTGTTTCTAGGGTTTTTTGTTTTTCGTCAAACTGCTATAGTTTAGTTTTTTTCTTCCGTTCTTGTTATGGTGGCCAGGAGAAAATAACCGGGCTTGTACCGTAGCTTTTTTCTCTTGATTAACTTAAAAGTTTCTATACCTCTCCAGTAGGGCGTTTTCCTGTCATTTAACTCTTTCCGGTGTGTGTTTCTGGTGTTCTGTGGCACCTGGTGGTGCGGAAACAGCTTGACTAGATGCTTTTTCAGGGCTTTGTGTCAGGGTTTTCATCCTTGAACGAATTTGTTTGTTCTCATACATATTTTACTTTTTTTAAGACTAGACTCATGTTTTCGTACGCCAAAGACTTATATTTTACATTTTTTTGTTTTGCAACTTGTTTTTTTCGGAGAAACCTCTTTTCTTTGAGGGTTTTCATGTAAAAAAAGTTCCTTCTCGCTCCTTCCTTTTTCTCTGGAAACAGCTACGCACTAGCATAGTTCTGGCCTGTGGAGTTCGAAAATTTCTTGTTGTGGTCTTCATTTTCTAAGTTCTATCCTCTGTTTTTCGTATTTCCCCTACTTTCTTCGCTTCCAAGTCATGTAAAGATCATCTGTACTGGTTCGTGACTGATACCAGATTTATAAATTGTACGTATGCATCGCCCCTTTAGTAACTTTATCTTGAAGGTATTAAAACTTTTCAGACCTGTGAAAAAGAGCATGAAAGAGCCGGAGAGTCTAATCAGATATTACAATGTTGCTCTCTCTGAGCAAAGAGATTCTCTTTGTGGCCATTTCATCTCTGTTGGGAGCTGCATTACCTTGTTTGACATATTTGCCGCATTTGAAACTGGGACTCTGCTTCAGTTGATCTCTTTTGGGCTGCACACGTCTGAGACTGATTTTAAATATGGAAGTGTGGTCTGTTTCTAGAACGTGGGTACTGTCAAAACCCCTTGGGCATTATTTATTGCATGGGACTGAGTCTTACTTCACTGAAGTTGGAGTTATTACTCTGTTCCCCTGTTAGTTCTTCTCCTCTGTAAAGCTCTTTTCTCTCTCTTTTTGTGTCTTTTCTCTTTTCTAAATGCTGAATATACTTGCTACGATGGTTTTACTATTAGTAAGGTTGATTTGATTAACAAATTTAGATTTATTTTCTCCATTCAATTTTGATTTATTTTATTGAAATATTCATGTATTATTACTTCGAATCTAGGGGTGTCATGGCCACCTAAATGAACAAATAAGTAAATCAAACTATCTGGAGCTGTTTCTTTCATGGGACCGAGTCTTCCTTAACTGAAGTTGGGAGTTATTACTCTGTTCCCCTGTTAGTTCTCCTCTGTAAAGCTCTTTTCTCTTTCTTTTTGTGTCTTTCTCTTTTCTGAATGCTGAATATACTTGCTACGATGGTTTTATTATTAGTAAGGTTGATTTGATTAACAAATTTAGATTTATTTTCTCTATTCAATTTTGCATTATTTTATTGAAATATTCATGTATTATTACTTCGAAGCTAGGGGTGTCAGGGCCACCTAAATGAACAAATAAGTAAATCATACTATCTGGAGCTGTTTCTTTCAAAGGCAGGTTTGTTTTTTCTTTAGTATGTGTTTTATCTAAACATATACTTTCATACGTATTTATATGAATGTGTAAATGTTATGTGCTTGAGCTTTGATATTGTATAGCTGTTTCTCTTTGGGCTATAATTCACTGGAAAGATGTGCTCTATAATCAAAAAGTCCTGGCAAGCTGTAGATGATATTGACAATGTTCAGCTAGTGTCTCTTTCCTGATTGTTAGTTATATAATCTTCTACTGCCTTCAACCTTCTTGTTCAAGTTATTATTGAGTATTGACCGTTGCCTTTCTTTCACCATTTTCAGGAGATTCAGGGAGACCACACCTTCCAGTTTAATAAGGGCTTCAGAAAACCCGGGAACCCCCAGTTCTACTACCAGGCCAACAACCCTATCTGCTTCACAACATAGAATACATGGCACAATGTGCAGAAATATTCCAACAACTAATGAGATGGAGGAGTTCTTTGCTGATGCGGAGCTACAGCAGCAGAGAATATTTACACAAAAGTATATTTTCTACACACTTGAGCTTCATTGTTAAATTTTCATTTCTGTGAGGTCTTTGCGAGTTGATTTTGAACTCCTCGAATGGGAGTTTCTTCTTCAAAATTGAGTTAGATGATGTAAAAAACTTTAGTAGTTTGTCGATTTTCTGGAGTTTATGTAATGGGGCCTAAGATTTGAATTTGCACAGCAGCTGTGCAAACTAAGCGAGCATGTGGTCTTGTGTGCATAGTAGTGTTCTTTCTATAACAAGGTGGGACCATTCTTAGAGGTGAAGATTTTCTTTTTAGTGTATATATTGATTTTGATTGAAGTAGTTGTGGGTCTAAAAACGCCGGTTTTTTCAATTGTATTCAATAGCCAGTGATCAGGGTTGTCAATCAGCTGGCTGTTTTGAAAGAATAGTTAACATTTTGGTTTCATTCATACTGTTGATCGAGGCAATGGAGTTCCATTGTCTGGTTTTTTGCATGCATGTAAGAGTTTGCAGTTTTATTAAGTGCTCTGAGGTTTTGAGGTAAAACACCACTAGGTAAAAGGCTCGAGTTTAGGCTTACAGGATAGCATTTTTCCTTCAAATCCCAACGGTGATCAGTATTGTAAGCTCCCTTGTGATGGAACCAGGGAAGGGAAAGTGAACGGACATGTAGTGAAATTGTTTTAAGTACTACTGAAGCTGGTGCTGCAATTTGTTTTTTCTTTGAAGTTGGAACCACTCTGGTAAAGTAGTGCGTTTTGACGTTTTGGTTCAATGTCGTTTGGAACATAGGAAAGGCTGATGATATTCTGGTGTTGAACTGGTACAGGTACAATTATGACCCAGTGAATGATTTACCTCTGCCCGGGCGGTACGAGTGGGCGCCATTGGATGGATAGCCGGTGCTGTATTGCCCAGTGTTTTCGACTTGTAAAGCAAGGTGTCTGAAGCTGATGTTATAATGTGTAGTCTAATGATCTGTAACATAGACTGTAGAGTTAGTGAAAGATAAAAAATCCGTCTTCTAACAGATCATATTAGAGGTTCTGACGGGCTCAGTCATTTATCTTATGTTTCTGTCTGACAAAATGTATACCAGTTAGGTGGATGGTCAGAGATGATATAGTGGGTACTGGGTAGGGGCAAAATCCCTGGTTTTGTTTTTGTCTATACTCTTCTATACTGTGTCTGTTGCCGAAGCAAATAAATTTTGAACTCGTTTCCCGTCTTCATCTTTTGTATGGTGCTGTTCCTGTTGTTGTTCGATTCTTGCCGTGGTTCATACTCTTTTAACTCTCACCTGCAGTTAAAGCTTCTCTGGTAAGAACTGTTAATCCACTACTGCACCATTGGCAGCTCTTCCCAGGTCGCCTGGCGAGAATCTTGTCTAGCAAAAGCACGACACTGCTTTGATATTCTCCCCCTTGTTTTTACCATGGGTAACAACTTCAAGGCGTGTTGAATTGAAGAGAATCTCTTAGCTGTTGAATTGTTGGGTACCCTCTTCTTCCTCGGCGACGTTTTTGAGTTTATAAGATTCCCACAAACTATTAAATATCAATGGGTTATTGATTTGAATTTTAAGTAAATTCAAAGTGAACAATTACTGGTACTGACAAAATTCCATTTTTCACATGAAATCCCACGTTTAAACAGTGGGAGTTTTACTCGTTCTCTCTAAACCTCGCAGACATTTATAATCTCTGCGTATTGTAGTGACCAATTACAGCTTTTCTGGTAAAAAAAGCAAAAACTGATTAAAACCTGCTTTTAAATGAGTATTGACTATTTAATCGTTTACGTGATTTTTGGTTTACTTATTCAATCTGGATTCTCGGACCTGAACACACTCACTAAAGGACAAGAAGGGTGTGGGCGACTTGAGATGCCTCATTACTTTATTCTACATAAAAAAAAGTGTGTGTAACTTAAGACTGTTTGGCTGCATAGAAAATAGAGAAAAGAAAAAACGAAGAGAGAAAACACAAAAAAGGAACAAATATTATTTTCTCATGTTTTAATGCCTATGGAAAATTTATCTCTTTCAAGTCTCTCTTTCTTTTTTTATTTTTTATTTTCTCCCCTTCTCCTAAACCCCATATTTTCTAAACATGAAACCCTAGAATCTAACATGGTATAAGAGTAGAGATTCTAGGGTTTTAAAAAAAGTTGTTCAAAACATGTTGAGGAATACAAAAGAGGCAGAATTTTAGCCATTAGAGGAGTGCTATTTTTTTCAAAATCCAGAAAGGTCCTAGTGTTCCTAGTCCTTTGTCATTCAAGGTCATGTTTAGATCACTCAAGGATCAATTCCAAGTTGTTTCCTCCCTTATATGCAAAATCAAGTTGCTTAGAATGCATTTTTAATGTAAAAAAATCCTAATAGCAAATTCAAAAACTGCTCTGAAGTTTGGGGTTTAATCTTCTCCAGTTGAGGATTTAATTTGCATCTTATGTCAATGAAACCCTAAGTTAGAATTTTGATTTTTTTTAGAAAGTATTCTCTTTATTTGTGTGGTTGAGATTACTTGATTATAACAACAATGTTTTGGGTTACAGCCTAATTATTATTGACTCAAGGCGGATTAAAGGTGCTGAGACAAACCTCTAAGGTTGTGTTTGGAATACAAAAAGTGGAGAGAAAAGAAAAGGAAGAGAAGAGAGAGAGAGAGAAAGAGAAAAAAAAATTCTTCTCTTTTTTGGATGCCCATGGAAAATGAAACAAAAAATGGAAGAAAAATGTAATTTCTCTTCTTTGGACGCACATGAAAAATGAAAAATGAAAGAAAATTAGTAATATTTTAAAATTTTGGTGATTGAAATTTTCTTTCAAGTTTCTATTTCTTTTATTTTCTCCCAAAATTCCATCATTTTGTGAGAGAAAATTCATTAACTAAGAGAGAATCTTTTCTCTAAATGATCCCCCTTAACTAAGGAAAATACATTTCTCTCCCATTTTCTTTTCTTTTCTTTTCTTTTTTGTGGATTCAAAAGAGGCCCTAAGAGTTCATGGAAAAAAAATCCCTGCTCGTGACTTGTCAAGTCTTAAATTTTTCCTCTCATGTCCATATGTGTTGTTACATGAATTATTCTATCAAAATTAGTTGTTTGTGAAGTTTATTAAATTGACTATCTGTAAGTGTTAGTCAAAGATAATGCTTTGTGTTTTTTTTTCTTTAAAGTAGTTGAATTCCCATGGCACAAATTTCAAGTAATTCATCTTCTTCTTCAATTTACTTTTTTTCAACAAACATGATCCTTTGGTAATCACTACTATTCCTCTCAAGGGATTGAATAACTATTTGTCTTGGACTTGATCATTTAACGTTTTCTAAAAATATGGCAGTTCTTACTGCCTGTTTTTTTATTTACTACATGTCCTCTAGTGCCTTACATGGTTAGACACCCTTTTCTAAGTTATTTCATGATTCATCTCCCTTTCCATTACCACAATGCAAGTTTGTCAAAAAAATAAAAAAGAGTACGTGTGCAACTCACCAGTTAAGTATATTTTTTTTTTTTAAGATTGTTAAAAGATATAGGCAAGCTTGGGTGTTATTGTTGTAATTATCTTATATTTTTTGTCTCTTCCTCACTCCTACTAGGGTTTAGGGTATACTTATAATATTAATACTTTTATCCTCTAAAAATAAAGCTTAAGGGGGAGGGTTTGGATAAGTTCATAACCCTAATTCTCCCCCCACTCGTCATCTCCTCTCTATCTTCGTCGTCCTCTCTCCTTCCTTCACTCTTCTCCTTCTCTCTTATTCTCGTTTTTTCTTCTCCTCTTCGTTCTCTCAACCTTGAAGACCTAATATTAATGGAGTCTTAAAAATAATATGGTATTAGAGCTACATTTGTAGGGCTTCATCGAATCTCATTCTTGTGCTCGGTGGATTACTCGTTGCTTTGCTGCTATAATGAATCAACAGCAGCCCAGTACCCATACCCATTTTTTCTTGGTGTTCACACCTCTATACCGAGATTTAATATTTAAAAATATATATTTACGGAAATATCTTTGAGTCTACTTTCCAAATAAAAAATAATTTTTTAAATCGGAGTTTCTTACAAAGAGAGATCAATATTTGAAGCAGCAAAGGTCAGACTTCAAGAGAGATTCGGGCAACAGCAGAAAGCTTCAACTTTTGAGCTATTTTATGCCATCAAGAACGATATTTTATATGAAGAATTATATATATATATATATATACATATATATATCCAAAGAAACATGTATAAGTCTATTTTCTTACCTAATTAACCAATTCTAAATCTAAGTTTTCTAGAGGGAGATATCAATCTCGGCAGAGTCAATGTTCATGTTGGCTAAAGAAGAAAAAGAACTCAGTTCGGCCAGATTACAGTCCAAAATCTATCAGATTCTTTATCTAAAAAAAGGTATTTGTGAAGTTTTTTTATCCTTTCCTTGAGGCCTTAAAGATTTGGTGTTGTACCTCTTTTATGCATGAGTTTTATATGGATTTATCTTACATGATACATCCCCAAAATTACGGTATTTCCATGATCTTACAAGTTATGAGTGAAAGTCTCTTCCAGATGTTATGTTGTTATTTCTCCTTATAGAATGACGCCTTTATACGATGAATTGATGGGCATGGAATGCTGGAGCAGTGATGATGAATATACTCTAGTTTGTTGCCATCAAACAAAATAGCAAACACTGGTTTAATCTCTGAAATTTGCGCCAAAAACAATAGAAGAAGGGGCAGCAACAGAATGATCCCCCTTGCTTGCTATGTTTCGTCTATTGCTTGCCTTTGGTGCATCAATTTTTTTGAGTTCTTAATCCAAATACTTACCTGGACTTGGATTTACAATTTGCAATAATTTAGGTAACATATAGCTATTGTTGGTTTGATCTTGCATGATTGCAGTGTTGAAATAGGCAAGTTCCAAGATAGAAAGTTATGTTGCCTCAATCAGAATTGTCAAGATAGAAAGTTATCTTGCTTCAATCAGAATTGTCAAAGATAGAAAGTTACCTTGCATTTCATCATTATTTTCAGCAACCTGTTTTTTATTTAAATGGGATCCATTATAGATTAAATCTAATGAATTGCCTTAGCTTCAGAGGTTACTTTCCTCTTTGGTTTCCTTTTGAGAGATAATTACAACTGCCATCAAGTAGCAACATATTTTGTATCTTGATTCGAGTGCTTAATCATAGCAGCAATAACTAGACACCTTGTCTCTTTCTCTGGTTTGATGAATCCTTGCAGCAACTCTCAGACCCAACAGCATTGAGTTTAGATTTTTTTAAAAGAAGATTGACAAACACCTGGTTCAAATTATTATTGGCTACTTCTTACTCAGTTACAACTTATTACTTGGTGTAAATCCTCCTTATTTACGGTTGGACTTGCTGAAAATTATTTCAAGTGTCATTGTTACACTAAAAGGACCTTTATTATTTCCTTGATTTCTGCTGCTACATAACAACAACTATGATATGTGCTACTAGCTCTTTATCGAGACAGCTACTTTGTCTCTTTGATTGAGAGATTAGTCCTCAATTGGGTATTGCTTAATATAATATTTTAAGGGTTTGAATTGTTCAAGAATTCAGCTCTATGATAGCTCCAAAAAACACAAGGCAATAAGACCATCTCTACAAAAGAGTTTGAACTACAAAAGATAAAAGCATATGATGGTTACTACCAACAATAGGGCCTCCCTAAACGAGGCTTCTCCTATTGCTACTACTACGATACCAGGTATGGTTTCAACTACTTCTCCATCTTGGATTATTGACTCTGGGGCCTCTGAGCACTTGACAGGTAATGGTACCCTCTTGGGTTCTATATCTCTTTGATTGACTGACAAGTTTGTTTTTATAGCAGATGGATCCCAAACCAAGGTGTGTGGGGGTAGGGTCCATATTTGCTACACCTACTCTTCATTTTAAGCATGTCCTTTTTGTTACTGAGTTTCCCTTAAATCTTTTATCCATTAGTCAACTAATAAAGAAATTTAATTGTTCAATTACTTTTTCCCCTACATGATGTGTTCATCGGGATCTAAAGACAAAACATGTTATTGGTGAAGGCTGTTAACAATAAGGGCTCTATTATCTTGACTTGCCAGCACTCACAGCTACATCTAGTGTTCTACATACAGCTCTTCAATGACACAATAGGTTAGGTCATCCATCCTTGCAGTTTCTCAAATGGATAATTACCTTCTTACATTCTCTTTCTAGTCTGAACTGTGAAGATTGTCAAGTAAACACCAGAGTAGTACTTATTCTCCTCAAGGTAAAAGCAAAGGTGTTGCTCCTTTTTTCTTAGTTCATACTGATATGTGGGGACCCATGAACATCTCTAATGTTTCCCATTCCAAGTACTTTGTTACATTTGTTGATGATTTATCTTGGGTTACATGATTTTTCTTGTTAAAAGAAAGATCGGAGGTCTTATCCCTCTTTAAGTCTTTTGTGCCATTGAATTTAGGACCCTATGCTTGAAGCCTCGATCAAGGTGAGAGAGGGAGAAGATAAGATAAAAAGAGAAAAGAGAGAGAGAGAGAGAGAGGCTCGGGTAGAGAGGAGAGAAGAGAAAAGAGAAAAAAGACTTAGGCTAGAGAGAGATTCTTCCACAAGTTGAGAAGAGGAGAGCTTGATTGAATCCATCAACCAAGACCCCTATTTATACTATTTCCATTACATATTTAGGAAAAATCCTCAATCAATTAGGATCCCTGATATCCCTAATTACATCAGTCATGAGTAACCAAATTACATTAATCAAGGGAAGATAAATCAATTACATTACTCAAGGAAGATTGCCAAATCTTCCAACTCAAGTGATGAGGATTCCAGCTTGTGTGATGACTCATCATGCCACCTCATTTGGTGACTCATCATGCTAGCTCGTATGGTCATGGTCGGTTTGGTCCCACCTTGTAACGCTCCCCCTAGGAGTGAGAAAACATCGTAAATGCCCAACTTGCTGCAGATGGTGGACAAGATCTTATGAGTGACTAGTTTGGTGAGAATGTCTACAACTTGCCCTTGTGAGGAGATGTTTGAGAGATAATATGCCGGCTTGGAATTTCTCTTGTATAAAATGGCAGTCTACTTCAATGTGATTTGTTCTTTCAAGGAAGACTGGATTTGAGGTGATATGTATCGCTGCCTAATTATCGCAACGTACATCCATAAGAGCTTCTTTATAGAATCCCAGTTCAATTAGAAGAGATCTGATCCATAGAAGCTCACTAACTGTGTGTGTCATGGCCTTGTATTTTGCTTCTGCATTGGACCTTGCAATTACATTCTGCTTCTTGCATCTCCATATAACCAAGTTCCCTCTAACCATTGTACAATATCCCGAAGTAGATTTTTTGTCATCCGGCCCAGTCTGCATCTGAGAACCCTTCTATGTTGAAGTGACCATGTTTCTTATAGAGAAACGCTCTTCCTAGAGATCATTTCAAATATCGCGATATTCTTTCTAATACTTGCTAATGAGTAAGTTGTGGTTTGTGCTTGTATTGACTCACCACACATACTGCATATGATATATTCGTCCTTGTTACACAGAGATAAAGGAGTTTCCCGACAAGTCTTTGATATATTTTTTATATCCACATCTTCTCCAATGCCTACAGATAATTTTGTATTTGAATCCATAGGGGTTTCTATTGGTCTATATCCTATCATTCTTTTCTTCTACAGTAGATCAAGGACATACTTTCTTTGAAATAGTATAATCCCATTTTTCGATTGTAGTAATTCAATGCCCAGAAATTATTTAAGTAGTCCAAGATCTTTTGTCTTGAATTCTTCACATATCTTTTCCTTGGTTTCTTGAATGCCCTCGAGATCTCTGTTGGTTAAAACAATATCATCAACATATACGGCCAAAATCACTTTCCCTTTAGGTATGTCTTTAAGAAACACAGAGTGATCTATGGAACATCTGTGAAATCCGGCCTGTATTAGTGCTTGGCTAAATTTATCATACCATGCACAAGGAAACTGTTTCAAACCATAAAGGGATTTCTTCAGTCGACATACCGACTCCCCCTCACCTACAAATCCAGGTGGTCGTTGCATATAAATTTATTCCTTTATATCCCCATTGAGGAAAATATTTTTCACATCAAGCTGATAGACCGGCCAGGAAGAATTAGCAGCAAGAGATAATAAAATACGTACCGAGTTCATTTTAGCCACTGGAGAGAATGTTTCCACATAATTGATCCCATCAACATTTTAGCCTTTGGCAATGAGGCAGGCCTTAAGGTGAACAACTAACCCATCTGGATTGTGTTTAACTGTATAGACCAACTTATAGCCGACAAGTTTTTTTCCTGATAGAAGAGGAACTAGAGTCCATGTCTGATTCTCATAGAGTGCATGCATTTCTTTGTCCATTGCCGCCTTCCACTCTGGATGTTTCAAAGCCTTCTGAAAGGACTGTGGGACAAACACGAAGGAGATAGATGCAAGAAATTGATAAAATGAAGAGAATAAATGATGATGAGACACAAAATTGGATATGGGCTGAGAAGTAGAGGGCCTAATGCAAATTATGGGTTCTTTTCTTAAGGTGATGGGTCGAGTATCATATTGTGGTAAAAAAGGAATAGGAGAAGATGGACTTACATCAATGGGTTCTCAAACTCTGCAGGTGTGGTATCAACCAGTGCTTCAAGGGTGTTGGAAGATGGGCCCAAGCCCACACAACCAAGGAAGACCCACATATCCAAGTGTGTTTGAAGATGAGCCCAAACCCATAAGATATGAACCCACCATGATCACACGAGCTGGTGGGAGCCAGCATGATCACGTGAAATGGCATTATGAGTCTTACAAAATAAGAAGTCTTACACAAGAAGAAGTCTTACAGAGCCACAATTACTATGGAAGGAGGTCTCATAGAAGAGTTTCATTTTAAAGGTGTTTTAGTCATGTTAGTCTTCTATTTATATTGAGTTATTTAATTATGCTAGGACTTATCTTTTAAGTGTTAGAGTTTGGGTGTAATATGGACAAAAGTAGTTTAATTGTATTTGGACTCTACTACTTTCCTCTATTATAAATAGAGGTTCATGTACTCTGATTATAATAAGTCAATGAAGTATTTCTCTTTTGCATAAATTCAACAAGGGGGTTGAACAGTTTCCGTGGCATGAAGCACAACTGGTCGAGGAGAGCCTAGAACAGAAGTGAGACCTGGGGGGCATTATCAGAGTAGTATGAAGAGTCTTCAAAAAAAGTTACATCCTTGGACACAACCTTTGGAGAGTGGGATTGTAGCAAATATAATCCTTTTGCGTGCGAGAGTATCCTAAAAAGATACACTTGACAGATTTTGGATCAAGTTTACTATGTTGTGGGGAGATAATATGAACAAAGCATGTACAATCGAAGACTTTCAAGGGAAACGAAAAAGGATCACCATGTGGACATAATAAGGAATATGGGGATTTGTGACCGAGAATAGAAGAGGGTAGCCTATTATAAGAAAGCGTGTAATAAGGATGGCATGTGGCCAATAAAAATATGGTACTTTCATGATATACAATATACTGCGAGCTACCTCAAGAAGGTGATGATTCTTCCGTTCTGTTACACCATTTTGTTGGGGGGGGGGGGGGGGGGGGGGGGGGGGGGGTGCGCTGAAGATGTTTTATGGATAATGTCATTCTCTTGAAAAAATAGTTAAGATCTCTGGAAGTATATTCTTTGGCATTATCAAACCTAAGTACTTTGATCTTTTGATCAAATCGAGTGATAACCATAGCATGAAAGGATTTAAAAATGGATGGTATTTCATATCGCTCTTTAAAGAGAAATAGCCATATGGTACGAGTAAAATCATCAATAAAGGTAATAAATTACTTGAATGGGAAATGTTTGAGATGCTCAAGGGTCCCCATACATCTATGTGAATCAACGAAAAAGGAGCAACACTTTTAGGTTTTGGACAAGGTGAGTATGTGGTCCTCTGGTGTTTGCTCAGTTGATACACTTCACAATTTAAAATTGACCTATCCTTAAAGGTAGGGAAAAGAAGATGAAGAGATTGTGCGGATAGATGTCCCAACCGATTGTGCCATAGACTTGTCTCAATGTCCTTAGTTGAGACGACATTTATTTGAGGCATGTCCAGGTAGTAGAGCCCTTGTTAATGGCCACCACCAATCATCTGCTTCGTTGTGAGATCTTGAAACACACGGGAAGTGGGTGAGAAGGTAATTGAGCAATTGAAATATTGAGTTAGCTGACTAATAAATAAAAGATTCAAGGGAAAGGTAGGAACAAAAAAAAATATATGTGAGTAGAAGTGATGGTGTAACAGAGGTGGATCCTTTCCCAAGAACTTTAATTTTAGAGCCGTCAGCTATGGTAAAAAATTATTCAAGAGACAAGGAGAAACTACGATGAGTAGATTTTTGTTACCTGTGAGATACTCGAAGGCCCTTGAGTCAATTATCTAGGATGAAGAGGGGGAACTGGTAGAGAGCATACTTGAAAAGGTGGTGGCAACAACATTTGAGGAGGGACTTGGACGAGAGACCATCAGATTTTTCATTTTCTGGAATAAGTCATACTCATCATCGGTAAGAGTTTTCTTTTTTGTTGGCGGGGTAGACTGGTCCTCCGTTGTATCACTTACTGAGACTTGATTAGCCATAACCCATTCCGACATGCTATGGATTTTCCAACACTGATATATAGAGTGGCCATATTTCCCACAATGGATTAAGTCCCTGCCTTCTGTTTTGAAGAAACCATTCCTTCCACCTCTTCCTCTTTCTCGTCCTCTTCTATAAATTTTTCCATGGCCTCGGCCGTTGTCAATTGATGTTCCCCTATGCCTGGAGTACATAGTGGATAACACTTCAATAGGAGAAGGGGAAGAAGAGTCTGGAATGGGGAGTAATGTCGCACATACTGATGAGAATGCAAAATGTCATATTTTTCTCCCTTAATGCTTAGGATTTTATAATTATTTGGTGTGTAAATATACTCATTGTTCTTATATTTTGATTTAGGATGCAAATGGAGGCGTTAAGTGCAAAAAGAAGTTAATTGGGCGATTCTGGACAGTTTCAATATTGCTTCGTAATCTGAGCATAACTCTCTCATCCGAGCTCTGATTGAGATGATTCAAAATTATATGGAATGCCAAGAAAACTTTATACAACTTTTGTGTTTAGAATTTTGAGATATACTAGTTACATCCGGGTCAAAATCTGGCTTGAAGTTGCGGAACGTGCACAGTGACGTCCTGGAACGGGAAAAAGGGAGGGGGGGGGGGGGGGGATAAAAAGAAGAAATAAACCTTAAGGGACTAAGAAGAGAAGGAGGCACAAAGAGATTTTGGCCGAACCCCCCTCTTTTCCCCTTCTCCAGCTTTTCCTCCTCTTTTCTCTAGTTTTTCCTTCAATTTTCTTCATGGCCTTGTGTGGTTAAACTTTCAGACTTGCTCAAATGAAACTGAAGCCATCAGAATCAATAAAACTTTGAGATCTTATTTGTTTTCATCGTTCAATTTATGTTTTGAGTTTCAAATGTTCTTTTGTATTTTTTTCATGATTGTCTCATTTAATCACGAGAAGGCCTACTAGTTTATTACTCGTTGCAATCTACTGCTAGGTTATGTGTCAAATCCGTAGTTGTCTGATCCCTCTAACTTGTGAAGAAATTGAGATTTGATGATTTTTTGCATAAGGAATTATTAGATCTTAAGAAGAACGTTGTACTAAATTAAATTCTGCTGCTTGTGCTTGTGTTGTTTAGTTTCATCGATCTCTCTAATTCTTAAGGCTATTGCTAGATTAAACCTTTAGCGCTTGTCTTGGGTTGTTTAGTAGTTAGGGTTAATTGGATCACTTATTTTCTAATTAACTACTACTAAGGAGATATAGGAAGATAGTTCCAATGGTAAATACTCAAGTTCGAATTGATTTATGCTTGCATCAATGATCAATTGTGAAATTCTAACAGTGGATGTTAATGTAGACCAAGGTTTGTTCTTTTGATTGATTTTGATCCTTTAATTTGAATTGTTTCTTAGTTGTTTTTCTTAAAATGCAGCAATTGAGATTTGATGATTTGCCGCATCAGGAATTATTAGATCTTAAGAAGAATGTTGGTCTAAATTTAATGAAACCACTTGTGCTTGTGTTGTTCAGTTTCATTGATCTCTCTAATTCTTAAGACTACTGCTAGATTAAAACTTTAGCCCTTGTCTTGGGTTGTTTAGTAGTTAGGGTTAATTGGATCACTTGTTTTCTAATTCATTACGACTAAGGATATATAGGAAGATAGTTCCAATGGTGAATACTCAAGTGCAAATTGATATATGCTTGCATCGATGATCAATTGTGAAATTTCAATGGTGGATGTTGACTTAGACCAAGGTTTGTTCTTTTGATTGATTTCGATCCTTTAATTTGAATTTTTCTTAGTTATTTTTCTTAAAAGTGTTTTCGTTATACCCAACACACACCCTACTGCTCCCGTGTTAACGGAGCATAAAATCAGAATAATCACTCTTCGTGGGAACGATCCTTACTCGCACTACTACATATATTTTTAGGAGTATAGGTTTTATTTTTGGTTGCCTGTGACAACACACCAATCTTGGCACTATAGTCGAGGAGTGATTCTAGTTGATTTATGTGCTTCTTTTAATCCTTATTTGCGTTTTAGCGTAGAATTTTTATGTATTTTTCGTTATTCTAGATTTTTTCTGATTCATTTTTAATGTTTTATTAGAGTTCCCTTGATTGTTTATGATTGTATCTCGATCTTCTAATCAAGGTGATTTTTAGTGCGATCTAGAAATAGAGAGAACTTTGTGCAGGTTAAGGAGAGAAACTCGGAGGAATTCTAAAGAGAACCATCTAGCTCTTGATTCCCCATTTGATAGTGAATCTGATTTAGAGGAGGAAGTAATGGCTGGAAATAAAATATTGAAAGACCTTGCAACCCCTGATTTGAATCAATTATGCATAACGTTCCCCTACTTTAGATGCTACTACTACATTTGAATTAAAATATGGACTAATACATTTGAATTAAAATTTGGATCTTCATGGTCTTGCAGGTGGAGATCCTCACAAGCATCTAAAGGAGTTTCATGTGATATGCACGAGTATGAAACCCATGGGGGTGACTGAAGAGAAAATTAAATTACGAGCCTTTCTGTTTTCTTTGAATGATTCGGCTAAGGATTGGCTCTATTATCTACCTTCCAAAAGTATTACCACATGAGACAAGATGAAGAGATTATTTTTTGAGAAATATTTCCAATCTTCAAGGGCAGCCAACATTCGAAAAGAAATTTGTGGTGTAAGGCAGCATAATGGAGAGTCCCTACACGAATACTGGGAATGTTTCAAGAAATTATGTGGAAGCTGCCCCCATCATCAGATTAGGGAACAACTTCTTATCCAGTATTTCTATGAGGGCCTTCTACCCACTGATAGGGGCATGATTGATGCTGCTAGTGGAGGAGTTTTGGTGGATAAAACTCCTGAGACCGCGAGAAACTTGATTTCAAATATGGCTTTCAATTCTCAACAATTTGGCACTAGGCTTGACCTTCCATCTAAGAATGTGAATAAGATAAATATTACCCCCTTGATTACGAGTCTAACTTCTCTTGTTCTTCAAATGGTTGTAGGTAATACGCAAACGACAAAGGGTTGTGGGATTTGTTCACTAGTAGGGCATCCAACCAATATGTGCCCAACTCTTCAAGAGGAGCCCATTGAGAAAGCGAATGCAGCGGGTGGTTTTCTAGGAGCAAGAAAAGGAGAAAAAATGTCGTTTCAGACAGGAACTTTCCCAATGATGATGACGTACCTAAGTGGAAGTTTTCACCTATTTTTTATTATAAACTAGTTCCTACTTTTCCTTAGCCTTTCGCAGATTCTAGAAAAGATGAGCAAAGTAAAGATTTATATGAGACTTTCCATAGATGTGAGGTAACTATTCCACTTTTAGATGCTATTAAACAAGTGTCACATTATGCTAAATTCCTGAAAGAACTGTGTACAATTAAGAGTGTTGAATTTATGGAAAACAGAAATACTTCATTGACTTCTTATAATTAGAGTACATTAACCTCTATTTATAATAGAGGAAGGTAGTGGAGTCCAATTTCAATAAAACTACCTTTGTCCCAATTACACCCAAACTCTAACACTTAAAGATAAGTCCTAGCATAATTAAATAACTCAATATAGATAAAAGACAAACATAACTTAAACTAAAACTCTTCTAGCATGTGACCATAGGATAAAGTTGCCTTTGTGAGTCCTTCTTGATCTTCCAACTAATGTGATAAGGATGCCAACTTGTGGTAATCATGGTGGGTCCTACTTCTTATGTGTTTGGGCCCATCTTGTGGGCCTTCCTTGGTCGTGTGGGATTGAGCCCTATCTTCCAATACTCCCCCTCAAGCTGAGGGTGAAAGAACATCAAGAACTCCCAGCTTGTTGCAAATGATGTATATGATCTTTTTGTATAAAATGGCAGTCCTCCAATCTTCCAACACTCCCTCTCACGCTAGTGCATAACATAGATGCAATAATAAGTTCCTCCGTCATGGGCTTCCAACCACAAATAATTTTGATATTTTTTACGGGTATGAAGTTCCTCCATCATGGACTTCCAACCACAAATAATTTTGATATTTTTGATGGGGATGAATTTCCTCCGTCATGGACTCCCAACCAAAAATAATTTTGATATTTTTGATGGGGATGAAGCTCCTCCGTCATGGACTCCCAACCACAAATAATTTTGATATTTTTGACGGGGATGAAGTTCCTCCGTCATGGACTCCCAACCACAATTAATTTTGATATTTTTGACGGGGTAAAATAAATGATGATATGAGGCCACCTCTTCTTCAATAATAATGTCCCAAAGAGACATAATAGATACAGCTGAATATAACACGACCATCGTCCAACACATTTAACATGAACCAAAATAATAAACCTTGTAGAAGGACCCATGAAATAATCATAATCCGATATAATATTTTTTTCTTAGATGCAGAAGCTTCATCTTTTTTGCTCCCCTTTTCTTGACTATTTTGGTCACATAAACACATCCACAACATATAGAATAAAATACCTCTTTCTTGTGCTTCTTCTACTTCTCCCCCTCAAGCTGGGAGGTAATGGCAGTGATCCCAGCTTGAACCAAATATCATAGATGTAGCAATAAGCCCAAATAAGAGAGATGTATAAATAAGCCCTCAAACTAGGGAGAAGTGAGATATTTTCCTGATATATCAACTCAAAAAGTCAGAATTTTCAATACAACAGAATACATGCATGACCTTTAATTCTTCCAATGCGAATATTTCTTTAAATATATATCAGATTGACATGAAATTTTCTAATTATGAAAGTAGACTTAAATACCTTTCATCCAAGTATAACTTAACTTCATAAAATATAATTATCAGAAGATAAATAATCTGATATATTTCAGTCTCTCTCATCTGGCCGAACTAAGTATTGTTTCTCTTATTTTTCCAGAATGATTGAATAGGTAAGAAATTAAACTTACATATATTTATTTTGATATATAATTCTCCATATAAAGTCTCTTTCATGATAGCATAAAATACCTCGGAAGTTGAAGCTTTCTGCTGCCGAACCTCTTTTTCAATCTGACCTTTGCTGCTTCAAATATCGATTTATCTTTGTAGATAACTTAGATAAAAAATTGGTTGAATAGGTAAGAGAATAGACTTATAGATATTTATTTTGATATATATTTCTCCATATAAATTTTAGTTCTTGATAGCAAAAAATACCTCAGAATCTGAAGATTGCTGCTACTGCTCGAACCTTTTTGTAATCTGACCTTCTTTCATTCAAATATTGATATCTCTCTATAGATAACTCCGATTGAAACAAATCATTTTTATTTGGAAAGTAGACTCAAATATATTTTCGTCAATATATAATTTGTAATATGAAAAATTACGTATAGAGGTAAAACAATGCAAAGAATACTATAGGTGCAGAAACTGGAAAAAAATAATAACTACGAACCTAGACATAGGGTTAGGGTTTAGAGAAAAGGATCACATTACCTCAATGGGTTGACCATGTCAACTCACAGAACCTTCTTTGATACCATGATAAATTTATGGAAAACAGAAATACTTCATTGGTTTCTTATAATTAGAATACATGAACCTCTATTTATAATAGAGGAAGATAGTAGAGTCCAATTACAATAAAACTACCTTTGTCCCAATTACACCCAAATTCTAATACTTAAAGATAAGTCCTAGCATAATTAAATAACTCAATATAGATAAAAGACAAATATAACTCAAACTAAAACTCTTCTAGGACGTGACCATAGGATAAAGATGCCTTTGTGAGTCCTTGATCTTCCAACTAATGTGATAAGGATGCCTGCTTGTGGTAATCATGGTCGGTCCTACTTCTTATGTGCTTAGGCCCATCTTGTGGGCATTCCTTGGTCGTGTGGCCTATCTTATAATACTTTTAGATATGTGGGCCTTCGTTGGTCGTGTGGACTTGAGCCTTATCTTCCAACAAAGAGGAAACAAAAACTTAAAGGATGTGAGAAGGTGAGAGTAGGGGAGAATGTTTCTACAGCTATTCAAAGAAAATTCCCTACGAAGTGCAAAGATCCAGGTATGTTTACTATCCCTTGTACGTTAGGTAACACTAGATTTGAGAAGGCCATGATAGATTTAGGTGCTTCGATTAAAGTCATGCCTTATTCTATATATTCTTTTTTGAAACTTGAACCTTTGAATAAAACTGGTGTTGTGATTCAATTGGCTGATAGATTTAATGCCTATCCTAAGGGTGTGGTTGAGGATGTTCTTGTGCAAGTTAATGTTTAGATTTTCCGTGCTGATTTTTATGTGGTTGATATGGAAAAGGGTGACCAAATTGCTTCTATATTGTTAGGAAGACAATTCTTAAAGACATCCAAGACTAAGATAGATGTTCATAGTGGTACACTTACCTGGAATTTGATGGTGAAGTTGTTAAGTTTAACATTTATGGTGCCATGAAATATCTTGATGATAATAATCCTATTTATTCTATTGATGTGATTGATTCTTTCGCACAGGAAATTTTTGAACTTGATGGAAAAGTTGAATTGGAAGTTGCCATTAGTAAGCATCTTGAGAAAGAGAATGAAGAGTTAGCCTTGAGTTCAGATTTGCAAAAAACTGTTGCAGCGTTGAATGATATTCCACAGTTACAACAGTCAGGTAATGTTCTTTATATTACGTTACTAGTTTCTAACGAGAGGCCTTTACCCTCTGTTTTGCAGGCTCCCACTCCAGATTTGAAGCCTCTCCTCAGTCACCTCAAGTACGTGTTCCTTGGAGATGGAGGAACATTACCAGTGATCATCTCAAGTAAAATCAATGCACAGCAAGAAGAAAAGCTTGTGTAGGTCCTAAAGGAGCATAAGACGGCTATTGGTTGGACAATTGCAGATATTAAAGAAATTAGCCCATCTACATGAATGCATCGTATCATGCTTGAAGAGGGAGCAAATCCTTTCCTTCAATCACAAAGAAGATTGAACCTGCCCATGATGTATGTAGTGAAGAAGGAGGTCCTCAAACTTCTTGAAGTTGTAGTGATTTATCCTTTTTCGGAGTCAGCCTAGTTCAAGTGGTTCCTAAAAAGTTTGGAATAACTGTTGGGAAAAATCAGACTGATGAGTTAGTTCCTACCCCTGTTCAGAATGGGTGGTGGGTTTGTATAGATTATAGAAAATTAATTGTTGTGACCCACAAGGACCACTTCCATTTGCCTTTTATTGATCAAATGGTTGAAAGGTTATATGGTCATTCTTACTATTGTTTTCTTGATGGTTATTCAGGTTATTTTCAGATTGCAATTGCTCCGGAGTATCAAGAAAAGACAACTTTGACATGCCCATTCAGGACTTTTGCATATCGCCGCATGCACTTTGGCCTTTGCAATGCTCCAACCACTTTTCAAAGGTGTATGGTTAGCATATTTTCAGATTATATTGATATCATAGAAGTCTTTATGGATGATTTCATAGTTTATGGAGACTCCTTTGATACTTGTTTGCATAACCTTACACTTGTTCTTCAAAGATGTATAAAAACTAACCTTGTGTTAAATTCTGAAAAATGTCATTTTATGGTTGAACAAGGAATAGTTTTGAGTCATGTTGTTTCATCTAGGGGAATTAAGGTAGACAAAGCTAAAATTGATATTATTCAATCTTTACCTTATCCCACTAGTGTGCGGGAAGCTCGTTCTTTTCTTGGACATGTAGGTTTCTACTGCAGATTCATCAAGGACTTCTCCAAAATAGCATTACCCCTGTGCAAGTTGTTACAAAAGGATGTGGCTTTTGAGTTCAATGAGGCATGCAAAAAGGCGTTTGACAAGTTGACAAACTGTTGACTTCTGCCCTAGTTATCCACCCTGACTGGAACGTTCCTTTTGAGATAATGTGCGACACAAGTGATTATGCAGTAGGAGCCATTTTGGGTCAAAGAATTGGAAAAGCATCGCATGCCATTTATTATGCTTCCAGGACTTTGAATGATGCTCAAAGAAATTATTCTACCATTGAAAAATAACTTTTAGCTGTTGTTTTTGCTTTAGAAAATTTTTGATCTTATTTGCTTGGTACTAAAGTCATTGTTTACTCTAATCATGCAGCTCTCCATTATTTGATGACGAAGAAAGAGGCAAAACCAAGACTAATAAGATGGATACTTCTCTTGAGTGAATTTGATTTGGAGATCAAAGACAAAAGAGGGACAAAAAATCATGTCGCATATCATTTGACTCATTTAGTTCATGTCCATGATGAATTTCATTTGCAAGGAATGTTCCCTGATGAGCAATTGCTCTCCACGAGTGTGACATTACCTTGGTATGCGAATATTGTAAATTATTTGGTTACTAATATGTTGACTCCTGATTTGTCTAGGTTTCAAAGAGATAAGGTCAAGAGTGATGCCAAATACTATGTGTGTGATGACCCATACTTATGGAAGCATTGTGCAGGTCAAGTGATAAAAAGGTGTGTTCCTGAAAAATGAAACTATTTCTATTCTCACCTTTGGTCATTCTTATGCTTGTGGAGGTCACGTTGGAGTTAAGAGCACATCGAGAAAAGAACTAGAATGTGGTTTCTATTGGCCATCTTTATTCCAAAATTTATATTCATTTTGTAAGTGAACATTGTCAAAAGACAGGTAATATATCCCCAAGGAATGAGATGCCACAAACCACCATAATAATTTGTGATTTTTTTTATGTTTGGGGCATCAATTTCATGGGACCGTTCCCTGTAGCTTTTGGTTATGTTTACATTTTGCTTGTTGTTGATTATATTTCGAAATGGGTGGAAGCTAAGGCTACCAAGATTGATGATTCTAAAGTTGTTACAAATTTTATCAAGTTTAACATATTCTCCAGGTTTGGAATTCCAAGATCTCTAATAAGTGATCGAGGCACTCACTTTTACAATCGAACTGTAGAGACTTTCCCAAGAAAGTACCATGTGACACACAAGGTGTCAACTGCCTATCATCTGCAAACTAGTGGACAAGCGGAAGAGTCAAATCGAGAGATCAAATTGATCATTGAATAGACGGTCAATCCAAGTAGAAAAGATTGGAGTTTGCGCTTGGATGATGCCTTTTGGGCATATAGGCCTACTTATAAGATGCCCATTGGTATGTCACCTTATTGGTTGGTGTTTGGGAAACCATGCCACCTTCCAGTTGAGTTAGAACACAAGGCTTATAAGGCTATCAAGAGTTTCAACATGAAGATGGATGAAAGTGGAGAACACAAGAAGTTGCAACTACAAGAGTTAGAGTAAATTCACAATGATGCCTATGAGATTGCAAGGATTTACAAAGAAAAGACGAAGGATTTTCATGATAAGATGATCTTTAGGAAGGAATTTAAAGCTAGTAAAAAATTCCTATACCATTCACGACTTCATTTATTTTCGGGTAAGTTGCATTCTCGTTGGATTAGACCATTTGTTGTTACTCTTGTTTTTCCTCATGGTGCAGTTGAAATTCAAAGTTTAGCAACTTCCAAAGTGTTCAAGGTGAATGGCCATAGACTTAAACCTTTCTATGAAAGTTTCCAAGTGGAGAATGCGGAAACATTGGTCCTTAAGGATCCAATTTATACTAGTTGAAGAAGGAAGCATTGGGTCAAGCCAATGACGATAAACAAAGGCGTTGCTTGGGAGGTAACCAAAGGAGAGTTCGTTCATTTTTATTTTTATTTTTGCATTTATATTTTGGTTATTTTTTCCTTCTCTTTACATTTCACCTTACATTGGCGACAATGTAAGTTCTAAGTGTGGGAGAGGGGATTTAGGTAGTGTTTCAATTCTGTTTTCAAAAAAAAAAAAAAAAATCTTTGTTTTTGTCATTTTTAATGATTTTTGGTTGTGTATGTCATGAGCAAGATTAAATTAGGCTCTTGAAAGATTCATAACATGATTGAATAAGTAATCTTCCAACTCATAATTAATTAGTCTAGTTATTTTCTTTGAATATGGTAGTGACTAAATTTGGTAGACAAAAGTCGGTGAGATTTTGAGCCTCTAGACTGACACATCACATCAGTCTCACTATTTTCTTTCATGAGAGATATTCTTCCATGGATTTGTTTCTCAAGAACTTGCCTTGATTCTCTTTGAGGTCACATTGACACATGCATGCATGAACATGATTAAGACTCTCTTTGTTATAAGCTACATAAGCCAAATAGCCTACCTTGTAATTATTTTTTTTTTCTTTTATTGAACCCCTTTGAGCTTCATTTTTTTTTTTAACCCATGTTACAAGCTTTAAACATGAAAAAAAACCTTTACCCAAGTCGTAGAGCTAGTGGAGCATTGTTCATCATTATGATTTGTATGGGTGTTCAAGAAATAAATGTGGGGGGTGTGGTATGGCTATGGCTGGTGAAATCGAACATGTTTTCATCATCAATTCATGAGTTCCATTGTTAGTGTAATTTTAAAAAGAAAAAGAAAAAGAAAAAAATCGAAAAAAAGAGAAGGGAAAAAGAAAAAAAAAAGGAAGTGATGGAGGGAATGGCTTTTAAAGTTACAAACTGTCCGTGTTCATAATTCCTCCTAAAATTCCAAGAAAGGGGTCTATTTATACGAGCTAGATACAAATTGAAGAAGTTTATGAGTGGAGTGATTGGTTTTATATGTCTTATATTCGAGCTTGAGTTGATTCATTTTTTATCCACTAGTTTCGATGGCTTTTGAGCAACATTCCCAAATAATTCCCAGCTTGATCCTAAACCCCATTCAACCCTTGAAAAATCCTCATGACTCGTGTTATGCACATGATCTGAGTGGTGGAGAATGAGAAGATATGCAAGCCTATTGGTGTGTTGTCGCAGGCAACCAAAAATAAAACATATACTCCTAAAAATATGTAGTAGTGCGAGTAAGGATCGATCCCTTGAAGATTGATTAGTATACTTTTATGCTCGGTGAACAAGGACGGGGGGGGGTTGAGTATAATGAAAACACTTTTAAGAAAAACAACTTAGAAACAATTAAAATTAAAAGAATCGAAATCAATCAAAGGAACAAACCTTGGTCTAAGTCAACATTCACCATCGGAATTTCACAACTGATCATTGATGCAAGCATATATCAATTCCCACTTTGAGTACTCACCGTTAGAACTATCTTCCTATCTCTTTTTTTGTAGTTAATTAGAAAACAAACGATCCAATTATCCCTAACTACTAAACAACCCATGACAAGCGCTAAAGGTTTAATCTAGCAGCAGCCTTAAGAAATTGAGAGATAGATGAAGCTAAACAACACAAGCACAAGCGGCTGCATTTAATTTAGTCTAGCATTCTTCTCAAGATCTAATAATTCCTGACACAACAAATCATCAAATCTCGATTGCTTCACAGGTTAGAGGGATCAAACAATTACGGATTTGATATCTAATATAGCAGTAGATTGCAATGAGTAATAAACTAATAGGCCTCCTAGTGATTAAACGAGACAATCATGAAATAAAATTATAGAAGAACATCAGATACTCAAAAAACAAATTGAAAGATGAAAACAAATCAGATCTCATAGTTGTATTGATTCTAATGGCTTCAATTTCCTGTGATCAAGTCTAAAAGTTTAGCCACAGAGGTCCATGAAGAAATCTAAAGGAAAAAAACTAGAGAAAAGAGAGGAAAAACTGGAGAAGAGAAAATGAGGTCAGGGGCGCCGAACTCCTCCTCTCCTTTTCATTCCCCTTCTTTTTCCGGGTTTAGGGTTTTTCTTTTCATGCATCCGGTTTGGGTCACTGTGCATGTGTCGTGACTTCAAGCCCGTTTTTGGAATAGATTAAGCCAATATCACTCAAACTTTAAAACACTAAAGTTGTATAACGTGTTCTTGGAGTTCCATACCATCTTGAATCATCTCTATCAGAGTTCAGAAGAGAGAGTTATGCCCAGATTATGAAGCAATGTAGAAACTATCCAGAATCGCCCAATTAACTTCGTTTTGCACTTAACGCCTCCATTCGCATCCTAAATCAAAATATCAAAATAATGAGTATATTTAGACACCGAATAATTATAAAATCATAAGCATTAAGGGAGAAAATATGACATTTTTCATTCTTACACAACCAAAAATCATTAAAAACCACCAAAACAAAGAATTTATTTTTCGGATTTTTTTTAAAACAAAATTGAAACACAACCTAAATCCCCTCCCCCACAGTTAGAACTTACATTTTCCCCAATGTAAGGATAAATTTAAAGAGGGGCACAAATAACCAAAATATAAATGTGAAAAGAAAAAGTAAAAGGAACGTACTCCCCTTGGCTTACCTCCCAAGCAGCGCCTTTGTTTATTTTCATTGTCTCGACTCAATGCTTCCATAATTATGAGTCATCCAACACATAGTATTTGGTATCACATATTAGTAACCAAATAATTACCAATATTCGCATACCAAGGTAATGTCACACTCGTGGTAACCAATTGTTCATCAGGGAACGTTTCTTGCAAATGAAGTTCATCCTGCACATGTTTTTCTTCTTGCGTTGTACTAAGTTTGTTGTAGATGATCATTGGTAATGTTCCTCCATCTCCAAGGAACACGTACTTGAGGTGACTGTGGAGAAGCTTCAAATCATGAGTGGGAGCCTGCAAAATATAGGGTAAAGGTCTCTCGTTAGAAACTGGTAATGCAATAGTAGTAGAAGCAGGTGGAGTACTTGTATGCTCCTCAAAAACTAAGTTTCAAGGTTGGCTACTACCACTAATATCATCATTCTCATGCAACCTTGCATTCTTAGATTCGACAATTCTTGTCGAACGAGATGGACTATAAAATCTATATCCCTTAGACTTTTCTGCATAGCCAATGAAATGTTCACTGCCTGTTCTAAAGTCTAACTTCGTCTCATGTGGATTGTAAAGTCGAACTTCAATTGGACAAACACAATCATGTACATGCCTTAAACTAGGTTTCCAACCTTTTCATAACTCGAATGGCATTTTATGAACCGCCTTGGTTGGAACCCTACTGAGTATATTGTTGGAAGATAAGCTCAAGCCCACACGACCAAGGAAGGCCACATATATAAGATTACTATAAGATGGGCCACAAGACCAAGGAAGGCCCACAAGATGGGTCCAAGCCAATAAAAGTAGGACCCACAATGATTACCATGAGCTGGCATCCTTATCACATCAGTTGGAAGATCAAGAAGGACTCACAAAAGTATCCTATCTTATGGTCACGTCAAAGAAGAGTTTTAGTTTGAGTTGTGTTTGTCTTTTATCTATATTGAGTTATTTTACTATGTTAGGCCTTATCTTTAAGTGTTAGATTTTGGGTGAAATTGGGACAAGGGTAGTTTTATTGTAATTGGACTCTAATACCTTCCTCTATTATAAATAGAAGTTCATGTACTCTGATTACAACAAGTTATTGAAGTCAATGAAGTATTTCTCTTTTCCATAAATTCAACATACATAGACTGCAGTTTTGAAAGCTTCGCTCCACAAAGACAATGGGAGATCGGAGTTACTAATAATACTTCTCACCATGTCCATTAATGTTTGGTTTCTTCTTTTAACCACACCATTTTGAGACGGTGAGCCAGGCATTGTGTATTGTGGCACAATACCTTGTTCCTCAAGAAACCTTGCAAAAGGACTAGACAATTGTCCTCTTTCAGTGCACCATCCATAATATTCACCACCTCTATCTGACCTCACGATTTTGATTTGTTTGCCCAATTGTTTCTATACTTATGCTTTATAGACCTTAAAAGCGTCTAGTGCTTCACTTTTATCATAAAGCAGATAGAGATACATATATCGTGTACAGTCATCAATAAAGGTAATAAAATACTTCTGATCATTGAAACATGTATCATAAGGGCCTGAAATATCAGTGTGTATGATTTCTAAGACATCAAAATTCCTCCTGGCACATTAATACCATGCACAGTAGTAAGACTGCAATCAAATATAGGGTTTAAAATAAGTTTGAACAATCCTTCTTCCAAAATGCCATTTCCAACAAGAACATGGTCTTTATACAATGGAAGGGAATTTCCAAGGATATTAAAATTGAATCCAAAAGGTAAAAGTCAGGAAACTGAGATAAGGTTTCTAGAAAAAAATGGAACATAGAATGTCCTTTCAAGGTCTAAGATAAAACCAATATTTACGACAAGTCTAAAAGTTTCATCTGGCTCCACATGTGAACCCATCTTGTTTCCTAAATAGATGGAGCATTCATCTGGTGTCGGTTTTCGTTGGCTCAAGAAACCCTGCATGGTGTTGGCAACATGGATTTTAGTATCAGAATCAATCCACCAATTGTTATAAGAAGCGTGACTCATATTAGATTCAAAACACACTAAGGATATGAGATTACCTTTGTTTAAAAGCCAATTCTTGAACTTGGGACAGGTTTTCATTGATATGTCCTTTCTTCTTGAAGAAGAAACATTTGCCACCGCCCTTAGATTCTTAATTAAGAGGCGTTTTTCCCTTCCCTTTTTGAAAAGGTCTCTTGTCTCGAGTTGTCAAATGCGCACTTTTGATCCTCTCTTGATTAAGCCTCCCTTCCTCTTGTACACACATGGGTCAAAAGTTCATTAATTGACCATTTATCCTTATGTGTGTTATAAAAGGTTTTGAAGGGTGCATATGCAGACAGATCTCTCTCAAAGTTCAAATGATGTTTTATCGTACTGGATTCCATGGGTTTCGGAGGTTCATCCACTCTAAGTGCCAAGTCAAGATCCATGCACCCTAATAATAGGAGAAGTTTGTCTTTCCACTCAATATAATTTTTTTCATTTAGGGGAAAAATAGAGGAATCAAAGGTTCAGACAGACAAAGTTTGAAGAGCTGGAAAAAGGAGACAATAAGCTTACTAAACATTTAATGAATCGAAAATTTGAATATTTACCCTTGTAAATAATCCAAACAAATAAATCAAAGTGTCATTATAATCTTTCCTGTGGGCTTAGATTATAACACAGATACGATTTGTGTCTCTTTATGATGGGACCCAAAAATTTGTTTGTAAAGGAATATTCTAGGCTTGTAAGCAATCTAGAATTTTTTAAAAAATATTTCTTTCCCATCTTGATTAATCACATAAATATAACATTTACCCTGTGGGGTTAAATTATTATATCACCATGATTAATCGCAATTTTTTGTTATGTCATTAAATTTATGTTAAACTTAATGTCACTAGACATTTGTATAATTAAGAATGTGGTGGCAATTACTCAATTATTCAAATGTATACAAAAAATATAACAAAAAAATAATTGACTAAAATGAATGTCAATCAATAATCATTATATTTAGGTCAACATAAAATATACATAAAAAACTGAAGTATGCATAAAACCTAAATAAATTTTTCACAATTATTGAAATTACATAAAAAACTATTATTGCAATTTTAATATATATTTTATGTGTATCCAAAGATAACACGTAAAGCTACTCGAACTTTGTGGTTACGAGTGCCATAATTTCTTGCCAATGCATGGGTTCAAATCCCCGTTGGCACAAAATTGTTTTTGAGAAAAACGAGTCAGCTCGGTCTTCACTCGGGTGATTCGTTTCAGCGAATTGGAACAAGCGAGTCGACCCAAACTGCTCGATTTGCCCCGTAAAGTCCAACTCACGTCAACCACTCCGACTCATCTCAACCTTCTTGAACTAGTCCAATCTTGCGCAACTGGACCGATCCTATTTAACCGGTCTGAGTCGACTTGTTGTTTAAATGAGACTTTTTACCTAAGTTTCAATTTTTTTTATTTCCGCACGTTGCATGTCGTCTTCAACCTCCAGCCATGTGCAGAGGGGATGCTCAGCTTCTACCGTCAGTCATCTGCTAGATGTAGCCTCCGGTCAGACTTGGCGACAGCGGTTGACGCACAACGCCAGCCAGTAACTCTCCACGGAGGCCCGAGAACAGACACCGAAGAGCATACACAGAGAGTCACTCTTCATGAAATGTCTCCATATCAGAGAGTGGAGCTCTGATACCACATGTAGGATCTTTATATCATGAATTTTTTAATAAAAACATAAATAAATCTCATGAACATACCTCCTGACTTGTCATCAATTTCTGGCGTTCCACGTCTTCATCTTCAGCGAACAGAGTAAACATTGTTGTCTCGGCATGCCTCTACTAGACCATTCCTATAGCCTCCTTTCCATCAAAAGAGACCACCAAACCGATGGGAAATCGTAAGGTTGTAACCGGTGACCACCATCAATTGAAAATTGACGATGGACAGGTAACTTAAGTCATGGTTTGTGAACCGTCTAGATGACTGTTCGTGAACCACCTTACAGCTGTGTATATTAAAAAACAAAGAAGTGATTGGGTGCGGAAGCAGAGAAGGTAGAAATAAAGAGAAACGCGAGGAGAATTCTATCTTTTGCTACAAATACTTCTTCAAAGACTAAAGAAGGAATTGGACTCAGAGGTTGATCCAACATGAGAGACCAATCGCAATAGATCATGCAACCTTAGCTTATAAGCAAGACTCCTAGCCAATCATCAAACTAAATTTGAGTGAGAGCTAGAAAATACAACTCAGCAACAGATAACTATCCTTGATGATCCCATATCAAGATATAATTGGCAAGCAGAGCAATTTAGATATATGCAAGCAGCAATGGAGAACGTAATTCACCAGCTAGTTTTGTCTCTTCTAGGCTTAATCCAATTGGAGAAACAAGCCTTAATCTAGAATATATGGAAACGTCCAAATAGCAACAGAGATATATAAGGAAAATGAAAAGTTTTGCTGCTAATCGATCTCACATAACAGAGAAGAGATTGGGTGAATAAGATTCTGTAAATCAATCAGAAACTTGTAAAGAAAAACTCTTCGTATATTCAATTCTCATCTTTACACTCTTCGATTTACATAATTTATACAAAAATAGGAAATCCTCCCCTGATTTCCCTTAGACAATAAATCAAAGGAAATCCTCTTATTTACCAGGATACAACTCTTGCTAACAGTCCCCCTCAATTTGGAACATATAAATCTCTGATGCCTAACTTACTAAATGAGTTGTAGAAGTTCTTGTTGCATACTACTTTATTAAGTATGTCTGCCAATTGGTCTTTAGATTTAACAAACAGAAATTGAATTATCTTGGCCTCAAGGTTTTGCTTGATGAAGTATCGATCTACTTCCACATTTTAGTCTGATCATTTTGAACCGGATTATGCAAAATAGCAATAGCCGCCTTGTTATCATAGAATAAATTCATCTCATCGCTTGGGGCAAAGCCGATTTCGGTTAATAGTCTCTGAAGCCAAATAAGCACACAAAGACACTTAGCCATCCCATGAAAATTGGCTTCAGTACTTGATAATGCTACCACCTTTTGATTCTTACTTCTCCATGTAACTAGATTCCCTCCAACAAACATAAATTAGCCTGAGGTGGATTTCTATCTTAAATATTCCCTGCCCAATCAATATTTGTATAACCTTCAACCCTTAGGTGGTTGTTTCCTGAGAACATAAGTCCTTTCCTAGGGGAGGACTTTAGGTACCAAAGAATTTGATTCACAACATTCATATGATCTTCACTTGGACAGTGCATGAATTAGCTTATTACACTTACTACATAGGCGATGTCATGTCAAGTATGTGAGAGATAAATAAGTTTCCAAACCAACCTCTGGTACCTTCCTTTATCTATTGACACTTGATTTGGGTATTCTCCAAGCTTATGATTTTTGATTATTGGGGTATCTGCAGGCTTACACTCCAGTAGTCCAACTTCAGATAATAAATCTAGGATGTATTTCCATCAGGAAAGGAATCTGCCTTGCTTAGATCTAGCAACTTCAATTCCTAGAAATTATTTGAGTCCTCCCATATTTTTCATCTCAAATTTTGTTGCCAGTTGCTCTTGAAGTCTTGCTATTTCTTCTAGGTCATCTTCTATAATGATCATATCGTCTACATAAACTATCAAATTGTTACCTTACCCTGTTGATGCTTTAAGCATAGCGTATGATCTGAGTTACTTTTTTGAAAACCATATTTCCTCATTGCCAAGCTCAATCCCCCAAACTAAGCTCTAGGAGATTGCTTCAAGCCATGTTCGTTGTAGTTTGCACACCACTCTTGCTTTCGAAATTGCCATATATCTCAGAAGAATATGCATGTAGATTTCTTCTTTAAGATCTCCACAGAGAAAAGCATTTTTAACATCAAACTGGTGTAGGTTAGCTGCAAGACATAGCAAGAGAATATCACTTCATAATTTATGCCATATGTCTGTGTGTATCCTTTTGCTACCAGCCTTGCCTTGTACCGTTCAATGGATCCATCGGATTTGTACTTGATGGAGAATACCCATTTACACCCAACTATTTTTTTTACCTTCAGGTAACGGTACAAGACTCCATGTCTCATATTTCATTAATTTATCCATTTCTTCCTTCATAGCTTGAACCCACCTAGGGTCTTTCAGAGCTTCCTCAACACTTGTGGGAATATGGTGTGAGGAGAGTTCACTTACAAAGTTCTTGAGTGGTTCAGACAATTCTTTTGTAGATGCATAATGGACAATCAATAACTTGATATGTGTTCTTTTTCTTCAGGAGAATATTTGTTCGGTGGTTTGCCCCGAATATGCCTAATAAGTAATTCATAGCCACTGACAATAATAACCGCATCATTAGAATTTTGAGGTGTGGCAAGAGTACTTACCTCATTGGTATTCTTAGGAGGTGGGTAGCCAAATACTAAGGAAAGGAGGGTACTTCAACGTCCGGAGATGTCGGCGCTGGATTAGGTTCTGCTAGTTCAACTTCTGGAGATCTCGTTGTATTAGTGTCCTTGAACCACTCAAATGTTAACCAATGCAGCTCTTCTTCTCGTGCCTCCCCTTGAAGAGAATAATTGGATGCTGTAGGAGAGTAGAAAAGATCGGATTCCAAGAACGTGACATCCATAGTCACATATGTGCGCCGAGTAGTGGGATCGTAGCATCGGTACCTTTTTCTTATGGACCACATATCCTAAAAAAAGACATCGAATGGCACAAGGATCAAGTTTCATGCGGCGAGTTTTTGGAGAACATGCGGTTAATACGATGGGCTGTCGTAGCAACAACATCTGTCCAATGGTGGCTAGGCACAAGAGTTTCAAGTAAAAGAGCTCGAGCTGTTTCAAGAATATGGCAATTTTTCGCTCTGTAATACCATTTTGTTGAGGATTTTGGGTGCACGAGGTTTCATTATCAGTCCATGATTTTCGAAATAATCACGAAACTGTTGATTCATATATTCTCCACCATTATCAGATCGAAGAATTTGAATCCTGGTAGATAACTAAGTTTGAATCATTTTCTAAAAAGATTAAAATTTATTGAAGACCTCATCCTTATGTTTCAACAAATAAGCCCAAGTCATTCTAGTGCAATCATCAACAAATATCACAAACCAATGAAAACAAAACAAGTATATTTAGGGGAAGAACCTGACACATCAAAGTCAATCAAATAAAAAGGGACTCACTTTTATTCAAACTTAAAGGATAATGGACTCGATGAATTTTTAGCTAGAATGCAAGTTTCACAGTTACAATCCAGAATTGAAAAGTCTAAAAATAAATCAAAAAACACATGTTTTAGATAATCAAACGAAGGATGACCTAACCGATGATGCGACAACCAAATCTGTTCCACTTTGAAATCACTCAGGTGACACACGTGATATGCTAGGCCCATACTAAAACCTTCCATGTAATAGATCCCCCCTCTCTTAGTATCACGCCCAATGATCTCCTTGGAGAGAATATCCTGAATAAGACAAAATCCAAGATATATAAGTACAACACAATTCAGCTCTTTGGTAACTTAATTTATAGATAATAACTTGTGAGAGAGTGTAGGCACAAGTAAAGTATTAGATAAAGGTAGGGCTGGTGACAGAATCACCGTTCCCACCCCTGTTACCAAAGAAATAACTCAATTAGCATTGATAATACTTGTTCAACATGGAGGAGAGGTCTGAGAAAAATCATTCGCGTCAAACGTCATATGGTTTGTTGCTCCCTAATCAAGTATCCAAGTGTTGCAATCAGCCTCTCTATTAGATCCAAGGAGAACATTGCCTGGAGTAGAATTTGAACTGTTGGCTGGAATAAGAGAAAGATGTGGCTCTACTGCAGCCACTACAACCTTGCATGTGCCTTCATTATTCTCACCTGCATCCCGACACTTTCTAGCCTGGAGTTCATGCCACCAACCAGAATACCCGTGTAGCTTGAAGTAGGTCTCACAGGTATACTTCGCATTCCCATAGTGAGAGCATCTAGTTCCTTCATGATGATGAGTAGCTCATGATTTGGAGTTGGAATGCAAAGAAATAGACCCAAAGTGGGTTGGAGGGCGTGAACCATGTTTGACTCATTTAGATGCCAACACTACTCTTGGAGAATCATCGGAGTTACCAATCATCATCACTGCTTGATGAACAACCTCTTTGTGGACTTAATCGTAGGCTTGCTCCACAATTGAAAAAGGTTGTATGTAGAGAACATCAATTCGGATATGATCTAGGTGATCATCGAGACCAGCCAAGAACACATATACCCGCTCTTCTTGGACAAAGGTATTATACCATTGTGTATCGGTTCGGCACTCCATTTGATTTAGTCGGCAAAAGTCTAAATCATGTCAAAGGCTCTGGAGATTATTGTAGAATTTTTCAAGAGAGCCACCACACTATTTGAGACATGTCACAAGTCTCTAGAGATCATACACTTGAGAGATGTCACTGGCATCAAAATATGTAGTAGCAATAGCATCCCAGACCATCTTGGCTATTAAAAATCGAATGAAGTTGCTAATGAGGACAGAATTGTTGGAATTAATCAGCCTTCCTTTGACAATATCATTGTTTGTGTGTCATCGTCAAAACGTAGGATCCGTCGAAGGAGGTTGAGAGAAATCACCATTAAAATACCCCATTTTGCCTTTGCCTAAGATATACATCTTGACGACCTAGGACCAGAGTACATAGTTGGTGCATCCAACTTGATTCCAATTGGTGCAGCAATATCGGTGGTTTGGGTTGAAGCTTAAGTTTTGTTCAAACCTTCAGTCATTCTCGAGGTAAAATCGACCAGAGTAGAGGAGGATGGAGATTCACTAGCCTGAAAGTCTGTATCGGCCATGGACGAAGACATGAATCCGGTTCGAGTCGAGTCTTGGTTTGAGGCAGATCCAATTTGAGTCCAATCCACTGGGTTGATTCGTCTTTGAGTTTGGTTCGTCCGATCATGTCCAGTCCAATCCGGTCTGGTTCACTACGACTACCCAAGTTAGGAAATTAAATCGTGCCAGGCCATCTTCCTCGCGACATTTGCTTCTGAATAGTGCAGGATTGAAGATCTTAGAAATGGAGGAGGCTTCAATGTCAGGATGGGAGGTCTTGTTAGACATCTTGACGCTAACAACCGCCGACGGCAGAGTGAGCCTCTCGGAAGATCGAATCGAAGCATATTGAGGTTTCTCGCTTAGGCCATCAAAGCACCAGCAATGTCACTGCGAGTGGGTTCGCCAGAGAAGGTTTCAAATTGGTCGCCTTCTACGGTTGTAGTGCAGGAAGACTAAGGGTTTCAAAGCACTTGCCTCCAATTCCTTGCGTAGTCGCCAAACGGAAATTTTTCTCCCGTAGTCGTTGCCGAACTGGTTATTTTAGCTTAGATACCATGTAAAGAAAAAGTCTTTGCATATTCAATTCTCATCTTTACACTCTTCAATTTACACAATTTATACAAAAATAGAGTTCATAGATTACATGATTCTTACCTGTACTCTCTCAGATGATAAATCAAAGGAAATCATCCTCTAATTTATCGGGATACAACTCTTGCTAACAAAACCATCCTAATATTGCAGCAACGTGTCTTGCTAAATATAAACAACCATCTTGATATAGCCTATATGATCTTTAATATGGAAACTTTATGATAAGAAAAGTCGTCCAAACATCAACTTAAAAGAAACAAAAATGTTAGTCATCATCATGTTGGAAGCTTTCCAGAATAGCAACACTGTGCTATAACTTCTCCTGAAAACTAGCATCGTGCTGGAAATCTTCCTGAAATAGCAGAGTTCCTTCCATGAGAAAAACAATCTCAAGAAAGAGTCATGTTGTTGGACTCGATTCTTGTTCACATTGCTAATTAAGATAGCCAGCAGTAAGAAAATTCCCAACCAGCAGATTCATTGAGCTTTTCAACAACCTTTGAGTACGTCAAGGAGAGCAGAGATGCTATTGGCCTGTCATCACAAAAGCCGTTATCTGCTATTTCATCTTAAGCTGCAAGACTTTTTTAAAGTAGAGATAACACAATGACAAGAGGATGCACACAATCAGAAGATGTAATTTAGCAGTAGTAAACCTCTTTGAATCATGGCAACAAAGTTTCTGAGAGACAACCAGAGTCTCAGAAATTTAGAGCAGCAGCAATAAAACGAATTTTGGAATCACCTTGAAGAGTCCTTGAAGCCATACCAGAGAGTTTTTCCAGGAACGCTAGAGACAAATATGCAACTCAAGAAGAAAAGAAAAGCTAGCAGTAATATGAGAGGAGTTGTCGAACCTGAACACTTATATTCCTCTCGATTCAGATTCTAAACTATGTTTCTCATCAACTTCCTTCAGAATAACAGTTCCTTCAAATTTCACAATACAACATCTCAATCAATCAAATCAAGAAGAGAAAAGACCCAACAACAAACAACAAGTCAACTTCCTTTAGAATAATAGCCCCTTCAGATTTCTCAATACAACATCTCAATCAATTAGATCAAGAAGAGAAAAGACCTAACAACAAACAACAACGCAACACAAGCTTCTAAATCTCATCATGGTCTCTTTTGATCAACCGAGGAAGGAGAAGGAATGGATTTATGGAATCCTAAAAGTCACTACTCTGATACCATGTTGATTTTCAAGGCTTCATAGATTACATCTTGGGTAAAAAAGTGAAGGAAAAGGAAGAAGGAAGAATAAGAGGGGAGAAGAGGAGAGAAGAGAGGGTGACGGCCAAGAGAAGACGAGAGAAGAGTGCACACATTGGGAGAAAAGAGGAGGAAGAATAGAGCTATGGACATGTCGAAACGCTCCCTCTTAAGCTTTATTTATATATGCTAAAAGTACCAATATTACAAGTATACCCTTCACCCTAGTAAGAGTGAAGAAGAGACAAAAATAATAAACTAATTACATCAATGACACTCCATCTTATTCTTATCTTCCAACAAACAAAGAGTCAAGAACAAAAGACTTAGGGCTTCTCAAATACTTCCTTGGTATAAAAGTCCTCCAATCAAATTATGGCATAGTTCTGCTGCAAAGGAAATATGTTCTTGATTTGTTACAAGAAATATTAATGCTCCAGTGTAAGCCGATCGATACACCTATGGAGATCTGCCAGAACTAGTAGACTACATCAGAGGTAATCCCCTATGAATTATATTCTTTTGACTAATTAAGGTGAACCAGAGACTTATGAGGAAGTTGTGCAAGTTGATGAATCAACCAAGTGGGAGTTGTCCATGAAGATGAGATGGATTCATTGTTATCCAATCAGACATGGTAGTTGACAGAGTTACCAAAAGAGAAGAAGGCCTTGCTGAATAAATGGGTGTACCAAATAAAAGATAAATATGATGGCAGCAAGCGGTACAAGGCAAGACTGGTGGTAAAGGGCTTTCAAAAAAAAGAAGGCATTGACTACAGTGAGATTTTCTCTCCAGTGGTGAAATTGACTACTATTAGAACAATTTTTGGACTAGTGGCAAATGAAGACTTACACTTAGAGCAATTGGATGTAAAGACAACCTCTCTTCATGGTGATTTGGAGGAAGAAATTTACATGATGCAACCACAGGGTTTCAAAGCACAAGGAGAAAATGGAGTGCAAACTTCAAAAGAGCTTGTATGGTCTTACACAAGCTCCAAGATAATGGTATAAGAAGTTTGACACCTTTATGAGTATTAATGGTTTCTTGAGATGCCAAGCGGATCATTGCTGTTATGTGAAGAAGCTTAATGACTGCTACATTATTCTACTCCTATATGTTGATGACATGTTGATAGTAGATGTTTGGAAACAGGAAATAGATAAGTTAAAAAGGGAGTTGTCCAAGAAGTTTGCAATGAAGGATTTTGGTGCTACAAAAAAAAATCTTGGGATAAGGATTGCTAGAGACATTGATGTCTTGAAATTATCATAAGAAGAATATGTGAAGAAGGTGTTGAGTAGATTCAACATGAATGATGCAAAACCAGTGAGTACTCATTTGGCTAGTCACTTTAGGCTATCAAAGGAGCATTCACCTTCTACAGAGCAAGAGCGGGCCAACATGGCCAATGTTCCTTATGCTTTTGCTATTGGTAGTCTCATGTATGCCATGGTGTGCACTAGACCAGACATAGCTCATGCAGTGGGAGTTGTGAGCAGATATATGAATAATTTGGGTAAACAACATTGGGAAGCGATGAAGTGGATTCTCAGGTATTTGAGAAGCATGGCAGACTCAGTCTTATGTTTTAGAAAGTCAGACTTGGGATTAAAAGGTTATATAGATGATGACATGGCTGGAGATATTGATGGCAGGAAGAGTACCACTAGATATGTATACACATTGGATGGTACAAGAATTAGTTGGATCTCTAAGTTGTAGAAGATAGTTTCTCTTTCTAAAAATGAGGCAGAATATGTCGTTGCGACTGAAGCCATCAAAGAGATAGTATGGTTGTAGTCTTTTTGGGAAGAATTAGGAGATGTTGATGATGGATTAGTCTCCAAGTGGGAGATTATTAAGTTGTGGAGTCTAATTAACGACCTACGCTGAGTTGGTCACAAAATTTATCTCTTGTAATGTGGTTGCCCTAAGTCTAGTTCCCAAAATATTGTTGGCTGAGTTGGAGTCAGGCTGGAGCTGGGTGATGGAACCTATTGGGCATCATCATGATGAGAGCAAAGAGACCCTCAAAATAGAAATTTAGTCAAGATATTCGTGGTTGCTATGATGGCAAAGATAGAGTAATGGAGAAGGCACCTACGTTATTCAGTAGAGTTTACTTTTACTTCTCCAGTGCTTTTGAACCATATTCCAGAGGAGACCTTCTCCTTAGTTCTAGGGGTGTCGTCTTGGATGACAAGAAAGACCTAAGGAATAAAGCACAAGTGCTTGCCTCTACATGTGCATTTCTGCATGTGCCTGTGCAGTCAGTAATTGCAACTGATATAATTTGTGGGTTTCCTATCAGTATTTTTTTTAGTGTTAGCCTTGCTGCCATGTATGGCATTGCGGTGGCAGCTCTTGGAATGCTGAGCACCATTGCTACTAGTTTGGCCATTGATGCATATGGTCTCATTAGCGACAATGCTAGAGGTATTGTTGAAAGGGCTGGAATGAGTCATTGGAGACGCGACAGAACTAATACCCTTGATGCCGTTGGAACCTCTACTGCTGTTATTGGAAAGGGGTTTGCCATTGGTTCAGCCGCCCTAGTGTCTTTGGCTCTCTTTGGTGCCTTTGTGAGCCATGCTGAATTTTCCACAGGGGAGGTTTTGACACCTAAAGTCTTCAATTGGGTTGATTATGGGTGCAATGCTTCCATACTAGTTCTCCACCATGACCACGAAAAGTGTGGGAAGTGCAGCCTTGCAAATGGGGGCCGAAGTGAGGAGGTTGTTTCACACAATTCCAAGACTGATGGAGGGAATAGCAAGGCCTGACTATGCCACTTTTGTCGTCAAGTGGGTTGATGCGGATGCCATAGATGCTGCTTGGGGAGATGTAGCGACGTTTTGGCACGCATCCCTCCCTTCGAACTTGAGGACAAGCTCGTTCTCTAGGGGGTGTAATGTTATGAACCCAATAGCAGGCTGAATCAATTACTCTAGCTGAGTCAGTTACTTAGTCATTAAGTTTACTTTTCAAGTTAAATGTTGTGGAGGGGTAACTCTGTAATTTTCTCTTGAACCTTGTGGACATGAACCATATTTAGAGGGGAAATGGAATGGGAAAAACGAAGTCTGAATTTAGGTTAAACAAAGAGATTTGAGTTCTCCTAAACGAGCTCAGGGTGTGCGTTCTCCTCAACGAATCTAGGGTCTCAAGCTTCCCTTCGGCTTGATTTTCTTCTCTTCTCTCCTTCTTCCCTAGGAATCATTGTGTTAGATCTGGGACTGTAACACATCAACAAAAGTAAGAATCAGGAAAACGTCTCCTTCTTCCCCATGGCGCCGAATAGCTCAGGATAGCAGAGTCATCCCGCGGCAACCAAGCAGATCTTTTTTTTTTCACGGCGCCGAAGGACTCACGAAGGAAACAGTCCAGAAACTCACGGCGTTGAAGGACTCTCGGAATGCCTTTGTCTTCCTCATGAACCTGAACAGCGAGTCATCTTTGTCACGTCCCTGAATAGTGAGTCATCTTCCTCACGAAGCATAAACTGGCTCGGCAGTCTCACAACAGAGTCATCTTCTCTGGTTTCGAATAGAGCAGAAAGCTAGAGATAGCAGAGATGTATCATCGCGGTGACCAGTGAGACTTCCTCGCCATGAGAAGTTGTCATCTCCAATGATATTTTCAAATGCTAGCCAGTTATTTTCAGAAGGAAAGAAAAAAAAACATTCTTGTTGGAAGATAAGATTAAACCCAAACGACCAAGGAAGGCCCACTTATGTAAGATTATTATAAGATGGGCCACATGACCAAGGAAGGCCCACAAGATGGGCCTAAGTCCATAAGAAGTAGGACCCACAATGATTACCAAGAGCTGGCATCCTTATCACATCAGTTGGAAGATCAAGAAGGACTCACAAAAGTATCTTTATCTTATGGTCACGACCAAGAAGAGTTTTAGTTTAAGTTATATTTGTCTTTTATCAATATTGAGTTACCTAATTATGTTAGGACTTACCTTAAGTGTTAGAGTTTGGGTGTAATTGGGACAAGGGTAGTTTATTATAATTGGACTCTACTACCTTCCTCTATTATAAATAGAGGTTCATGTACTCTGATTACAATAAGTTATTGATGTCAATGAAGTATTTCACTTTTCTATAAATTCAACAGTTCCGACTGGATTCTAATATCTAAGAAATTTACTAGAAAGATACCAACCAGCCAGCAAAATCCTTCCCACGAGATCAAGTCCTTCTGTGCAATGCTGGCATAACCAAATAAGCAACAACACAGTAGTTGAGTCGTCAACTTTGGATGGCAACTTTCCAGTTGAGCAACAATACAAACACGCAGCAACATAGACCATGAACACTGAGAAGAAATAGTAGCAGATTCAAAGAGGAAGGTTGCTTCACTCGTTGTTTTCTTATGCTTGTACTTTCCTCAATGGCGTTGCTAGGTCCTAGGCCACTTTTGATAAGCCGGCTAGCCGAGAAGATAGAGTTTTTGTCAAAGATAACTGCAACAGAGATGGCAAGGCAGAGACTGGAACATGCACGAGGCACGAACCAGCATATAAAATTCTTATTAGAATCAAAAATAGGACATAAGGAAAGTGCCCATGATGGAACTAGCAGTGTGACCAACCAGCGGGGTCAGGCACCAGATCCTCGATGGAGGCACCAAGCTAGGTCACATGGAGATAGAGTAAAACTAGTAGTAAAATAAAAAAATAAACGAAGTTGTAACTATGAAAAACAAACAATCAGAAAAGAAAAATATGGGTTTCCAGAATCCTGAAAAACCATACCTATGAGTCTTGAAAATCAATACTCTGATACCATGTTGATTTTTGGGACTCCATGGATTTAGCTCATGGAGAAAAAGGGAGAGAGTCCCATTGGGAGAAAACTGGAGGAGAAGAGGTTATGGACTTGATTTCCTAGCCCTCCCCTTGAAGATCAATTTATAGATTAATAAAACTACTATATTACAATAATAACTTTAGGGTTTAGGATTTTAACCCTATAACTATAAACTAATTACATCAATGTCATCTCTATGAGATAACTCTTTATTTACCATCTTGCCATCATTATATGGGCATGTGGGCCTTCTCCTTGATCTATGGGTCTTGAGCCCATCTTCCACATCTCTTGGATGTGTGGGTCTTCCTTGGTCTTATGGGCTTGGGCCCATCTTCGAACACACTTGGATATCTGGGCCTTTCTTGGTCGAGTGGGCTTGGGCCCTATCTTCCAACAACGTGAGGTGGCATGATGGGTCATCACACGAGCTGCCATCCTTATCACATTAGTTGGAAGATTTGGCAATCAAGTGGGACCCACCATGATAACGTGTCTCACATAAGAGTTTCAATTTAAAGGAGTTGTAGTTATATTAGTCTTCTATGTATGTTGAGTTATTTAATTATGCTAGAACTTATCATTAAGTGTTAGAGTTTGGGCGTAATTGGGACAAGGGTAGTTTAATTGTATTTGGATTCTACTACTTTCCTCTATTATAAAAAGAGGTTCATGTGCTCTTATTACATCAAGTCAAAAAGCTCTCCACTACTCAACTCGTGAAGAATCTCTCTCTAGCCTAAACTCTTTTTCTCTCTTTTCTCTCCTCTCCTCTCTACCGAAGCTCTCTCTCTCTTTTCTATTTTTTTCTCCATCTCTCACTTTACTCGATGTTGATTTTCAAGACTCACATAAAATATGTTGAGGGATCCTAAATATGTTGCTCTGATACCATGTTGAATTTAGGATCCCTTTTCCATGATCACGAACAAGAGAAAGAAGAAAGAAATCCTCCGGTCTGATAATGCCAAAGAGTATATTTCAAAAGACCTTGACTCATTTCGTCAAGAGAATGGCATTATCCATCAGACATCATGTGCCTACACTCCTCAACAAAACGGTGTAGCTGAACGAAAAAATTGTCATATTCTTGAGGTAGCTCGAGGTCTATTACATGCCATGAAAGTTTCATACTTATATTGGCCCCATGCTGTCCTTACTGCGTGTTTTCTTATAAATCGTCTATCGACTACCATTCTTGGGAATAAATCCCCCTACTCTAAACTATTACCACATAATGATCCATTTGCATTACCATTGAAAGTCTTCGGTTTTCAATGTTTTGTTCATAATACATTGCCTAAACACAACAAACTTGACCCTAAATCTATCAAATACATTTTTTTTGGGATACTCTCACACACAAAAGGGTTATGTTTGTTATAGTCCTCCTTTGCAACGCTTATTTGTGTTCAGGGATGTAACATTCTTTGAAGACTTCTGATAGCGCTCCACCCAATATGTCATCAGTACCAAGTTCTCCTCGACCGGTTGTGCCCCGTGATACAGAGATTGTTCAGCCCCCAGAGACAGTGGCCGATACCACACCTGCCAAGTTGTCGGATCCACCAAAGGTAAGTCCTTCATCACCAGTCATTTTTGGTCCTCAATTTGATATACTCGCCCTATTGCTATAAGAAAAGAACCTCGATCATGCACTCAACCTTCTACTTTTCATCCTATTTCTCATTTTGTGTCTCATCATCGCCTCTCACCATTATGTTGTTAGCTTCTTTCTTCTATTTTCTCCATATCTGTTCCACAGTCATACCAGGAGGCTCTACAACATCCAGGGTGGAAGGCAGCAATGGATGAAAAAATGAAAGCACTCAATGATAATCACACATGGTCACTGGTTCCTCTACCTACAGATAAAATATTCGTTGGTTGCAAGTGGGTTTATACAGTAAAACATAATTCGGATGGGACTATTTCAAGACTGAAGACACGCCTGGTTGCAAAAGGTTACACTCAATGCTATGGCATTGATTATGATGAGACATTCTCTCCAGTGCCAAAAATGACGTCGATACGTATCTTATTATCCTTTGCAGCTAATTCATCATGGCCAATATATCAACCGGATGTTAAAAATGCATTTCTCAATGGTGATATCAAAGAAGAGATTTATATGCAACAACCACCTAGACATGTGGTTGTTTTCAGGATTAAAAACCTATTTTTTTCTATTCTCCTTCTCATATTGATGGTTCATTTTTATTAGTTACTAGAACTTTGTTTTTTTATAATACTGCACAGGCATTACCGAATAAGTTGTTGGTCACATTTTCACATCAAAGTTCCATTACATTGTTATTGAGGATGGTTTATAATAATTATTCAAGGATATCTTCCATTATTTTCATGCTTCGTGTTACCTCATGGTTCTGAATGCTTCGGAATTAAGCTCTGCTCACTAATGTTTGATGATTGGCTGAGACTCTAAGCTGTAATGAATTACATAAATCAATTAACAACAACAGAAGGAGGAAGACGTTGTGTTCTCGGACCATAGATTGAGTCACACGACGAAGGGAGAAGTTGCCTTGCTGCTCTGGAACAGAGTCTGGTCGCCGAGACCTCTCAGGTCGACCTATGTTGTCGATTTGGGGATAACGAGGGTCGGAAATGGGTAACGGATGGAAGAAGATGAGAAAGGTGGTCGGAATGGGGATTTAGACTCGTCAACGGGAGTTTACACCATGGGTTCCAAGGGAACGCCGACCCTAGTTCCTTAGGGAGAAAGCAGATCCCAAATTCTTTCTTGGTTTTTCCATTCAATCGATAGCCCTCAAGCTAAGTCCGAAAAAAAGAATTATTACAAGAATGCCATTAAAGCTTCCCACATACGTGAATCAATTAATTAAAAGACATGTATGCCCAAGCCCTTTTTAACTCCTAATTCCACTGCGTCTTATGCCTGAGTCAACTCACCGTGTCGCCTCTGGATGATTCGTCCTGCTATCAAGTCCACAACATCACTCGCCCCCTTAAAAACGAGGTTGTCCGCAATCTCGAACGTGGGGTAGGCTTGCTGGAAAACGTCGATGTCCTCCCAAGTAACATTGTTGGCGTTGGAGTGTGTCCATTAAACTAAAACCTCACTGTGGTGCGCATTCTGGCGTGCATTTAAAATCTGGTGAGGCATGAGAGATAACTGACCGTCGTCCATAGGTGGTAGAGATGGCGTGCGTGGATGGTCGTTGCCTTTGAATGGCTTGAGGAATGACACATGGAAAACAGAGTGGATCCGCACGTCTGGAGGCAGGTTGAGTTTGTAGGCTACTTCACCCACCCGCTGAGAGATGATGAATGGCCCAAAGTATTTGGGTAATAACTTATGCATGCTGCCTGCCATGGAAGATTGTTGGTAATGTTGGAGGCGCAACCAAACCAAGTCACCAACGTTGTACTGAACGTCTCTGTGGCCTTGATCATAATACTCCTTCATTTTGATTTGGGCCTCTACCACAGACGGAGCTATGTAACCGCAAGCAGTTTATCCCTGTCAATAAGAACAGTGTCAACTGCATCCACCCTGGTGGACTCTAGAACATATGAAAGGAGCTGGGGGGATCCGTGCCATATACAATCTGAAACGGTGTCTCTTGTAAAGCCGTGTGGAAGAAGGTATTGTAAGCGTACTATGCCCACGGAATACAGTCCACACATTGCTTTGGACGATCTCCAACCAAACACCGTAAATACATTTCAATGGTGCGGTTGAGCACCTCTGTCTGGCTATCTGACTGGAGGTGATATGCTGAGGAAAAATTCAACTAGGAGCCACAGAGTTGAAACAGATCACACCAAAACTGGCTAGTGAAGACAACGTCCCTATCAATGACAATGGACTCTGGAATGCCGTGGAGCCGAACAATGTGAATAAAAAATACGTTTGCAACTAAGGTTGCTGTGTAGGGGTGTTCCAAGGGAATGAAATGCCCATACTTAGAGAATCTGTCCACAACAACCAAAAGAACAGATTTACCAGAGGATTTTGGCATACCTTCAATAAAACCCATTGAGATATCGGACCAAACCTGAGTGGGAAGCTGGAGTGGCTGGAGTACCCCTGCAGGGCATAAATGCTCGGCCTTGTTACGCTGGCATACAGTACACGCAGAGACATATGAAGTAACCGAGGATGTCATACCTTCCCAATAAAAATCTTTTATGAGCCGACATAGAGTTCTCTAAATGCCTTCATGATAACTGTTATGATAGGCTATGAGCACTACGTCAATGAGAGGAGACGTTGAAGGCAAATATATATGACGCTTGTAAAGAATAATGTCGTCATGAATTCTCCAAGAGGCGGCCACTTGTCCCGCTGTAATTTTTTAGTCTAATTCTTGCAACTCGGGAATAGAACTGTGCATTGTCTTGAATAGTGTCTAGCAATGTAGGAGTGGGGTGATTGATGGCATTCAATTGACCCGAAGATTCAGACCGGCGGGATAGAGCATCAGCTACTGTATTCAATCGGTCAGCTCTATGTTCCACTATGAAGTTGAACCCCAGTAATTTACTGATCCTCAGCTGCTGTGGGGATGTAGAAATGCGCTGGTCCTAGAGATATTTCAAACTATAGTCGTCAATGCGGATGAGAAAATATCTACCCCATAAATACGGACGCCACTTGCGTACTGCTTTAGCTAGACCAAAAAGTTCTCTTTCATATGCTGGCAGTTTATGTTGGTGTAGCGGAAGTTGTCGGCTGAAATAGGCGATAGGATGGTTGGCTTGTAGCAGAACCACCCCTATACCGTCGTCGAAGGCATCAAATTCGACCACAAAGATTTCCCCAAAATCTAGTAAGCGTAAGACCGGGACCGTAGCAAGTGATGTCTTCAGAGTCTAAAAGGTTGTGGTGGTATCCTGACTCTATTAGAAAGAATTTCGATGCAGCAGATTTGTTAAAGGTGTTACGAGTGCCGTGTAGTCCTGAATGAACTTGCGGTAATATCCGGCTAAGCCCAAAAAACCCCTCAAAGCGGAAATGTTGGTCAGTACTGGCCACTGTGTAATAGTTGCAATTTTGTCGGGGTCCACTGTAACCCCGGATGCTGTAATGATGTGCCCCAAATAAGTAACTTATTGGCTCCCAAAGGTACACTTTGTCCTTTTTAAATAAAGCCTATGAGCTCGAATAAGTTGGAAAACCCTTTGGAGATGTTGTAAATGCTCAAGCAATGACTTGCTGAATATGAGGATGTCATCAAAAAATACAAGAACAAATTTTCTGAGATAATCAGTAAATACCTCGTTCATAAGCACTTGAAATGTGGAAGGGGCGTTCGAGAGACCGAATGGCATGACGAGAAACTCAAAGTGTCCAGGATGAGTACGGAAGGCTGTTTTCTGAATATCCAGAGGATGCATATGGACTTGATGATATCCTGAACACAAATCCAACTTCGTAAAAAACTAGGCCCCATGTAGTTCATCCAATAATTCATCAACCCCCGGGATAGGAAACTTGTCCTTGACAATCTTGGAATTAAGTTCTTTGTAATCCACGCAAAATCTCTAAGTCTGGTCATGCTTCTTAACAAGGAGGATGGGACGAGAATGGAGACATACACCTTCTTATGAGTCCCTGTTCGAGCATCAGTTTACATTGTCTCTCAATTTCATCTTTCTGTAAATGAGGATAGTCATAGGGCCTCACACCACCACCTCAAAGCCAGCTTTCAAACAAATTCTGTGGTCACATCTTCTCAGGGGGGGGGGAGTCCTGTAGGTTCCTGAAAAATATCAGAATACTCCTCCAGTAAATCATCTAATGACGTTGCCAAAGGAGGCTGTTGTTGAAAATGTGGCTGAATGCTGGCCTTTGCGCCCTTGTAACTATAACTATTTGCCAGCCTGCTCAAATGTCATAGTTAATGCTGCGAAGTCCCACAAGATTGGTCCCAACGTGCAACCATTTAACTCTGAGAACCATATCGAATCCAGTTAAAGGAATAATGAGAAATTCTGCTTCAAACTGAGACCCGTCAACAAAAAATAATACGGCCTTGTTGATCCCATAACTAGGAAGTTTTTCCTCATTGGCCACTGACATTGAAGCCACTGGACGAGGCTGCACTTGCAGTTGTAATTGCTTGGCGGCGTTGCTGCTAATGAAGTTATGGGTACTCCCTGAATCAACCAAACTGAGGAGAGGTTGGTCATTGACAATGGCGCAAAGCTACATAGTTTTAGTAGATTGTAGGCCTGTAATTGCGTGGAGTGAGATTTCAGGTTTTGGTTCTTTTTCTACCGGCTCTACGGATATGGGCCCTTTCTTCTCATTATCTTCCACTTCTAGCCAAAATAACATCTGACATTGAGGACCAAAGGTATACACAACCCACTGGATCTTCTATCTTCCATTTCTGCTCTGGACAATTTTTTGATAAAGGCTGGTGGAAGCTGACTAGTCGTAGGCATTGTGGAAGGATATGTACGGGCACTAGAGCGCCATGTGCTGCTAGTGGCAGACCTGTTATTTTGCCAAGGCCTACGATTCTGAATTTTCTGTTTGGCCTCTAGCGTGCGGGCTAAGTTCATTGCTCGGGCTAAATTAGAGGGAGCAAGGACCTCAACCTCTAACCATAGGGACTCTGATAATCCAACAGTAAATAACCCCACCTGTTGATCCACCCGAACTATCTTACTAGCTCGGGCTAATTTCTCCTGAAATGCCTTTTGGTACTGCTCTATTGTGCCGGTTTGACGCAGCAAGACTAGGTCCCCTAATGGATAGCTCTGAGCAGGCGGTCCAAACCGAATTGGGCATAAATCTTTAAATTCTTCCCATTCGATGTTCAGATTTTCTATTTTGAGTTGGTGGCCCCATAGTTGCGCTTCATCGAGCATTTGGAAGGCGGCCAACCAAACCTTGTCATTTTCAGCCGTTCTGTGATGGGAGAAAAATTTCTCGCACCTATATAACCAAATTAAGGGGTCCTCGGATCCCTTAAACAGTGGAAAATCCAATATACCTCGGGATGGTCCCACCACCTGAACCCGAGTTTACACCATTTTCGGTTTGATCAGTTTGACCCACATAAGCCCTGCATTGCCACAGGGTTCCTCCTTCCTTCACGTGGAGTGGGGTTTCTTACCCCCATTAATTCATCAAGCTTAGCAGAAATTTTCTGGATTTGGACATTTACCTGAGACTCTCTGCTTTCCATCAAAATCACCATACGTCCCTCGGTTTCTTCCTGGCTGGCTTGTATCATTCCTCTAACGGTAGATACCCAATTTTCACTATTTGATGGCTCTCCCATTTCTGCCATAGATCGAGTCACACGACGAAGGGAGAAGTCACCTTGCTGCTTTGGAATAGAGTCTAGTCGTTGAGACCTCTCTGGTCGACCTATGTTGTTGATTTGGGGATAACGAGGGTCAGAAATGGGTTACGGAAGGGAGAAGATGAGAAAGGTGGTTGGAATGGGGATTTAGACTCGTCGACAGGAGTCTACACCGTGGGTTCCATAGGGAGAAAACAGATCCCAAATTCTTTCTTGGTTTTTCCATTCAATCGATAGCCCTTAAGCTAAGTCTGAAAAATAGAATTATTACAAGAATGCTATTAGGGCTTCCCACATACGTGAACCAATTAATTAAAAGACATGCACGCCCAAGCCCTTTTTAACTCCTAATTCCACTGTGTCTAATGCCTGAGTCAACTCATCGCGTCGCCTCTGGATAACTCGTACTGCTATCGAGTCCACAACAGAAGACAAGTCTGCTCTTCTCTGGTTCTTTGAGAATACTTACAGCAGAAGTGTTTTCATTCTGCTCACACCGACGAGTAGCAGAAACAGAATTTTCGCTTTTCTCCTTTGCTACCTTCTCTGCTTCTATAGCCAATTTTTTATCTGTTTTGAATACTTCAACCTTTCATAGCCTTTGGAAAGATTTGAGACATTTGCTATTGAGAAAGAATTTTATTTGAGCAGAGACGACTCTTGTTTTTCTACCAGTAGACACGATGTTGCCTGGCATTGAAGACATGTTCATGCAAAGCTTCAACACGTTGTGACCTTCGTTTTTGAATTCCAGCATGAGGTGTTCTTGTTGTCCTTGATTGTTTTATCCAGCTGGTGAATCAGCAACTAGTAACATTGCTGGAACTCTTCAACACTTGGCTTTATTCGATGACTCCATCTCCGGAGCCGGTGCTGGCGCAAGAACCTCCGCCTTAAACAATTGAAGAGGAGTGCTGCCATTTCTTAATTGATCAGAAAACACTGAAGAGGAAACCAGGAACAATAATTTCTAACTGCAGAATCTGATATTACATTCCGAAAATCTACTATTCCGAAATGACGGTTTCGGCTCTAGTAATCAACATGATCAAAAACTAACTTCGATTGATTACCGATCGAAAATTTCAGGATCCAACGGAGTTTTTTATCTTGGAAAGTCATATGCTGGAGTGTAGGAAGAATCAGAAACAGAGTTGTTCACGCGGGTGACCCAGGATTCTCTGTTATCCTTGTAGTCACATTCAAGAAATCGAATTACGACGGCTGCCATCTATCATCGAAAGTTTATTTTTGTCGCTTTCTGATTGCCGAAAAAATAGCAATCCCTCTACTGATTTCTAAAATTCCCATAATCTTCGTTGTTTCTGGATATTTGGTAGAAGATTTCCACTATTCTATTATTGCGAAGATTTATTGCTGATTCTCCGGGAGATATCTTCTCCGCTATTTTCGGTCAGAAATTTTTTTTTGTTACTGGCAATCTTCGGAAATATTTTCTGGAAACTCTTCTTAGGTTTGCCACTCTGTTTTTCAAAACGTTCCTGGTTCATTTCCTGCTATCCTATCTGGCTCACGAAAGGGAAAAAGGGTAAGCATGATTTTAACCTAATCAGGGTCGGTGTTCTCCTTGACGAACCCAAGGTTCTGGTCTCCCTTTGACGAGCCTGATTATCCATCATCATTCAATCCATCTCCATTCCATTCCATTACGTCCATACTACAATCAGTCATCATAGGTCGCCCTGGTAGATCAAGACGTCCGGGATTGATATCAGATCCGATAAATGACATCTCCCTTCGTCGAATCACTCAATCTATGGTCAAGGATCACAACACGTTGGTATCAGAGCAGACCAGCATGGGGGAGTCATCCAACAATGACGAATTATTAGCAAAACTCGGAGAGATGTTACAAGCAGGGCAAGAACAGAGTGAAAATCGATTGGCGGCAAGGCAAGAAGAAACCGAGGGGCGTCTAGCTGCCTTGTTGGATAGTAGGGTCTCTCACCAGGTAAATTTACAAGTTGAAGCTTTATCTCATAGAATATATGAAATGATTGGGGGAAGAAATTCAAACCCACGGGAAGGGGAAAGAAGCCCTGCGACCAGGCAAGGACCACAGTATGCTGGACACACAGAGCATCCAGCACCAGGACAGAATTTTAGTCCAGGAGGAGGGACAATTCCGAGATACACAAAATTGGATTTTCCAAATTTTAATGGGTCTGATGACCCTTTGATTTGGCTCTATAGGTGTGAAACAAAAAAACTCTCACCAAAGGACAGCTGAAATAGACAAGGTGGGATTGGCCGCCTTCCACATGCTCGATGAAGCGCAACTATGGGGCCATCAATTAGAATTGGAGTATCTGAATTTAGATTGGGAGGAATTTAAAGATTTGTGTACAATCAGGTTTGGGCCACCGGTTCAAAGCAACTCATTGGGGGATTTAGTGTTGTTGCACCAAACAGTTAGTGTTGAACAATATCAAAAATCATTCCAAGAAAAATTGGCCAGGGCTAGCAAGGTTGTGAGGGTGGACCAACAAGTAGGTCTGTTTACAGCAGGCCTGACAGAGTCCCTACGCCTAGAAGTGGAACTACTTGCTCCTACGAATTTAGCGAGAGCAATGAATTTGGCCAGAGCATTAGTGGCCACACAAAAAACCCAATCACGCAAGCCTAATTGGCTGGGTGGAAGACATACTGCTGGCACCCACAACACAGGACCAACGTGGCGTAATAACGTTAATTCAGTTACTCTTCAAGCCCCTAAGCCTAGTTCTTCTCAACCGACATTTATCAAGAAATTGAATAGAGCCAAGATGGAAGAAAGAAGATCCAAGGGATTATGTTATAATTTTGACGAGCAATACACGTTTGGTCATCAATGTAAGAAATTTTTTTGGTTGGAACTTACTAATGAAGAAGAAGAATCCCCCGAGGTGGAAGAGAGAGAGGTGGAGGAACCTGCCATTTCTTTCCACGCCATCACAGGACTCCATTCCACCACCACCATGCAGATGTGTGCCTTAGTCAGTGAGCAACCATTATTAAGTCTTGTGGACTCAGGGAGCACCCATAATTATTTGAGTTTCACTGCCGCCCAACATTTATAGCTTTCCATTCAACCTCGGTCAATAGCTTCGATCTCGGTGGCTAATGGAGAAAAGGTTCCAAGTTAGGGGGTCAGGTCAGCAAGGCAATTCTGTTCTCCATTGAAGGTAAAAATATTTCAAAGAAATTTCTCATCATTCCACTAGCGGGCTTTGATATGGTTTTGGGCATAAAATGGCTCCAAACGTTGGGACCAATCTTGTGGGATTTCGCTGCATTGACCATGAGCTTTGAGTTGGACGGACACCAGGTGACATTGCAGGGTCGTAAGGCTCAAGTTTTAGCACATGTAAATGTACTTCAGCCACAGCAGCATCCGCCTACCAATTTAAAAAATTTGCTGGATGACTTTACCGACCTTTTTCAGGAACCAATGTCTCTACCACCATTGAGACACTGTGACCACCAGATTTGTTTGAAGGCTAGCTCTGAAGTGGTAGTTGTACGACCATATAGATACCCACATCTTCAAAAAGATGAAATTGAACGTCAATACCAATTGATGCTAGAACAAGGTCTCATCCGACAGAGTACGTCACATTTTTCCTCTCCAGTCTTGTTGGTCAAGAAACATGACAATACATGGAGGTTTTGTGTGAACTACAGCGAACTCAATGCCAAGACAATCAAGGACAAGTTCCCTATACCCATAGTGGATGAATTATTATATGAATTATATGGGTCTCAATTTTTCACTAAGTTGGACTTGCGTTCAGGGTATCACCAGGTCCGAATGTATCCTTGGACATAGAGAAGACAATCTTTCATACTCATCATGGCCACTTTGAATTCATCGTGATGCCTTTCGGACTCTCCAATGCTCCCTCAACGTTTCAGGCCTTAATGAATGAGGTATTTAATACCTATCTCCGTAAATTTGTTTTAGTATTCTTTGATGATATCTTAATCTATAGCAAGTCATGGACTCAGCATTTACAACATCTACGGCCTATCTGGGTTACGTTATTACTTCCACAGGGGTTACAATGGACCCGAAAAAAATTAAAGCTATCATCAATTTGCCCCAGCCGCGACATATTTCAGCATTAAGATGATTTTTGGGCTTAGTGGGTTACTACAAAAATTCATCCACAATTATCCGCCCTTAGCGGCTCCGCTATCCAACCTTCTCCACCGCAATGCCTTCCACTGGAATGACGAAACTGAACAATCCTTCCAGAAACTCAAACAAGCTTTAGCCACAACTCTGGTTCTGCAGTTACCAGATTTTGATAATGTATTTGTGTAGAATGTGATGCATCTGGAGGAGGGATTGGAGCAGTACTTCAATAATCTGAGCATCCTATTGCCTACTTCAGCCGTCAACTCGCAGCTCACCATCATAAGTAATCGGCATATAAACGGGAATTGATTGGCCTAGCGAAAGCCGCCTGCCATTGGAGACCTTATTTATGGGGCAATTTTTTTGTCATCCGCACAGACCACTAGAGTTTAAAGTATCTGTTGGGCCAATCCATATCAACTTCTCCACAATAGCATTGGATTACCAAACTCATGGGGTTTGATTTTACTGTGGAACATAAAGCAAGCAAATTGAACAAAGTTGCGGATGCCCTCTCACGTCGTTCCGAGGAACCCATGCACCTATGTGCCATTAGTCAACCAACTCCTCTTTTGCTGGATTCAATAAGAACGGAACACCAGCGAACACCAAAAATGCAGGAATTGGCGCAAAAGATTACAGACGGCACAATGACATCCCACTGGTCTCTTCATGACAACCACATTTTATATAAACAACACATATATGTACTTCACACTTCTCCTTTGGTAGCTCTAGCAGTCTCATCTTATCATGACAGCACTCACGAGGGGCTCCACAAAACCTTACAGAGGATACGGGGGGATTTTTATTGGGAAGGTATGAAATCCACAGTTGCTAACTATGTGGCTACATGTCAAGTGTGCCAGCGGAACAAGGTTGATAATTTAAGTCCAGCCGGGGTACTACAACCACTACATCTTCCCACACAGGTTTGGTCGGACATCTCTATGGATTTTATTGAGGGACTTCCTAAAGCTTCGGGAAAGTCTATTCTTTTTGTGGTGGTTGATCGATTTTCCAAATATGCACACTTTATACCTTTGGAGTATCCTTATACAGCAGCGAGCGTCGCTCAAGTATTCTTCGCTAATATTGTTCGTCTCCACGGAATTCCGGAATCCAACGTAAGCGATCGTGATGTGGTCTTTACAAGTCACTTTTGGAGAGATATATTCAGGCTATGTGGTACCAAACTCAAATATTCTTTCGCTTATCACCCTCAAACAGATGGCCAGACCGAGGTGGTGAACCGCACCATTGAGATGTATTTGAGGTTTTTCGTTGGGGATAGTCTTAAACAGTGGGTAGAATGCCTTCTTGGGTGGAGTACTTCTACAATACTTCTTTCCACACCGCCTTACAAGCAACACCTTTCAAAATATTATATGGCAGGGATCCCCCTAGATTGCTCTCATATACTCAAGGGTCAACCAAAGTGGATGCAGTTGACCAAGCTCTTTTGAATCAAAATCAATTACTGGACAATGCTCTGCAACGTCTTAGAAAAAATCAAGCCCGTATGAAAGAATATTATGAACAGCGTCACTGGGATGTTCAGTACAATCCGGGTGAATTTGTATGGCTATGGCTACAACCTTACCGACAACATTCAATTGCGGGCATGCGGCACAAGCTTTCTCCAAAATATTTTGGACCATTCCAAATTATCCAACGCGTGGGATAGGTAGCATATAAGCTACAACTTCCTCAAGAGTCCAAACTTCATAATGTTTTCCATGTCTCTTTACTCGAGACATTCAAAGGATCTGCACCTTTGTCCGTCCCTTCCTTACCACCGATTGAAGAAGGTAAAGTTGATCTCACGCCATCTAAAATTTTGAGTGCTCGCCAGAATGAAGAGAGGACAGAAATACTAGTTCAGTGGATGCACACAAATGCCACATAAGCCACTTGGGAAGATTTAGACGTCTTTAAGCACATCTACCCTACATTTGAGCTTGCGGACAAACTCGTTCTCCAAGGGGGAGTGATGTTATGGACTTCGTAGCAGGATGAGTCATCCAGAGGCGACGCGGATGAGTTGGTGACTCAATGGAGCATTCAAGTATCTTAGGCATTATATGTTTTGCTTTATTTCATTATTCGGCAACATGTAAGGCAATGGCATGATTGTAAAAAACACTATCTCCAACCTTGGCATGATTAGCTTTAAGAAAGCTCACAAAAGGGAAGAAGGGTAAGCATGATTTTAACCAAATCAGGGTCGGTGTTCTCCTTGACGAACCCAAGATTTAGGTCTCCTTTTGACGAGCCTGATTATCTATTGTCATTCAATCCATATCCATTCCATTCGATTATGTCCTTACTACAATCAGTCATCATAGGTCGCCCTGGTAGATTAGGACGTCCGGGATTGATCTCAGATCCTATAAACGACCTCTCCCTTCGTCGAATCACTCGATCCATGGTCAGGGATCACAACATACCCCCCTTAATTGGCATTTATTACTCCTACCACTTGAGAGTCAATGTCTAGGGTTTAGACACGATGATGGAAGAGCTTTATTACACTTCTGAGCGTTGTGTATAGACCCACTACCTACAGAAGATAGGAGTGTGCCCCATCTAGCATGGGTTATGACTGAAGTATGGAGCAATGTCATACGGCTTCGAGTGATTTTACTCCCACTTATCTTATGTCATCTAAGCCTCATGGAAGAGACCACCAGCGTGAGGGGGAGTATTGGAAGATATGGAGGACTGCTATTTTATACGAGAAGATCCTATACACCATTTGCCGCAAGCTGGGAGTTCATGATGTTCTCTCACCCCTGCTTGAGGGGGAGTGTTGGAAGATGGGCCTAAGCCTACACGACCAACGAAGGCTCACATATCCATGAGTGTTGGAAAATGAGTCTATGCCCATAAGATATGGACCCACCATGATCACACGAACTGGTGGAACCCACCATGATCACGTGAGGTGACATGATGAGTCAACACACAAACTAGAATCTTTATCACATGAGTTGGAAGATTTGGCACGAGCTGGAATCCTTATCACATGAGTTGAACGATTTGGAAAATCTTAGTAGATTAATGTAATTGATTTATCTTCCCTTGATTTATGTAGATTTGGATAATCGTGATTGTGTTATGGGACATCCTAGTTATGGGCCTGGGTTAAGTACCTATGTCTTCCACTCCTAACAGGCCGGTCTTTTGGGTAGTATTGGCTAGGTGCTTGACATTTGGTATCAGAGCCGACCCTCGGTCGCGAGTTCGATTCCCGGCAACGCTGTAAAGGCTAGATTTAAATACTGGTAGGTCGTAGGATAAAAACCCGGGTCGGGCCAGTGTCGTTGCATCGCGCACAAAGGCTGGATTAAAATACAGGTAGGTCATAGGATAAAAACCCAGGTCGGGCCTGTGCCGTTGCGCCGCCGTGGTCGTCGGCTCACGAAGGGGGTGCGTGATGTTATGGGACATCCTAGTTATGGGCCTGGGTTAAGTACCTATGTCTTCCACTCCTAACAGGCCGGTCTTTTGGGTAGTATTGGCTAGGTGCTTGACAGATTGATGTAACTAGGTTAAAGTTCTAGGGGCATAATTGTAATACTATAGTTTGATTAATCTATAAATTGAGCTTCAGGGGAAGGGTTAGGAAATAAGTCCATAACCTCTTCTTCCTCTTGTTTTTCTCCCAATTGGTGTCTTTCTCTTTTTTTCCATGAGCTAAATCCATGGAATCCTGAAAATCAACAAAGACAATCAGACCAAGCGAGTGATTGATGGAGGTCATGAAAGAAGGGGCTTTTATTTCCTGGATGATGCAAGATTTTGCAATGGCACAATCAGTTGGGCAAACCCTCCTTTCAGATGTTGCATTCTTTATTTCTTTCCTTAAAGTCAGTTTCTAGTTTACAATGTAAGTTTTGTAAACTAAGCAAATACCGTAGAAATGCTTTTGCAATCTTGACTTGATAAATAAGTCCATAACCTCTTCTTCCTCTTGTTTTTCTCCCAATTGATGTCTTTCTCTTTTTTCCCATGAGCTAAATTCATGGAGTCCTAAAAATCAACAAAGACAACCAAACCAAGCGAGGGATTGAAGGAGGTCATGAAAGATGGGGCTTTTATTTCCTAGATGATGCAAGATTTTGCAATGGCACAATCAGTTGGGCAAACCCTCCTTTCAGATGTTGCATTCTTTATTTCTTTCCTTAAAGTCAATTTCTAGTTTACAATGTAAGTTTTGTAGACTAAGCAAATACCGTAGAAATGCTTTTCAATCTTGACTTGAGAATTTTAATTTAAGTCCTTTCCATTAGTTCACTCAATCTAAGTACTATGCTATATTTATAGGTGATTGTACTCGAGCTACATGGTTATATTTAATGAAAGACGGATCTGAGGTGCTCTTTATTTTGAGTCCTTTTATAGCATATTGATACTCAATTCTAGAAAAAAAATTGGAAGTTTTTGTTCTAAAAATGTTACAAAGTGTTTCATCTCACTTTCAATTCTTTAGTAACCGAAAAGTTTCCTTCATCAAACTCCATGTGTATACATTTTTCAACTCAATGATGTTACAGAATGAAAAACAGACATTTATTGGAGGTTACACAAGCCCTTCTTTTGTCTATGAATGTTTCACAATTTGTTGGTTGTATGTTGTGTTGTCTGCTAGTTATGTTATTAATTGTATCCGCTCGAGTGTCTTTAATGGCCAAAGAGCATTTGCATCTCTATTTCCTACTTGTAAACCTTTTCCACTGTCTACTAGTCTTTGGTTGTATATGCTTTGTTCATAATCTATTGCCTAGAAGAACAAACTTTAACCAAAATCCCTTTAAGTGTATCTTTTTAGGTTGGTCTACAAATCAAAAGGCTATGTGTTAAAGTCAATCATGAGATAAAACCCTTGTTTTCGCTAATGTTACTTTCTTTGAGCATTGACCCTTCTATTCCAAAGTATCCTCTCCCCCTAACTTTGATTCTTTTGAGGGTAATGCACAGATTGGTTGAACCCTTGGACCAGCTATGTGTGTTATAGTCCATCTTTTTATAAACCTTTGTTCTTTGAGGGATTTGATTCTATTGCAGGTTTGCCCAAACCAGTTTATCCCTTAGACTAGCTATCTCAATAGCATTTAGAGCATCTAGCACCACAATCACAAGATCCCTCCTCTCCTTTGGCTGACCCTTCTCTTGGATCATCTATTGATCCTAAGGGATTCTCTTATTAATTATGGACCTCCTTTTGACACTCATTATGTGTTTAGGACAAGGCCTCTACTTCTCATCCTAATTCTAATTTTTTTCCACTCATAGACTTTCATCAGATTGTTGTTCTTTTCCTGTTGCCTTGGCCTGTTGTGTCTATTAGGGGAGTGTTGGAATGGCTTGTCTTTAATATGCATATTGCGCCTTCGCTAACAAACCAAGATAGAAAGTTGCAATGGAGGAAGAAATGGCAACCATGTATGCATATCAACCTTGGAGTTTAACCTCTTTTCCAAATGGAAAAAACTTGTACGGTGAAGATAATTCAGATGGTACTTGTTAAGGTCCCTAGCCATGGATCGAGTAACTCGGTGTAGGATTTGTGAATCCAGCACTATAATAAAACGGATGCTCTCGGTAAAGATGAAAAGAGTCTCTTTTCTTTACAGCTTTGTTGTTGTTCTCGGTAAGGGTTGAGAAACCCTTGCTACTCTCGGCCAGGAAGGGTGCAACCCTGGTTGCTCACTGCTGAGAGGGGTTAGGACCCTCTTGGCTAAGTGCTGCTACTCACGGCTGTGAGATTAGATGTCTCTAATCCTACTCCTCACTGGATTAGAGGCTTAAGCACCTCTCTTAGAGGTTGCTCTTGGTATAGGGCTGGGAAGCCCTTACTCTTGCTCGGAATGAGGGAGAGAAGTCCCCTCTTGCTGTTGTGGACGTAGGAGAGGTTATAGCTTCTGATTGAACTCAGAAAAAGGGAACAAATTCTCCCCCTTGGCTTCAGTAAGATCAATGTAAAACAGAATTCAAAAGGGAAAGAATATACCTAAAATCAAGAGAGAACCTATACCTGGAGCTCGTCAAGGAGACTTCCCAAACCTTAGAGCTCGTAAAGGAGAACTCCGCACCCTGTTTAACCTAATTCAATGCTTGCCTTTCTTCTATTTCTTTACCCTCTAAATAGGGTTTGACGTCATTAGAGTTTAGGGCTTAAAATTGACAATTCTGCCCCTGCGACCTGTATCCTTACATACTTAATGAAAAACTATACTTAAAAGCAATATAAAATATGAAAGTAAAAATAATTAACTAGATGAGTCATTGCCGCCTCCTTTGGGTGACTCGGTGAGCTATTGAATCCTCAACATCTACCCCCACTTGGAGAAAGAGCATGTCCTCAAACTCGTAAGTTGGGTAGACCAATTTGAAGTTGGCCAACTGTTCCCATGTAGCAGCCGCTAGTTCAGTGTCCTTCCATTGGACTAGAATCTCCCACTGGTCATTAAGATGAGGGGCACGCAATACCGTGGTTGGAGTAAGAATAACCCGTCCATTGTCCACAGGAGGAAGTGACAGGATTGCCAAAGGAGATGGACCCTAAAAGGGTTTTAAGTAAGGAGACATGGAACACATCATGAAGTTTGACCTTGTGGGAAGTTGCAGTTGATAGGCAACTAGCCCGATGCGTCAAATAATAGAGAAAGGTCCAAAGTACTTTGGAGAAAGTTTATGATGGAGTCGGCCCGCTAGTGAGTGTTGGCAGTAAGGTTGGAGTCGTAACCAGACATAGTCACCTTCCTTGTATGTGATATCCCGATGTCCCTTGTCGTGGAAGTCCTTCATACGAACTTGTGCTTTGAGGAGGCGAGCCGAAATATTCTATAGCACTTGGTCCCGTTCAATGAGTGCTTGATCAATAGAGTCCATTCGAGTGGAGCTCAGAGTATACAAGAGAAGTCGAGGAGAATCTCTTCCATATAGAATGCTGAAGGGAGTAGACTGTAATGCAGTGTGAAAGGAAGTATTGTAACAATATTCAGCCCACTGTAGCCATTGAACCCAATTTTTAGGATGATCGCCCACCAAACATCAGAGATACATTTCCACAGTGCGGTTAACTACCTCTATTTGGCCATCTGTTTGAGGATGATAGGAGGAGGAGAATTTCAACTTGGTGCCGCATAGACGAAAAAGTTCACGCCAAAAAGTGCTGGTAAAGACCGCATCACAATCACTGACAATCGATTCAGGAATACCATGTAAACGAACCATATGCTCGAGAAATATTTATGCCACTCTGGATGTTGTATATGGGTGTGTCATGGGGATAAAATGAGCATACTTGGGGAACCGATCCACCACCACAAATAATATCGATTTACCATAAGATTGTGGAAGACCTTCGACGAAATCTATAGAAATATCGGCCCACACTTGTGTAGGAAGTGCCAAAGGCTGCAGAAGACCCGCTTGACTTAAGTGTTCGGCCTTGTTACGTTGACACACCGGACAGGATGTTACATATGCTGCAATGGAGATCTTCATAGCCTGCCAATAGAAATCCACTCGAATTTGATGCAATATTTTTTGTATGCCTTCATGAGTGTTGTCATTGTATGTAGAGATGATGGCTGAAACCAAATCTGAAGTGTGTGGTAACATATAATCGCAATTTGTAGTAGATAAGAGAATCCCGAATGGCCCATCTAGAGTCCAGTGCCCCCTTGTAATTTTCTTGCGCATATCGAGAAGAACCAGGTTGGTGGCCTTTTCCTTCTTTACCAAGTCTAATAGAATAAAACGCGGCTGGCTGATAGCATAGAGAAGCGGTGGAGTCTCCAAATGTCGTGACAAGGCATTGATCGCCTTGTTTAACCTACCAGCACGGTATTCCACTGTAAAATCGAATCCCATCAATTTACTGATCCAGTGTTGTTAAGGAGAAGTCGTGAGGCGCTGCTCCAACAAATATTTAAGATAGTAATGATCAGTGCAAATGACAAATGCACGGTCCCATAAGTACAGTCTCCAATGTTGGACAGCTTTGGCCAACCTGATCAACTCACGTTCATATGTTGTCAATTTGTGAAGTTGTACTGCCAACTGTCAGCTGAAATATGCAATAGGGTGAAACTACTGTTGCAGAATGGCCTATATGCCCCCACCTAATGTGTCACACTCGACCTCAAATAAATCTTCAAAATTGGGAAGTTGCAGAACTGGTGCATATGCAAAAGCTAATTTGAGATCTGAGAAGGATTGTGTGGCCTGATCATTCCAAATAAAGGAATTTTTCTTGAGGAGATTTGTCAATGGTGCTGCTAATTGTCCATAATTTTTGATAAATTTTCTGTAATATCCTGCCAATCCCAAAAACCCTCTCAAAGCAAAGGTATTAATAGGTTGCGGCCAATCGGTAATAGCTTGAATTTTCTCGAAATCAACTGTGATCCCATCATGGGAAATAATATGGCTGAGATAGGCCACATGTGATGTGGAAAATGAGCATTTAGATTTCTCTAAATATAATTGATGTGCACGCAACATTTGAATTACCCATCTTAAATGCTCTAAATGTTGAGTTCCAGACTGGCTGTAAATAAGTATGTCATCAAAGAAAACAAGTACAAATTTGAAAAGTTAGTTGCGGAATACCTCATTCATCGACGTCTAGAATGTGGAGGGTGCATTGGATAACCAAATGGCATCACCACAAATTCAAAGTGATCGTGATGAGTGCGGAAGGCAGTATTCTCGATGTCGTCTAGATGCATACGAACCTGATGATATCCGAAGTGCAAGTCCAATTTGGTGAATATATACGACCCATGTAATTCATCTAGAAGCTCATCGACCACACGAATAGGGAACTTGTCTTTCACAATTTGGGCATTCAAATCCCGATAATCGACACAAAATCGCCATGTACCATCATGTTTCTTAACGAGGAGGACTAGTGACGAAAATGGTGAACGGCAGCTACGAATAAGGTCTTGTTGTAGCATGGCTTGGCACTCTTTCGATTTCATCTTTCTGGAGGTGTGGGTGAAGAAAATGGTGAATGGTTGTTGCGAATAAGGTCTTGTTGTAGCATGGCTTGGCACTGTCTTTCAATTTCATCTTTCGGGAGGTGTAGGTACCGATCAGGTTGGACTACCACCACTTCTGAGCCCTGTTTTAAACATATCTGATGGTCACAATGCCTCAAGGGATGCAGCTCGGAGGACTCTTGGAACAAGTCCGAGAATTCATCTAGGAGATGTTCTATATTGTTGTATGGATTGTCCTGTGTGTGAAGCATATGAATGTGATTGGGCTTGTCCACGTGACTACCATGTAATAGTACTTTTTGTCCGCCCGTTCCAAAACTCATAGTTAAAGCAGTAAAATCTCATAAAATAGGGCCTATGGTTTGCAACCATTTAATACCCAATACCATATCAAACCCAGCTAGAGGTATGAAAAAAATTTTGAATGAAAGAAAGTCGTACCGATTGAAAATTTTACTTTTTTGCTGGAACTTTTTTCTCCATTGGCAACCAAAACCGTTGTTGTTGAGTGTGGAAGTAATTGTAGTTGAAGGTGTTGAGCACCTGTGAAACTGAGAAAATTATGTGTACTTCCCGAATCCACAAGGCTGACAAGGTCATGGTCCATCACCCGAGTCCAAACTTGCATAGTTTTGGCAGATTTCTGGCCTGTAATGGCATACAGAGAAATTTTTGGTGGATCTTCCTCAGGAGGATCATCAAGCTGTTGTGATTTTGTGTTTTCATCAACTTCTAACCAGAACAACCTTTTACACTTATGGCATGCCATGTATGGTTCATCACAGTTGTAACATAAGTTCTTTGCCCTGCGGTCAGCCATCTCCAAACTAGTTAATTTTCGAATATACTGGGCAGGTGGATTGTTAGGCCATGTATCTACTGCAGGAGTAGTAATGGGATGATTTCTAACATGTTGCCCTACTGGAAAAGTTATCTGAGGGTTAGTGTTGCGCCTCCCTTGCCAACTATTGGAAGTGTTCTGGTCCCCTTGCCAAGTTGTCGAGTTTCTAGTGCGCGAGCTAGATTCATTGCTCGAGCTAAGTCAGCAGGTGCATGGAGCTCCACCTCTTACCTTAATGACTCATTAAGATTTGTCGTAAATAAACTGACTTGCTAGTCTAAGCGAACCATCCGACTGGCTCGTGCCAACTTTTCTTGGAACTGTTTTTTATATAGTTCCATTGGGCCAGTTTGTCGTAACAACACCAAATCCCCCAAGGGGTTATTGTGGGCTAGAGGACCAAATCGTATAGTGAATAATTCCTTAAACTCTTCCCAATCCAACACCAATCTATCCAACTCTACTTGAGGAAACTAGAGTTGTGCTTCATCGAGCATGTGGAAGGTGGCCAGTCCCACCTTATCAATTTCTGATGTTCTCTAATGTTCTTTGTTCCGGGCTTGAGTTTCTTCCAACCGTAATATTTCCCATCATTTCAGAAAGTCTATCAATCTGGAGGTTTATATTTGGAAGTTGTTCCAACTTCTCCTTGCTCTGATACCACGTTGTTATGGTCCCTAGCCATGGATCAAGTAACTCGGCGTGGGATGTGTGAATCCAGCACTATAATAGAACTGTCGCTCTCGGTAAAGATGAAAAGAATCTCTTTTCTTTACAGCATAGTTGTTGTTCTCAGTAAGGGTTGAGAAACCCTTGCTGCTCTCAGCCAGGAAGGGTGGAACCCTGGTTGCTCAATGTTGAGAGGGGTTAGGACCCTCTTGGCTAAGTGCTGCTACTCACGGCTGTGAGATTAGGTGTCTCTAATCCTATTCCTTGCTGGATTAGAGGCTAAAGTACCTCTCTTAAAGGTTGCTCTCGTATAGGGTTGGGAAGCCCTTTCCTTGCTCGAAATGAAGGAGAAAAGTCCCATCATTCTATTGTGGACATAGGAGAGGCTATAGCCTTTGATTGAACTCGGAAAAAGGGAACAAACCTTCCCCCTTTGGCTTCGGTAAGATCAATGCAAAAGAGAATTCAAAAGGGAAAGAATAAACCCAAAATCTAGAGAGAACCTATACCTGGAGCTCGTCAAGGAGACCTCCCAAACCCTAGAGTTCATCAAGGAGAACTCCACACCCAGTTTAACCTAATTCAATGTTTGCCTTTCTTCTATTTCTTTACCCTCTAAATAGGGTTTGACATCATTAGAGTTTAGGGCTTAAAATTGAAAATTATGCCACTACGACTTGTATCCTTACATACTTAATGAAAAACTATACTTAAAAGCAATATAAAATATGAAAGTAAAATTAATTAACTCAGTGAGTCATTGTCGCCTCCTTTGGGTGACTCGATGAGCTATTGAGTCCACAACAGTACCATTGCTCGATTGAAAACAAGGTTGATTGCTAAAGTTTATTCTTAGAATTAGGATATTAATTATGAATGTGACTTTTTCTCTGATCGCCAAACTTAAGTTTGTAAGAGTTCTTATTTCTAGTGTTCACAATTCAAGTTGGTATCTTTATCAACTTGATCGTAAAATATTTTTCTGAATGGTGATCTTCAAGAAAAAGACTATAAGGTTCGCCCACCTGGTTTTGTGTTTGAGGGAGAAAAGGTTTGTAGACTCAACAAGTCAATCTATGGACTTCAGCAATCTCCTTGAGCGTAGTTTGATAAATATAGCAAGATAGTTTATGGTTTTGGTTTTAAGAGATTTAAAAAAGAACACTATGTTTTTTCTAAACATATAGCTAATGGTGTTATCTTTTTGGTTGTATATATGTACAAAATCATTCTTACATGAAGTGATCAAGGTGGTATTCAACATGTCAAAAAGGGGTTATGTAAAAAAAATTAAAGTAAAGACCTAAGATTATTAAAGTATTTTATTGAAATTGAAGTTTTACTGTCTCAATATGGGATTGTTTTATCTCAAAGAAAATATGTATTAGATTTGCTTGAGGAGACCAAATTGCAAGGAAGCCATTGGATACTCGTACTCGCATGGATCCAAATGTAAAGTTGTGTACCGATTCAAGACATGAGGTGGATATTGGTAAGTTTCAAAAGCTAGTTGTTAGATTGGCTTATCTAACGATTACCATACCAAATATCTCCTCTATTGTAAGTGCAATTAGCTTTATGTAAAAATCTCAACAATCTCATTGGCTAACTCTTGAAAGAATTTTAAGGTATCTTAAGAAGAATCCAAGACAAAAACTCATGTACAACAATCATGCACATTTAAATATTGAAGGATTTATAAAAACAAACTGGGTAGACTCAACTGATGATAGGAAATCTACTTCTGGATTTTGTACTATAGTTGGTGCAATTTGATGATTTTGTGTAACAAAAAATAAAATGTGGTAGTAAGATCAGATCTTGTGCTAAGATAAAGTATAGAGTTATGGCACAAACAATCTATAAGATGTTATGGTTATAATCATTGCCTACTGAGCTTAGCCCCATGTAAAATCTCCAATAAGAATTCGTTATGACAATCAGTCAACTATTCCTAGAGAAAAACATATTGATTGTCACTTCATGTGAAAAGAACTAAATGTGGGAACTATTTGTTATACAATACATTCCTTCAAAGAATTAACTTGCAAATGTCCTAACAAAAGCAGTTACAACTGGTCCTCTTCATCATTTATGTTCTAAGACGCCACCAACTTGAGGGAGTAGAAAAAATTATAATGTATAATGTCACTTTATTTTTCCCTATATGCAAAATTATAATTACCTTAAATTTGCTTATTATAAATGATAAAGGGAGAGAGCTCACCCTAATTCGGACCTAAAGGTGAGCTCCTCCATGAGTTATCCTTTTCTTCTCTCTTTTTCTCTAATCTCTTTTTCCCCTCTCCCACTCATTAGCTTTAGCAAGTATCCTTTTTCTTATCAAATTCTCTTCTTCCATTACTACAAACACTTTGGAGAATTAAACCCTAGAATCTAACACTTCTCTAAATTTTTAGCTCATGGGACATTTGAAACAATAAACCTTATATGCTATATAATCATTTACTATTAAGGCTTTTCATTATGGACCATTTTGAAGTCGTTTTTGCATTATGAACCATTTTGAAGCACCAAAATGCCAGACAGTTCATGGGTGCTCAAGTAATTCTGACGCTCTTGCTGGTATTGTTCGTATATGCTCACTCGATTTTTCATTTCTATATCGTTCCAACATCCTATCCCCTCACATTAACAGGGATAGGATGTGTCATCTCTAGCATAAATGTAAAGTCGATTTCAACTGATCAACCCTTGTAAATAACATACATACCGATGGCACATGCCTGTTTGAAGACAAGGAATTGCTATTTTGGGGGATTGGTTGTTCTAAAGTCGAGTTTTCCTAGCTCTGAGATGCTGTTGCACCCAATTGTCCATGCTTTTCCATCACTCTCCTAGTAGCAAGTGCAGCTGCCTCACTCGCACGCAGTGTTCCAGAAGCCATGATAGCTGCAAACTCGCGGCAAATTTCTTGTCGCAGCCTACTCCTGGCTTCACCAAGAGGATCTACTGAACCTTCAATTTTAGCTTTTTCTGGTGCTCCAGTAGGAACTACAGCAGGTGGGAACTGACCCTCAAATTTCTTGCTTTTCTGGAGTATTTCTGTACCCTCTGTTGATTGAATCTCAGACTTCCTAGTGTTATTTGACGTGTTATTTGCAGGTGTTTCTGTGGCTAAAGACACGCTAGGAACAGATGACAGAGTGCTGGGCTGGGGGGGCTCTGCAGTGGCAGCGGTTGGTTTGAATTGAGGAGCTTGAGGAACAGCACCAACTCTCAATGTTGATTCCAGTTGCTGTATCATGGGCACTGGAACAACAGTTTGCACAAGGTTAACTAAACAAAAGCAGTATAGACTTCCAAAACAAACAAGAACAAAGGCAGTATAGAGACCCAACAAACAAATTCATGGTTTAGGATAAGAGACTCACGTATCATTGCACCCATTGGGCTGTTCATGACTTCATTTGGGAGCTCAAGAATGTAATTTGGAATGGTTGCACCCACCAAAAACTGGGCAACCTCATTGCTGAAGTTGTTGCAATTATGTTGCAACAAGTTGTATGTCTCAGCTGTGTAACGTGGGCTAATCTCTGTCAAATATTCCTCAAACACCTCCTTGGGAATATGAGTGGTACCTAGTTTTACAACCCTTAATGGTGTCCCATATGGTGTGGCAACTTGAGATTGCTGAATGCCTCCACCGAAGTAGTATTCATTTCCATACACCACCACTCCAGTGTGCCTATACCACTGGAAAAGGTTAGGGAACATGCAATCTATTTACAGCGATTATCTGATTTTGAACCATAACACTAACAACAAATTCATGCCAGGGGAAAATCATAGCTACTTTCATATCTTGATACCGAATATCCTTTTTTATTGAAATCATTAATAGATAAAAATCCTAGAATACAAATTACGCAACCATAGACAACCCATTTTAATTCCCGTATTTATTGGACAGCAGATTGTAGTTTCGTCACATTTCATTCTAGTTTCCAGTTAAAGAAGCTTTAATTGTTCATCTTTAGCAAAATTAATAATTCAAATCTTAAATTTCTAACATTTATTATTCCAGTTCTTCTACCCTTACGGAACCAAATCATATTATCCATCACACTCAGGCAGAGAAATAACTACAACACCACCAGAGTTTTAGTTTAGGGTATGACACATCATCTTCATTTGGTGAAGAAGATCATCTTGCAATCAACTTAAGTCATTTCAAAGTCAGGCACCTATACATCTATTATTTCTGGCTATGACACAGACCACTATATCACAAACAGTGGTTGGTTCACTATGAAAAGATCCCCCGAAAGTGTATTTCACCACTTCATGAACTAAAAGTTCCCTACGCACTAAACAAGATGCAAATATCAGTCTGACAGTGTTCAGTAGGATTGACAAACACCCAACATGAGCATGTTTAGCTTCCCAACATGAGCATGTTTAGCTTCAGCTCCATTTTATATCGAAGTGCAAGGATGAATTTCAGTAGGGCAGTAATCTGACCTCAGAAAGAAGGAAACATAAAGTGTCCATTTTCTCTTTGACAATTAAAAACAGTTTAGGCTTCTATGAACAAAGAAAACTTTCTTGGGAGGCAAAAAGAGAGTGATTTTTCTCCTATTTAGAGATGAGAATGTTAAATATCGTTCTTAGTTCATGTTTAATCCTGAGAAAAAAATAGTAACTAGACTTTATTCTTCCAATAATAAAAATAAACTGCCTAAAAAACTTATATAGTTGAAATCACCTTACCATTTAATTTATGTAACATGATATGACCTAAAAAATAAGAATATAGGGTTATGCATTAAAAGAAGATATGGCACAATAATATTGAAGCATCGGGCAAGAATAAGACAATTTTAATACGCTTGTGACCAGATATTCCTTAAGCATCAACAAGACTGTTAAAATTCTGATTTGAACGATGAACACCCATAGTGACCATCACTAATGTGATCCATAGTCACCCAAGAGGGCCAAAAACTGCAAATCCCAAAACAAACCAATCTTTTCATAATATTCTTATTTAATAGCATAACTTGTAACTTATTTCTTCTTTTAGCTCCTTTTCATACATGGATGTATAAGGTTTTTTTTTGCCTTCTGTAATTTTTCAAACTCATTATAAATAAACATGATGAGGAGGTCTTCCCTATACTCTAAGGAGAGAAGTCTTGAAGAAGAAAAGAAGTATAACAGAAGAAGAGAGGAATAAATGAAGAAGAGAGAAGAAGAAGAATGGCACAAGAGACAGCACCATGTTAGGAGTCAGAAATTGACTCCTAACCCTACATTATTATGTTGCTTACGTGAAAATTACATGAAAGAACCAAATTGCCCCTTGAACTAGTTTACATGTAAAGCTAATTAAAAACAGTAAATAACTGAAACAAATAATACCAGTGACATCCTATCACTTTACCAGAACTAAATAATCTAGAGGGACCACACATACTCATATAAAAAGACAATAATACCCCTGAACTCCAACACTATGCATCAAGCTAAACCATAAATATCATGAATGTCCAATTTGTCACAAATTATTTTAAACTCACATTGCCCTAAGGGTTTTTTAAAGACATCACAAGTTCATCAGCTAACTTTACATAAAGAGTAACAATTTTTGCCACTCATAACTGTATTCCAAATAAAGTGACAATCCACTTTATATGTTTTATCCTCTCATGAAATACCGGATTGTTTCCTATGAAGATAGCAACTTATCACATCACCATAGGTCCCTGAAGGTCAATTCCTAACTCCACAAAACAACTTTAACCCACATAAGCTTAGTAGTTGAAGCCATGGCTGCTTCAACACTTGATTTGTGCAACTACTGTTTGCTTCTCCAACGCATAAGGTTGCTACTTACAAATGTACAATATCCTGAAGTAAACATCCTGTCAAATTTTAACCTGACATAATCAGCATTTAAGTATCCATTGATGTCAATGTGCCCATGAAACTTTATAGAAGTTCTAGACCTAGAGCTCCTTTCAAATACTTCAAAATTCATCATGCAACAAGAAAATGAGACTTTATAGGATTCTCCATAAATTGACTTACCACACCAACTACGAAGGAAATATCAGGTCTAGTCACAGTGGCACAGAAGTTTACTAACTACTCTCCAATTTCTGCTTATCTTTCATCATCAGACTTTGATCATGACGAAGGTTTGGATTACCCTCTATAGGGGTATCAACTACTTTTGCTCCTAGACGTCGATAATTTTTTTGAATGAAGTCCAACAATAACTTTGGATGTATTTTCACTAGGTTAACACCACTCCACTCTTGCCTCGAGCCACTTCTACCTCAAAAATACCTTAATTGTCCAAGATCTTTTGTTTGAAAGTTTTGTTTTAGATAATGTTTTACTTTTTCAATACTCATTTTATCACTTCCTAAGAGAATGATATCCTCCACATAAACAATCAACATGAGAGCTCCAGTAGAGCGTTCGAGTATAACAACACAATGACTTTGAGATAATCTAAAAGCAGTGACTGCCTCACTAAATTTCTCAAACCACACTGTTGGGCTCTGTTTTAATCTATAAATTGCCTTGTGTAATTTGTGCACTTTACCCCCCCCCCCCCCCCCTTGAGCAACTTACCTAGGGGGTTGCTGCCTGTATACATCCTCTTGAAAATCTTCATACAAGAAAACAATTTTAATGTTTTACAGATGCAACTACCATCTATCATTAATGACTAGAGACTTAAGAATACAAAAAAAATCAAGTTGTGCAATAGAAAAAAATGCATAAAAAAATAAAAAAAATCCACACAAATGGATTTTTGCCACAAGTCGAGCCTTATAACACTCAATGGATCCATCAACAATGTATTTCGCAATATACACCCAACAATATCCCACAACTACTGCATCCGAAGGAGGGTCACACAAATTCCACCTACCTCTAGAAATTAAAGTTTTCATTAGGGGTGGCTTCGAACCGAGCCAGATCGTGAGCGGCTCGGTTCGATTCGGTATACCTGGATCTCGAACCGAGTTCAAGATCCAAATACGGCTCGTTTGAGTTAATGAGCCGAGCTCGACCAAATCAAGCTTCGGCTCGATAGCTCGCGAGCCGGCTCGTTAACGGGCGAGTCGCGGAGGGGACACTGAGCCCTCGAGTCCGTCCCTTCTGTCACCGTCGACAGCTCCTCGCTGGCCGCTACATCCCCTGCCCTCCGATTTCTTCACCTCCTTTGTTTCTGTCGCCACCGACAGAGTCCTCACTGGCGTCGCGTCGTCTCGGCAAAAAAACAGAGTCTAGAGAGAGTTACCTAAGTTGCGTCGTCTCGGCAAAAAACCAGAGTCTAGAGAGAGTTACCTTAAGTTTCGAGATCATAAACCAGTTAAACCCCAAGCTAGACGATTTCGAACATGCGAGATCATAAACAAGTAAAAAAAAAAAAAGAAACTTTTTGTCGTCCCTTCCTCACGGCTCTTGAAGAAATTGAAAAAACATTTAGTAGAAAAACATTTCTAGAGACTGTCGAAATACATTTCTAGAGACTATTAGTGGTTTTTTCAATAAATGTTGAAAAGAGATTTTTAGTAGAAATATAGGGACCATTAGTGCCTCATGTTTTTTGGAAACATTTTTCTAATTATAAATTCTTATTAAAAAATCATATAATTTTCTAAATAAGATTTTCTTGCCAAGATGGGCTAGAAAACCGTATAGAAAATTTTTGAATAACTATTTGACAGTTAATGCTCTAATACTTTTAGCATGAGGCAATTTTCATAGCAATTTTGTGTTTGACATTTTATTTGATTAAAAATTTATCAATAAGTATAATAATATATTAGATTGATTATTAATTTTTATTTATTTCCCTAGAAGAGGCAATAAGAGGTCTATTTAAATTTCCTAAGAAAATTTTAAAATATTTCTTGTAATTTTCTAGTAAGTCTCTAATAGTAATAGGATTTTATTTAAAGGTTTTTTTGGAAATGTGTATCCTAGGAAAAACATTTCTAGTTTATCCTATAATATAAATTTTCCATCAGGGGCACTAAGGAGGCCATAGTAAATTTATAGCCAGATTCAAAAATTAAAAAATAAGCTAGACAACATTTGGGGTAAAAAAGATTAATATTGGTGGGTTCTAATCTATTATCGAGATTAAATCCCGAACCTCCCCTATCATTCTTTTTTTTAAAAATGTATGCATAATTTTATAGATAATTTATTTGACATATATTTTATGTAGAGTATTAAATGTAGGTTAACCTCGAACTCAGCTAGAGCTCGAACTCGAACTCGGTAATAAAAATTATTAGGCTCGAGCTCGAACTCAGTTAAAATTATTAGGCTCGAGCTCTATTACAATTTTAGGCTCGAGGCTAGGTCGGCTCGAGCTCGAGTTCGAGTTCGAAATTTTTAAATCAAACTCGGCTCGAACATAGGAAGGTTCAAACTCAGCTGGATTCGATGCTACCCTTACGCTCAATTTTAAGTATAGGTCATGCCCAATTTTATGTAGAGGTCATGCCTAATTTTATGTAAAATGTATGCCCAATTTTATGTAAAATGTATGCCCAATTTTATGTAAAATTTATTTGACGTATTTTTTAAAAAGTTTTATATGTATGTTGGAGCTCAAACTCGAGTCATGTAATTTTTTAAAAGTTTTAAATGAATGTTGAAGCTCAAGGTCGGCTCGAACTCGGTTAAAATTATTGGGCTTGAGCTCGATAACAATTTTAGGCTCAAGGCTAGGCTCGGCTCGGCTCGAACATAGGCAGGTTCGGGCTCAGCTCGACTCAATGCCACCCCTAGTTTTCATTTCAACATCTATGGTTGCTATCCAATACCAGAATTTCAATGCCTCCTAGACAATGTGAGGAATAGAAACCATAGAGAAGTAAAAGAGTGAAACTTCGGAGTATAAATTACCAAAGGAGACATTTGAAGATGGGATGGTTGGTACCTCTTTTAGTGCATGTACAAACTCCCTCCCTCAAAGAAACAAGAATATCTAAATCAAATAGGACAGGACCAACAGATGTCAGAGGAGAAATAGCAGGACAAAGTGTGGATTGCCTATCCTGTGCTGCATCATAAGAAGAATTATCAGAGGGCAGCAAGATCTCCTCAGACACCATCTATAGCAACATGCTTTCTGCATTGATATACTTGTGAAAAATTTTAGGAACCTTCTCCACTAGACACAGCAGTAGAAAATTAGGAGTATCCATCACTAGAACAAGAAGAAGAAAACTAGGAATTAAGGAGCAAGGAAAGACCGACTTTGAGGAAGACATAAATTAAGGAACATGCTCAAAGAAGATCACATCAACCGAAATATATAACTTTTTGGTTTGGGGATCATAGCAATTATAACCTTTTCTATTCTATGGACATCCCAAAAATAATCACTTGATTGACATAGGAGCAAGTTTGTCACTTGAAGACCTACATGGACAAAAATATGGACAACCAAGCACTCGAGGACATATGTCAAACAAAAGGCTCGTAGGTTGAAGAATCTGAAAAGGAATACAATTCTGCAAAACAAATGAGGGCAAGCGGTTAATCAATAACATGTAGTAAGTATTGCATCCCCCAATATGGTTTAAGAACCTTCATGTGAAACATAAGAGTCCTAGCAACATCTAAAAATGCCTATTTTTACATTTAGCCACCCCATTTAATTGTGGAGTATATGGTCAAGACGCCCGATGCACAATGCTTTGCATAGAAAAAAATTGAAAAAAAAATTTTATTAACAAACTCTGATACATTGTCACCACACAGAATTTTGATGGAAGCACGAAACAAATTTTTATTTCATAGTAACATTTCAAAATACATTAAATATTTGAGATTTCTCCTTGAGGAGATGCACCCATGTGACATGACTATAATCATCAATAAAGGTGAAGAAATACTCTCAAAGATATTAGGAACCCTATATGGGCCCCATACTTCAGTATGAACTTATTCAAAGACATGACTACTTGTATGACGACTAGATGGAAACGAGGCCCTATGGTACTTCCCAAGCTGACAAGCTTCACAATCAAATGATAATTCTAAAGAAGACGAAGGAATAAGTAATAGGATCTTAGCTAAATATGGATGTCCTAATTGAAGATAACATTGATATGGACAAACATTTGCATGAAATCCATTAGTCATTTGTGCCCCTTCAAGATAATATAACACATCACGTTGTTGTCTCCCACTAGTTGTCCTCTTCATCCTCAAGTCTTGGAAAACACAACAAATGGGTGAAAACATTATAGTACAATTCAAGGAGGTTGTCAACTGACTCACAGATAGCAAATTTATGGGAAAGTTAGAAACATATAGGATGGATGACAGAGATAAACTAGACATGGCCTGAACCACACCCTCCCCCGGAACACTAGACTTGGAACCAAACCATCAGCCAACACAACTGATTTATAAGGAGATGCAGCTAAGAAGAAAAAAAACGGAAATGACATACCTAACATGTGTCAAAGCACCCGAGTAAATAATTCAAGTAGGAGGAAGAAACATGTAATGGAAGCATACTATAAGTTGCAAGAATGGCACTAGCTGTGCAGGGAGATTCAAAGACTGAACTACCAGAAGAAGCAGACACTTGTCCTCACTTCTAAACTATGTGTTGACTTTGATGCTGAATCAGCACACCAAACCGACCATTACCACCACTACTATCAGAAATATCTATCACAATAGAATTAGCCCATGCAGGCTTCACAAATTTTTTCCAACACTAGTCAGACTAATGGTTGGTTTTGCCACAGTGTACGCATTTTCTATCTCCTCAACCTCTACCATGACAAATTCCATATCTACCTTGACCATGCACACTTCCTCCAATTGTACAACTTCCGGCACTTTAAGATTTATATTGTCTAGGCAAAGAATTCATAGTTGATGCATCTATCGATTTAGAACCCTTATCATTTGAAGTAACTGCACCCTCAGCTCTTAAAACTCTAGAGAAGGTCTTTCCTAAAGTAGGCATGTTATCATCTGCTAACAATTGCACTTGAACGACATCATATTCTAATCCTAAACCATTTAAGAACCGAGCACCTGAATCTGATTTTCTTTCTTCCATAGAAACTCGGCATCAGTAGTAAAAGGATGCTAGATGTTGATTTCTTGAACAACAGCCTGCATCTCACCAAAGTAATCAATGAAGCTCGCATTTCCACCCATCATAGTATTTAGAATACAATTCATGTCCCTGATAGATTACTTTGATGAAATAAAAAGTCTCAAGGGTCTTCCACATTCCTTCAGCAGTTTTATAAGTCATAATCTGTGAAGCAATCTTGGGTTCATTAACAATCCAAGTCATCACTTGATAATTATCAAATTTCCAATCGTCGGTCATTGGGATTGGAGGATCATACCTAATATATTTAAGCTTCCTCTTAGCCCCAAGATGCATTTGAACTGAACTAGACCAGTAGACATTGTTCGAACAATTCAATTTTACGAAAATAATATGAATTGAAAGTAGAACCTTTACCTCAAATTTTTCTGAAATTCTAGTAGGGGTAACAACACCTGCATCCCACCAAAATAATAAGTGGCACTCTTATTTCCACACCTCATACCATAATTTAGAATACAATTCATAAATCTCTGATAGATTACTTTGATGAAACTAAATAGTCTCAAGGGTCTTCCTAATTCCTTTCGCAGTTTTATAAGTCATGATCTGTGAACCAATCTTGTGCTCAACATTATTGAAAATCCAAATCATCAATTGATAATATTATTTGATTCACAGTCATTAGTCATTGGGATTGGAGATCATCCCTAATATACTTTGGCTTCCTCTTAGCCCCAAGATACATCTGAACTGAATTAGACCAGTAGACTAGTTCGAACTATTCAATTTTATAGAAATAATCAGAATGGAAGTAGAATCTTTACTCTCAATTTTTTTGGAATTTCTAGGAGAGGTAACTACTTCACCTTGATCTTTCACCATGCAAATTCCTACCAATCGCAGTAACCAACAGCAAAATAGTCTTACAATTCGATGCAGACAATAAAAATCCAACTAGGAATAATCTTATATGCAGGCTGATGCTCAAAACAGCCAATTGACCAGCAGTCAAACAGGTAAAGCCCATAATACACTATTAAGATCAACAGCATGTGCTTATACTGAACCACTACCAGAAACTGCAAAAAAGGAGGCTTTCTAGGTACGCACAGATAGGTAAACCCACAAAAAGGGCAGTTACAAACGCAGACATTGGGTACAGCACATATTTAAATGCTAATGCAGCACAATAAACCATAAACCAATAGATTATGGCACAGAGAAGAGGAAAAATTGAAACTTTAAAGGCATAATCGTAATAGAAAATTAATGAACTCTTTTCTATAGATGTTGCAGGTATCAGGAAAAGAGATAAAGATTGAAACTTGAACGCCTTTTGGACCTACAGTTCTGATACCATGATAAAATCCACACAGTAGAGTTGAAGTAGAAAAGAAGAAGATAAAAGAAGATAGAAGAAAATAGAAGAAGAGATGAAGAAGAGGTAAGAGAAATAGACAAGGGGAGAAGAAGAAGAAAGATGCAAGAGACAGCACGTTAGGAGTCAGAAATTGACTCCTAGCCCTATTTTAATATGCTGCTTAAGTGAAAATTACATAAAAGGACCAAATTCCCCTCCAGAACTATGTTACATATAGAGCTAATTAAAACAACAAACAATTGAAACAAAAGACACCCAATGACATCCTATCACTTCACCAGAAGTAAATAACCTAAAGGGATCACATGTAAACAAAAACACACTAATACCCCTGAACTCCAACAATCCTAATCTCTCTTCTCTCTTACCACTCATTGCTCTTTTCTACTTCTAACCTTCTCTTCTTCTTCTGGCTTCCTTCTTTTTCCTTCTCTCCTCCACTACTACCTCACTCAAGTATGAGACCCTAAAATCTCATATGTATTGGAGCAGGGGTTCTAGGGTTTCAAACAAGTTCCTCTAAAAGCTTTTTACCTAAATTCCACTATTTTTGTTTATGCATGGCCTTGATTAAAAGTTATTTTTTTGGATTAGTTTGCTGCCCAACACCGATTCAAAAAATCCTTCACCATTGTGAATTCATCTTGCTTGAATTTTGTTAGAAATGTGAACTTATATTGCACAAAACCCTAAATTAGGGTTGGACATATTCAACACTTGAGTTCTCAAAAAACCTTGCGAAGAATTTCATGATTTTTTAGTGTGATCTTGGTGGGATTTTTCTGGTTTGATTCATGCTAGTTTGTGCCCTTGCCATGCCTAGGATAATGAGTCTAACATATGCAACCCGCGTTCTCATTCTATGCAAAAATATGCCACTCAAGTCCATTGTGGTTATGTGAGTTGTTTCACCTCTTTTGGCTCTTCCAAAGTTTGTGATTTTTCTTCTTAATTCCCAAGTGTGTTCCAATTTGTTGGACAACAATCTTTCAAGTATTTCTTGCCAATGATGGCAGCAAACTCAGACAAATTATTGACTTCAATATCTGAACTCAACAAGCATGATTTCTAGAGACCACTAAAAGGTATCTCTTATTTATCCTTCATGTTCTCAGTCTATCAAATGCTTTGTTATTCCTCGAGACCTTTTTGAACATCTGACTATGCTACCTCTAAATGAAGAAGATGCTTCCTACCGAAAGTGGTAAAAAGATACACTAGTGATAAGCTGGTTAATCGATAGCATGGAAGAGGTTGTTGCTAATAGTGTGGCTCATCAAGACATGACGAAAGACATGACTAAAGACATTTGGGAAACTTGTGCTAAGTTATATTTTACTCCTAGCAGTCTTCAAAAGTTTTATGATATTTTTCAGGAGACAAATAATTAAGCAAACTTTATTGGCTTAAGAGGACTTCTACAAGAGTGGAAACTTGCTTAGCCCTATTATAAAAATGTTGTCAGTCAAGAGGAAAAGAGAGAAACGTTTGTTTTAGCCATCTGTCTTGCCAATCTAAAGTCTTATCTTGATGCAGCAAAATCAAAGGTTCTAATCTCTACAGCTAAACCCTTTTTTATGATGTTTGTGCAGCCCAAGTACCAAACTCACAACTGACCAATCCGAGAGTTCTGTCATGTTCTCCCAAGAGAGAGGGAGTGGCAGTTATGGCAAAAGCAGAGAAAGAGGCAGAAGTGGCCGTGGTAGAGGCAAGAGTGGTGGAGAATCAACTTCCAAATAATGCAATTATTGTGGTCTATCAAGTTATTTCCAGTACTTTTAAGGCTAACAATGAGGGACCTTCTGACAACTCAAGGAGTACGGTGGTTAACACAGAATAAGCTTGTGATATTTTGCAGAATCTCAAAAGTATAATGACCTCTTCATGTGGTTCTACTGGCACTATTGTTACTTGTTAAATTGGGTTCAAGACCCTATCCCAAAATGACTAGCCAACTTAGGAAACCTTTTTCCCAACTAATAAACTCAAGATCTTTGTACTCATTAATCCATGTAATTTCATGTTCCAGCCCTTCACCTTGAATCATCAATTTTGGAGACTGTTGGGAACTGATCTTTTTTGTCTTCTTGCACCATGGACCGATTTGTTTATATAGGTAATGGCACTGGTACTTCCAATATAGCTCCATCTTCTCATCTCTGACTAACATATTATCGGATCCTCAATTTCCATTACTATGATGCATATTAGCCAGTTAAGCAAAAACTTAATTGTTTGTTTTGTAATATTTTCCCTCTCATTGTGTTTTTCAAAACATCCAAACAAAATAAGTGATTGGTGACGACCATGAGAGAAGAAGTCTCTATTACTTAAGGCACTCTTATCTCAGTTGTGGCTTTATCAAATCAACATCCCTGCAATACAGGGACAAGTCATAAAGTGTATTTGCTTGGATATTCAAGGAATCAAAAAGGTTAGGCATGTTGTCTCCCTCTCTTCACAAACCCTTTTTTTTTCTTTTCTTTTTTGAAAAAGTGATGATTTTTTTATGAAGGATGTAAAATGTTTATAAAAGAGGGAGAGAAATATACAAACCTAACTAAGCGGACCTTCCTCCACAACAAGGAGTTGGAGTGAAACACCCAACTTAGCCTGAGTATTTGCCAAGTGATTGGCAGACCTAGGGATGAGGTTCCAAGTACAATTCAAAAGAGAAGTTATATTACATATTTCAAAGTAAATGTCCCAATGCCGCCAGGGAAGATTGATTGACTTTGCGCACCACTAAATGACAATCTTGGAGTCACCTTCAATAAGGAGGGGGCCCACAAGATGGCCCTGGAAGAACTGAAGCCCGTTGAGTAATCCAGAGAGTTCTGCGATGGTAGAGTCAAAGATTACTCCTCCAAAACCAACAGGACCAGGGCAGCCATAGGCACTGCCATCAAAATTCAACTTACAGTGGCCCGCTGGTGGAGGAGCCCAGATCACCATTACTAGAGGGCGAGAAGGATGAACCATCTCAGCTACCACATACCAGTTCCTCTAAGATTAGAGCCACTAAGGTAACTGAATTTCTTCCGAGTCATGAGCCAAGTTGATACTTGACCAAAAATTTTATCTACCAGAACTTTAATGGGGGAAGATATAAATTTGAATTTCCGACTATTCCTTTCCTTCCATAAGGCCCAAAGGATATAACCCACGCAACTAGATATGAGCAGTTTTCCGAGCTTTGGGAATCTAGCATTGGTGACTGAGAGGATAGTGGATGGCAAATTTTGGGAGGTACAATACTGGAGGCCGATTTTATCAAGAAGGTTAGTCCATACTACATTGGCAAAGTGGCAGTGGAGAAGGACATGAGTAGTAATTTTGGGAGAATTTTGGCAAAAGGAGCAAGAGGGGTCCTAGACAGAAGTGACGCACCGAATAAGGGAATCAGAAGTGAGAATTTTATTTCTACAAGCACTCTAGATAAAGAATTTTGCACGAGGAGGGGTAAGTAAGGTCCAGGCAATGGCTGCAGGCTGGATAAGTTGAGGGGGATTGGGACAACTGAGGAATTCATAAGCCGAGGCAATGGTAAAAGATTCTTTGAGGCAAGGGGTCCAGATAAGTGTACCCGGCGAGGATGTCCGGAGTTTTACCTTGGAGAGGCTGGTCAGGAGATTTGATGCCAAAATGGCCTCAGAGTTTGTAAGAGCTCTCTGAAGATTCAAATTTCAGCCACCTGTTTTGGACCAGAGGTCAGAGATAGAAATATCAGTGTTCCTGGCCAAGTTTGATATCAAGCCATGGCTACTATCAAAACTATTGAAACCCAACCACCAATCAGACTAGAAATTTGTGAGACAACCATTACCAATGTAACATTTGACTGCCTTCCTAATGTCAGGGAGTAGCATGACGATTTTTTTTCCAGACAGGGGACAAACGGTAGCACCGTCAAAGGGGACGATTTTTTCCTAACGATTTTTTTTTCCAGACAAGGGACAAACAATTTGGTCAAAAAGACGGTCAATAAACTTCCAGTTGACACCGTCAAAGGCTTTTTCAAAGTCAAGCTTCAAGACAATTCTAGGCAGGTTGGATTTTTTGAAGGAGTCAAGCAGTTCGTGAGCAGCCATTGCCGAATCAAGAATATTTCGACCTCAGATGAAGGCACTTTGGAAGGGATTTATTATTTGAGGGAGGGTGGATCTGAGGCGGTTAGCAAGAATGCGAGCTATGATTTTGTATGAGCTAGTGATGTGGCTGATAGGTCTGAAGTCTTTGAGGAAGGGTTGAGTTGGATTTTTTTGGGATTAAAGCAATGAAAGGGGCTTCGATGGATTTATGGGTGATACCAAGTTGATGGAATTTTTTACAAAGGCATGCAACAGTTCCCCAAAATTTGTGGTAGAACACCATTGAAACCGTCTAGCCCTAGGCCTGATCCTTAGGCAAGCAAAGGCCAGCTAAGTCGATTTCTTCAGAAGAGAAAGGACGCTCCAGATTTTCAGCATCCAAATTTAGGATGCGCCTAAACTCGAGTTGATGAAGGATTCACCGGTTGAATGACTCCTCAGAGTATAGATCTGTAAAAAAATTTCACAAGAAGGTGAGATATAGAGAGCCTATCTGTGATCACCTGGTCTCCATGACATAGGAGAGGTGATACGGTTAGTTCTCCGTCTTGCCGAGGCAACGGCACGGAAAAAATTTGTATTTCCATCCCCGTTGGTCAGCCAGCAGAATCTTGCCAACTGTTTCCAGTGAATAGTTTCATTTTCAAGAAGATTTGTAAGGTCATGATTTAAATGATTTCGGAGAATTAATTTTAGGAGTAGAAAGAGATATTTGTTCTTTGAGGAGATCAAGCTCAGAAATACGACGTCGAACTGAATCTTTCAAAAGAGCAGCAACAATGCGATGGTTGGTGGACCAAGAGCAATTTTGGACTTCAAGGCTTTGAACTTGAGGGGGAAGGACCAACCTAGGTTGGGGGTGGCGAGTAAGTCCTCGCTACCAGACTGTAAGTTGAGATGCAAAAGTTCCATTAGGGAGCCAAGAGTTTTCAAAATGAAACGGAGATCGACCCCAAGCTGGGGGGTGAGTGTTGATTTGGATCGGACAGTGGTCAGAGCCGACTTTATTAAGAACTTGACCCGACGTGCTGCCAAAAAGTTGAAGTCAGTCATTATTTGCAAGGAGTTTGTCAAGTTTGGAAAGAATTGGGGGGTGTTAGCCATTGGACCAAGTGTATTTTTTTTCCGGAGAGAGGGATTTCTAAAAGTTCAAGACTACCAATGAGATCCGAGAAGGCATGCATTGTGGAAGATATTTTTCTAGCAGGAGGGGATTTTTTCGAAGCAGAGAAGGGTGGCATTGAAGTCTCCGGCAAGAAGCCAAGGCAAGTCCCAGAGTTGGACGAGGAGGATTTCATCCTAGAAGGGAGCACGATCACGGTGACGAGTTGGACCATAAAAACCAGCAAGGGCCCAAAAGGTCCCCAAGGACCGGTCACAGAAACGAACACCAATAGAAAATAGGGCAGGTTTAGTATGGGTGGCTTGAACAGAGTTTGGGTTCCATATAACGAGAATGCCCAATCGGACTGTGGCCCATTCCGGGTCTAAGTCGTACCAAAAATCACGAGCAATTGACACATCAAAAGATTGCAGCTTTGTTTCTATCAAAATTATAATATTCGGTTTACATTCAAAAAGAGTTGCCTTGATCACTGCACACTCGGAGTGCGAGCCAATTCCCTAACGTTCCAAGAAAGAACTATCATAACGGGGGGCAGGGGGTGAGATCCTCCTCCAAGTAGCAGAGGGCACCATGGTAGTACTTGCAAAAGTCCCAAGCTAGCTTCTCCCCCAGCTGAGTTTCGAGGTGCCTGATGAGATTATCTGCACGCTCGTTGTGGCAGAGCAGAGGGAACCCTTCTAGATAATCGGGCCTAGGAAGGGAGGGAGTGGAAGGATGGTTCTTTGATGTGCAGGATTCAGATGGGGCAGAGTCTTTGCCCTTGTTCTTCTTTAAGTGCCTAGAGTAGGTGAATTCAAAGGGGGGGGTGGAAGGTTTGTTTGAGGACTCCGCATCAGAGTTCTCCGTCTAGGTATTGGATTTGGGCTTCATTATTGTCAGGAGTGTTGAGCAAAGAATGGAGAAGTGCTTATTTAAACAAGAGGGCAAACAATTATTCGGTAGGGTGAAGTAATTATGCCACTCAATGAGTTTAGGACTAGGGAAGGGTCTGGGTATTCGAGTTCTCTCCAGATCAGAGAGTCCTATCGATCCCCCATCTTGAGAAATGGTCCTCAGGGATCAGGGAACAAATCGCCTGGTTTTGACAAGTTGTCAGCTCGATGACCGATCAACAAGGGGAAAGGTGGAAGGCTGGGGGTTTGCCAAGTGGCGATATTGTAAGGATTTTCTGGGGAATCAGGAGTTAGGTGGCTTAGTGTGGCTGAAGGAGTGGGAAGGATTCGGCAAAGGGTTATGTTCAAAAGATTTGTAGAATATCTCATCAGAGCAGTCTGGGGCAGGGCAGTCGGGGGTGAGATAATCGAGGCACTCCTATCCTACAATTGACTGCAATAGATTAGAAGAGTCTGGAAGGTTAAGGTAAAAGGAGATGGGTTGGTTTTTCGAAGTGGCTACCTGGCAGGATGGCGACGATAGATGGAAAAGGTTTGGAGGTTTGAGGGTGGGTGATTTGTATAGTTTTCAAGATAGGAACCACATATTTGGAGGGGTTGGGAGGGTCTAGAAGAGGAGTGATGTCCAGAGGGGTGGGTGTAGTACACGAAGGGGGGAAGGGCACGGTAATCAAAGAGGGGAGATGTGCAGTAGTCGAAGGGGGTAGAGGCATTGTAATCGAAGGGGAGCGGGGGCGGAAATCGAAGGGGGGAAAAGGTTTTCATCCCTCAGGATTTGGGCGATTACAGGTGGCAACGTAGGGGTGGTTGATCTGATCGAGGGAGGAGGGGGAGCAGTCGAGGCGACTATTGTGGCAGTAAGGGGGTTGTCAAGGTAGGTGAGGGAATGGTCTGAATACACGAGTAGGCTATCAGAGCGGGGACGGATGGGATGGGGACATATGGAACTCCGATTGGGCGGGTGCAGAACTCGAAGGGGGGAGGGGTGCGGTAATCGAAGGAAGGGAAAAGTTGTGATCCCTTGGGATCTGGGCGATATCTGCCCAGCGGACAGGTGGTGAGGCAAGGATGGTTGGTTTGATCGAGGGAGTGGGGGGAGCAGTCGAGGCGACTGTCATGACAGGTGAAAGGACTGTCGTGGCAAGTAAGAGGACTATCGTGGCAGGTGAGAGGACGGTTTGAGTGGTCAAGTGGGTTGTCAAGAGCGAAAACGGATGCGATGGGAGAGTTGAGGTTTTTTTGAATTTTGAATTTGGAACTCCGACTTGTGACAACTGTCCTCGGATAGAAAAGGTCGTTCCTGAGTTAACTCGGCACTAGCCCGAGCCAAATCAGGCTGAGTCAGACTCCACTGGGGACTTGCTAGTCGAGGGCCATGGAGGGGAGAACGTCCATGTTTCCAATTTCCAGTATCACCTTGGAAGAAAAATCGCCAGAAATAATTTTTACATGGTTAGTACCACTAACCGGAGATTTCAGCCAAATGAGGAATATCTCCCAGTGGAGGAGCGTCAGCTGATCTTTTGCCCAAATAAGCTCTCCGAAGATGCCAGCAAGGCAATCAAGGGTATGATGGCACAGGAGTTCCGCGGGGATGGCCCGAGCAACCACCCAATGGCCCAATCGGAAATTTGTGAGGGCAGGTGCCCATATACGCAATATTGGGGATCCCCTTCATTTTGGATGTTCTGGAGTTGTTGACGATCTTCAACCGATTTGAAGGCTAAGAGCCATTGGCTATCCCGGATATGGGTGATAGCCTGTAGTTGGAGCGTTGGGGCTATACCACTTATCCAGTCTCCGAGCTGTTGGCCTGAGTTGCAGGCGGAGCCAGCAAAGATAACTACAGCCGTGGAGAGCCGATTGACTCCCTTGATTAGGCCTTGGGCCGGAAGAGTAAGTGAGATGTGGTTCTCATGATGAAGAATCAGAAAGGGGGGGGGGGGGGGGGGGGGGGGGTGAGACTTTTTTTTTTTTCTGAAGGGAGGTGGCGAAGGAGGTTGCGGCGATAGTTGGTGGAAGGGTTTTTTTTAGGATTTGCATGAGGGTCGAGCGGAATTTTGTCCAGCTGAAACCAGAGTTGAAGCTTTGAAGTAGAAAAATCATACCCATTATTGTCGTTCCCTGTCGTTGTGTTGAATGACACCATGATACTGGGTGTGGAGGTGGAACTCCAGATCGCCAGTGAGGAGCGATCTCCCGAAGCTTTAGCCTGTTCTATCGGCAAGAACCTTGTCGGGAATGGCAATGAAAGCTTCAACGGCAGGGACTGGAAGGGAGACGAAGGATTTCTTCGTCCCAGATCGAGAGAGAATGCAGATGGCTTCCCCATTCCTCTCTCGCGATCGCCGAAGTGAGACAAAGGATTTTTTGTTTCTAAAGTTGAAGACAGGAGAGTACTCTAACCCGATTCTTCTTCGCAAGGTACGGTTGACAATAGTTTGCCAACCCGGCTCAGTTTCTTCTTGGCTTGCTTGGTCTTCAGCTTCGATTGGGTCGCCATGCTGCTGCTTCTGCTTCGGTCACGTCTGATCGTCGTCGATGTCTGAGGCATGCCCCACACGAAGAGGTGGGGTAGAGGAGGTGACGGCGTCGGGCCTGTTGTGGGTGCATCGCATTCCAGCCCCTAATATGCAAATAAGCCGAAGAGACAGTAAAGCTACCACTGTCCTCGGAGCCAAATCATTTTGTCCTACACATGAGTCCGGATCTTCACAAAGCTAAGCCCATCAACAAGGTTGCAAGCAACCAAAGCTTCCTCATCATTAAGCCCCCTACGAAAATGTAGATTTCAGGATCCATTTCCCCAAGCCTTGACCACTATCATGTCACGACGAGTCGTGAGCTGCAATAGGGATTGGAAGATCAAGGAGGGGACTGTTCCCACTCCACCAGTGAGACCAGAAATTAAAGACTAGAGTCGTCTCCATCAAAGAATCAGATTGCCGAGCAGAAGGTTGGGAGGAGGTGGAAGATAGATCTCCAAATTGCTGCCCCCCCCCCCCCCCCCCCCCCCCCCCCTCTCTCTCTTTAATCTTGCTCTTTTGAGCTTTTGATTTAATAAAATTCAGCATCATTTCAAAACAAAAAACAAAAAAAACAAAAAAACAAAATCTCGATGTAGCGACATATAAAGGCAAGACAAGGCACAAATGATAGAGTAATTTGGCAGCCCCGCAATGTAGGAGTTAAGGAGAGTGAGCCGACCAGCCTTCAACGGTAGCCGCCCTCGCTATGTGGAAAGTCGCGTCTCAAGGCGCTCAATGACAGAAGCCCAAAGTCTCATACGAGGTTTACTATCAATCAGAGGAATTCCAAGATAAGTGGAGGGGAGGGTGGCAATGGTACATTCCACAAAATCGGCCATATTTTGAAGCAAACTAGGATCAATAAGCTATCCTAGGATGGTGATCTTGCTCAAATTAATCTTCTATTCGGAGGTGAGCTCAAAGAGGCCAAGCTCGCATTGATCTTCGTGACCTACTCGAAAGTGCCAACGCCAAAACAAATGGTATCATCGACAAATTGTAGCAAGGAGATGTCGAATTCCTCCTTGCTAGCAATTTCACTAAGCCACCCCACTCTTTTTTGCTGAATAGACCAAGGAGGACCCCACACATAGGGATCACCCTGCCCGATGCCTCTAGAACCTTTGAAGTACCCACAAACGGCATCATTAAGGAGAAGAAAATAAGAAGCATGTGAAGTTGGGTCCAAAGCCCATCCCAAAATGACTAGCCAACTTAGGAAACCTCTTTCCCAACTAATAAACTCAAGATCTTTGTACTCACTAATCCATGTGTTTAACTATTCATTAACACTCCCCCTCATGTGTAGGCCCTCTTTTGTGGCTCTACAAGTGGATAATTTAGGTGTAACCCTCTTTTGTAGCTCTACAAGTGGATAATTTTAGGTGTAGGCACTCTTTTGTAGCTCTACAAGTGGATAGTTTTAGGTGTAGGCCCTCTTTTGTGGCTCTACAAGTGGATAATTTAGGTGTAACCCTCTTTTGTGGCTCTACAAGTGAATAGTTTAAGTGTAGACCCACATATGAGTACTTGCTTTGATACCATGTGAAGTTGGGTCCAAGGCTCATCCCAAAATGACTGGCCAACTTAGGAAACCTCTTTCGCAACTAATAAACTCAAGATCTTTGTACTCACTAATCCATGTGGGACTATTCCTTAACAAAGCAGATGATATACATCTACGAATCTAGAACCTCCATCTTGCCCCAAATTCCATGAGCTCCATAATATCATCTAGGAGAGCCCAATTAATCCAGCCAAAAATCTTTGCAAGATCAAGTTTAAGCACGAACCGAGGGAAACCAGATCTCTTGAAGTAATCAAGAATCTTATGGTTAGTCAAAGTCCAAGATGTCACACCCAAGGATAAACGCACAGTGTCCACGGTGAGTGACCAGAGGGAGGATAGTCATGAGCCTATGCGCTAGGAGCCAAGCAATAATCTTGTACGAGCTAGAAACCAAACTGATGGGTCCCTAGAAGCTCAAAATTACCTTTTTTAGGGATGAGAGAAGCTACTTTTGAAACCAATGTTGGGGGAAGACCTCTCTCATAAGATTTAATGTAGACCCGGAGAATCTTGCAGAGATGGCAAATTTATTTGGTTGCTCTATGACTGCTCTTCCAGCAAAGTATCTTGGCCTCCCACTCTTCCCATGGAATTTATTTGGTTGCTCTACGACTGCTCTTCCAGCAAAGTATCTTGGCCTCCCACTCTTCCCATGGGCGTATTTCCCACAAGTTTATGGAACTCAGTGGTCGAAAAGCTTGAATCTCAGTTAGCAACTTGGAAGGGGCGCCTCCTCAGCAAGGCCGACAGACTAATCTATGCTGTATGCCTTGCCCCTCTTCGGTATGCAAAGCCATGGATAAAATGAAAAAAAGATTCCTCTGGAGAGGATCAAGTGATTCTTTTAAATATCACTTGGTCAAATGGGATGAAGTATGTCTGCCTAAGAGATTGGGTGGATTAGGGATTCGGAAATCAAAAGAAATGAACAAAGCTTTACTTCTTAAATGGATATGGAAGTTCAACACAAATTCTTCTAATCTTTGGATGGATATGGTTCGGGCCAAGCTGGGTTGGAATTCGTCCTAGTGGATGTCCAGAGGAAATCGGAGAGGGCAATCCTCAATATGGAGATCTCTTTACTTGCTTCTTCAGAATTTCTCCTCAGCCTGTAGATTCTTTGTTGGTAGTGGAAGATCTCTTAAATTCTGGGATAATGGGTGGACAGGGCAGGAACTCTTTCAGAAATCGTTTCCTTCTCTCCACACAAAGGGAGATTTCAGTAGCCGATGCCTTTGAGGGGGGTGGTATTAACCTACATCCCCGAAGGGGCCTTTCTGATACGGAGGCTATGGAAGCAAGCAGTTTATTGGATTCTTTGAATCATGTCAGAATGAGGCCTTCCAATGCAGACAAGCTCATTTGATGGCCTGACAAAAGCAAAAAATTCTTAGTTTCATCGGCATACAGATACATTAATGGTTGGGATTCAACGCAAAGTGAGCACGATATTTACTTCGTTTGGCATCTCTGTGCCCCTCCAAAGATAAAATTCTTCGTATGGGGTGTTTGCTAAAGTAAGATTCTTACGGTAGATGTGCTCCGAAGAAGAGGTCACCCATCTATAGACCCACTATGTCCATTTTGCAACAATGAGGCAGAATCCGCAAGTCATACTCTGCTCCTATGCTAGTTCTCATGGAATGTGTGGACCTCTTTTCTATGCAAGTTGGGGTTGCAATTTTGTATATTTGCTGATCCAATAGGTTTTTGCAAGTTGATCATTGGCTATCCCCTTCCTAGTCTCGGTAAAATAATGATCACAGCCTGCACCAGTTTCATTCCATGGGGGCTTTGGAATGAACAGAATAGAAGGCGGTTCGATACTAAAAGTGAATATGAGGCAAGAGTAGCAGAAAGAGTGACGAGGCAAATTTCCACCTGGCTTCTGACTTAGAAGCCTTTTTGCTCTTTCAAGGGCACCTCCATTCGTGATAGCTGGAGCAATCTGGCAAGGATGCATATTGGGACCAAGGTTCAAGTAATGAAGGAGTGGACTCCCCCGGAGGTTGGTTACCTAAAATTGAATTTTGATGGCTCTTCTTTTGGCAATCAAGGGATCGCTGGCTTTGGGGGTGTGATTTCGGATCCGTCTGGCAATCAGTGCTTCTCTTATGCTGGTCCATTAGGCATCTCCGATTCTACGTCGACAGAGCTATATGACCTTCTTAATGGGCTCCGCTTGTTCAGAGATAACTGCAGTGGTCCTATTCACATTGAAGGGAACTCCAAGGTAGTGATTGGTTGGTGCTAGCGTGCTTCCCTTCCGCCATGGAGGCATTGGGACATATTTCAGAAGATTTTAGATATTTCAACATTATTTTCTTGTATTTGGTCTCACATTCCGATATCTGCAAATTCGGCAACAGATGTGTTTGCCAAGCAGGGAGCGTCCCTTCAATCTCTTGTTGTAAGGGATCTGCTCCCTCTTCTTTTATAAATTTTCTCTTGTTAATATAAATACATCTTTATAAAAAAAATAAAAACTCATCAGTTGGCTTTTGAAAGAATTCTTCAATACTTGAAGAAAAAATTAGAACAATGACCACTCTATGAATGTCATGAACATACTAATATTGAAAGTTTTATAGAACCTAATTATGTAGGTTCAGGAAATATATCTTTGGCTATTGCTCAATGGTAGGAGGGAATATAATTACTTGGAGAAGCAAAAAATGAAGCGTAGTGGCAAGGTCAAATACTGAACCTGAGTACTATGTCATAGCTCATGCAATAAGTGAATTGATATGGCTTAAATATCAGCTAATTGAAGTCGATTTTTCAACAAATGGGACTATATTGCTTCATTCTATCAACCAAGCAATCATTCACATTGCAACTCTTCTTGTATTTCATGAAAAAAACAAGCACATGAAGATTGATTGCCACTTTGTTTGAGAAGCTACAAGCTAGTGTTTTATCTAAGCATTACATTCCATAAAAACTAGCCAATATATTCAACAAAGCAATAGCAGCTGGTCCTCTTGCCTCTACATGCACCAAGCTCAGAATATAGAATGTCTTTCCACTAGCTTGAGGGGAAGTATTAAAGAATATGGAACATTCTTACATGATGGTATAACTTGTAATTTATTTATTCTTTCAACTCTTTTTCATACTGGGTGTATAAGAGGGAATACTTTCTCTGAAGTTGCCCTAATCTCTCTTCTTTCTTACTACGCGTTGCTCTCTTCTACTTCTACTTCTAACCTTCTTATCTTCTTTTTCTTCCTTCTTTCTTTTTCATTTCTCTCCTCTACTACTACCTCAGTCAAGTATGAAACCCTAGAATCTAACAATAGCATGCCTACAACTGTAAAAGCTCACCAAATGCCTTCAATAGCCTTTCCCAAAAAACTTCTTGAAAGTTGGCGAGCTAGTCCTTGGCTCAAATCATACACGTGCAACAAAACCTCGTGACCTTCCTGCAAAACCACAGTTGTGTCGAAAACCTACCATGAACAGATGTACATAAAGAGAATAGCATGCCCCTTCTTGATATAAAAAAACATAAAAGAAATGACAAATATAAGAAAGAGATTACTGAAGTACCTCTGCCATTTTCTAGCAAGTTCAATGTAAAAATTTCTGATTATGATCCACCTAAATGGAAAGGCTTGTGAGTCACGATTTACTACCAAGCAGCACTCAAAAACAAGTCATGCAATCAAAGTAAAGAAGCGAACAAAAAGAAAAAAGAAATAAGAGAGGAGCATGAACCCTGCAAAAAATTCAACAGAGAGCTTTTAACTTGAGATCAAGCACCGATAGGTAAACACATATCTATCCTTGCCCTTGGTTTCATAGAATGAATTTTACTGCCTGAAAATATAAGGGGCATTTTTCATTTCTAAGGGATATGAGTGCCCGCTCAAAAAAGGAAACAGTAAAGATACATAAATCATCAACAAAGACGCAGGAAACAGTCAGAGTTCCAGACTCAATGAATTAAGAAGCATGCCAGGAATCTCTGACACTGCCATTCCAAACAAATTATCGGAAGCCTTCGTTAAACACCCTGATAAATTTCTCAATAGATCAAGATCACGTAAAAAGAATCTAACAAAGAAAACCAATTATTCAAGAAGCAAAACTAGACACCTTCCTACAGGTGAAAGAAAGCCTGAAAACTCTTTTCGTGCACAGAAAATAAAAAACATGAGCTAATTCAAAAAGAACGCATTGGCAAAACTAAATTGCCCGACCATTCCCTTCCAACAAATAAAAAATATCAAAGAAGATTGAATCTATGCAAACTAAACGGGGGAAAAAAAGAGTCAGCACCACAAAAACGTAAGCACTCCAAAGAACAACAATCTAGACATTGACCACCCAAGAACAAGGTAAAATAGAGAGAAAACTTACAGGAAATGGCGGAGAGTACGAGGAAACCGCGGTCTCAGAACGAACGAATAAAAAAAACGTATGAAGGCGCAGGGGAGAGGTTGGTTTATATATAATCAAAATACAGAATTTCCCAGACATTTCGCCAGAATCGTGGGTCCTCGAAGTTCGTAGACTCGTAGCCACGCAAGTAACCTCCCCGCCCGTCCGAACTTTTCTAGAAGCCTCTGACCATTAAAGGTCGACGCGTGATAAACTAAGACACCGCTTACCCTCCAAAGCGTCTTGACTGTGGAGGGAGAGGTGACAAGTTTAGCAAGGAAAGAATCAAAGCGCCACCAGCAGATTCAAACAACTACCCACAATTAAATTAAGCACAAGATTAAAAAAATTCAAATATTGAATGAGTGGTTTGGTAGTCTAAAGGGAGTGTTAGTTAAGAGAGAAAGAATGCACTGATCTAAATTATATTACACATAGCTAATTGAATTCATGAATGTAAAAAAGTACAAGCCATGGCCATGGCATTATTGTTCAATAGCTTGATCAATGAAGTTGTTGATACAGTTTCATCTTATAAATCAGTTAAGGGCATGCATAACAAACCAGGTTTGATAACTCTAGGAACACTTAATGTAGCTCTTCTCACTCTAAGTGCTCATCTAGGTACCTTTGTTTAATTGGTAATATCATCTTATATGGAGATGATGGAATCGGGAGTGAGATTAATGAGGAACTTGACTTGGGAGAATTACTATCCTAGTTAGATAATTCAAAAGTAAAACTCAAGAAATCAAAAAACTTAAAATCTAGTTCATTGGGTTAGCGAAGGAAATTATTTACTTGAAATATAAGAGTTCATCAAGCTAAAAATAGATTGAGAAGGAAAATGACAAGCTCATTTCCAAATTTAAAAAACTAAATGTCAATGATGACTTGAAATATATGTATGATAGTGTTTGCCAAAGGATATTAGAGCTCAAAAACAGAAAATAAGCTATTGAAGTCCTAGAAGTGGTTTGAGTGAAAGAAAAACTTAGAGCTATCTTATGCCTTAGTGTAACTTTTTTAAGGAAGTCTATTCTCCAAGAAGCATTTGATTTTGCATGCTTATGTTGGGACCGTCTCACTCTTAAAGCAAGGAAGTGTTGAAAGAGCTTACTTGACTAGTTTAGTCGACAAGTAGCCAGTTGAAAAACTACAAGGAACGCTAGCACACAACGGCTTTGATGCTTATGTTTGTTGGGTATAGTTACATGAATGAGAGAGGATAGCAAGGGCTTGTGCAAAAGCGGGTAGGAGGGCTTTGCTATTATGCAAGCTAATGAAAACAAAATGGAAAGTGTAAATGGGAAGAATGCCCATAAAAAATGGCCATAATGCTTATGAATGCTTAGTAAAAGAAAAAGAAAAAGGTAAGCTAAAAGGGGTGAATCAAGTTTGAATACCCATGAGTAGCCTAATCGACTTCTATGAACAATGCGAGAACAAATTTTGGCACCCAAGATCGCTTGACCTCTATGAGTGGAGAACATGCCCTCAACTTAAGTATAAGAAAGTAATTTGAAATTCTTTATTAGCTTGAGGTATTTGACTTTTAGAAATCAAAGGGATCAATAAGTCAAGTTGAGAAACATTGATTTGAAATATGTGGGTTAGACTCATTCCTTATATACTAAAGTGATCATAAGAGGAGAGAGCACTTTGACTTTAAAATTCAGAAATCCTCCTTAATCAAGATTTCAGTAGCCGATGCCTTTGAGGGGGGTGGTATGAACCTACATCCCCGAAGGTTTTTTTCTAATACAGATGCTATGGAAGCAAGCAGTTTATTGGATTCTTTGAATCATGTCAAAACAAGGCCTTCCAATGCAAACAAGCTCATTTGGTTTATAAAGCCTCCTTAATCAAGATTTATGATTCTTTTTCTACCAAGAATGATTGGCATGTAAAAATCAATGACCAATGTAATTTTGACAATGAAGAATCATGATCATACGTTCAACTAGATTGAGATCCTTAAAGGCCTCAACTATTCAATGATAAGTAGAACATCCAAGCCCAAAGCTAGTTCCTAAAATTTGAAATTCATTAAGCTAGAGAAATATGACCAATAGGGTGTTGGTGATATTGGAGACAGCTATCACAAACTTGACACAAGGACTCTGATTTTAAAATCAGCCTAATACAAGCTTGGTGAATTAATTGGGTGGAAGAATGCTTATTGTGAAATTTTTATATTTCACATTGTTTGAACTTATATGTTGCACTAGGTTTCAATTATGTTTGATCCAAAAATCTTCAATGAATTGAAACCATATCTTTAACACTTGAGTTTGCTTGTATTTTGTCTACTACAGACATTGGACATTGAGCTCAAACATTCATATCTCTTGTCAAAAGTTAAAAAGATTCAAGAAGGGAGGGGGAGGGAAATTGAGTTTTTACAATTTTAAAACTTGAGGTGTATAAGAATTTTAGCAAATAAAACTGCAAATAAATAGACAGAATTTATAGACCACAATTGAACACCAAATATTTTGTTATCGATGTTCCCTTATTGGTATTCACCACGCATGAACCCGTCTTTAGAAAATTCCACTAATAGTTTTTCTATTAGCTTGAAATTACAAGAAAGAGATTCCAGCTCTCCTTCAATCCATATGTATGTTCAAATACACAATTAGAACTTCATCTCTCCAAGAGATTAGCTAGATTCCAGCCCTATTAGGTCTTTCTATCTAGATTTATCAAGGTTCTAGATGAATCTATCCGAAAGTGAAAATTTATAAAGAAAGTAAAACTTACACCCATGAAATGTGGAGAGATAACCTTATCCTTAAGAGTTCATAAGTTCTATCCTTTGATGCACAATGGATTAGATATGAGTTTGACTAATTTTGAATACAAGGAGTTGGAATGAGGGATGAAAAAGGAATGGCAGAGTTTTGCAAAATATGCCTATTTTTCTCAAAATAGAACTTAGGAAGGAATTTCAAGTGATTGAAAATAAAATAAAGTGGGTATGCCAATAAAAGCTTATTAACTTCTCAATAGGAGGTTTGGTGGGGTATTTATAAGTTCCCTAAGTCAAACTAGCGGTTTTTTTCCTATTTTAAAAAAGTAGATTTTACATTTATCGACTAGTGTAAAGTGACTAATCAATCGTGTATAACAACTATATTTCTCTGAAAGTGACTTATTGAGGTAGCTTGCGGCATATTGTATACCATGAAAGTACCATACTTTTACTGGCCACATGTCATCCTTACTACATGCTTTCTTATAAATAGGCTACCCTCTTTTGTTCTCGTCATAAATCTCCATATTCCTTATTGTTTCCACATAGTGATCCTTTTTCGCTTCCCTTGAAAGTCTTCGAGTGTACATGCTTTGTTCATATTACCTCCCCATAGCGTAGTAAACTTGATCCAAAATTTGTCAAGTGTATCTTCTTAGGATACTCTCGCATGTAGAAGGGTTATGTTTATTACAATCCTACTCTCCAAAGGTTACTTGTATCTAGGGGTGTAACCTTTTTTGAAGACTCTTAATACTAATCCAAAAATGCCCCTCCAGTTCTCTCCTCTATACCAGCCTCTCCTTGACCGATTTTGCCCCGTGCTACGAAAATTGTTCAACCCCCTAAAGCACCGACTGACACCTCGCCTACAGAGTTTACGAATCCCATCGAGGTAAGTCCATCTTCTCCTAATCCTTTTGGACCACAATATGATACTCGACCCACAACCTTAAGGAAAGAACCCAAAGCTTGCACTAGGCCCTCTACTTCTCATTCCATATCCAATTTTGTGTCTCACCATCGTTTATCTTCTTCATGTTGTCAATTTCTTGCGTCTATCTCTTCCATCTCTGTCCCACAATCCATTCAGGAGGCTCTGAGACATCCAAGGTCGAAGGTGGCAATAAAAAAAGAAATGCAGCTCTCTATGAGAAAAAAACATGGGCTCTAGTTCTTCTTCCATTAGGCAAAAAACATGTCGACTGTAAGTGGGTATACGGTTAAACACAATTCGAATGGGTCAGTTGCTCGCCTTAAGGCCCGCCTCAATGCCAAAGGCTATACACAGTGTTATGAGATCGATTATGAGGAAACGTTCTCTCCGATGGTTAAATTGAACTCAATACGTATCTTATTATCCCTTGCTGCTAATTCTTCCTGGTCGATCTATCAGCTAGATGTGAAAAATGATTTCCTCAATGGGAATATAAAGGAAGAAATTTATATGCAACAACCACCTAGATTTGTGGTTGGGGAGAGTCGGTATATCGATTAAAGAAATCCCTCTATGGTCTAAAACAATCTCCTCATGCATGGTTTGATAAATTTAGCCAAGCACAGATACGGGTCGGGTTTCACAAATGTTCCATAGATCACTTCATGTTCTTAAAGACACACCTAAAGGGAAAGTGTTTTTAGTCGTTTATGCTGATGATATTGTCTTAACCGACAGTGATCTCGAGGGCATTCAAAAAACCAAAGAAAATATATGTGAAGAGTTCAAGACAAAAGATCTTGGATTACTCAAATACTTTTTGGGTATTGAAGTACTACATTCCAAACATGGGATTATACTATCTCAAAGGAAGTATGTCTTTGATCTACTGGAGGAAACAAAAAGGATGGGGTGTAGACTAGTAGAAACCCCTATGGATTCAACAACAAAATTATCTGCAGGCATTAGAGAAGTTGTGGATATTTAAAAATATCAAAGACTTGTGAGAAAACTCATTTATCTCTATGTAACAAACCACAACTTACTCATTGGAAAACACTACCGGATATGTCATATGCAGTAATGTGGTGAGTCAATATAGGCACAAACCACAACTAACTAATCGTCAAACACTAGAAAAAATATTGCGATACTTGAAAGGAACTCCAGGAAAATGACTTCTCTATAAGAACCGTGGTCACTTAATTATAGAAGGGTTCTTAGGTGCAGACTGGGCCGGGTCTCTGAATGACAGAAAATCTACTTCAGGATATTATACAATGGTTGGAGGGAACTTGGTTATATGGAGAAGCAAGAAGCAACATGTAATTGCAAGGTCCAGTGCAGAAGCAAAATACAGGGCAATGACACACACAGTGCGCTTTTATGGATCAGGTCCATTCTCATTGAATTGGAATTCTATAAAGAAGTTCATATAGATCTACATTGTAATAATCAAGCGGCAATTCATATCACCTCAAATCCAATTTTCCATGAGAAAACAAAGCACATTGAGGTAGACTGCCGCTTTATACTAGAGAAATACCAAGCCGTCATATTATCCCTCAAACATATCGCATGTCCACAGTTACAGTAAGTTGGGTATCTACGACATTTTCTCACCCCTGCTTGAGGGGGAGTGTTAGAAGGTGGGACCAACCCTACCATGTCCACACAAGGTGAAATCCTCATCACATTAGGTGGAAGATTTGGCAATCTTCATTGATTAATGTAATTGATTGATTTTCCTTTGATTTATGTGATTTAGCTAATCATGATTGACATAATTAGGGATCTTAATTGATTGAGGAGTTTTCCTAAATATGTAATGGAATTAGTATAAATAGGGGTCTTGGTTGAAGCCTTCAATCAAGCTCTCCTCTTCTCAAATTCATGGAAGAATCTCTCTCCTAGCCTAAAATCTCCTCTTCTCCCTTTTCTCTTCTCTCCTCTCTACCCAAGCTCTCTCTCTTTACTCTTTTCTTCTCTTATCTCTCCCCTCTCTTCACCCTTTCTCATCTTGCTCAAAGTTTCAAGCATGGGGTCCTAAATTCAAAAATTAAAATTACAAATTTACATGACACTTTATTTACATGCCTTGCATAGTTTTAATTTGAAATGCTCAATTCACCCCCCTCTTGAGAAGCCACTTGGGTCAACAATGAGTTCGGTGAATTAAAAACAACAAAACTTGATCCAATGTCTATTAGAAGTTACCACATAGGTAGTATTTACTAATGGAATTATTTTGCATGTGTTTTTTGATCTCTATCAATGTCTTGAGAATCTTATTTCAAGGCTATGAATCAATTTTCAATTAAATTTTTTATTCTATACATGAGTTTTATGTTTGATTCTTATTCTTGTATAAAAACTTAAACATAAAGTAATTCTTGTCTAGTTGGCAACAATAGCTTTAAAAAATATTTTGAATTTGCTAAGTGTAATTCAAATTTACCTATTTATGCTAATTTGGTTTTTGACATTCACTCTTCTTAGAGTCATGGAGATCTTAATAAAGCGTAAATGGATAAAAATGATCTTCACAAAGCACACAGGTCTACAACTAGATGACAAACATATAAATTTAGTCCAAGGTAAATTTAAATTTTTTTATTATTTATTTAACAATTTTTTTACATTTTACATATTTCCTATTCCTATTTTATTTTTCTTATTTTACTTTCAATTCGTTCATATATATCTAAAGTTATTTGTACAATCTTTTAAGTTAAACAATAAATTTTATTAAAACTGATTTTATTAATTTTACTTTTTATTGAATTAAATTAGTTTATATAATTTTTTTCCTAATAGTTAGTGACTTATAATTTATCTAATAACTTTGTTTAACCTACTTTATTTATATTAATATATTAAATATATTATTTAAGTAATCAATTCTTATTTTTCAATATTTATTTTTACATTTACATCTTTTAAAAGTTTTGATTAAATTACAATTTTTTATATTATTTGAAGGTTTAGGCATTAGTATATTATTTTTATTTTCTACAATTCTATATTATCTTCTTATTTTTTAATTCTATTTTTATTTTTTAATTTTAAATTAGGCATTTAGTCATATTGCCAATATTAATTTAAAATTTTGCTTTTAATTACTTTGTTTTTAATTTATTTTTTAGTTATTAATTTTATTATTTTTTATTTTCTATTTGCTAATCTTTTATTTTATGTTATTAATTCATTAAATATTTAAAATTATTTATTTTTATTATTAATTTATTTTTGTTATTATTTGTTTATCTACTATGAAGTTTTCTTTTATTAGTTGTTTGCTCTTTTTTTTTGTTTATGTTAATTATTTTTTGTTGTCTGTTAGTTCATTTATTTATTGTTTTATTTTATTTAGAGTAATAATTTAATAATTTATTTTAAATTTATTTATTATTTATTATTTTTATTTAAGATTTTTTTGTGTTATTAACTTATTAAATATCGATAATATTTTTTTTTAGTAAATTTGTTGTACTATGTCAATAGCTTTGCTTAGTATTTTTATTTTTTTGGTTTTTACTTATTTAAATTATTTATTATTTATTTGCTTTGATTATATTTTCTTTGTTTTCAACTTCTGATCTATTTTATTTTATGTTATTAATTTATAAAATATGAAAATGAACTTTACTAATATTATCAATTTCTATTTATGAAATTATCTATTTTTTATTTTTTTAATTACTTATCTTTATTGATTATTTGGTTGTTCTTGGAATTATCTATCATTAGTTCTTTTGTTTTATTTTCTTTTTCTTAATTAATTTTTTGTTGTCTATAGTTGTTGATTTTTAGGACTCTATGGATTTAGTTTATGGAGAAAAAGAGAAAGACACCCAATGAGAAAACCATAGGAATAAGAGGTTATGGACTTGATGTCCTAACCTTTCTCCTGAAGCTCAATTTATAGATTAATCAAATTATATTATTACAATAATACCCCTAAAACTTAAACTAATTATATTTGTGCCATCTCTATCAAATTACTATTTATTTACCATCCTGCTATCATTGTATGGGCTTCTAGGCCTTCTCCTTGATAAATGGGCTTTGAGCCCATCTTCCACATCTTTTGGATGTGTGACTCTTCCATGGTCTTATAGGCTTGGGCCCATCATCCAACACACTTGGATATGAGGGTTTTCCTTGGTCGTGTGGGTTTGAGCCTATCTTCCAACACTCTCCCCCTCAAACTGGGGGTAAGAGAACATCATGAACTCCTAGCTTATTGCAAATAGTGCATAAAATCTTTTTGTATAAAATGGTAGTCTTCCCATCTTCCAATACTCCCCCTCACGTTGGTGCTTTATTCCATAGGGGCATAATATAAATGAGAGTAAAATCACTCCTAGTTGTATGACATTGCTCCATACTCCAGTCAAACAACTCATGTTGGATGTTGGGATCACTCCTATCTTCTGTAGGTAGTGGGTCTATAGGCATTGCTCTGAAATATAATTAAAAAATTCTTCTATCATCGTGTCCTTCCATAGGACAATGACTCTCAAATAGTAGAAGTAATAAATGCCTATTAGTTCAGGGAGATAGTGGGTCCATAAATATTGAAACTATCTCTTCTTCAATAATAATGTTTCATCCAAAGAGACATAATAGGTGCAACTTAAATGGGTTGGGCCCACATAACTCAAACCAAAATAAATCCTTGTAAAAGGATCCATGAAATAATCCAATGCGAGTATTTGTACCAAATAATATACTGACCATGGAATAAGCTATTAATATTTCAAAATAATAATCCAACCAGAGAAAAAGTACCAAGTCACGACAAAAATGTGTATAAAACTTGGACATGTATACTGAGGTAAAAATAAGTGGGCCATCTGAGTTGATCCACTGAGTTGACCCGAACCGGTTGACTCGGTCCGACCCGCTGGATGAGCTGACAGAGTCTTGGCGCTTGCACGTTGGGTTAACTTTGCCCGGTCCAGATTGGGCAGAAGAGGCCCAGGCCGACACTAGATCAAATAAGTTTCCTTAACTTAGGAAACATCTAATTTGGCAACAGTACCTTCTTCCTCCTCTCGGTGCCGAACAGTGCGGAAAACCAGAGCTCTTCAAAAGGGAACTTTCCAGACAGTAAGGATCTTCCAAAAACAAAACACTGAGATCAATTGACGATAATACTCTGCTGTCGGCACCTCGTGATTGATTCAAAATAACAGCAAAGATCGTGTTGCTGAGATTGGCACGATGGCAGCAAGATCGGCAGAGATTGGCCCATCTTCCAATAATTTACAATTTAGTTTATTATTTGATTTAATTTTTTTTTTTTAAATCTTGTTTATTATTATTTTTTAAAATTCTTCTTGTTCTTTTCCTTTTTTGTTGTTAGTTAATTTGTTTACTTATTTTTAATATTTGTTTTATTTTTTTATTTTGTTTTAATTAATTAAGATATTTAAATATTAATAATATTTTACTTAATTAAATTATTTTTGTGCATTAATAGTTTTATTCACAATGTTGGTATTTTTAATTTATTATTTATTTACTAAGTATTTTATTCTTTTCTGTTCTCTATTTTAAAATTTCTATTATTTATGTATTAAGTATTTTTAAAGTTAATGATATTGTTAATTTTCATTTTTGTTTCTACTATATTAAATATTAAATATTTTAAAATTATTATTATTTTTTATTGCTAATAGCTTTATTTAATTTTTTTGTTTACTTCTTATTTAATTTAATTTTTTACTTATTTACTTTATTTCCTTCTTTTGTATTTTCTTTTCTTTTTAAACTTTTTGTTGGATAATTCGGAAAAATTATCCACATTAAGATTATATTCACAACTTTTAATATAAAAATTCTTCTTGTTTTATTTTTAATTATTATTTATTAATTTAATATATAATGATTTAAAAATGAAAATTACTTTGTTGTCTTTCTATTTAGTTATGTACTGATTTTTTTTTTCCTATTTTACACTTTTTCAATTTTCTGTTACATTACTTATTTACTTTGCCACTCTATTACTTTTACGTTTTATAATTATACGTTTATATAATTACATTAGTTACTATTTTTTAATTTTTTCTATTATTTATTTATTATTTTCGAGTTATATTTTATCTAATTACTTTATTTATTTTATTATCTTAAATATTATATTATTTATCTTATTATTTCCTTCATGGTTCTTACCTGCTATATAGAATTTAAACGACTAATCCCTCTTAAATGAAATAGAAAATGGAGAAAAACAAATAACAGGATGGAAACGTGAAGAACATATAAAGCAGGGGCGTCTGCGATAACGGAGGCCAAAAAATAAAGCGTGAATTGACCTCCAAATCATCCGAGTTCAAAAATTGATTGCAGTTTCTAAGTTTCCTCCACACTTTTGCAGAAATCTATAATTCTCTTCCCTATATGGACGGAAATGAAAGGCCTCAAGGTTTTACTGAACCTCCTGAAGAAAACAAAACCCTAGAGAGCTTCGATGGCGCTGAGGAAATACCGGAGTCTTTCAGATGTTGCGTCTGCCTGTAAGTCATTTTCTTCTCGTTTCTAGATTCTGGTTCGTACATTTATATGGGTAAAGTTTCTCTTCTGAATTTGGTGTTGGTATACGATACTCTGATTATTTGCCCTCATTTCTCTTCTGTTTCTGAGGGTTAGAGTAATGATTTTTGGTTCGTAACATATTTTTGTTCTCTTTTTTTGGTGCCGTTATAGTTTTCAGCTGCATTACCATTTTGGATCTCAATTTAATTAGTTTTTATTGTCAAATTTCTGCAGTATCAATTATCCATTTTTTTTAATAAAAAAAATTCTGCAGTATCAATCTTAGGGCTTGACTATTTCAGGATTTTTGGATTGTGGTGAACTTCTTTCTGACGCAGTGCAACTACTCTCCGTAGCACTTCTCTGTTTGAATGAATAGAGTTCAGATTGTTGTCTCTTTTTTTGTTTGGATTGCTGTATTTAAGAACTATGCCTGAATAAAGAACATTGAGTTCTCGACGGCACGGGCTGATAATCTGAAAAGGAAAAGGTGCCGTTGTTACCAATAGAATCAATTTCACCTTTGAGTAGGTTGTCATTGTATGAATTAATGGGGAAGCAACAAGAGAAGCTGTTCTCACAAGGAAATCTGATAAACATCCAGAGAGGAAAAATTGATGCATGACATGTGATGTGTGGTTCATATCCATGTTCAGCTAGAAAGCAACAGGCCAACACTCAATATACTTGTATGGTTCAGTATGGCTATCCTATCATTTGCCCATCTTTCTTCCTGCCATATCTGCAGCAATTTATTCAGAATCTTTCCAAACTTGTGTAATTTGTCTTCTTAGAATTCTGGATGGCCTATATTGACATTGGAAGTTCTTGGGCCTGGTTGATTATAAGACCACCAAGAACAAACATGGAATGATGGTTGTTATTTTTGAGTGTTAGCTGTGTCTATAAGACGTACACTTTACCTCCATGGGTTACTTCAAAGCAGTCAATGGAGGAATCAGCTCATACTATTGGGTGTTTGTAGAAATGGTAAAATTTTTATGTTAACTAGCAATGCGTGGAAGTTGTAGATGCACTAATGACCAGGATTGGAGTTTGGGATGGCTGTGGGGTGGTCTCCCTTGTTTGGGCAACGTTATCCCTTACTGTGTATAAACTTCCTAAAGAGCTAGGCCTACAATACCACCATACATATCCTTTTGAATTACATGGGTAAAAAAATGATAATCCTAGTTTAGAAAGACAATCAGCTGGCTCATTCGTCTCTGGATAGTAGTGCTCAGCTGCCCAGCTAGGCATGGATCTGAGAGGCATTTTTGAATCCTTGATTTATGGGAGTCTGCCCATGGCGCTAAATATATGTTGTTGAGGTAGTCTATGGTGAGGTTGCAATCATCCCACACCTGCACATGATTTAGGTAAAAGAATTTTGTAAAAGAAGGAACTATATATGCTGCATGAGCCTGAGCCACAGTTTTAGAGGCCTTAGTATAAAGGAAATGCAAAACAAACCAGCCCCAACCCTCCTGATGTTCCTGCTTACTGCCCTATCAACCAGCTTGCCAATAAGCTGCTTTTTCTCATCTTATTTTTACGCAAACCTTTTGGCTGCCAATATTACGGGCTCCAGTTAGGATTAAGTATAGCAATGAGCATTGATTTTTAAAAATGCATGCGCAAAAGAAAAAAATAGGAGAAGTAATAGAACTTGCCAAGGAGATAGACCTCCCAAAAAGCCCTCCATTTCTCTTCCTCCATGATATCCACATTAAAAAAACACAAATAACTTTTCAATTTTTTTGAAAGAAATGTCCATGTTTCATTTGTAACAACAGCATTGCTCTATATGGGGTTGCTTCAACCAAGTGAAAAGAAAATTTCTTGCAAATGTCAATGCATGCTTCCTCTTCTTCTTCTCTTTTTAAAACTCTTGATATGGAAGCAGAGAATGCTTGAGAGTTTCTGTCCCACCCCCACAAAGAAGCAGAAAGATTTGGAACTTCCCACTCATCCATTAAAACATTTTGACCTTTAGAATCACAGGCCATTGCCAATAATTTTCTATTTTATATTATGTGGACCCAGCATGCACCATATGTTGTTTTTCTTTTATCAGAATGGTGCACCATATGTTTATGTCTTCCTAATTTATTATAATCTTACATTTTAAGAATTTTTTTAACAATCCTTTCTGCACTACTAAAACAAAGCTTTTCTGTAGGAGAACATGGTGAGTGTTGTAAAATTAAAGATGTGAGTACCTTTTCTAATCTTGGCATTTAAAGGCCAGCTTCATGGATTCTCACCTTCTCCCTTAATTTGTTAAATTTTATAACAGAAATGTAAATGACAAGGTGCTGAAAATGATTTAAAGTTCGTGGATAACTTGTTGTTTGTTTACTTAATTTCCCTATTTGCCCTTTCCATGAAACTTCAATTGTGTTGCATCCGGCTTGTAGGATTCCCACCATCTCTTCAAATCTGTGTAAATTTTGTAAAAGAGAAGTAATTCACAAGGCACTGAGGATGATTATTATTTGTGGGTAAATGCTAGTTTGTTTATTTATTTTTCCCTGTTTGCCCTTCCACTGAACTTACAATTGTCGTTGGCTCCCTCTCTCTTTCTCTTCTATCTAATCTATCTATCTATTTTTGGCTTGTTTAACTCAATGTTATATTTATCTGTTTTTGACAGGGAACTTCTTTACAAGCCAGTTGTATTGGGTAAACAGACATCTATTTTTTTTTTTTTTTTTCAGGTAGGTTTAATTATTCACAATACTAAACTTCTTAGTTTTATTTCCTTGCAGTATGCGGCCATGTTTCCTGTTTCTGGTGTGTCCATACAGCTATGAGTGGTGCCCGAGAGTCTCATTGTCCTATTTGCAGAAATCCATTTCTTCATTTTCCTAGTGTCTGTGAGCTGCTCCACTTCTTGCTTCTAAAAATCAACCCTGTCGTCTATAAGAGGAGGGAAAGTCAAGCCCGAGGTCAGTTATTCATTTGTATACTTTTTGTCTAACTGCCCCTGAGCTGAACTAAGACCCTAACTACTTTATGTAACGAAATGTTGCTGTTATTTAGTTAACTGTTCTTAAGCTGATGCTGTTGCATATTCCAGAGGATGAAACCCGAACTGGCTACTTCTCTCCTGAAATTTCTGATCGTCCTGCCAATGAGAGTGTAAATAGTAAGTACCCAAGTCTTCTGGAGTTTTCTTCATATTCCATAAATAAAATCATACTTGACAAAATTGTGGATTCACCAGATTGTGACACTTTGTATAATGATGGATTAACTACTTGTGAAGAACATAACTGGAAGAATAATGAAGACGGTAGAGAAGCTCTTCCCATAGAAAATTCCTTGCAAGAAAATGGTTTGGGAGAGGGAACTCTGAAGCACATTTCTGTTACTGATGTATTGTGCAAATCATGCAAGAAGCTGTTGGTCGTACCTGTAGTTCTTAACTGTGGTCACGGTAAGCATATCTTGATTAGTTGGACCTGCAAGCTTTAGTAAACTGTTCTTTCTTATTTCTCTTTCTGTGCAGTATATTGTAGGTCTTGTTTGACTGTCCCTGTTGATGGAAGTCTTAATTGCCAAGATTGTCAAAGCTCGCATCCTGGAAAGTTCCCAAAAGCATGTTTGGTACTTGATCATTTCCTTGAGGAACAATTTCCCAAAGCATATTCAATTAGAAGCGAGGAAATTCAGGTCAAACTAGACCATCCACAGGAAGTTCAATCACCTTGTAAGCTTCCAATTGCTATCTGTAACCTCTCTCCACCCTCCCTAATTGTCATTATATCTAAATACACATTATTCTGTTATGGTTCTTTCATTTGTACAATTTTTTTTTTTTTCAAATAGTGACTGCTATGTGTGCAATGTGTTTTCATCTCCTACCCACCAAACCCCCGAAAATAGATTTCTCAATTTGATGTTAATAGTTTTTAGAGCAAGTCTAATTACAAACAGGATAGTATACACCTCAAATGCTTTTTATTTTAATTGTTTGGATAAACATATATTCTGGACTAGTGTATTCGGTTTGAGACATGAAATGTGTAAAGTAGGGTTCAAGGTCCATCCCAAAATGACTAGTAAACACAAGATCTTTGTACTCAGTAATCTATGTGGGACTATTCCTTAACACTCCCCCCTCACATGTAGACCCTCTTTTGTGGCTCTACAAGTGGATAATTTAGGAGTAGGCAGTTTTTAGGTGTAGGCCTTCTTTTATGGCTTTACAAGTGGATAGTTTAGGTGTAGGCCCTTTTTGTGGCTCTACAAGTGGATAGTTTAGATTTAGGCCCTCTTTTGTGGCTCTACAAGTAGATAGTTTTTAGGTGTAGGTCCACATATGAGTACCTGCTCTGATACCATGTAAAGTAGGGTTCAAGGCCCATCCCAAAATGACTAGTCAACTTAGGAAACCTCTTTCTCAGCTAATAAACTCAAGATCTTTGTACTCAGTAATCCATGTGGGACTATTCCTTAACAAAATGCATGTAGAACTGCGGATGATGCAACCACCGGATATTTATTGCTTTACCCAGCCTATGACAACTATTAAAACTGACCAAGTCTTCTTGTTATTTGACAAATATATGAAAGCATTAAGTAAATTCAACAAAGATTATTGTCAGATTTTGTAGGAGAAAAGAGGTGGGAGAGATTAGGGTTAATAAAATCATTTCCCCTATTTATAACTTAAAACAATTATTAAAATTACATCCATGTCCTTTCTCTCCCTTGCACTCTAGGAAACAATTTTCTATAGGAAACAACTCCCTAAAACATAAAGTAGACAAAATAAACCTAATTATACCTTCCTACAGTTATATAATCAATGCTGCTAAAACTAACGTAGATCAATGGTTAACTGTCCATAAAATCTCCTGGGTGACTTCTAAAGTAACTAGAGTGGAGGAAAAAGAAAGGTCTGGAAAATTGATTTTTTTTTTTAAATATTTGTTGATATGGGCAGGTGCTCAAAAAAAAAAAAAAAGTGCAGGTATCTGATTTTAAAAGCCATTAATGTATTAATATGATGCTAGTTGAGCTGATTCAGAAACCATTGAAGATTATGAGTGTGATGGGTAAAATCCTAACAAAAAACCAGTTTTCAGATTCCTGTTTATGCATCAGTAAAAGGTTGATGAGCCATAAGATATATTAAAAGGCTCTCTTTACTTGGGAATATAATGAGAAAAAATATTTCATTTGAAGGTGGAAATAAGGTACCTAGGTGGAGAGATGAACAAAAGTTATGGAAATACAGAGTAGAAGACAAGATAGCAAATAGGATTACTCTAAACCATCTTAAATGTGCTTAACACAAGGTGTTGACTAGAAGCACTTTAATTTGCAATTTAATTCGTGTCTCTATTAGTGCTCTCCAGTGATGGTGAAGGGGTAGAGATATGCCCACAATGTCATTGAAGTTTGGTTAAAGCAATCAGAAGAAGTTCTTATGTAAATTGCAAGTGTGTGAATATGATGGACACAAACATTGTACAAAACCACTTTGTAATGTGATTATGTATGCATCAGTAAAATGCTAGGTCAAAAATTTATATCATGTAGAAGTTGACCCTCAAATAAAATGTTAACTTTTTCTTTCCTTTCTCTGCTCTCAACGTCTCCACTAATGTCTTTAATAACAAATCATCCTCTGATATAGTGTCTTATCACCATAATGGAAAGCAAGTTATATGCTTTTTAAGTGATTTTTTTCTTCTTAATGCAGCTCATCTATTTGAGTTTGTATATTTTGAGAGGCAGCAGATTCATCACCATTATACTTATTCGGTATCAGCCTAGATGTAGATAATGCTTCTAGTTACATTATTTTAGGTATTTTTCTTTGTAGGTGATATTTTAACTTGACTCCCTTTTAAATATTTCTAGTTTTGTTTTTATTCAATTGCAACATTGGTGGTCCTTTCTTTTATTTTACTAGCTGAAGGTGATTTTCAGCTACTTTGCTTTTTGCAGCATAGGCAATCAATTTTTTGTTAACAGACCAAATTTTTCTGCCATCCAACTAATTCTAGCAAACTATAATTGGTACTTGATGATTGGAATTAGTTGACGATTATTATGATTGAAACCATCTACTAAAGTTTCACTACTGAGTTCAATCCAACATTGGTCTTAACAGTTGTTTCTTATGTGCGTTATACACAGTAGCCTGATCAGCTAGTTGGGGTCACTACAGTGTCTGTGAGACCGAGTGATCAGCCAGGTGGAAAAATGTCAGAAATACGAAAAACAAAAAAAAGATGGGAAGTCAAATAATAAAGCTTGAGAAAAAAAGGAATATAAATTCAAGTTTGTTTCAGTGTGCAGTTAAGTGCAAATATTTTGATACATGTATGTAGCTGAATATCTATGTGGAGGCATCAACTTCTTTGCAGTGGTCTCACCGATCAATAAAATATAATCTTAAAGAAAATTTATGTAACTATTTCTAACTTTCATTTTCTTCACAAACAACCATCATGTAAAAAGTGCCGCTTCACCTATTTGATTACCCTTATCAAGATGCTACATGCAGTGCTCACGTTGGTCTAGAGTACATTATAGCATACACTGAAATGGCACTGGATTCTGCAAATAGGGTCTGTTATCTGCAGAATGGAGGTTCACCATTATGATAACCGTTATGAATATGCTGTATGGCATGCTCACTTAGGTCCTGAATACTTTGTAACAATAAACTGAGACCTTACTGGTTCAGGCAAGTATAGACCTTAAGTCTTTTCTCTCATTCATTAATCATTTTGATCTTGGTCCTTACCCATTCTTTTGGGCATGGTAGTATTACCCCACTGCCATTATGGGTGGCAAGGTCAGTTTAATTTACAGAATTACTTTTTCTGTGTATAATTGAGCTCACCAACTCCATAGAAGGTAAGAAGAGGAAAACACCATTTACTGGTGTTCTTAAAAAATACATATATTTTTCTGTTGCTCCCTGTCACTACCTGGAGCTGCCTTTGCCCAAAAAATGGTGAAGAAGAAGAGAGTGTATGTAGTTAACATTAGACTATTGAAAAAGTAGGAAGAGAGAAGAAGATTGTAGCAGATTGAAATAGTCACTTCTTAGAGATGTATGTTTTGTTATTTCAAATGTGTTCAACTGCAGATTAAACAGTAAGAATTCGTATAGTTGGGCCTGTAATGGATAAAATTCTCTGTCACTTATTTGCACAACTTTTTCTTCAAGATTATTAAAGTTTCCATCTTCATTCAGAAAAAAAGAGAAATTTACTAAAAAATGGAATGGCTGCAATTGTCGTGATGATCACATAATGACTCTGGATTGTTTGCGGATTAGTTATGTGAACACATGAGGAATTTATTCTCCAGAGGAAACTAGATTCTTGGTTTGGAGAAACTTGAATTTACATGACAGCATGCTGATTGGGTTTTAGAGCAATCTCTATTTGTCTTAATAAATGTCTACCTCTTGCATGTACTTGTATTTGTTTCAATTTATAGAGTCATTCAGGTAGCTGCTTTAGGTATTGACAATATTGAAAGTTGAAATTTATATGCATGGTGTTTATAAAACTGAATTTGCATAGAGTATCCATTTATAAGTCGATTTGCTTGTTATAGGTACCTCATTAAATGAAAAGGAGTGTGGCAAGTCTCAACCTAGTGAGAATGATTTTGCATTACTGCAAGAACGTGGGTTGGAAGTGAACGTTGGAGTTGGTTGTGATTCATGTGGGGTAATGTCTTCCAGTCAGTCTCATTTTTTTAGTCTCTTGGAGAAATTAGAAAGTTTCGTGCAGGCTTCCTTTGCACTTGAGGTTTCTTCGAGTGTAGTGAACGACCTTTACTCTGTTGTAACTATGAACCCTATGATGTTTCTGAAAATAAAGAAAGTAGAAGTCAAAGAAAAACTATGAACTGTGTGATTGCCCATCAAGCAGATTGGGCATGGGAGATTTAAAAGGTGTTGCATATATTAACTTTAAACTCTTTTTCTTCTCATGAAGTTTGACTTGATAGTTTTGACTTTGCCAACTGCAGATGTATCCAATAATCGGGAAGTGGTACAGATGCAAAGATTGTATGGAGAAGATTGGCTTTGATCTGTGTGAGTCGTGCTACGATACTCGCTCCAAGTTACCAGGGCGATTCAACCAGCAGCACACCCCTGATCACAGGCTAATGCTTGTTCAACCAGAGAGGCTACGTGGTATCCTGTGGGGTCTACTTACTGTATCCACTGATGATGAGCACCAGGATTCACAGGACACAGATTCTTCCCTTTGAACATGTAAATAGAAGTCATTTTATATTATGGACCTCAATTACCAGTGCCTGTCGACGAACTATTCTGACTGAATTTTTTGTCATACTTCTTACCTATATAATAATTTGGATATTTCATTAATTCGATTCTCTCTGCTGGGTAAAACTCCCAATAAGTAGAGATACATGTTCCCATTAACTCGTGCAGATATGACTTCTGGACATTAATTTGGGCTTATTTGGTGTCCAAATTTTGTAAGCAACTTAGTGTTGTTTTCAGCAGTTCAAACTCTTTATTTTAATTACTTTTTGGATTTTCATCAAAGTTTTTATTAGGGTTTTTGAAGAGGACAAAAAGTTATTTTGCGGCCGTAATGACTAGACTTTTGAACATTTAACTCTTCTATTTAAATTCCTTTTCGCATGATTTTGTAAATGATGCTTCTCTCGGTGATCACAACCCTCTCTCAAGTGTTCTCCCAAGTTTAAAATCATTTTTGGAGTTCTAATTTACTCTCACAAGGCACATTTCTGCTTGATTTTGAAAAGGGTTGCAACTCATTTATCTGTGTCTGTACATGCTTATTTAGTTTCACATCTATCCATTGTTCTTCAACATGTATAATTGAGATTCAAGCCTTAAAACTCATATGTTTGAGTCTTCTTCCTCAAGCTGGATATGATGTGTCTTGACTGTTAAATGATTTTTGAGATTTGTTAAACAATTTAGTTTTGTAGTAAATCCTTTAATTTATTGAGCTGCATTTTGATATCTAAATTCATTGAACACTTGTTTTTTGAGTCCTAGATTGTACTTAGTTGATTTCAATTGAACATGTGTCATTGAGTTTGAGTCATTCATATTATTCAGCAAATAGATTTTGAGTGTGGATTTTCAAATCTAATTTTCCATTGGGCTGTTTCTCTATGAACTTCATAATTTCATATCTAAGGTAATTGTTAGAGATGCTATAACAATTGTATGTCATATTAGGAGTTTTAGCTAAATTATTGTACTAATCTATCAAGAGGCATTAAGTGCTCTTTAGTGTAAAGTAAGTAATCCTTGCTAAGTTTTTGGAAAAGCCTTGTGTCTATGGTAAAGTTGAAGAAAAATTCCTTTATGGGTTTAAGTTTGTGTAGCTTAGTAAGCTATGAAAATCCTTTTACGAGTCTAGGCTTATGTAGCTTAATGATTTGTTTGAAAATCCATTAGTGGGTCTGGGCTTGTGTAGGCTAGTTTGTTACTAAAAATCTCAAGTATGGGTCTAAGCAAGTGTCTCTAGCATGTTTTATATTATGTGAAGGTATGCTGTTGGCCCAGGTGGCTTCTCAAGGGGGAGGTGCGATTTTTTACTACAAAATTTCTTGAAAAGAGAAAAACTTGATATAATTTGAGCACAATGAATCTCTATTTAATATAAAAGAAATATATTTGTTCATACAAAAGTACAACACAGAAATATATTTGTTCACACAAAAGTACAACATAATAGTCAATAATTTTGCCATATCTGAATTGCTAAAATATCTCGATAATATGATGCTCTTGCAGATTGTACTACAGACTCCTTCTGAGTACTTCTTTGAGTATCTACATCATCCTCAACATCATCACTACTATCATTGTCTTCAATATCACTTTTATTGTTATCTTCACAATGTTCTCCACCAGAATCATTTTGAATCATCTTCTTCATCTTCAAATAAATCCATGTGATCTTCTATGCGTATATAATTATGCAATACGCAACAGGCAATCACAATGTTAACTTGGACATCAAAATCAAAAGGAGGAGCATCTTTTAATATATTGAAACGAGCTTTTAAAGCCCCAAATGTACGCTCAATAGTGCTCCGTAAAGATGAATATCTTCGGTTAAATAATTCTCTTTCATCCATAGGAGTATTATTCCCAAACTCTTGCAAGTGATAACGAGTACCTCGATAGGGAGCCAAGAACCCAAGAGGATTTGCATGTCCAGCATCTACCAAATAATATTTGCCTACAATAAAATATATATCTATTATAATCTAAAAAATATATAAATTTAAATAGACTATATAGAGAGAAGTGATATTTACCTTTAGGAACATAAAGTTTATCTCGTCTGGTTAATGCTGACTTCAATACACATGAATCGGCTGCTGATCCCTCCCATCCAACAAGTATACATATGTACATGTCAAATGTATATGTTGCCATTACGTTTTGTGAGAGAAAACCCTTCCCGTTCCAGAATCTTGCTTGTTGATCAAATGGGATATGTGCTTTAATATGAGTACCATCGATGACACCAATACAATCCTAATAAAAAAATCATTAATACAAATATATATTTTTATAGTAACTGAAAATTATTCATCAAACGACTTTATAATTACCTTAAAATGTGGATAATAGATATCACTATTCAAGATCTTTGAATGAGTACGTCTTGAAGGTCGCTTGATGTAATCGGATTGTAGTCTGATAATAACATTTAACACCATGTTAAAATACTTATTAATTGTCCAATTTGATATTTCAAACATCTCTGAGGTGACACTATAAGATTGTTGTTGACCAACAATGATACAAAAATATGCAAGCTGTTCTTCCACAGATATTGTCCTTGTATCAGATAAAAGTCCTCTACTTTTCAAGATTCCAGCCAACTTGAGAAAAATAGTTTGATTCATCCTATACACTTTTCGAAATTTAATAGGCGATCTTTCTAATGCTTTCTTTAAATATCGTGGACCACACATATGATAAGAATATTGTACTTGCCTATTACAATTGTTTAAGTATGAATGGACAAAGACAAGTATAACTGTATAAGTTGCAATACAAATACATATTTTCTCCCTATCTGGTAGATTATCCATGGGTACCTGCAATACTACACATTGAATAATATGGTTCAAACACATTCAATAATACACATTCATAATTGACCAAAAATACTCAATAATCAACGTCATTCATACAAAACCAAATGTGTCTCGTAAATATAGGTTAAAACTGTCAACATCTGTATAAGTCTATTACATTGCATTGAATTTAGCCATCAACCATTTATACTGATCTTCTGGTTTCATCTTCATAAACATATCCTTCTTAGCTTTGGTGTCGAGCAACTCCATGGCATAATATTTAACTTCTATGGGCAAGTTAGGTAATGCCTCGAGTGCTTCGAACCATGGAGTTTCTACGGGGGGGAGTAAAGATGTCTCTAAGGGTTGATGACATAATGTTAATAGCCTCAATGATCCTGTTAGCATTTTCAACTAATGGTTCATATCTCTTCCTATGTCGAGTAGAAGAAGTTCTATCCCCATCATTGCTTGGTGCTTTGCTTTTCGGAGGAGCATCACTTGGAGACTCTATAATGTTGGGTGCTGGGATCTCCCTGACTGCATCATCTTCATCAATGTCATCAATCATTGTCCTTTCTACAAAAGTCGAAAGGTTATCATCTGACTCCAAGCTTGTGTGACTCGCTTTCCCCGCGACCATAATGTTTCCAACCACAATGGCCAATTTTTCATAGAGCAGACAACCTTCTCGCCTATACTTGTCGGCTTCTCTACGCGTCTACATGAAAATTTAAAATACTAAAAAGCATGGTTAATAAAGCAAGAAACATAACATTCTATGTTACATTTACAAACCTTTATGTAGTCTTGCCACACTGTCTTACTATCAGTGACTTTCTGGGTTGTTAGATCCCACCCAAAGCCGCTAGTGTTTAGGCATGTACTCACAACCATATACATTATTTTTTAGTCCTCACGTGGTTTTTCAACTGTTCTACTATTTTTTGGTTCGCTGCGTCTATATTGAACTTCCTGATACAATCGTTGAAAACTTCGTGTTTCCAAACACCATTGGGTAATTTGTTACCCAAATTGACTTGCTCAATGAGAAAATTAAGCATTTTACAGTCTTCGTCAGACGTCCATGTGTCGTATGACCTCTTTGTAGTGCTATCCATAATGTCTTTACCTTTCCTCCTTCCAGCTATCTAAAACTCATAACAAGTAGACAATAAAACATAGAGCTTACGAAAGATCCAGAAACTTCACACATCATAGTTAAAACCTTCATACATACAAGGATAAGAAACTTACCAGAAGAGTAGGGGTGGCTTCGAACCGAGCAGGTTCGCGAGCCGCTCGAGTTCGGCTCGGTTCCGACTCGGTTCGATTAGTTTTATATCGAGCTCGAGCTCAGAAATAGGTTCGTTTATATTAACAAGTCGAACCCGAGCAAAGCCAGGTTCGGCTTGTCGGCTCGCGAACCGGTTTGTTTTAACGAGTGGCGATTCGGGAATCGGGGGAGTTCTAAAATTTTTTTCGGGACAAAGAGTCCCGTCTCTTCCCTTCCGTCCTACCCCGTCTGGAACCCATACTTCTCTGCCATTTCCTGCCATTTTCATGCCGTTTTAGCATGATTTTCTCACAAAAATCACTGTCTGTCGGCGGGTATTCATGGGAAACGGGGGATTTTGGTCTTCAAATCCCTCGTTCTCCCTCTCCCTCTCCGATTCTTCAATCTCTGTCAAAGACTTCGATTTTTTCGTCATCCTCTGTGATTTCTTCCTCTTCGATTTCTTCATCCGAAGTTCTTCCTCGCCGACGACGGTCCGACGGGAGGTAAGATTTTTATTTAATGTTTTTTTTTTGCGTCGCCGACCTAACCCTACAAAATCTCTAAATCTCGTTACGTTTAAGCAGTGATTCTTCATTCTTTGAAAGGTTTTGGAGATATCCCCGAACGGCGAACTCTCTCTATTTCTGTAAGTGTTGATTTTTTTTTTTCATTTTTATCTTCTGTACGTTTTCTTCCTCAGCAATTTCGGAGTTGATTTTTGTTTTTCATTTTTATCTTCTGTACGTTTTCTTCCTCTGCAATTTTGGTGTTGATTTTTTTTTTCAGTACGTTTTTTTCCTCTGTGATTTCAGTGTTGATTTTTTTTTTTTATTTTTATCTTCTGTAAGTTTAGTTAGCCTTTGGTTGACAGGACTCTGGGGTTCGTTGTATATGTTCCAGATAAAGTTAAATACATCATTTTAATCATTTTTTTTACCTTTTTTCCTCAATCAATAAGTTTATTTCGTATCATTTTCTATCATGTGGTTTTTTTTAAGCACGAAGAGAATTTAGCAGACCATGTAGTTGATTATTATCTTTTTACTCACAGGCCTAAACTATGACCTTCCAATTTCCATCAACGGTATTGGTTTTAAATGCATAAAATTTCTGTTCTCTCTTAAGAATCTGTTTAAGCTGAAAAGGATCATTCATCCTTTGCTCGGCATTGCATTCTGTACAGTCGTCATTCATTTGTTGTCCTACATTTGGTATCCTATACGATTTTCCTGTGGACAAAGTCTCAAAACCCTTCTTCTAGTCACAATATGTGGATTATCAACATTTTCAATGTACAATGCACATCTACTTTTGCTAGTTCACTACTTATATTGATCTTTGTTCATATAGATTGTGTCCATATTAATTATATTTTATCTGGTGGTGGACTTTTTTTTATCCAAAATGCAATGATTAGTCTTTACCTTTTTTCTGCAGCTTCTATTATGACTTGGTTTTGTTTTTTTTTTTTTTTCAATAACTTGAGGGAATTAAAATTACGATAACATGCTCTTTGAATCAATTGTGTAGACAAAAATCATGTCCTAACTACAAAATTGTAAAAAAAAAAACCTATCTGGTGTGATCAGAGCTTGTTCTTTCTTCATGTGTCTTGTTCTTATTCCTATGGAACTCTTCCTCTTCCTAAATATAATATTGTGGTCCATAAAACAACCAAAATAATTAAATTGTTGTTCACCAAAACAGAACTTTTTTTTATGCATATGGAACTCAACCCAATTATGTTATGTTAGACTAGTAACAAGTCTAGTAAGTATGTATTCATCATACATATTAGATCAGAACATTTCAGAATACAGTACATAATTTTTATTTTTAGACCCAATATTTCGTTGAATTGATACGTTAGATACATACCGATGTAAATTATCTCTCTTTTTTGCAATCGATTTTTATCCTTCCTCTTCAATTTCTTCATCCAAAGTTCTTCCTGGCTGACGAGACGAAAGCGACGGTCCGACGGGAGGTAAGATTTTTATTTAATGTTCTGTTTTTTTATCGTCGCCGACCTTACCCTACAAAATTTCTAACTCTTGTTTTGTTTCAGCAGTGCTCCTTCATTCTTGGAAAGGCTTTTGGAGATATCCCAGAACGGCGAACACACTTTCTGTTTATGTAAGGTTTGATTTTTTTTTCATTTTTATCATTAATTTCTTGTTATTGAGGTTGTATTTCATCAGAATATTAGAAGGGAATGTTGGTATGCTTATTTCCTTCTCTTAGAAGTTTTTAAATTTATAAATAAAATAGGATCGGTATATTGGACTGGAAACTATTGGGTGCAGGGCTACTGGCTCAAAGAGACCCCACTGCATTGAAAGACAAGGGTCGTTCCCGATTGTCACAACGTCACGTACCTTCCTCTAAGAATAGACAAGTATCTTAAATTACGTGTAGGATCTTTGTTGTTTGGATAACTTTCTTTTCTCTATGTTTTTAATTTTTAATTTTGTTTTTTTTGTAGAAGTAAGAAGGTCAACACCTCCTTAATTGACATCAATAATTAACAGTAGTTCTAGTGTGACTATAAATAGTGACTCAACTCCACCAGAGTCATTACCCTCTGTCATAGAAGTGGACCTAGATGAAATTACCATAAATGAGGATGAAGGTGACCTTACCCATACTTCAAAAAGATAAAAAAAGTCTCATGTGTGGTTGGAATTCAAAGAAGTATCACCTAATGGTACAAAAAAGGCTCAGTGTGTTCATTGTAAAATCAATTTGAGTGTTATTAGTAGTGGAGTGACCACACATATGAGTCGACATTTGAAACGTTGCACTAGTAGAAAAGTGGCACTGAGAAAACAAAAAACCTTAAACTTTCAACCAGTGGGAGCAGGGTCTAATGTTGATTAGAGTCCATCTGGACTTCCTTTTATGGATTTTGGAGGAAAATATGATCAAGCTAAAATGAGAGTACTCATTGCTCATTGGATTCTTATGCATGAGCATCCATTCATGATAGTAGAAGAGGAGGGATTTAATTTTTTAATGAAGTTGGCAAATATGAATTATGAGAAGATATCCCGTAAGACCATTAAGAAGGAGTGTATGGAGGTGTATGAGGCAGAAAAAAAGAAATTAAAAATTTTGTTAAAAGAGATTAACAAGATTAGTCTTACCACGAGTCTTTGGAAGTCCCAAAATCAGAAGATTGAATACATGGTGATAACTGGGCATTTTATTGACAGTAATTGGAAGCTACAAAAATGAGTCTTGAGTTTTGTGCATGTTCCTCCTTGTCGTGACGTTGATATAGCAGATGCTATTTACAAGTTTTTGAAAGAGTGGGAGATCGAAAATAAAGTTTTTAGTATTTCAGTTGATAATGCTGCATATAATGATGTTTGTATCAGAGTTTTGAAACAAGATTTTTCAAGGAAAAAAAATTTGGTGTGTGGTGGAAAGTTGTTTCATGTGCGTTGTTGTGCTCATATTTTGAACTTATTAGTCCATGATGGTCTTGTTCAGATTAAGGATATCATTGATAATGTGCGTGAAAGTGTCAAATTCATAAATCTGTCTGAGGCTAGACTTCGTACTTTTTCTGAAATTGTACAACAATTAGAACTTGGTGAAAAGATGTTGGTTATTGATTGTCCAACTCGTTGGAACTCCACTTATGACATGTTGTCTTTTGCATTAAAATTCAAAGATGCATTTTCTAGATTTAAATTTAGAGAACCAACTTATGATTGTTTGCTAAGTTTTGATGAAAAGGTTGACATGGTGTGTGAGATCCTAGAAGTTTTTAATGCAGTCACTTATATAATTTCTGGGAGTGACTACCCTACTTCTAATTTGTACTTTAGTGAGGTATATAGGGTAAAAGAAGTTCTGAATTTTCATTCTACAAATGAAAATGTTTTCATTCTACAAATGAAAATGTTTTCATTAGGACAATGGTTAGTAGAATGAAAGAGAAATTTGAGAAGTAGTGGGGTGAATGCAATTTATTGATGGCTGTTGCTTCAGTTTTGATCCAAGGGTCAAATTAAATTTGATCGAAATGTGTTTTCCAGTGATATATTCTAAGGAGAAAACTACAATGAATATAAATTTAGTTCGACGCACCTTATATGAGATCTACGATGAATATGTATCCTTTTATAATGTGGATATTAGAAATGAAGAGATTGTTTCAAGTACTAGCTCTATGGGTGTTTCCACAAGTCGTAGGTCTTCATCAAGTTCAGGTTGGTCAAAGTTAATGAGTTATATGAAACAAAAGGATATATTTAATTCACCAAGGTTTGAATTGGAAATTTATCTTGAAGAAGGTGTATATAGTTGTGAGGAAACTTCACAATATGATTTTGATGTTTTAGAATGGTGGAAAGTGAATCATATGAAATTTCGGGTATTATATAAGATGGCAGCAGACATCCTTGTAATTTCCATATCCACAGTAGCTTCAGAGTCTACATTTAGTGCTGGTGGTAGAGTAATAGACTCATATCGTTCTTCCTTAGTACCAAATACAGTTCAAGCTTTGATTTGTGGCAGTGATTGGGTTCGGGTTCTTCACGATGTAAAGAAAAATCAAAAGGTGAATTTCTTTAATTAATTATTTATTATAAAAAATTTTAGTTTATTTGTTAGTTTTATTTATTAAAATTTTGTTTTATGATTATAGCCTGAGAAGAAGAGTGTAGAGATAATGCTACTAGCTACATGATTTTTCATGTTCCTCTCATCATGGTAATTTTAATATTTTTAACGACATTAAGTAACTAGTAGTGGAACAATATTTTTTTTATCTGACAATAACTAATTTTTTTTTTCATTGGTGGAGATTTTGCTCATGCAAGGATGCATATTATTTTCTAGCATTAAGAGAAACAACTATAGTTTGTAATTTTATAATGGATTTATAGTTTTTATTTGGGTGATTGTAAATTGATAGTGATATTTCATTTAATTTTGTTGTGTTTGATTATTGTATGGAGCTTATTTATAATGTTATGCAATGTATGAAGTGTTTAGACTAGTTTATGGAGTGTATAAATAATTTGATGGAGTGTTTATGGAATGTTTAGATAATTTGATGCAGTGTTTATGGAATGTATAGATAATATGATGGAGTGTTTATGGAGTGTTTATGCAGGTTGTATGTATATTGATTATGGCCAATTTTAAGTAGAGGTCATGCCGAATTTTATAATGGTATTATGTACATAGATTATGCTCAATTTTAAGAAAAAGTTATGCCTAATCTTATATATGTATTATATATATAGGTTATGCTTAATTTTATGTAGAGGTTATGCCCAATTTTATGTAAAATGTATGTATAATTTTATATATAATTTATTTGATATATATTTTTTGAAAATTTTTAAATGTATGTTGAGGCTCGAGTTCGGCTCGAAGCTTGGCTCGAGCTCGGTTAAAATTTTTGGGCTCGAGCTGGATAACAATTTTAGGCTCGAGACGAGGCTCGGCTCGAAATATTTAAATCAAACTCGGCTCGAACATAGGCAGGTTCGGGCTCGGCTCGGCTCGATGCCACCCCTATAGAAGAGCATCACTGATTCACACAACATAGTTGTTGGAGCCATATGTCATTAATAAGCCAATTTTTTCTTTTTAATATAATTGGTGATATGAACTCAGACTAGTTGCCAAGGTCAAAAAATTTCTATTTTCCTAGTGGAACTAATTGACTAGATAGACTGGTTTGTGCACTTATCAATTTATTTTTTCTAAATCAATTTTAGCAGGAGTCAGCAGGCAATATGTGTTAAAAAAAAGTCTTGTCCAACGGGGACCCTAGGAAGATACACATCTATGGCCCGAGGATTGAATTTATTCTAATGGGGACCTAATTTATGAACAAATCCAAAAATCCAGTTGATAACTTCGTTTATTATCATGTGGCTTTGCATCAACATCTACTCCCTCTCCTTTTCTGTCCAAAATAGGAACTGAAAAACAATTTTTGAACTCGAACAATGAGAAAAAGGAGCCAAGTGCCTCTCTTCTTGCCCCATGTTTTTTTCTTGCCTCTCAACTCCTGTGGGGAATCATATTATTAATTATATGATCTTCCTTTGCCGGGGAGAGGTTGCAGAGGGGGAGATTGAAATCGCCGACGGTCACGACCGAGGAAGGAGTCGGAGAGGTTGCAGAGATAGGGGAGAGCTCTCGTCGAAGGTGATCGAAGCTGGGGACAACGAGAGGAGCGCCGGAGATAAGGTCGTAGGGCGATTGAAATTGCCAAAGACGAGCGAGCGAGGGAGAAATTGTTTTTTCTTCTAAACCCTCGTTCGACAGACGCTCCTCCCCGACATCGAGATATATTTGAGCGATGGTAAGTGAAATCCGAGCTCGAACCCTTAGATTTCACTTACCATTATTTTAAGCCTGAAACGAGGGAAAGCGAAATACAACTGTATTTCACTTTCCCCCGTCACTTACTGAGCGCACTAACAGGTTTTGGCCCACATTCCCCAGGGTAAGTGAAATACACTTCACTTACTGAGTGCAGTACCAGGCCCTAAACTATCATTATCTCAATTACACCCAAAGTTAAATATAATAAGATGAGTCCTAGAACAATTACACAACTGAACATAAATAAGACTAACATAACTAAAATACTTTTAACTGAGACTCTTCGTTGAGACCTCCTTCCATGAGACTCCTTTTAGACTCCACTATATTCTAGCTTTGTAAAACTTCTTATCATGTGAGTCATGTAAGACTCTTCCATATCTTCTCATCAACACTCCCCCTCAAGTTGGAGTTTATAAATTTAGGGTGCATTGAAAATAATTCTTGGTCTTCAATTTTGTGATAAAAAAATTCTTCATAGATGTAAAAACTTCTTCTTTATTAAAAAAATTTCATCTTTTGTGTTCTCACTTTCTTGAATATTTTGGTCACATAAAAATTATCACAATATGTGGAACAAAATATCTCTTTCTTGTACTTCTCCCCTTCAAGCTGGGGATAAAAAGGACAGAGAGACCCAACTTAGACAAACCACAATATGAGAGAAGAAAATCACTTCTAGCAGTATGACAAAGCTCCATACACCAGTCAAAATAGTCACAGCCCGAAACACACTTCATTCAATTTTAATGGGAGAAAAACAACCCAACTTTAAGGCACAACAAAGAGACTACTCACAACTAAGTGTAAAGGGGGGATGTGCTCAATCCAACGATCTCTCCTTATTGAAAAAATTCTATTCCTTCCTTCACAACTTGTGCTCTCTCTTATACTTTCATCTCATCTTCTCTTCCTTTCTTCTTTCCTTCTTCTTCTCTCTTACTTTGCAATGTTCTCCCAAGGGGGAGTAGAAACTACGGAAGAGGACATGAACAAGGTGGTAGATCATATGGTAAAGGTAGAAGAAGAGGTGGTCGTGATTCCACTTTTAATTCCAAAAATTTTGTTTAGAACAGAAAGTGCACTTTTGTGTTTAAACAACCACCTGGTAGACTTGTGCTTGAATTTACACGATAAACCAGATTTTGTCAAGGCTAGTTAAACCTCCAGCTCTACAATAGAAACCAACAATAAAGTGTCCTCACATCCCCCTAAAGGGAAGATGGTTCTTCCAAAGGTGCACTATGGTTTTATAAAGGAACTTAAAAACATTAATGAATGCTCCTTCAAGTGCACCTACAACTACCATTGCTACTAATAATATGTTCTCTTTTTCATGTCTTAGTTGTTCACCTAAAATCATTGATTTCAGAGCGTTTGAGCACCTTATTGGTAAAGTTGGAAACTTATCCTCTTTATCTCCTTGTGTTATGGATTGATTTGTATCCATTGTAGATGGGTCCCAAACAAAAGTTTAGGGTATCAGTATTTTTACTATATCATCCTCTCTCACTTTCCAATGTTTCATTTGTTCCTCAGTTTCTACCAAGTCTTATGTTCGTTTGCCAACTAATCCAAAGACTAGTTTTTTTTTTATCACTTTTCCCCTTCTCATTGTGTTTTTCAGGACATCAAGAAAATTGTGGCCATGAGAGAGGAGGTCGCTACTTTCTAGATCCTTCAATTTTGAGAACTATTGCAACAACAAATGAAGAAGCAATACGATGGCATAACCAAGTTGGTCATCCATTATTGTTAACTTTAAAAATATTAGCATCACTAGTTAAATCCATTTATCAATTTCCTTGCTAGTTCTATTTCTCAATTTCCTTGATATTTTAATCGATGTGGACCGGCTCAAGAAATTTGATATCCCTCGCAAGGGTATGGTAATAATCTTGAGAATATCATTATTATTACCCATGTATTCTTCAGCCATAAGAGACAATTCAAGGGTAATAATGTACTAAAAAAATTATCCAAAATAATAATCACAAAACCAAGTAGAGTTTTTCAAACAAGTAGAGTTCTTCAAACAACTCGATTAATGGAGAAGCTTAGCATAGAAGCTAAGTAATTATATTGCTGAAATCCAATGGATAAAAAACCACTCAAAATAGGCTCAAGAACAATTTTATTTATCAGGAAAATCTTGTTCCCACAAAATTATAACCTTTTATGCAGAAAATCTCGACATAAACTGATTTTCAGTCAAGAACTTGCAAACCGACAAAACTGCCTTGTTAAACTTCTTCTAATCCAAGATGCATAAATCTCAATAATTTCATAAGATGAAGACAAAAATAAAATCAACTCTAAACCATCTTCTAAAAATCCAAAAAACCAAGAGCATGAAGTAATAATAACAAGAATGAAAAACTTATCTCACAAGTTTCAATCTTGCTTCACAAAGAGCCTTCTATGACTAGCTTTGAGCATAATTTCTTAGAACACTACTTTGATGCGGGGATCCTTAATCTTAGACTTCTTATTGTGTAATAAAAAAACAAAGTTCTAGTCACTAATAAAAATGAACCATCAATATGAGAAGGAGAAAATAAAAAAAATAGGTTTTGAATCCTGAAAACCATAACTACGAGTCCTTAAAATCAATGCTCTAATACCATGTTGATTTTCAGGACTCCATGGATTTAGCTCATGGAGAGAAAGAGAAAGACATCCATTGGGAGAAAAACAAGAGGAAGGTTATGGACTTATTTCCTAACCCTTCCTTTGAAGCTCAATTTGTAGATTAATAAAATTACATTATTATAATTATGCCCCTTGAACTTTAACCTAATTACATCAATCATGATTATCCAAATCTACAAAAATCAAGGGAAGATAAATCAATTACATTGATCTAGGAAGATTTGCCAAATCTTCCAATGCATGTGATAAGGATTCCAACTCTTGGATATGTGGGCCTTCCTTGGTCGTGTGGGCATGGGCCCATCTTCCAACAGTCTTGAAAAAATCAATAACATGGATAGAATGTTATATTTTTTTTTTATATAATTTGACTGATAGATTTAAGACTTGAGAGAAATATGGTACAAATAAAACACGAGACATAGGTAAAGATGGAGAGGGTGCTTTAGAACCAATTTTTTGAACTTTAGTATGAGAACAAGGAGAGAAAGAGGTTAAATTTTTATACTTTAATGCAAGATGTTTTGAAGCACCTGAGTCAATTACCCAAGTTGAAGAGTGTTACGGTCCCGGGTCATGGATCAAGTAACACGGCGTGGGATTTGTGAATCCAGCACTGGTACTGAGTTGCTGGACTCGGTAAGGATGGTTAAAGATCCCTTCTTAGGCTAATCTACCACCAGTGATCAGTCTCCCTTTTTATGAACTCACTCTAGTGCTAAAGTTATATCTAGAATGAAAATAATTCAGGTGGAGAGATAATGGAAGAAATACCTTTTCTTGCTCACATAAATCAGGGTTTCAACCTTGATTTGGTGCAGCTCGTGCTAGGATTGAAGGCCTGGCTTAGGGAGCAGCCTTGGCTTACGTTGATGGCTATTCTTGCTCTATTTTTGTGATGATTCCCCACCAAGAGGAGTTGCACTATTCCTTCACGTGGAAGAACCAGAAACTCTTCCTTTTTCTGCTCGTCAAGAGGGATTGAATCCCTACTTGTTGTTGACGCTGAGGAGGAGGGAAGACCCTCTCTTTGGGCTCAGAAAAGGGGCAGGAAGCTCCTCTTCCAACTATGGATGATGGTGGATGAAGATGGATGAAGATGAATGGCAATGGAGGGTGAATGATAGGTTGGATTTTGGATTTTTGGAGTAAACCCTAAACTCGGGATCAAGAGGTGATCTCAATCTGTTTACACTAGGTTATTCTAAAATCTCAAAGCTTATCTATTTCATTAATTCCTTTCCCTTAAATAGATCACGTCATGGAGTTTTAGGGTTAGGGTTACGATAATTCCCCATAATGCCCCTACATATAAAAGTAATTAGAAATAACTCCTACTTAAAATAATATAAGAAATAAATCCTACTCAAAGTAATATAAGAAATAAATCCTATTGAGTGAGTTGTTGTTGCCTCCTTCGTTGTGTGACTTGGTGTGCTATTGAGTCCACAACAACTGTTTCCCCATGGAGAAAGAGCTTGTCCTCAAGCTCAAAAGCTGGGTAGACCTATTTGAAGATGTCGACACGTTCCAGCGTTGGGGTCAATGTCCGTCTACTGAACAAGAATCTCTCATTGGTCATTGGTCAGCCGCGCACATAACATTGCAGCTAGGTTAAGAATAACCTTGCCATTATCAACCGGTGGTAGGAATGGAGCAGATGTAGGCTGCGCCCCAAAATGTGGCTTCAAAAGAGAGACATGAAACACATCATGAATTTTGGCCATGTCCAGTAATTTGAGTTGATAGGTGACTGGTCCCATGCGTCGAAGAATGGGAAACGACCCAAAAAATCGGGGAGAGAGCTTATGATGTGGAGGTCCCGCAAGAGACTGCTGACAGTAGGGCTGGAGCCGTAGCCACACATACTCCCCAACCTCAAAAGAGACCTCACAGTGGCCTTTGTTGTAGACATCCTTTATCCGAGCTTGGGTGCATCGTAGCCGTTCTGTGATATTCTGTAGCAGCAGATCCCGGTCCATGAGTGCTTGATCGATCGCGTCCACGCGGGTGGACCCTGGGTTGTACGAGAGAAGGCGAGGTGGATCTCGGCCATATATAACCCAGAATGGAGTGGATTGCAAGGCAGAGTGGAACAAAGTGTTGTAACAGTATTCGGCCCACGAAAGCCATTGAACCCATTTCCGGGTACGATCACCCATCAAACACTGTAGATACATCTCGATGGTGCTGTTCACCACCTCTATCTGCCCGTCTGTCTGTGGATGATAGGCAGAGGAGAACTTCAATTTAGTCCCGCTCAAGCGAAAAAAGCTCCCACCAAAAGGTGCTCATGAAAACTGCATCTCTGTCACTCACAATTGATTCTGGAATGCCATGTAAGTGGACTATCTGCTCCAGGAAAGTCTGAGCAACCTGTGTTGCTATATATGGATGAGCCAGCGGTATAAAAAGTTTGTACTTGGAGAATCTATCAACCATCACGAAAAATACGGATTTGTCGGAGGACAGGGGTAGACCTTCCACAAAATTCATCGAAATGTTGGCCCAAACTTGCGTAGGAAGGGCCAGAGGCTGGAGAAGACCTGCTGGACTCAAGTGCTTGACTTTTTTTTGTTGGCAGACCTGGTAGTCTCCCACATAAGTCGCAATAGAGGGTTCATGGCTTGCCAATAAAAATCAGTTCGAATTTTGTGCAAGGTCTTCTGTATCCCCTCATGTGTACTATCATGGTAGGCCGAGATAATAACTGGGATCAACTCAGACTCAAGTGGAAAGAAAAGCCACTGCTTGTATTAAATAAGTGAATCCTGGATGGACCAGTTCAAATTCATTGTCCCTTACGAAATCTTCTGATGCAGTTCTTGCAGTGCAGGGTCAGTGGCATGTGCGTCTCTCACCATGTTCAGAATGAGAAATCTTGGCTGGCTGATCGAATAGACCGACTGCTGATCCTCATAACACCGTGACAAGGCATCTACCGCCTTATTTAATCTCCCCGCACGATATTCCACCGAGAAGTCAAACCCCACAACTTACTGATCTAGTGCTGCTGTGGCGACGCCGTCAAACGCTGTTCTAGTAGGAATTTAAGGTTGTAGTGATCCGTGTGTATGAGAAAAGCCCGACCCCAGAGATAAGGCCTCCAATGTTAGACCACCTTGGCCAAACCAATCAATTCGCGCTCATAGGCTGCCAGTTTGTAATGACGGACTACAACTATTTGCTAAAATATGCAATAAGATGGCCCAGCTGCTGTAAAACGGCCCCAATGCCCACGCCCGAAGCGTCGCACTCTACCACGAACAATTCGTCAAAGTTGGGAAGTTGTAATACTGGCACGAATGCAAGGGCAGCTTTGAGTGGCACAAACGACTTGGTGGCATCCTCTTTCCAAATAAAGGAAATTTTCTTGAGTAGACTAGTCAATGGTGCTGCCACAGGCCCATAGTTCTGAAAAAATTTGCGGTAGTAGCCCACAAGACCCAAAAAACCCCGTAATGCAGAACATGACTGTGGTTGCGGCCACTCGTGAATAGCTCGAATCTTCTCGGGATTCACCATTACCCCCTCATGTGAGATGTCCCAGATACCCCACATGTGAAGCCGCAAAAGAACACTTGGAATATTTCAAATAGAGCTAATGTGCTCGTAACAAGTTGAAAACAATCCTCAAGTGTTCCAATTGCTCCTCAATCGACTTGCTATATATCAAAATATCATAAAAAAATACAAGAAAAAAATTTCGAAGATAGGGGCTAAATACCTCGTTCATCAAAGCTTGAAAAGTGGAGGGTGCATTGGATAACACGAACGACATGATGACAAACTCAAAGTGGCCATGGTGCGTGTGGAACGCCGTCTTCTTGATATCAGACGGGTGCATCTGGACCTGATGGTATCCCGTACGGAGGTTGAGTTTAGTGAATAACCATGACCCATGTAACTCATCCAGGTGCGCATCCACTACCGGAATCGAAAACTTGTCTTTTACTGTCTACACGTTCAACTCCCGATAATCCACGCAAAACCTCCATGTCCCATCATGTTTCTTCACAAGTAAGACGGGTGAAGAGATCGGGGAGTGACTGGGATGAATAAGACCCTGTTTCAACATCTCCTGGCACTGACGCTCTATCTCGTCCTTTTGAAGGTGTGGGTAACGGTACGATCGCACGACCACTACCTCAAATTCTGGTTTCAGACAAATCATGTGGTCACAGTGCCTTAGGGGAGGCAAACCCGAAGGCTCTTGGAAGAGGTCAGAGAATTCCTCAACCAGACCCTCACTAGTACTGTCAGGCTGTTCCTGTGTCTGTAAAGTGTGCATGGAGTGGACCCTGTCCACCTGACAGCCCCGTAAGAGCACCCGACTCCTGACCAAATCAAAGCTCATGGTTAAAGCCAAAAAGTCCCACAGAATGGGCCCCAACATTTGTAACCTTTTAATGCCTAATACCATATCAAATCTCGCCAGGGGAATAACAAAAAATTCAGCATTAAACGAAGTAGATGGAAAAATTTGATGCCTTACTAATCCAATAGCTAGGGACCTTCTCGCCATTGGCCACTGAGATGGTAGCTATCGGATGAGTGTGTATCTAGAGCTGGAGATGTTGTGCGACTGTCAAACTCAAAAAATTGTGTGTAATCCCCTAGTCGATTAGTCCCACCAGTTCTTGGTCGATGACATGAGCTCGGACTTGCATTGTATTAGGCGATTTCTGCCTAGTAATAGCATGCAAGGATATCTCTGGTGGTTCCTCCGCGATAATATCCTTTGGCTCCTCTGGATCCTCTGAATCCTCCACCTCGAGCCAAAACAATCGTTTACATTGGTGTCCTTCCCGATACTGCTCATCCTAGTTATAACATAAATTTTTGGACTGCCTTTCTGCCATATCCGCACTCGTTAATTTTTTTATAAAGTTTGGTAGGGGATTACCAGGGTGGGGATCGGCTACCTGAGTTGTAGTCGGAGTGTTTCTGGATTGGGCTGCTGGAGATGCTCCCTGAGATGAAGTATAACGACACCCTTGCCACGTGGAGGAAGTGTTTCTCTCACCCGACCAACCAGGCTTACGTTGCTGCAACTGTTGTCATTGTTCCATTGCTCAGGCCATATTCATTGCATGAGCTAAATTCGTAGGCATAAGAAGTTCTACCTCTAGCCGTAAATACTCATTGAGGCCCGCTGTGAATTGGAAGACCTGTTGGTCACCAATACCCTCTCACCAGCATGAGCCAACTTTTTCTGGAACAATTTTTAATATTGTTCCATCGAACCAGTTTGTGATAATAGGACTAACTCTCCTAGGGGGTTGCTGTTGGCGGGAGGGCCAAATCTAACTGTACATAGATTTTTAAATTCTCCCCAAGTCATCCCTGGTCTTTCTTTCTCTACTTGAGTAACCCATAACATGGCTTCATCTGTCCTATGGAAAGAGGCTAGTTGCACCTTATCCCATTCAGTAGTCCTTTGGTTCAATTTTTTTTTCCACATTTATGCAACCAAATTAAGGGATCAACTGAACCATTGAAAGAGAGAAACTCTAACTTGGTGTACCTTGGAACTGTGCCTCCATGCTGGGGTTCTTATACAACAGTGCACCCAGGCCACTGCTCCCCTCTTCTCTGATATGATTGAGCAACCTCTCTCACCTCTGGACTTTGATGTCTCTCTGCTCTCAACTCCGTTAGCATGCTGATGACTCGGCTCATCTCTTCTTCCAAACCACAAACCTTCCCCAACACTAGTTGTGTTGTTTCATGGCTATCTTCTATCTTTTGTATCCTGATTTGGATTTCTTCATTGCTGATATTATCCCCCATGGTACCCTGCTCTGATACCAAGTTGTTACAGTCCCGGGTCATGGATCGAGTAACACGGCGTGGGATTTGTGAATCCAGCACTGGTACTGAGTTGCTGGACTCGGTAAGGAGGGTTAAAGATCCCTTCTTAGGCTAATCTTCCACCAGTGATCAGTCTCCCTTTTTATGAACTCACTCTAGTGCTAAAGTTATATCTAGAATGGAAATAATTCAGGTGGAGAGATAATGGAAGAAATACCTTTTCTTGCTCACGTAAATCAGGGTTTCAACCCTGATTTGGTGCAGCTCATGCTAGGATTGAAGGCCTAGCTTAGGGAGCAGCCTTGGCTCACGTTGATGGCTGTTCTTGTTCTGTTTCCGTGATGATTCCCCAACAAGAGGAGTTGCACTAGTCCTTCATGTGGAAGAACCAGAAACTCTTCCTTTTTCTGCTCGTCAAGAGGGATTGAACCCCTACTTGTTGTTGACGCTGAGGAGGAGTCTTTGGGCTCGGAAAAGGGGTAGGAAGCTCCTCTTCCAACTATGGATGATGGTGGATGAAGGTGGATGAAGATGGATGGCAATGGAGGGTGAAGGATAGGTTGGATTTTTGGAGTAAACCCTAAACTCGGGATCAAGAGGTGATCTCAACTTGTTTACACTAGGTTATTCTAAAATCTCAGAGCTTACCTAATTCATTCATTCCTTTCCCTTAAATAGATCACATCATGGAGTTTTAGGGTTAGGGTTTCAATAATTCCCCATAATGCCCCTACATATAAAAGTAATTTGAAATGACTCATACTTAAAATAATATAAGAAATAAATCCTACTCAAAGTAATATAAGAAATAAATCCTATTGAGTGAGTTGTTGTTGCCTCATTCGTTGTGTGACTCGGTGTGCTATTGAGTCCACAATAGATATGCTGAGGAAAAAAATCAACTTGGTGCCGCAGAGTTGAAACAGATCAAGCCAAAACTGGCTAGTGAGGACGACATCCCTATCACTGACAATGGACTCTGAAATGCCGTGGAGCCGAACAATGTGAGTAAAAAATATGTGTGCAACTGAGGCTGCTGTGTAGGGGTGTTCCTAGGGAATGAAATGCCCATACTTAGAGAATCTGTCCACGACCACCAGAAGAATAGATTTGCCAGAGGATTTTGGCAGACCTTCAATAAAATCCATTGAGATATCGGACCAAACCTGAGTGGGAAACTGGAGTGGCTGGAGTACCCGTGCGGGGCTTAAATGCTCGGCTTTGTTACGTTGGCATACAGTACACGCAGAGACATATGAAGTAACCGAGGATTACATATATTCCCAATAAAAATCTTTTCTGAGCCGACATAAGAGTTTTCTGAATGCCTTCATGATAACTGTTATGATAGGCTGAGAGCACAGAGTCAATGAGAGGAAACGCTGGAGGCAAATAAATATGACGCTTATAAAGAATAATGCTGTCATGAATTCTCCAAGACGTGGCCACTTGTCCCGCTGTAATTTTTTGGTGTAATTCTTGCAACTCGAGAATAGAACTGTGCGTTGTCTTGATAGTGTCCATCAATGTAGGAGTGAGGTGACTGATGGCATTCAATTGACCTGAAGATTCAGACCGACGGGATAGAGCATCAACTACTGTATTCAATCAGCCAACTCTATGTTCCATTGTGAAGTCAAACCCTAGTAATTTAGTGATCCATAGCTGTTGCGGGGATGTAGAAATGCATTGGTCTAAGAGATATTTCAAACTATAGTGGTCAGTGCGGATGAGAAATATCTACCCCATAAATATGGACGCCAGTTCCGTACTGCTTTCGCTAGACCAATAAGTTCTCTTTCATATGCTGGCAGTATATGTTGGTGTAGCGGAAGTTGTCAGCTGATATAGGTGATAGGATGGTTGGCTTGTAGTAGAACCGCCCCTACACCGCCGCCGAACATTTGAACACGAAGATTTCCCCAAAATCTGGTAAGCGTAAGACCGTGGCCGTAGCAAGTGTTGTCTTCAGAGTTTGAAAGGCCGTGGTGGTATCCTGACTCCATTGGAAGGTATTTCGACCATCAGATTTGTTAAAGGTGCTGCGAGTGCTGCATAGTCCTGAATGAACTTGCGGTAATATCCGACTAAGCCCAAAAAATCCTCAAAGTGAAAATGTTGGTCGGTACTGGCCACTGTGTAATAGCTGCAATTTTGTCTGGGTCCACTGTAACCTTGGATGCTGTAATGATGTCCCCATATAAGTAACCTGTTGGCTCCCAAAGGTACACTTTGTCCTTTTTAAATAAAGCCAATGAGCTCGAATAAGTTGGAAAACCCTTTGGTGATGTTGTAAATGCTCAGGCCATGACTTGCTGAATATGAGGATGTCATAAAAAAATACAAGAATAAATTTTTTGAGATAATAAGTAATTACCTCATTCATAAGTGCCTAAAATGTGGAAGGGGCGTTCAAGAGACCGAATTGCATGACGAGAAACTCGAAGTGTCCATGATGAGTACGGAAGGCTGTTTTTTGAATATCCGGAGGATGCATATAGACTTGATGATATCCCGAAAGCAAATCCAACTTCATAAAAAACTAGGCCCCAGGTAGTTTATCCAATAATTCATCAACCAACAGAATAGGAAACTTGTCCTTGATAGTCTTGGAATTAACTTCTCTGTAGTCTACACAAAATCTCCAAGTCTGGTCAAGCTTCTTAACAAGGAGGACTCGGGACGAGAATGGAGACGTACTTCTTCTTATGAGTCCCTGTGCGAGCATCAGTTTACATTGTCTCTCAATTTCATCTTTTTGTAAATGAGGTAGCGATAGGGCCTCACCTCCACCACCTCAGAGCCAGCCTCAAAAAAATTCTATGGTCACATCTTCTCAGGGGGGGAAGTCCTGTAGGTTCCTGAAAAATATCAGAATAATCCACCAGTAAATCGTCTAATGACATTGCCAAAGGAGTCTGTTGCTGGAGTAGATGCAATTGTGGTTTTATGTTGGCCTTGCGCCCTTGTAACTGTAACTATTTACTAGCTTGTTCAAATGTCATAGTTAATGCTGCGAAGTCCCACAAGATTGGTCCCAACGTTTGCAACCATTTAACTCCGAGAACCATATCGAATCCCGCTAAAGGAATAATGAGAAATTATGCTTCAAATTGAGACCCGTCAACAGAAAATAATACGGCCTTGCTGATCCCATAACTAGGAAGTTTTTCCCCATTGGCCACTGACACTGAAGCCACTGGGCGAGGTTGCACTTGCAGTTGTAATTGCTGGGTGGCGTTGCTTCTAATGAAGTTATGGTTACTCCCTGAATCAACCAAACCTGAGGAGAGGTTGGTCATTGACAATGGCTCAAAGCTGCACAGTTTTAGTAGATTGTAGGCCTACAATTGCGTGGACTGAGATTTCAGGTTCTGGTTCTTCGTCTACCGGCTCTGCGGATATGGGCTCTTCCTCCTCATTATCTTCCACTTCTAGCCAAAATAACTTCTGATATTGATGACCAAAGGTATACTTTTCATCACAATTATAACACAACCCCTTCGATCTTCTGTCTTCCATTTCTGCTCTGGACAATTTTTTCATAAAGGCCGGTGGAGGCTGACTAGTCTTAGGCACTGTGGAAGGATATGTAGGGGCACTACAGCGCCATGTCCTGCTAGTAGCAAACCTGTTATTTTTCCAAGGCCTACGATTCTGAATTTTCTATTTGGCCTCTAGCGAGCGGGCTAAGTTCATTGCTTGGGCTAAATTAGAGGGAACGAGGAGCTCAAACTCTAACTGTAGGGACTTTGATAATCCAGTAGTAAATAACCCCATCCGTTGATCCACCCAGACTATCTTACTGGCTCTGGTTAATTTCTCCTGAAATGCCTTTTGGTACTGCTCTACTGTACCGGTTTGACGCAACAAGACTAGGTCCCCTAATGGATTGCTCTGAGCAGGCGGTCCAAACCGAATCATGCATAAATATTTAAATTCTTCCCATTCAATGTTCAAAATTTTCATTTCGAGTTGGTGGCCCCATAGTTGCGCTTCATCGAGCATGTGGAAGGTGGCCAACTGTACATTGTCATTTTCAGCCGTTCCTTGATGGGAGAAAAATTTCTTGCACCTATTTAATCAAATTAATGGGTCCTCAGATCCCTTAAACAGTGGAAAATCCAACTTGGTGTAGGATAGTCCCACCGCCTGACCCCGAGCTTACACCATTTTCGGTTTGATCAGTTCGACCCACATAATGGTCACCCTACATTGTCGCAGGGCTCCTCCTTCCTTCATGTGGAGTGGGGTTTCTTACCCACATTAATTCATCAAGCTTAGTAGAAATTTGCTGGATTTGGACATTTACCTGAGACTCTCTGCTTTCCATCAAAATCGCCAGACATCCCTCAATTTCTTCCTGGCTGGCTTGTATCATTCCCCTGACGGTAGATACCCAATTTTCGTTGTTTGATGGCTCTCCCATTTTGGCCTGCTTTGATACCAAGATGTTGTGTTCTCGGACCATAGATCGAGTCACACGACGAAGGGAGAAGTCGCCTTGCTTCTCTAGAACTTAGTCTGGTCGCCGAGACCTCTCTGGTCGACCTATGTTGTCGATTTGGAGATAACGAGGGTCGGAAATGGGTTACAAAAGGGAGAAGATGAGAAAGGTGGTCGGAATGGGGATTTAGACTCGTCGACGGGAGTCTACACCATGGGTTCCAGGGGAACGCCGACCTTGGTTCCTTACAAAGAACGCAAATCCCAAATTCTTTCTTGGTTTTTCCATTCAATCGATAATCCTTAAGCTAAGTTAGAAAAATAGAATTATTACATGAATGCCATTAAGGCTTCCGACATACATGAATCAATTAATTAAAAGACATGGATGCCCAAGCCATTTTTAACTCCTATTTCCACTGCATCTTATGCCTGAGTCAACTCACCGTGTCACCTCTGGATGACTCGTGCTATAGCGTCCACAACAGTATGCTATCTGCCTCCTCTTCATCTTAGATAATTAACTCAAGGGCCTCTATGCATCTCACAGGTAACAAAAATCTACTACACTCAGTTTCTCCTTGTCTCTCACATAAATTTGTTACCATAGCTGACGACTCTCAAACTAAAGTTCTCTAGAAAGGATCCACCTCTGTTACACCATCACTTTCGCTCACAAATATTCTTTTTGTTCCTACTTTTACCTTGAATCTTTTATCTATTAGTCACCTCACAAAATATTTTAATTGCTCCATCACCATCTCACCCAGTTCTTGTGTGTTTTAGGATCTGATAATGAAGTAGGTGATTGGTGGAGGCCGTGAACAAGGGGGGCTCTATTACCTAGATGTGCCTAAAATAAATACCGTTTCAACCAATGAAACTGAGACAAGTCTATGACACAATTGGTTGGGACATCCATCCTCACAATCTCTTCATCGTCTTTTTCCTACTCTTAAAAAATGGTCAGAGTTAAATTGTGAAGTCTGTCAACTTAGCAAACACTAAAGGACTACATACTCACCTCGTCCAGAACTTAAAAGTGTTGCTCCTTGATTGATTCATACAGATGTATGGGGGCCCTTGAGCGTCTCAAATATTTCCCGAGTCAAACACTTTATTAAATTTATTGATGATTTTACTTGTACCACATGGTTATTTCTCTTTGAAGAACATTTTAAAAATACCATCCATATTTAAATCCTTTCATGCTATGGTGCTCACTCAGTTTTGTCCGGAAATCAAAGTATTTCAGTCCGATAATGCCACATAATATAATTCTAGAGACCTTGATTCCTTTTGTCAAGAGAATGACATTATGCATCAAACATCATGTGCCTATACCCCTCAACAAAATAGTGTAACAGAACGGAAGAACCGTCATCTTCTTGACGTAGCTCGCAATTTATTGTATACCATGAAAGTCCCATACTTTTATTGGCCACATGCTATCCTTATTGCATGATTTCTTATAAATAAGCTACCATCTTCTGTTCTCGATCATAAATCCCCATACTCCTTATTGTTTCCAGATGATGATCCTTTTTCACTTCCCTTGAAAGTCTTCGGGTGTCAATATTTTGTTCATATTACCTCCCCACAACACAGTAAACTTGATCCCAAATCTATCAAGTGTATCTTCTTAAGATACCCTCGCACACAAAAGGGTTATATTTTCTATAGTCCCACTCTCCAAAGGTTACTTGTGTCTAGGGATGTTACTATTTTTTTAAGATTCTTCATATTACTCTATCAATGCTCCTCTAGGTCTATCTTCAGTACCAACTTCTCCTCGATTGGTTGTGCCTCGTGCAATGGAAACCGTTCAACCCCCAGACACACTGGATGACACCATACCTGTTGGGTTTACAGATCCCACCGAGGTAAGTCCATCTTATCATATTGTTTTTTTCCCACAATATGATACTCGTCTGATTGCCTTGAGAAAAAAACCCAGAACTTGCACTAGGTCCTCTACTTCTCACCCCATATCCAATTTTGTGTCTCCCCATCGTTTATCCCTTTTACTTTGTCAATTTCTTTCATCTATCTTCTCTATATCAGTCCCACAGTCCTATCAGGAGGCTCTTAAACATCTAGAGTGGAAAATGGCAATGGACGAAGAAATGCATGCACTCTATGAAAATCAGACATGGGCTCTAGTTCCTCTTCCATCAGATAAGAAACCAGTCGGTTGAAAGTGGATTTTTACTGTGAAACACAATTCAGATGGGTCCATTGTTCACCTTAAGGATAACCTCATTGCAAAAGGTTATACCCAGTGTTATGGAATTGATTATTAGGAAACATTCTCTTCAGTGGCCAAAATGAACTCGGTATGTATTTTATTATCTCTGGCTACTAATTCTTCCTAGAAAGTGTATGAGTTTGATGTGAAATATGTTTTTCTTAACGTGGATATCAAGGAAGAAATTTATATAAAACAACTACTTGGATTTGTGGTTGAGGGGAAGTTGGTATGTTGATTGAAGAAATCCCTTTATGGTTTGAAACAGTCTCCTCGTGCAAGGTTTGATAAATTTAGCCAAACACTAATGTGGGCCAAATTTCACAGATGTTCTATAGATCACTCTATATTTATTAAAGACACACCTAAAGGCAAAGTGATTTTAACAGTATATGTTGATGATATTGTCTTAACCGGTAGTGATCCCAAGGGCATTCAGGAAACGAAAGAAAAAATATGTGCAAAATTCAAGACAAAAGATCTTGGACTACTTAAATATTTTATGGGTATTGAAGTACTACAATCCTGACATGGGATTGTACTATCTAAAAGGAAGTATGTCCTTGATCTACTAAAGGAGACAAGAATGAGGGGGTGTAGACCAGCAAAAACCCCTATGGACTCAAATACAAAATTATCTATAAGTACTGGTGAAGATGTGGATATTGGAAAATATCAAAGACTTGTGGGGAAACTCATTTATCTTTGTGTAACACGGCCGAATATATCATATGCAGTAAGTGTGGTGAGTCACTACATGCACAAGCCACAACTCAGTCACTAGCAAGCACTAGAAAGAATATTGTGATATTTGAAAGGAGCTCTAGGAAGAGGGTTTCTCTATAAGAACCATGTCACTTCAACATAGAAGGATTCTAAGATGCAGACTGGGCTGGATCCTCGGATGAAAGAAAATCTACTTCGGGATATTGTACAATGGTTGGAGGGAACTTGGTTATATGGAGAAGCAAGAATCAGAATGTAGTTACAAGGTCTAGTGCAGAAGTAGAATATAGGGCCATGACACACACAGTTAGTGAGCTTCTATGGATCTATATTGCGATAATCAGGCAACAATACATATCACATCAAATTCAGTCTTCCATGAGAGAGCTAAACACTTTGAAGTAGACTGCCATTTCATATGAGAAAAATTCCAAACTGGCATATTATTTCTCAAACATATATCTTCACAAAGCCAAGTTGCAGGTATTTTCATCAAACCAATCACTCATAAGATCTTGTCCACCATTTGCAACAAGTTGGGCGTTTACGATTTTTTCTCACCCCCCACTTGAGGGGGAGTGTTACAATGTGGGATCCACCATGGTTGCACGAGCTAGTGGGGCCCACCATAAGAATGCGAGATGGCATGATGGGTCATCACATAAGATCGCATGAGTTGGAAGATTTGAAGATCAAGTGGGACCCACAATGATAACCACGTGTTGGTATCCTTATCACATGAGTTGGAAGATCAAGTGGGACCTACCATGATAACCTCGAGCTGGCATCCTTATCATAGGATCACGTGCATCATAGAAGAGTTTGAATTTGAGTTAGAGTTATGTTAGTCTTCTAATTATGTTGAGTTATTTAATTATGATAGACTTATCTTTAAGAGTTATAGTTTGGGTGTTATTAGGAGAATGGTAGTTTAATTGTACTTAGACTCTACTACTTTCCTCTACTGTAAATAGAGGTGCTTGTACTTGAATTATTATAAGAAAGAAGTAGTTCTCCACTCCACATCTCGTGAAGCCTTCCTCTCTAGCTTAAACTCCCTTTTTTTCTCTTATCTTCTCTCGACCCGAGAGCGCTCTCTCTCTTCTTTTTTCTTTCTCCCTCTCTCACCTTGCTTGAGATTTTAGTAAAGAGGTCCTAAATTCAAACCCTACCAATTCTTCTCTTTTTTTTTATTGAACTGAAATATCTAGAAGTATGATTAGGCAAGTTTTCATTCTTGTAGGAATCTTTTAAACCAAGTAAAATATTCATTGATTATCTAAATGTTTAGTATTATACATAGCTTGAAAAATAAAGTCTTTGTAGGTTGTCGTTACTAGAGTAAAGCTTGGCACAAGCCATATAGTTTTAACAATTTCTAGATGCACAACATTTTGAGCCATAGACTCTTCCATACTGTTAATCATCTAGTTAATTACTAATTTGTCTTCTTTCAACCAATTCTTATTATTGACGTCTACATCATGATAAGGACGGGGTGACTTTTTTAGATGGTCATCCAAGTCACGAGTAATAAGAAATCTTTTGAGAAAGTGAGACTATAATAGGAAATACTTTCAATGAGCTTGCAGTTATTCTTTAAAACACATTGTTTCCCAAACTCAAGGTAAGAGGTGGAATTTTTAGCCATATTGACCTTTAGACTAGGAATGTTTTTCACATAAAAACTTAATGAAATATAAATTACTAACTAGTGTGGATCCAAATCAATTAATAAGAAAAATTTTCTCAACAAGAAGTGATGAAACTAATCAAACACAAGGCCTGTAAGACCACGAAAGGGCATGCAACAACAAAATTTCAAAACTCTAGCATCAGCATAGAATCATGATTCCATACAGGGAAAAGATTCAAATTGATGCCTCTAGAGATTGACTTAATCAATCAATATAAAAAAAAGAGCTATTACATGCAATAGAATAACCCTACGTTGGTTGGAATTCATCAAACACTAAGTTTGGGATTTAGCCTATAAAGAATTAAGTATTTCTCAATCCAAAAAGAGTCTTTTGGAGCAATTAAAAGGAAGTTCTTGAAATTAAATAAGTCATGATAGTTGGCCTAGGTCGCTGCTCAGAGTAAATTGAGAATATCAAATTAAAATTAAGTAGTGTGTATAATAAAAAATCATGCATAAAGCAATTTCTATGTAAATCAAAACAAGCACACACCATTGGAGACAAAATAACTTTTTTTATTGATGTTCCCTCTTGGTATTCACTGCCCAAAAACCCTTGCTTGGGAAACTGTACTATTTAAAGCTCTAATTTTTGGAATTTACATCAATAGATTTTGGCTCTCTTTAAGCCACATATAGCTCAATACACACTTTTTACAATATCAATCTCCCCAAGAGATTGTTGTTAAATTCTAGCTCTGCTTGACTCTTTCTATCTAGATTCTATAAGTTCTAGATGAACCTTATACAAATTTAAGTAAAAAAAAAAAGAAGAAAAAATGTACATCCTTACTTAGAAAGATCATTCTCCATGAGAGATCCAAGCTTCCTCTTCCTTAGCAGCATACTGTGAAGTCATTAAAGGAGCTTGACTACTATGAATGCAAGGATGGGATGGACAAATATGTGGAATTTCAAAGGTTAAGGATCACTCTTTCACTCTAAAGCACTTTTGAGAGATTTTCAAGGTTGAGAGTAAAAGCTTGAAGTATTTGCCAATAAATGCACATTAACTACTCAATACACGGTTTGATGGGGTATTTATAACTTCCCCAACTCAAACTAGCCATTTTGTCCTTTTGCAAAAGTCAATACTTTGATTGATCTTTCACTATAAAGTGATTGATCAATCAATCGATCATAACATCTACTTTTCTGTCAGACAGTGACTTATTGATCAATGGACTCATCGATCAATATGCTACCGTTGGTCTAGAAAAGTTAAGTTGATTGATCATTGATTAGGGGATGATTAATCAATTAGAATTGCCTTTGTTAGTGCAATACAAGTGTGATTGATCATGGTTTATGTCCTTGATTGTCAATATTCTGTCTGATCGATCAATCATGTGGGACGATCGATCATTCCATGTAAAATTTGCTTGCCTGGGCATAATCGATCAATCCATCCAAATGGGATGATCAATCATGCTTTACAACATGAAATGACCACGTTCTGGATGTTCAATCAATCGATTATGGTTGTCGATCATGCTTTATAATCTTGGCATGTACACTTTTGGATGATCGATCATTGGCAGAGGCCGATTTATCATTCCAGTGCCAGTTCAACTATGTTGACTTTTAAAACATGAGAATATTTTTATATAAGTGCTCTAACATGTTCTATGTGATGTTTATGATGTTCCAAGTGATGTTTATTATGTTCCTAAACCCGTCTACATGCAATTTATGACCTAAAGCTCCGATATCACAATTGTACTCAAAGAAGAGAGTTTAAGAATGTTCTCTTACATTGTCACTGAGTTTGGACATTTGACTTTTACATTTGAACTCTAGTCTTCTCATTGTGTTCTTCTTAAAGAAACGTCTTTCAATGATGTTTGAGGTCCTATGTAGGCTTGATCGTTTTGAAGGTTTAGACCTTGAAATGCATTGAATCTTGAAGATGAAGTATATGAAATACTTGGTTTTACAAATTGTAAGATTATTTAAGTTTTGTTATCATCAAAAGCAACATGGGAGTCAACCTACGGTCAACAATGAGTATTGGCTCAAACAACTTTGAATTTGATAGATTTAATAGGTTGACAAAAATAGAAACTTCAATGGATATTTTCTATAATGTGCATGAAGGAGAGGGAAAAATTTATCCAACTCAAGGGAAATTTCAATATTCCTTAATAGCTTACTGAAATGATGATTACGACTCCAAACAAAAAGAAATTCATGTCTACTGTGATAACATGGGCGCCATAAGCCTAAGCAAGAACCCCTTGGTTCACCACTTTCAATCAAAACATCTAGAAATTTGACATCATTTTAGCAGAGAGTTGGTCCAAACCAAGGTTATTAGAATTGAGTTTGTTCCCACTGAAAAACAATTAGCGGATATTTTTACCAAGCTATTAGCACTTGGCCATTTCTCTAAGCTTCGAGGATATCTAGGCATGAGTAACCCACCTTGATTCACTTCAGCTGATAAACTTGAGCTTAATAAACACTTCCCATGGTTCAATCACTCTACTAAGGTCATTGATCAATCAATGCCTATTGGTTGATTGATCAACATAAGCGATAGATCGATTAATCAAAACAAAATGATCGATCATTCACTGTGCGAACAAAGAAGATGGAAAACCACATTTCAATTTTTAACCTGTTGGAAGATGGGCCCAAGCCCACACAACCAAAGAAACCCACACATCCAAGTGTGTTAGATGTTGGGCTCAAGCTCATAAGACCAAGGACGGCCCACACATCCAAGAGATGTGGACGAAGAGTTCAACGACCCACATAATGATGGCACAATGGTAAATAAATAGTCATCTCATATAGATGACATTGATGTAATTAGTTAAACTTTTAGGAGCATAATTGTAATATTATAATTTTATCAATCTATAAATTGAGCTTCAGGGAGAGGGTTAGGATACAAGTCCATAACCCTTTTCTTCCTTCTGTTGTCTCCCAATAGGTGTCTATCTCTTTTTCTCCATGAGCTAAATCCATGGAGTCTTGAAAATCAACATAGTATTAGAGCATTGGTTTTCATGACTCGTAGTATGCTTGTTTTAGAATTTCTATCTTGTTGTCTCGGCTAATCATTCAGAGTTGTCCTACCCATATTATTATTATTATTTATTTATTCCAATTATCAGTATTTTACATCCACCCCCGTCGAATAAGTTTTTTATGAAAACAAAGTCCATCCATATTCCTTTTTGGTGTGATGGAACTCCAAGTTCAAGCTTGTCAATTCTTCTGAAGTCTTTCGAAACTCGCGACTCAATTATGAAGTTCCTCATCTTCCCGAACATTGCTTCCCAACAACATGCACCTTTGTCCATGACGAATCCTGAGTCTGTGTGTTGCTTTGTTGTTACAGATTGAGGCGTCAACCAGAGGTTTTTATCACTTCTAGTTCCCGACACTCGTTGGTATTGAGGTTCATCCTGAGTTTTTAGTTTTTGTTGATGAACTAAGGGGTGGTTAGTCAACCTAAGGGGGGTAATTACTTGAAGTTCAACTTCAACTTCAACTTCAAATTCAAGTCAATGCTTTAATTTAAGTTCAAGTTGGGTGTTAGTGTACACGAGTTCAAGTGCATTGGAAAATAATTTCCAGTGTTAGTGCCCAAAATAAAAAATATGATGTAAATAAAAGAATGAGTAACTTGTAATAATATACTTAAATAAAACATTTATACCTAAACACCAGATTAACCAAAACAAACATGATTATTATACTAATAATTTAATGTAGAATTAAAGTATATTAATATAAAAATTAATTAAATAAAATATTATATTAATTAATGATTTTTTATTGTAAATTAATACAATATTTACGTGTGACAATTAATTTTGCACTAATTAATTATAAAAAAATAAATAAAAAGTAAAAAATAATAGAAGCGAATGTAACAAATAAATAAATTAATTTATTAATAACATAAGATATATTTTAATATAAAAATGAATAATTAAAAAAAATTGATCACTTTAAATCACTAATTTAATACAGTAAAAAAAGAATATAATAAATAAATAAATAAATAATTTTATCAATATATTTAAAAAATATTAATTCATTCAATAAATATTTTTTATTTTGTTTTCTACGCGCTGGAGGTAGTCTTCAGCCTCCAGCGATGGTGGCCATCGTCAACCCCCATCCGATGTCAGACGTCGGGCCCTCGTTGGCTCACTACACAACAACCGACGCTACCCTTTCACCGCAGAGGTGCGAGAATGCCGTCGTCGCTTGTCACCGACCTCCGTCCCTTGTTGTAGGCCGAGAGGGAGAAGTGGGAGAGGCCGAGGGGGAGAGAGAGAGAGAGAGAGAGAGAGAGAGAGAGAGAGAGAAGAAAATTCTTTTTTTTGGGAGGAAGAGACACGTCCCAACCGATGGCTTCAAGTGGATGAATCACAAATTTGGGTGGATTCTTGATTCCACGATTTATGCCTGAGGTGGCTTCATCCAGATAATCTATATCTTTTAGATGAAGCTGTCGTTGGTGCATCACTAACAACTTCTTTGAATGGCCTAAATAATCGGGATGAACTTCATCTCCTGATTCACGTTGACTAACCGCCGCGCCCCCCCCCCCCCCCCCCCCCCAAGAATCGATCTTCATTACTCTGTGCAGTAGTTGTTCGGTTGGGAAGTAACAGAGTAAGATATTGCTGATGCTGTAAACTCGTACTTCATCTCGGTAGGGGGAGTATAAGCTTTGGAAATTTGGTATGTGGTAATCTTGGCTATTTCTTTGAAACATCATCGTCGTTCATGAAGCCATTACATGATGTACCTATCTCTGAGATTAATCAGGAAACTTGCCGCTTTCCCTGAAGCCATTAGCCACCTTAGAAGATTTGATGTATTAAACTTTTTTGGGATGTTGCTGTTTTTATCATCGGGCCAACGAAATTCTGATTTGATACATATTTATTTAGCAAAACTGTTATCTTCTTCATCCAGCAAGTTGCCTCCTATCTTGGAAAGTTATACGCAAAAAAGTTGCCTCTAATGGAAGTTGTATTACTTATCATCCAGACTGGTATCAATCTCATTATCTAGCTGATTATTGTTGTTTTGTTTTGTTCATTATCCAACATGTTTATTTTTGGATAAGCTGGATTCATTCAGGATTTGAACGTCTCCAACTGGTGCATCCAAAGTCGGCTCGAATTACATCCAAAGTCTAGGTGGATTTGTTCTCTATCTACTCAGATTGTACTAGGCTTCTATTTTTGGATTCTTACTGAATCATCCCATTTGGCTTACTGCTATTATGAAAGTTTATCGATGAGATCTCTTCGGCTTACTACTATTACGGAAGTTATCTTGATTTTGTATTGTCACCTATTGCTGTTAATCTGAAGAAATATTGCACGAGTTGCTAATTATAACTGTTGGTTTTGTTGGTTCTTCCGCGTTCATCATTGCTGATTCTTCAGAAGATCTTATTGTTGTTTTTAGTAAACTTCTGATTCTCTGTAGAGTTGATTCTCTAGGATCGTTGGTTCATCACCGGCGATCGTGACGATCCCTCTTTGCTCACACTATTGTCCCACTCTGTTTGGAAGCAGGGAAGAAGACAACACCATTGCTGAATTAAAGTTTTCCAAAGTTCGGAAAGTGGATTTAATTGAGCGCCTGACCAAGACCCTGACTTGGCCGAGTTAACCCAGCGAACTAGAGACCCGAGCGTCGCTTACTGTTTCTGTCCTGCTTGGGTTAACTCGAACCTGCTCGAACTGAGCCAACTTGGTCCGGGTTAACTTGGTTTGGATCAACTGGGATCCGGGTCAATCTGACTCATCCCACTTGTTTTTTACCTCAGTTATACGTTTCTGGGTCCCAAGTTCTATACCTATTTCCTTTGTGCCTCAACTATATTGGTCTGATACCTGACTTGGTTGGACTCAGTCCCCTGTCTCCTGCTGGATTATTATCTTGAAGTGTTGGCAGCTTATTCTTTGGTCAATATATTATTTGGTGCATAGACTCGCATCAGATTATTTTATGGGTCATTTTTTAAGGATTTTAATTATTTGGTACATGTTAATGGCCCAGGCCCATTTCACATGTTGTTATTGTGTCTTTTTGGCTGAGACATTATTATTAAAGAAAGACTTCTCAATTGTTGATTGTTGTCAATATTGGTTGTTCTGATGAAGAATAAAATACATTGTGGCCCTAAAATATTATCTTTTGGGTGATTACCCGTTACCCCCCTTAACTGACATTTGTTACTCCTACCATTTGAGAGGTGTCCTGTGGAGGGACACGGTGATGGAGGAGTGTTCCCAACATCCAACATGAGTTATTTGACTGGAGTATGGAGTGATGTCTTACGACTAAGAGTGATTTTATTCTCACTTATGTTAGGCCAGTTGGGCCATTTGGAAGAGACCATCACGTTGAGGGGGAGTGTTGGAAGATATGAGAGACTACCATTTTATACGGGAAGATCCTATACACCATTTGTAGCAAGCTGGACGTTCTTGATGTTCTCTCATCCCCAACTTGAGGGGGAGTGTTGGAAGATGGGCCTAAGCCACACGACCAAGGAAGGCCCACACATTCAAGTGTGTTAGATGATGGGCTCAAGCTCATAAGACCAATGACGGCCTACACATCCAAGAGATGTGGAAGATGGGGCCAAGCTCATAAGACCAAAGATGGCCTACACATCCAAGAGATGTGGAAGATGGGCTCAAAACCCACAGATCAAGGGAAAGGCTCACAAGCTCCACATAGTGATGGCAGGATGGTAAATAAAGAGTCATCTCATAGAGATGTCATTGATGTAATTAGTTAAAGTTTTAGGGGTATAATTGTAATATTATAGTTTTATCAATCTATAAGTTGAGCTGTAGGGAGAGGGTAAGGATACACATCCATAACCCTTTTTTTCCTCTTGTTTTCTCCCAATAGGTGTTTTTTTTTTTTCTACATGAACTAAATCCATGGAGTCCTGAAAATCAACATAACCCATCTCTTCATCACAAATCATTTCAAAACCCATTCCAACGATTTTTTAGAGCTCCTCTGACCTAAAATCCCTATTCTACTTTCGTTTTTGAGAGATCTTACTCCAAACCCGAGGCTAATTCCATCACTTTCTCTCTCAAAACCAAACAGAGCAACATTGTACGGACTAAGGTCATAGAAAAGAAGAAAACATTGAGAAAGGACGATGATGTATGTGAGGAAATGCCTAACTGGAGGGAGTACTTCCTTACTCGGGTTGAAAGAGATAGGTATTTCTCTATTTTTGCTCCTAAAAGTGTCGTTGAATTGACCAAGCTTGATATTTTCTTTTGTGAAAGGGAAATAGAAGATTTTGGAGAGCTCTTCCAGCCTTACATGGGCTTATTAGAGAGAGAGGAACCTGTGTATCCCCCTTCTAGTGAAGACATTTTACATGAACTTGGAAATTTAGGATCTTGGGTCTCATAGTCTTAAAATTTCTTTTTATGTGAAGAAAACACCCATCTTTTTTCAAACACTTGATTGGAATAATCTCCTTGACTCCACCGTCATGGGCATGACAAGATATATAAAAGAAAATTTGTCAACAGATCTGCATGAGGACCTCCCTCAAAACATTTAAGATGTTATTTTTACTATTTTTGGACAAACAGTAGGGAGTTCCTATGAGGTGAGAATACGGGACCTCACCATGCCATAAAGAGTCACCATGGAAATAGTGACTCACATTTTGAATCCTAGCAAGGGAACTTTCTCTCAGCTCACCACACCAATATTTTCTGGTTGATGGCTATCTTCCAGAGAGTCCCCCTGGACTATGGATACTTTATGGCCAGTAGGATGGCCGGTATCAATGTTAAATCAAAGGCGGACAGTCTCACGTTCGCACAAGAGATCACAACCATCCTTCTACATAGTGGCATATACCTCTTGGATGAGGTTTTCATGACTAGGAAGATGTCCATTGGAGAACTTAAAATTGGAAAGTTCGAGTTTGTGAAGTGGCGTGTATAGTGGATTCACAAAGATCAAATACCCAAGGAGTCAGCCCCACAGTAAGCCACTTCCAGCGATGAGATGAGTGCTAAGCTTCCTATGAAGCAACACAAATTTTCAAAGAGGAGAAGAACAAAAGAAGACACATCATTATCTATTGATCAGTTCTCTACCCTTGTAGAAACTATCGATAATGCATGGGTTACTCATATAGGAATCTTATCCCGCTTCAATGAGATGATGCAACAACTGTTGAGGATCAAGCAACAGTTTGTAATCATCCTCAAACGACTCCTGCCATCATCATAGTTGATCATAAGATCCCATTTGTTTTACTCCCGTGTACATGCTTTTGGTATATGTTTTTACTTTTATACTTGTACACATTTTGTAATCATAGGAACATCATTTACGATATAGCCTTTGAACCACTTTTTGTTTAATACTATGCATTCAATTTTTATATCTTTTTGAGTATGACAAAAAAGGGGAAAAAAATAAAGGGAACTCAGATCAAAAGACCTAGCACTCGTAACAACCTCCTCCCTGGTGGTGTCAAATGGAGGGCCCAATAGTGTTGTGCATTCTCCTCATGAGGTGTGTATCCAATGAGTGACTAGTTGGTCAGGTTGAGTCAATTGAATCGGTGGAATCAATCAATCCAGCTAGCCAGTTTATTGGTTAAATCAACTGACCCAATTGAATGAACTAAGTTTTGATGAAATTTTGGATCTATATGACCCATAAACTAGATAATGCATAAAATCTGACTAATTACAGTTAAACCAGTTAAACCAATTAATCGATCCAAAGTTTATATTCGATTATGATGCACCCCATACTTGACATGGATTGAGAATGCTCTTACGATGAGTTTGCTAATCCCTTGTTGTGTAGAATGGGTTCTAGATTTCACCCACGGGTTTGGGATGGGATGGGTGAGAAGAAAACCCATTGGGTTTTAGGTCGTGGATGGGTTCACCCTTGCCAAACCCGACCCGTGGGATTTTACATCCGTAATGTTCTTTAAAACTATATGAATGACATATATTTTGTGATACAATGATCTAATTTTATAAGTTTCTTAGGTATATAAATTGGTTATAGGATTTTTTTGGGTGTATTGAGATTGTTATACGTATAAAATTTTTACTGGTTTATAAAATTTTTACCGGTTTATTGTCTTAGAGGCAAGGCGGGGATAGTTCGGAGATTAATAAAAAATGCGAGTTTGGGATAGGAACGAGGTTGAAGACGAAAGAATGGGGCCAAGATGGGGTTGATTTTCATGTTTCGGTGTCGGAGTTCCAAGGCATCACCCGACTCGGACCCCTAGGTCAACCCCTGGCAGGTGACCACTAATGCGGTAACAACCGCTTAAGTATCAGCAGAGGACAGATGGGCATTGCTGATATTAAACTACATTCCCAACGTTTCCGTCACTCAAAACGTCGCCTTATCGGAGTTCCGCAAATTAACGTTCTCAATCATGTAGCTTAATTCTCGTGCAGCTTGTCTCCATCCTCACCGTACAGGTAAGCGAAATCGGGTACGAACACGCCGGCAGACGATGGATCACCGTCATCTTCCATGTGACCTTATCGATGTTTAATCTTTCTTCGTAAACTGGTTTACGAGGCTACTAAAGATCAATCACGTTTGCTTCCGAGGCTACATCTTCTTTATCCGAGGCGAGCTCCATACCTGAGTCGAAGCTCTGATCGGTCGCCCTACCTTAGATTCGTCCCGAGCGAAGCGCCAGTCTGAAATTTCAGTTTTATTCGTTTTTCTCTTTTATTTTCTTGCCTAGTCGCTGAACTGGAGATGACCAAGAGAGCCCTGCTTCCGTTAAGACTTAAGATCGAGCTGTACTTCCTCTGAGGAAGAACCCTAACATCTTAAAGTACTAACATCGAACGTGAATTAGCCTGTTCAACTAGTTTTTGTCTTTTATTTTCTTGCCGAGTCGCTGAACTGGAGATGACCGAGAGAGCCCTGCTTCCCTTAAGACTTACGATCGAGCTGTGCTTCCTCTGAGGAAGAACCCTAACATCTTATAGTACTAGCATCGAACGTGAATTCGCCTGTTCAACTACAATTTCCGTGTAATTAAGAAATTAGTGAGCTTGGGCATAGTACTGGAATTTGAACTGGAAAATCAATTTGTAACATCTTTACGGATACCCGAAGATCAGCTACGCATGTTTGGAAGTGTTTTTCTTTTCAAGGTGGTTTCAGCTGGTAGCAGAGTAATTGATGTTAGAATTAGGTTTTGAGATATGGAGGTGGAGTGTCTGTGGAGGCCAGGTTCTGTAATGTAGGCCTGGAGTCTTCTTGTTTGCCGAGATCAAAGGTAGGTTCGCGTCTTGTCCAATTTAGTGAACTCGTTTTCATTTGACACTGTAGATTTTCTGAATTTTGATCTGGTTCTCCTCAAGCTTCCTCTTTTGTTGGCTCAAACTACTTTAAATTCCATTTTTGAATAATTAAGGTGAAGAGTAGTGTGATTGCAGGTGCAAATTGCATCTCGGTCTAGTTATTCTGTCTTTTTATGATTTCATTCCGGTGGATCGAGGCAAACCATGGCACAGAGTAATTGGGAAGCAGATAAGATGTATGCTTACGACGATTGTTTTTCCTATGTGTCTTTTGATCTTGTATATGTTGCAGCTGTCCCTTGTGCTTCTAGTTTTTCGTAAGTGGTTTCAACTCCTAATTTCTGGTTGCTTCGTCTTCTTTTCAGGCTTGATGTTTATATTTATGATTATTTACTGAAGAGAAACTTGCATGCATCGGCTAAAGCTTTCATGACCGAGGGAAAAGTTGCTCCGGATCCAGTAGGTAACTACGTTAGATATACTTCTGCTTTCTGCGCTCTTTTTAGCTTTTTTTTTTTCTTGCTTTTTGACTCCGGTGCTTCACTCCAGTTTTTTTTTTGGGAGTTCAAAGTTTTTCTCTCTCTGTCCCCATTTTTGTTACTTGTGCCACTCCACCTGGTTCGGAACTTCATCTGAGTTCTGCATCATATGGATGCCTGTTTTTGGAGCAAGTAACTCGGGTTTTATACTGTTGTTCTCGTTGTATTCTGTCAGCTAATGGAGTTAAACTAGAAACGGGTGTGAACCAACGACATTCCTTCTCCCAAGTTTGTATTTGTGCTCCGAGAAGACATCAAAATGTCGGTCATTTCTCCAAAACTTAAACTTGCTATGCCTCACCTGCGCTTACTTGTTTATCTGATTAGGTTTCTTTTTAGTTGATGAATTCGATTATACAAGATCAAGAAAGAGAACAAGCCACCAAAGTAAGATGGATTATACAGTTCAAAATTTTAAGAATATTGGGTGTCACTCTATTGTCCATCTTCCTAGATGACCTCCTATCTGCTTTTATGAGCTGGACTAGAACCAATAGGATGCTTTTGCAAATTGGAATTTCAAAAAAAATTTCATGTTAGAAAGACATTATGATACATAATAGAGTGAAATTTTTGTCCTTCTCTCTGAAAAACACTGGTGTGAAACTTCTCTCTCTCTCTCTCTCTCTCTCTCTCTTTCTCTCTCTTTCTCTCTCTCTCTCTATGCGCATCTCTGTGTGTGTGCAAGTTTCTTTCCCTGTGTGTCTGTGTGTGTGTGTGCAAGTTTCTTATTGTCCATGCTGAACTTATAGTGCCAGACTGTATAACTGCCTGTATGCGTGAAAATGGAATTAAAACAGAATGTATTTACCAATTTGAAACATGTACTAATACTCTTAATTATTCTTTAATATCAATGACTAACCAGTTCTGTAGTTCAAAATATTTGGATATTTGAAATTGAGATGCATCAAAGCACCAATATTGAGAAATCTGACTCTATTATTCTCATCAGAGTTTTTAGTTTTGAAAAAAATGGATCGAGTTTTTCAATGTGGACTGTAATGTGATCTGGTTGAGGTTCCATGAAAAGCTCCTGCTTTCTAATTTTGAATCATGTCTTGCTTTGTTTTGCAGCAATTGATGCTCCAGGTGGTTTTCTCTTTGAATGGTGGTCTGTTTTTTGGGATATTTTCATAGCAAGGACAAATGATAAACATTCTGAGGTTGCTGCGGCTTACATAGAGGTGGTTTATGTAATCTGTATCTGATATTGCTTTGCTGGGATTTTTATGCTTTATTTCTCTTTTTAGTAGTAGGCTGGCTGTTGATCCACCTAAAGCAACTATTTGTGTTTAGGTTCAACAAGCCAAAGCGAGGGAACACCAACAACAGCTACAAATGCAGCAGTTGCAGATCATGCAGCAACGGCATGCTCAGCTGCAGCGAAGGGATGCGAATCATCCTTCCCTCAGCAGCCCAATAAATGCTATGAACTCTGAAGGTATGCTGGGTCAGTCTACTGCCAGTGTCTTGGCTGCAAAAATGTATGAAGAACGAATGAAACATCCCCATTCGATGGATTCAGAGTCATCCCCTCAACTTCTTGATGCCAGCAGAATGGCTCTTCTAAAAACTGCTACCAGCCATCCAGGGTAAGTATTTATCTGCCTTGGTATCTATGTTGCCGTGGTTTTATGTGCCTACAGGATGAATCTAATTCAGTTATAGTTAAAAAGTTTCTACTTTATATTGCATCTTCTGGGATGCAAGCTGCTCATTCTTGTTGCATTTCTTGCTAGCACAGTCAGTTAGTCCAAGGTAATGCAGGAAGTGTTTCTGCAGCACTGCAGCAAATTCAGGCACGAACTCAACAGTCTGGTGTAATTACTTTGCACTACGCTTCCTTTATTGCCTGCTTTCTCTGGTTGTCCTATTTATTTTGTTCTCTTCAGTTTTTGTATCTAAGCTGATATGTCATTTTTAGGAGATAAAAACTGAAGTCAATTTAGGTGTATCTCAAAGATCTCTGCCTATGGATGCTTCATCAATTTATGGGCAGGGGATTATGCAATCAAAATCTGGACTTGGGGGTGCGGGTAAGTTCTTTTCCCCTTGTTGTTGTCAGAAGCTGGAGATTTTGGGGACTATTTGCTTCTATGCTATACTTTATTTGATATTACAGTATGATATTTTTTATATATTTCAACAAAATGATTTGATATTACAATCTGGAAATATAAAAACAAGGAGAAAGATGTGTTTAATCATTAATGTACCAAACTTTTTATAGAACTGTATCCTCTAGCGGGATGTCGCTCATTGAATTGATAGATTTCTTTAAGCAGCGTGTTCACTTTTTATTGGTCACATTAAGTTTTACGGATGTCTCATTGCACACTCCTGGCATTGTACCATCATGTCTGTTGGGCACTTCACCTTGTCTTACTGTTATTTTATTTTCTTGTTTACAATTATTTTTCTCATAAGTGTCTTATATCCTTCGCTGAAGCATAGAAGTCTCTAGGAGTTAAATTTTTAGTTTGGCACTGGTCATAAATCATCCATTATAATATACTCCATGAACTTTTGCTCTGTTGGTTTTCTACATTCTGAGATAAATATGATTTTCTGATAGCTACACTTTTTTTTTAAGATACCAAGAAGAGTGAAACCACTAAGAAAGCAAGAAAACATGAGGTTTCCTTTTGGAGAAAATACAACAAAGAGAAGCTTAAGTGGAAATAAGCTAAACCTCAGAGACAAAATCCAAAAAGAGGACCAACCATCTTGAAACCATATGGAGGGAGTCTTCAACAACATGTTGTTAGAGAACGACATCACATGCTAGGAAGTCAATGTGTTTGTCAGCATCACTCATGATATATGTTGAGTAATTATCTGAGCTGGTATGTCTTAGATTTTGTCAACAACATATGGATGTACCAAGGGCGAGGTGTGTGTCAAGAGGTCAACTGATGTCAATTGTCTTCAACCATTTGTGGACAAGTGGTCCTTTGGTGAAGCCAATACCTTATAAAGGGCTCTCAGCTCAGCCTCAGTGGAGTTTGCATGTCCAAAAGGAGCAGGGGGAACCATATGGTATCTCTCCACGTAGTCATGGATGACTCCCTGGCCACCCATTGGACCATGGTTCCCTATCAAAAGTGAATTCTAGCCACCCATCAACAGGGGGTTCCCTTTTGTGAGTCTTTCAGCTTTGAATCCACAGTAGCTGCCACAATTTTCCAGTCTCCTCTGACAAGTTGCTGAAGAGGTACCGGACTAGGGGATCTTTCTGACCTGAAAGAGGATGTGGTTTTTCTATACCTGGGTTGAGAAATAGTTCGTGGAGAGTGTTGTAATAAAAGCTAAAATTCTTACTTTTTAACCAGCTTTGTATGAGGGGAAAGATGATTGAAGATCAAACTTGCAATCACAGCTCTTCTTCAAGGCATGAACATTTTCTGGAACCACCTGAATGACAATTTGCTGATTGAAGGCGACTCCAAAGTAGTGATCCCTGGTGCCACTGGAAGAATTTCCATGAGATTGTAGACATTTTTTCTCTTTTTGATTGTTCTTGGAATCTTGTGCCTAAATCAGATTCTTCCTGACCTGATTTCCTAGCTAAGCAAGGAGTCTCCCTCCAGTTGCTCGCTGTGACGGGAGATCTCCTTTCTTAATCCTTTTATTTTGTATGTGGCATTGCCGTGAATGAAATTCACTTTCTTCAAAAAACAAATTTGCAAATTCTGCACTAGTCATCCTGGAATAGTGGATCATCTCTTTCTCTACTTTTCTTTTCCTTGCCAATTTTGGAATGCTTTCGCTCTAGGTTTGGCCTCCAATTGTGTTTCCCCCCTTTTCCTCTCTTCTTCCTTATCCAATCTGTTCCTTGGGGAAAAATAAGTAAAAAGTTTTTGGTTTTTATCTTTGTTTCCATCACATTGGATGTGGAAGGAACATAATAGGACACTTTTTTTAAAATAAGCAAATGGATCTAGGAGGGATCACCAGGGAAACAATGCATTGCATCCTTTTCTAGGATAACAAATTTCATGAGACATCCCTTCTGCCTAGTTCTCTTAATTGGTGAAACTAGAAAGCGGTTCTAAACTCTGTAACTCATATAATTGATAGTCTTATTTCTTGGTCACCTTCTCTTGAAGGTTGTCTAATCCTCAACTTCGACAGCAGTTCTAGACATAATCTTAGTCCGGCTGGTCTCTGTGTGTGTCTGCTGAGGGGAAGGCTGGTCTCTATGTGTCTTGTATAATCCTTATCTATTCTGGTTTATTTGTTCAATGTGACGCCATAGGTGGCAGGCTCAAGAGTTCTCCTATAGAGCCTAAGACTCTTCAATGGTAGAGTTTTCTCTCTTCTTTTGGATGAAGGTGATTCCATAGTGGTCATCACTCAGGAATGAAAGTGCAACCCCGCCTCACCACCTGTTTTTTGACTTCTACAATATTGAGGACATTTGTAGATCCTTGACCGTGGCATGAAACTAAACCCCCTTATGTGCTAACAGTGGGGCAGATTCTTTGGCTAGGGTAAGAGTTATCTGGCTACATCTTGTTGTTGGCAGTTCCCTTCACCTCTGATTGTTTCATATCTTGTTCCTCTTTTATTAGGGGAGATGTAGTATCTTGTTTTTTTGTTTTTTGCTGATTATGTGAGCAACTTCCTTACGTGCTCCTTGCTCTCTCTGGAGCTCCTTTGATGAACTCGCATTCTCTCTTCTTTAGAAAAAGGGTTTTAGATCCTTTGAAATCCTTTTCAGGGATACACTAGAAGCCAAGGTTCACTTATATTTTTATTTTTATTGTTTTGAAATAGAAATTTCATAATTTTAATTAAGGGAAAATCAGTGGGATGTTGTAGTTGATTTAGTTGTCAATTGTTCATGGGTTGGCCCATCTATGATACTGTGATCTACAAGGCCAAGTTGCGAGAGGTTTGATTGCACATGCACTCTACATGCCATGGCCTGGTGAGACTTGCATCCAAGATCTCACTAGAAACTGCCAAATATGGCCATTGAATGCAAGGCGCAAACCCCAATTTTCAGGAGTTAAGAGCGAAAAAATGGATGTCATTTACCTCATTGCACCTTTTTTCTTGCTTAATCTTACTATTACTTTATCACTGTAGGCCATAATATGTGACACAACCAAGGACACAAGGATGACTTACTGTGGTGCACTATTCTGTTATTTTAGCTGGTTTTCAGTTGGAAATCTAGCAGTGCCTCTGAGCATGCCACTTCCCTGGCAATTTTTTTTCTATTTTTATTTATATTTTTTCAATTCTGAGTAGGCTTAATTGTCTAGGTTATTGGACTTACTGGAATTAGGCAAACATGTCTTCAAATCGGCAATTACCTTCCAACTCTATGTCAAGTTTGGATTTGATCAAAGTCTTAAGTGGTCAATATTAGAGTTTTGATCACTGCTTTTTAAGAGTTCTAGTTGATGATCTCCCTCTTAGTTGTAGCAAAAAAGTGGATCTATCACTTATCTTTTATTTTGTGGCTACTTAATTTCTTCCCTATGATCTCATTACAGGACTGAATCAAGGAGTTGGTGGTCTTCCACTTAAGGGTTGGCCGTTAACTGTAAGCACTATTACTCGACCAACTAAAAGTTTGAAGTTACTGCAGAATAATATCTGTCATAAATTACACAGGGAATTGACCAATTACGTCCGAATTTGGGCCCATCTGTTCAGAAGCCATTCCTGCAGACACCAAACCAATTTCAGTTATTGACTCCACAACAGCAACAGCAGATTTTGGCTCAGGCTCATGCACAAGGAAACCTGGGAAATTCACCTAATTATGGTGATATTGATCGAAGATTCCGGGGCTTGCCTCGGAGTGGCTTAAATGGAAAAGAGGGTCGACCTACTGGAAATGATGGATCTATAGGCTCTCCAATTCAGTCTAGTTCACCTAAGATGAGGCAGGATCAGGCAGAATATCTTATGAAGGTTGGTTGTACTAGGGATATCATTCCAAATAACTCATTTTGGCTACTCTTTTATGTGAGTATCTGTAATGGATTAATTTAGACAAAACATTCTTCTTTGTAAAGAAGAATCAATCTTGTTAAGGAATAGTCCCACATGGATTAATGAATGCAAAGATCTTGAGTTTATTACTTAAGAAAGAGGTTTCCTAAGTTGGCTGGTCATTTTGGGATGGGCCTTGGACCCATCTTAACAAATCTGAACAAATACGTTCCTGATTAAAAATGCAATTTCATATTCTAGAGATCTCAAGTTGGTATTGCAACTATACATATTTAACAGGTGGAATTATTTAAAATAAAAGTATGGAATTGAAAAAAGTTAATAATGCTAGTCGTTAGTAACTAAGCTACATTGCAAAACAGTAATGGAGAAAAGAGCAGGGTGGTTGATGGGTTTTGTTACTTATGACTGGTTATGGAGGAAAAGGAACTAGAACAAACGAGGAATGATGAAGAAAGGGGTTAATTACTTCACTTGTGATCATGCATTCCTGGTGAAGTTTCAATTAAACTAATTTGAGATGTTATTTGTTAATAAATAATCTGATTGCATAATAAGTCTCAGAAAAACAGGGTTTCAGTGTGGTGGTACTGTGTAGAGAAGTGGGCAGAAATGCTGATTGATCCTGCAGTTATGCTGTAACCCCAAAAAAATCTGTGTTACCTGTCATAGGTGGAGATGAGATGGAATGAGGAAAGTGTGGGGGGGGCCCTTTGGTCTATTGAAAACAAAGAATTATGGTACAAACAGTTGTAAGTAATTCTAATGCGTGTGACAATTAGGGAGAGAAGAGTAGGGTGGCATGTTTATGGTGATGCTTTTCAGATGGAATCTGTGTTGCTTCTGAGTCTTGAGGGAAAGACTTTTTTGCCCCCCTCTTTACCTTTCTCACTTGCAAAAATTAAAAAAAAGGAAAAAGAAAAGCAACAGTAATGGCATTTGCTCATTTTCCTTGTTTTATGTTTCTTTGTGATGTTTTATTCTATCACCAACTTCTCCATAACTATTTAGTAATTTTTAGGCTGAATATGAGCTTGATTTTGTTTCTCTTACTTCCAAAGTCTTGGGTAAAAATTCTTTGCACTTTATATATTTCTGAGACAATGGGTTTTCAACCAGTTGAAGATGGCTCAAATGCAGCAGTCCTCAACGCAATCGCAGCAGGATCAGATGCAGCAGCAGCAACAACTGCAGCAGGTATGACTTTATCCTGTGCATTAAAAAAAAGAAAAAAGAAAAGAAGTCTGCAAGGAGTAAAAAAAGGTTCAAACATTTGAGTTTTTTCTGGATGATGAGGATTTACTAGGACAAATGTTGTTTTCATTTTGGATTGGTTTTGTGGGTTAGTACCAATTATCCTCTTATTGGCCTATTCTTAATAATAATATTTTTTATCTCGTGGTTATGTTCTATAATTTCAGAATAATAGGAAAAGGAAACAACCTACATCTTCTGGTGCTGCAAATAGCACTGGTACAGGAAATACTGTGGGCCCTTCTAATTCCCCTCCATCAACACCATCCACTCATACACCTGGTGATGGTGCGACCATGCAGGGAAATATGCCACATGTGAACAGTATGCCTCAAGGTTTAATGATGTATGGGCAGGATGGATCTGGAGGACTTGCATCATCTTCAAATCAGCTGGTATGCCTAAGAAAGGATTTTACCTTTTTTTGGTCTGTGTATTACATAAGCTGGAAAAACATATATTCTGTAATTTCTAATTTGATTTCCTTACTACCTGAAATTTCACTTGCAGGAAGATATGGAGCCTTTTGGAGATGTTGGTTCTTTAGATGATAATGTGGAATCTTTTTTGTCACATGATGATGGAGATGCCAGAGATATCTTTGGAACATTAAAAAGAAGCCCTGCTGAGCATAATACAGATTCATCTAAAAGTAAAGTTTTTTCTCTTGACTCAAACTTTTATCATAATTCTCACACAGAGCTGGTTCTTAAATGTTTGATTCAGGTTTTTCCTTTCAAGAATTTGGTTGTATCCGTACCAGCAATAGCAAAGTTGTCTGTTGCCACTTTTCTTCTGATGGAAAACTGTTGGCTAGTGCTGGGCACGAGAAGAAGGTAATCTCATGTGGCTGTTTCTTCAAGGAAAAAGAATACTGGTCCTTAATGCTTGTAAATCTGTAATAGTTTACCTTAGTCTAATTATATTTTTAGATGTAAACTCCTCTTTTGTCTTAGAAGTTGGAATCTGGAAACTGCTTTTTCCATTGTTGTTTGTCATCCAAAAGTTCATTCTTGTTCAATGCCTTTTTTATTTATGACACATAGTATGAAAATTATAGTGTTATGGTCTTGGGTTAAGTACCTATGCCTTCCGCTCCTAATAAGCCGGTCTTTTGGGTAGTGTTGGCTAGGTGCTTAACATTTGGTATCAGACCTAACTCCTTCGTTGCGCATTCGAATCCCGGAGGGGGCGACTACGAAGGGGGCGACCTATGCGGAGGGGGCGACCTTGACGGAGTAGGCCACTGCACGTGCGGAGAGGGCGACCTTGGCGGAGTAGGCCGTCGCTAGAGTGGGCCGTCGTGGACGTCGGCCCGCGAAGGAGGGGTGTGATGTTATGGTCTTGGGTTAAGTACCTATGTCTTCCGTTCCTAATAGGCCAGTCTTTTGGGTAGTATTGGCTAGGTGCTTAACATGATGTTATGGTCTTGGGTTAAGTACCTATATCTTCCGCTCCTAACAGGCCCGTCTTTTGGGTAGTATTGGCTAGGTGCTTAACATTTGGTATCAGAGCGGGCTCCCACGTTGGGCGTTCGAATCCCGGAGGGGGCGACCTAGCGGCCAGATTAAAATTATTGGTAGGCCGTAGGAACTTAACCTGGGTCCGGCCAGTGTCACTAGAGTGGGCCGTCACTAGAGTAGGCCGTCGCTAGAGTGCGCCGCTGTGGACGTTGGCTCGCGAAGGTGGGGTGTGATGTTATGGTCCTGGGTTAAGTACCTATGCCTTTCGCTCCTAACAGGCCGGTCTTTTGGGTAGTATTGGCTAGGTGCTTAACATATAGCCTCTAATCAAAATAACTTTTTAGTAAAGGTCAAATATTAATCTTATTTTAATTTTTTTTCCCTTGCACTAGGAACTTATTCTACCTTCTCTGTTTTTGAATATTTATGTGTATGTATCATGTACTTTCACATGTTGCATACTTCAGATAGTGTTTATAATCTGAAATGGCCAAATTGAAATAAAAGCTTCTGAACAAGAGAGAAAAAGAATAATTTTGAGTGAAGCAAATATTAGAAGACTATCTCAAATAAAAAATTTCTTTTATTTCTTGCCTCTGATGCTATTTAACTTGGCAAATTGTACAAAGCTTGGGATCCTGACAGAAGATGTAGACCAAATTCTATGTATTTGTTTTTGAAGTATCAAATAAATTCTTATATTTTTTTGCAATTTGACAAGGCTGTCCTTTGGAATATGGACACTTTAAAGACTGTGAGCACTCCAGAAGAGCATACTTTGATTATTACAGATGTTCGGTTCAGACCAAATTCAACACAGCTGGCAACATCTTCATTTGACAGATCAGTGCGAATGTGGAATGCAGCAGATGTAATCACTTTTCTCTGTTTCTCATTCTTTAAAGATGTTAAAAACTGTGGTTGTGTAAGTATATGTGTGCACACAAATCTTGTTGCTTGACAATTGGACAGCTGGACTGAGTTGTGTTGCGGATTTGTTCACCCTGTCATAGTTCTTTGAGTCATGATTGGCAAACCTGACTCTGATCCTCAATTAATCAGTTTGAGCCATAAGCTAAATGATGTCTAATTTGAAGCAAAATTTTTGCTAGTTTAAATTGGTGGAGTGAAGAGGACCTCAGTGGTTCTCTATTTGGTTCAACTTCAGATTTTAGATATTAAAGGTCTTTACAATTATGGAGTTTCTGAATGGTGTCTAATTTGAAGCAAAAAATTTACTAGTTTAAACTGGTGGTGTAAAGAGGACCTCAGTGGTTCTCCTTTTGTTCAGGTTCAGATTTAGATATTAAAGGTCTTTACAATTATGCAGTTTCTGAATGGTGTCTAATTTGAAGCAAAAAATTTACTAGTTTAAACTGGTGGTGTAAAGAGGACCTCAGTGGTTCTCCTTTTGTTCAGGTTCAGATTTAGATATTAAAGGTCTTTACAATTATGCAGTTACTGAATGGTGTGTAACTACTAGTTATTTAAAACTAGGTGTTCAGTATGACTCCAGAAATGTGACCATTTTGTCTCTTTGACAGCCGCAGTATTGTTTAGGTGTATTTTCTGGGCATAGTTCGCATGTAATGTCACTTGATTTCCATCCAAAGAAGACAGAGGTTTTCTGTTCGTGTGATGGTAACAGTGAAATCCGCTATTGGAATATTAGCCAATATACATCAACACGTGTTTCTAAGGTTAGTTTCTATATCTCTCACGTAGTTGGCAACACAGTTATTTATTCTTGTGTATTTGAAGTTGTTTTTTGTTCATTATTGTTGTTTTAAATAGCAATTGTGGTTATTTAGGGAGGTACAGCACAAGTAAGATTTCAGCCAAGGATGGGACAGCTTCTTGCTGCAGCATCTGAGAATGTTGTCGCTGTTTTTGACGTTGAACAGGACAGGCAGACTCTAACTCTACAGGTACTGAACATATACATTTGTATCTTGTAGTACAGCCTTGGATATTATATTGCATGTTGATGTTCTTTCTGATGTATTTTGTCGGTCACGAATGACAGGGGCATACAAAAGAGGTGCATTCTGTTTGTTGGGATTTAAATGGAGAGTATCTGGCATCAGTTAGTCAAGACTCTGTGCGAGTGTGGTCGATAGTGACAGGGGAGTGCATACATGAGTTGAGCTCTAGTGGAAACAAATTCCATTCTTGTGTTTTCCATCCAACTTACCCTACTCTCCTCGTTGTTGGAGGTTACCAGGTAATCAGCAATGCTGCTCTTATTGTGATAGTATTATTTGTCACATGAATGATACTATTACTCAATCAACATTGCGTGCTTTATTTTATAGAAGCCTTTTAATACTAGAAGCAAGCAGTTAAAATTTGACTGATTGTTTTAACTATTGTGATGGTTGTGGTGTAGTCTTTGGAATTGTGGAATATAGCAGAGAACAAGAGCATGACAGTCCCTGCGCATGATGGGCTGATCGCAGCACTGGCCCAATCACCAGTCACTGGCATGGTCGCCTCTGCGAGTCACGACAAGTCAGTTAAGCTGTGGAAATGATAGATGTCCGTGCACAGGTGAGATTTGGTTTGGTGAGTTTGTCCGGCACATACGAAAGAGAGAGATATAGGTCCGACACCTTTCTGTTTTATTTTGTGGTGTTTAAATATTGTTAATGCAAAAGGACACCGGAGCTTCCGTTCTCCTTTCATGACTGCCAAACGTTTAACAAATATGTGCAATCACCGAGGCGAGATGAATCTGGGTTGAGGGGTTACTGTGAAGTGTTGGTGAGATGGTGATGACTTCCTATCTGTGCAAATGATTGTTGTTCGTGATGGTTATAAAGAGCGATTGGCTGATGGATTTAGATTTCTGCAAGTCTCCTTATTTGTATTAACTAAATTGCGTGCAGTGCTGGTGGGAACTGCTCATTTACAACTAGATATTGTGATCATAAGGCTACTTCCAAGCTGTTTGGTGGGAACTGCCATGTTTTGGTGCTACCAAAGACCTGTTTAATACAGGTGACGTATAAGCGGAATCTCCAAAATAGTGTACTAAGTGTGGGAGTCTCGATTTGCTTGCCCTGAGCCGAGGGACTTTCACGAAATGGTTAATTTCTCTCTTTGTTAGTGTAGCTTTTAGCTAGCGTTTATAGCCGAGAGTATCTGGCCTAGGCAGATAAATGTTGGAATCCAAATTCTTGTGACCGTGATGACCAATAAAAATGCGAAGATTCTTAATCCTCTAGGTCTATTTGGAACCCAAAAGAGAAAATGAAAATATGATCATTATTATTCTGAAAATAGTTAGTAAATTTTAGGAAATAATAATGGTTTTTTTTTTTTTTTTCATTTTAAGGGGTTACAAAGCCAAAGTGAAGTAATCGTTGTTGTGGCTGCTGTAAATTATCTCTGGGGAGGGCCCAATTTTTACGTAAGGTCAACAGAGAACATCACAATCCAGATATTGTGGTTCAGATGTCGAGAGAACGCTAAGTAGCGTGGGCAGAATGTGACATTTTTCTTTTCTGGTTAGCATGGTTCAGACAAATTCGATTTGTTGAGTTTGTTTCATTTCAAGTAAACATAAAGATGCAAGGAGTGTTCATATAAATTTACTTTCGAAAATCAGAATATATACGACTGAGAATAAAATGGTATGAACAAAACGTTGTAAAATTATGCAGTTAATTTTCGGTGTAACGTAATTAGACCCTTTAATTTAGAATTTAAAATGTACAAGGTGGGAAGTTATCTATTTTTTAAACATTTTGCGTAACCATATGTATATTAGTTAAGTTAAGTAAAGAACAAATAGAAAAAAATTGGTTTTTGATAATAAAATGACTCTTATGGGATTCCTCGTGTTGGCTTGAAGAGGTTGAGTTTTCTCACCGAGTTTAGCTGGCTAATCTCAATGTAATCTTCACTTGACTAGGCATGGATTGTATTAAAAGAAACTTATGGGAGAGCATAGGGCTGAATTGGCACAAGCATTCGGATACTGATAGATCGTCCCATTGATCCAACTTGAGAACTAAAGATATTTGAAATAGAAAACAAAATGTAGGAATTGACTATCCAAATGGTTGATGTAAAGTTCGAAGTCCTCAACGTTGGGGGACCGAACTAAAATGCTGAATGGTGTTAAAGAGTAAGTTGTCTCAAGAAAACCATATGGACAACCATCCAAACAACTAGGTTATCAAAATCCAAGGAAATTCAAAATGAGAATTGGGTTGACCATGTTTAGTGATTAGCAAAATTGGTTGTGACGGCAATGTTCATTAGGGGTGGCATCGAGCCGAGCCGAGCCGATCCGAGTCGAACCCGAACTGCCAATGTTCGAGCCGAGCTTGATTTAAATATTTCGAGCTCGAGCTCGAGGCAAACCTAGGATTGATCCTAAAATTGTTATTGAACTCGAACCTAATAATTTTGTTCGAGCCGAGCTCGTGCTTCAATATTCATTTAAATTTTTTCAAAAAATACAAGTCTCGAGTTCGTGCTCCAATATACATTTAAAACTTTTCAAAAAATACATATCAAATAAATTGTACATAAAATTATACATACATTTTACATAAAATTGGGAATGACCTCTACTTAAAATTGGGCATAAGGATGACATCGAATCCAGTTAAGTTCGAACCTTGTTCAAGCCGATATTGATTTAAATATTTTCAATTTGAGCTCGACCGACCCTAGCCTCGAACCTAAAATTGTAATTGAACTCGAGCCTAATAATTTTAACTGAGTTCGAGATCGAGCTCTAGTTGAGTTTGAGCTTAACCTATATTTAATACTCTATATAAAATATACGTTAAATAAATTATATATAAAATTATGCATGCATTTAAAAAAAGAATGATAGGGGAGGTTCAGGATTGAATTTCAATAATGGATTAGAATGCACCAACAATAATTTTTTTTACTCCAAATGTTGTCTATCTTATTTTGTAATTTTTGAATCTGGCTATAAATTTACTATGGCCTCCTCAGTGCCCGTAGTTGAAAATTTATATTCTAGGAAAAACTAGAAATATTTTTCCTATCATACATATTTCCAAAAAAACTTTTAAATAAAATCCTATTACTATTAGTGGCTTATTAGAAAATTACAAGAAATATTTTAAAATTTTCTTAGTAAAGTTAAATGGACCTCTTATTGCCTCTTCAAGGGAAATAAATAAAAAATAATAATCAATCTAATATATTACTATACTTATCGATAATTTTTTAATCAAATAAAATGTCAAACACGAAATTGCTATGAAAATTACCTCATGCTAAAAGTATTACAGTATCAACTGTCAAATACTTATTAAAAAATTTTCTATATGGTTTTCTAGCCCATCTTGGCAGGAAAATCTTACTTAGAAAATTATATGATTTTTAATAAGAATTTTCAATTAGAAAAATGTTTAAAAAAACATGAGACACTAATAGTCCCTAGAAACTTATTTATACTAAAATGTATTTTCAATTTCAATTTTTTCAATTTCTTTCAATTTTATTTTTTCACTTTATGATCTCACATGTGCGAAATCATCTTTGCACTGGGGGGTGCAGGGAATTATTTCTCCCCTTAACTTAGGTATCTCTGCTTCCACTGGTGGTTTTTCGACGAGATGAGGAACGACGCCAAGGGAACCAGCTGCGCAGGTGAGGAAATTTTGTCAGGGATAATGGCTGTGACGGCAGACGAGGGGGAAGAAATCAAGCGGTGGCCACAGAATCGGCGGCGACGGAAAAGCAGAAGGCGGCGGGTGAGGCAACTGTCTACGGCGACAAAGGTGGCCACAACAGCGGCCGAAGGGGCTCAGCGGTGATGAAGGGAGGAAGAATCAAACCCCCCCCCCCCCCCCCCCACCTCCCACTCTTGCTCCCGCTCTGGTCTCTATTCCCCTGAATCCTGCACCGACTCGTTAAAATTAACGAGCTGGCTTGCAAGCTTTCGAGCCGAACCTTGATTCAACTGAGCTCGGCTCATTAATTTAAATGTGCCGATGCCGGATCTCGAACTCAGCTTGAGATTCGGGTATACCGAATCGAATCGAGCTGGAATCGAGCCGAGCTTGAGCCACTCGCGAGACGGCTCGGTTCGAAGCCACCCCTAATGTTCATTGCCCTCAAAATTTGGACAAAAAGAATGTATAAAGAAATGAGATAGAACTCTACTTTTGAATTCACTGAAAAACATTGTTCAAGTAAACCTAGAGGGGGTGAATAATTTTACTAAGATTTTTAAGTTTTAACAAAACTAATGTAAACACATCCACTACACTAGAATTTTATAGTGGTTCACAATCACTATTTCAAATTACTACTCCACTCACAAGGAATTCTTGTCTTGGGATTAAATGATCCATTATGAAATACCAAATGATATCTACAACTTTGAACCTAATAGGTTCGATTACAACACCTGCCCAAACACTTTGAGACATATGGTCAATAACTCTAGGTATAGGCAGCTAGGTCTAAAAAAGATTTATAAAATTACAAAAAGTCAATTTACTTTAATTAACATAAGAGCAATGATTTCTTGCTTTACAATATGCTCAATAACAGGTAGATATATAATATAATTTTAACAATGTTACACCTAAATTCCTAGGTGAAACTATCAATTTGATTAGCAACACTATAATAGATATTAAATCAATCTTAATCGTTGATAATCATAGTAGAAGTTTTAATTTGAAAAAAAAGCTCGACAAGTATCAATCAAAACTTCCAATGCCAAGATATGCAAAAGTAAATGCAGAAATACTTAACTTAAAACTTGAAGAGACTTTAATGTTAGATCTCAAAATTAAACCCTTCGAAATCACCTAAATATGACAAAGAAGCTTAGGAAATTTCAAGGATAAAGTTCTTGTCAAGGCTAGAAATGACTTGAATATTTATAGGATAAAATCCAAGTTAAAAAAACTAGTCATTACAAAAAAATAATAAAAATAAAAAAATTTATGAAAAATGCTTAATATATTCTGCTAGTGTTGTTTGTTATTTGAAAAGTCACTTACATAATTTGAAGACCTATAGCCAAATTACGACCTCTAGAAGGTCCTAAATTTCTATATTCGCAACTTTGGGTCGAATCGTTTGCTTTGCGGTCGAATCATTTATGCATTAACTAGGGGTGGTAGCGAGTCAAGCTGAGCTCGAACCTACATATGTTCGAGTTAGACTTGATTTAAATACTTTGAACTCTAGCTCGAGTAGAGCTCAACCTCGAGCCTAAAATTGGAATCGAGCTCGAGCCCAATAATTTTAACCGAGTTCAAGCTCAAGCTCGAGTTGGGTTCAGGCTTCAATCTACATTTAAAAATTTGCATAAAATACATGTCAAATAAATTGTACATAAAATTATGCATAAATTTATATAAAATTGGGCATAACCTCTACATAAAATTGTCTATGTTTTTCGCATAAAATTGTTCATAAATACTGCATAATATTATGCCAATGTGACTTATTTAAAAACATGACTTATACACAAAATGTGACTTTTATACACATTTGCCACTCTCTTGAGCCTAGCCAAGTTCGAACATGCATATATTTGCTTTCATTTTTTTTCTCTTACTTGTCTTTTCTTTTCTTTTCTTTTGGGTTCCAAACATACCTAGGAGTCAGACTCTCATTATTTGAATAAGTGATACCTAGATCAATAAACACATTAGTCAGCCAATCGATTTCCCAGATCCAAATTATAATTTTGCCAACTATTTCTGTACATGTAATTTGCCATAAAGTATCAATCCATGCATATTTGCCACTTACATACTACCATACCTTCTAATCATGATTTAAAGTAGAGTTCTTCAATGAGTAGAGAACCAAAAAGTGTATGTCTTTTTCTATTGCTGTCTCCAGCATCTTAGCTATTGGTTCAAATACCAAGAATGGCTTCATGTCCATAAGGAATAAGACCAAATGTATCCATGAGGAAAAGTTATTTCATATATGAGAATTTAAAACTATAGTAGAGACCGAGACTACTTCAAAATCTTCCTTTGTTCCATTTCTAAAATCAATTTACATTCCATTTGACACTATGCAGTAGTCAATAGTTAATATAAAACTATCAACAACATTTCTTCATCTTCCACCTCATTATTTTCACAGGGAGCCTCCATGATTATCTCTCGAAAGCTACTCCCATCCTCTAATTACAAAAGAAAACAAATTGTCAAAATTACCAAGGTAAGAGGAGTGGATTTATTACCTCAGATGCTCGAATCAATAAGAATTATTTACTTCTTTCGGATGATGAACTAGACAACAAACAATCTGTTGCTGCCATCTAATAAACTCATCAACTTTTTTGTTTTTTGGATATGGACAGAGTAATAGTACAACATCCCCGAGTTTAGCAAAACATTGCAACTATAAGCCTGCCACCACCTTCTTCAATTTCATCCACTGTCAATAACACCATAGGGTTTGACATGCCCAACCCCTTGAGGGAAAAACCTCGCGAAAGGGAGCCCATCCTGGTTATGAAAAACCTGAGTCTCGTCTGCCTCCAACCATAGATTGTAGCCTCCGGAAAACTGAAACCTATCAGCCAAAGCCTTCAACTACTCGACGGCTTTGATGGAAAAAAAAGTTGGGGCTTGCTCAACAACCTCCCACAGTCGCTCACGGCCCTGGCCCATTGGAGGGCTGATCTTATCCTTGCCCTGTCACCCGGGCATTGTAGTGTGTTGGAATATTTGTTTGTATCGACCGGGCTAGTCCTTGTATAAGATCCATGAGGTTGCTTTTCTAAAAGGTTCGAGCCTTGTAGAGCACTGGTTTCAACATGGTATTAGAGTAGGTTGGTCCCGTGTTCGAGTCCTACTCCCACCAAATTTGTCCTGGGTTTTTCCGGTGAATTTGTCCCAAGGTTTGTTGAATTTGTCCATGGTTTTGAATTTGTCTATAGGTTTTTCCCGTGCGGGGGAGTGTTGGAATATTTGTTTGTATCGACCAGGTCAGTCCTTGTATAAAATCCGTGGGGTTGCTTTCCTAAAAGGTTCGAGCCTTTTAGCGCACTGGTTTCAACATAGTGAAGAAAGAATGTTTGGGGGACTTGGGAGAACATGATTTTTGTCCCCACAAACTTTTGAGGGAAGATCAGATTTGGAGGAGGAGAGGTGGAGTCGTGGCATGGGTGCCCTATCCTCTTACCTCGACAAAATGCTCTTCCGGAATCAGACTTGCTCGAAGACCCAAAGAGAAGGCTGAATAAATCTCAATCTTGGCTCCTGCACTCCCCCACTCCTGCTGGTTTAAGTAAATGAGTGGGTTCGTGAGCTAGTGAACCGAACCATTGTGATTTCAATTTTGGCTTGTTTACTTAAACGAATCAAAAGCCGATCTCGAATTTGATCTGAGATCAGAAAAAATTGAACCTAACCAAGCCAATGCAAAGCCGAGCTTGAGCTACTAGTGAACCGGCTCGGTTCGATGCCACCCCTAGCTCCAACGGCTCTTTTGAGGGTTGAATCCTCTATTTGACTCAAATCCTGTCTTTTTTCTTCTATAAGGATTGACTCCTTTTTGTTTGGTAACTTCAATTTGGGGTAAATCCTCTTGATGTAGTTGACTCCTATATAATGTATTTTCTTACTAGGGTCAACTCCTTAAACATCCTAAACTTACTATAACTTGGGTTCAATTCCTTGTTCCTTTCAGTTGATGGTATAGGGTCAGATCCTTCCTTATGGGGCCAATTCCTTTCTTTGATTCAATAGAAGCTTGATTTGAAAATGAGTTTTTCCTTGCTCGACTTATTGCTTGTGTGCTTGACTTCACTTCCTTCCAGCCGTTGCTTGTAATGCCTTTCAAATTCATTTTCCTACTTGTTTGATATGTGTTCAACTACAGTAGTATGTGCTGCTATGATGTGGAGTCGACTCATTTTGTATATTTTCAATTTGAAACCGATGTGTTCACATTTAGAGAGAAATCATCAAATGTCTATGTTTGTCAGCATCAAATTTGATACTTAGAGAAGTCTTTGAGCTTTTTCTTCCTCAATCACAAAATTTCATTTGAAGTTTGAAGATGAATGAAAAATAGAAAATTGCCTAAATAAGGCAAATACCCTAGAGAAGAGATGATGAAAGGGAAAACCTCGGAGGATGAAAATTAAGTTTTAGGGGAAGACCTAGTATATTTAGGTGAAAGTGGAGCCATTGACAACTCAGTTTTATGTTGGAATTTGTAGGAAGAAATTAATGGGACAAAGTTGGGGTTTTCTGACCATGCTCCCTTATGTATAATGGAAAAAATTATCAAAATTACATCCATATCCTTGCAATTCGTAAACCCTAGGAGCCTAGTTTCTAAGGGAAAAAAAATACTTTCCATAAAATTAAGTATGATCTAATTATATCTGCCAATACTCTTTCTCCCCCTTAGTTGGATGTCCTTTATTACTGGTCACATAAAAATTTCAACTAAAACTTATGGAGTTCTTCATAATAAGTTGTATCACCTACCTCATACTCTATATTTCTCTTTTTATTTATCCCCCTCAAGTTGGGGATTACTCTTTCTTTTCTCGAGAGGCCCAACTTTCAAAAAAAAAAAAAAAAAAAAGAGAAAAAAATCACTCCTAGACGAATGACAAGGCTAATACACCAATCAAAAAGGTCTAACTCTGAAAAAAACTCTGCTCAATTTTACAGTTGGACAAGCTCAATTTTTGGGTATGGAAAAAGTGACTAGTCACTATTTAAGGGTAGCTCAAAAGAAATCACTGCTTAGGTAAATAAAAAGACTTAACTCGCATTGAATGTTGGACACACTTTTGTCCTGCATTAATAAGTCTATAGGCACTGCTCCTAAGTGATAAAAATTAAATATTGAATTTATGAAAAAGAGAAATACTTCATTGCCTTATTATAATCAGAGTACATGAAACTCTATTTATAATAGAGGAAGGTAGTAGAGTCCAATTACAATAAAACTACCTTGTCACAATTACACCCAAACTCTAAACACTTAAAGATAAGTCCTAACATAATTAAATAACTCAATATAAATAGAAGATTAACATGACTAAAACACCTTTAAACTGAAACTGTTCTATGGGTCCATATCTTATGGGCTTGGGCCCATCTTCCAACATTCATAGATATGTGGGCCTTCCTTGGTCGTGTGGACTTGGGCCAACTTCTGTGGGTTCATATCATATGGGCTTAGACCCATCTTCCATCACTCTTAGGTATGTGGGCCTTCCTTGGTCGTTTGGGATTGGGCCCTCTTCCAATATTAAAGATAATAACTTGAAGATATACTATAGAGTAATCAGAAGAAGGGAAGAAATTTTCAGATCAATTAATTGATCAGGTATACAATATTTATAGAATTACACCACAGTTTGTACCTTTTACAACTCTTCAGCTAGGTACCATAGCTGGATACAAATTTCAATTTGAGTCAGTCTCTATTTCAATCACCATTTAACTTTATCTCTATCAAGCCCCACAAGGTGGATCTCCAAGAGGAGAGTCCAATCTTGGTCTTCAAGAAGAGGAAGCGTGTTCGTGGAAGCGATTTGATGAGAGTATTTGCTAACTGATCAGGAGAGGAGACATGAGTAACTTGAAGAGCACCACTCATAACTTGTTCTCAAACGTAGTGGTAATCCAAAGCTACTTGTTTCATGCGCGAGTGAAATACTGGATTGGAGTACAAATTTATAGCACCAACATTGTTACAATAAAGCATTGGTTGTTGCGAAAGAGAAACAACAAGTTCAGTGAGAATAGAGCAGATCCAACGGATCTCAATTGTAGTGGTTGAAATAAATCAATATTCCGACACAGTAGAGGATCGAGCCACAATCTGTTGCTTCGTATAACTCCAAGAGGTAGGATTGCAACCTAGGTAAACAAGATAGGCACCTGTGGAAGTGAAATCATCCTTGTTTCCTGCCTAGTCAGCATCAAAGAGTGCATGGAGAGACAAAGAAGATTGTTGATGTAGTACAATACTATAATCTAGAGTCCCACAAAGATAGCCCAATAATCGTTTGACAACATCTTAGTGGTCAGTAGTAGGAAAATGCCTGGGATAACCTATTCACCATATAAACAATGTCGGGGTTAGTAAGAGATAGAAATTGCAAACTACCAACAACAATCCAATATTCAGATGCGTCGGAGAGTGTTGTTCCAAATTGGAGTGTGAGTGTAGTTGACATGGCAAGGGGTGTAGATATAGGTTTTGCATTAGTCATGCTTGTGAGAGTAAGTAGATTTGAGATATACCAGCATTGAGACAGAAGTAATCCTTGAGATTGCGACATGACTTCAATTACAAGAAAGTAAGTCAAGGAGCCAAGATCCTTGAGTGAAAATCTCTGAGCTAGAAGGTGAATGAAAATTGCCATAGCTTGATCATTGTCTTCTATAATAATAATTTCATCCACATAGACCAGAATATACAACACATCACTACCTGTACGAAGGATAAATAGAGAGGAGTCTGCATGAGAGTTGGTGAAGCAAAAAGTGATGAGAAACTGGCACAACTCATGATATCAAGTACGAGGAGCTTGTCTGAGACCGTAGATAGCCTTGCGAAGTTTGTAGACATGATGCCATAAAATCATCCTCATATAGATGTTATGGACTCAATAGCACACCGAGTCACTCAGAGGAGGAGACAATGACTCACCAAGTCATCTAATTTTACTTTTATTACTTATGTTGCTTTTAATTTCGAATTTGATTGATTATGTAATAAGACTTGAAGGTAGGGGTATAGTTGGGATTTTTAAATTTAACCCTAACCTATCTTGGCGTGAATGACCCTATTTAAAGGGTAAGGAATGAGAAATAAGGTAAGTTCGGATTTAGAGTAAAATAGAGTAATTAGGTTCTTGCTAGGTTCCCTATCCTAGGGTTCTTAGCTTGAACTATCCTTGGTGGTTTGCTACATCCATTGGGGAGTCTTTGAGGAGATCCTGGAAGGAAAAGGAGGAGGAATCAACCTTCTCTTCTATGCTGCAATAGCCATCCATCTCTTCCATGAACCAGTAGTGAGGGTAGGAGGATTTTCGTGAGCCTTAGCATCAAGAAAGGGATTTTCGAGTTGCTGATTGAAGGAGGTCTTCAAGAGGTATTTTTATCTATCTTTTTCGAGTTTAGAAGAGCTAGAGACTGCCCTCTTTACATTCAACATTGGTAGTTGCATGAATTCAGAAACCCTACTCATTGACGTGAGGTATAAAGTGGGGTTTCAAAATTGGATCCTTAAAACAGTCTCTTGATTGAATTGGTGCATCTATAATTGAGAAAAGGAAAATCCTTTTCAATTATAACGTGTGAGGAAAGAAAAAGAGAATTTCTTTTCACAAAAACGTGTTAAGAAACCCTCTAACAGTGCTGGATCCTTATTTGACTCGCCAAGTTACTAGATTCATGGCTAGGGACCATAACAATAGGGTACCTTGGAGAAACGAATTATATACATCAAGTTTTTGAAATTACCATCCACAACTTACTACAAAGCTAAGAACAATGCGAATAGTGGTAAGCTTGACAAAGGGACTAAAGGTTTCATGATAATCAACACTGAGGCATTGGTGAAACCCTTTGGCAACTAAGCGAGCCTTGTAGATGTGAATAGAGCCATCAAAAAGATATTTAGTACGAAAAAATTCGATTTGCAACCAACCAAATTCTAAGAGGAATCTAAGGACAACTTCCCATGTCCCATTCCGAACAAGAGCATCATATTCATCAGACATAGCCTGACACCATTTGAGATATGTGAGAGCTCGAGAAATAGTTGTTGGTTCACGATTGGTAGATACAGGAAGTTGGGCCATGAGGTTTAGTTTTTGGATGGGCTTATAAATGTTGTTTTTGGATCTAGTGACAGTAACACGGGGAGTGGATGAAGTAGGTATGGATGATGGGTGTGGGTTGTCTGGTGGTTGAGTGTGGTTAAGTGAGAGGTCATGAATGAAGCTTGTAGAGGGTGTAGGGATCGAAGCTGCGGTGGATGTACCGGTAACTAGAAGTAAGGACACAAATGAACACCAGTGGGAGAGTGTGTCAGACAAAGGACAATCGAGGTGAGACTGAAGTGAAGAGAAGGAGAAGATAGAAACATGATGCGATACATAAAGAGGAGAGGTAGGGGGTTCAAGAAATAAATAGGCACTTTGAGTGGTAGAGTACCCAAGAAAGACACAAGGAGAGGAACATGGAGTGAGTTTGTGGGAGGAGTATGGCCCGAGCCACGAATAATAGAGACAACCAAAATTGCGGAGTTTAGAGTAGTTAGAAGGAGTGAAAAAAAGTTTGGCATATGGTGAAAGAAGATTAAGCGTGGGAGTAGGTAGATGGTTGATGAGATAGATAGTAGTGGAGAAGACATGTGACCAGTAAGATAGAGGTATGGAGGCATGAGAAAGAAGAAACTGACCTATTTCAACAACATCACAATTTTTGTTTGGAATACCCATTGTGTTCAGGTGCATATGGAAGGGATGTGAGATAAGAGATGCCATTGGTCTCCAGAAAAGAGGACATCGCTTTATATCCCCCACTACATTATTAGAATAGAGGACATATGATTTTTGTTTGAAAAGGTAAAACCAAATATATTTGTAAAGTGATTGCCAAAAATAACATAATATTTGAAGTCATCAATAGAATAAATAGGAGAGGTCGAGACATTTGAGAATATAATGTCAAGAGGGAAAGGAGACAAGGGTGGAGTGGGAGAATAGTAATTTGTGACTTTTATTTCATTGCCAAGAATTACAACTAAAATTAAAATTCAGAGGGTGCGATAAATCTAATTGAAAGTTGGACAAGATGTGCCTAAGAATCGTATACGATGGATGACCTAAGCGATGATGCCACATTGACTAAGTGGTCTTGACACTGGAGAAAGTGATTATTGACGAAGACTGGACTAAGGACGATGGCCACTCGTACTCACCATCCTTAGTTCAACCCTGCAAAAGTATTGTCCTTGTGCAAAGATCCTTCACACTAAAAGAAGTAGGTAAGAATTCAATGGAAGTATTATTAGATTTACAAAATTGAGAAATAAAAATAAGATTCTTTTGCATAGTAGGAGCACAAAGAAAATTATTTAAGGAAAATGTGCGTGAGGGTGTAGAGAGAGATTTGTAACCAGTTTGAATAATAGGAAGACCCGTGCCATCACCAATCATAATGTCGTCAGTAGGGGTCGCATCAAACCAAGCCGGTTCACGAACAGCTTGGTTTCAACTCGGTTTGATTCGATTTATCTGGATCTCGAACCGAGTTCAAGATCCAGATAAGGCTCGTTTGTGTTAACGAGCCGAGCTTGACCGAACCAATGTTCGGTTTGAAAGCTCGCTAGCCAGCTCGTTAACGGACTAAGTCGTGAGCTGGGGGGTACTTTCTCCCCTTGTCACCGCTGAGCCCCTCCTGTCCACTGCTGTCGCTGTTGACAACTGCTCATTGACCGCCTCTATCATTGTCGGTTCGATTTCTTCCTCCCCTTGTCTACCTTCACCTCTATTTCTGTCGCCGCCGCTTCTATCACTGCTGCTTCTGTCGCCACCACCTCCGTCGCAGCCGTCATCCCCGACAGCAAGTGCTCACCAGCGCCGCTAACCCCCTTCCCTCTGTGTCATCTCAACGGAAAACCAAAACCAGAGATACCAAAGTTAAGGGGATCCCTCCCCTGCGCGAAGACGATTTCGCACATGCGACTTTCGCTAGTGCCATTTCGCACGTGCGATCAAAAAGTGAAAAAAAAAACTTTTTCTTAAATTATCCTTCTTCATGTCTCTTAAAGAAATTGAAAATACATTTTAGTAGAAATATTTTTCTAGGGACTATTAGTGCTTCATTTTTTTGTTAACATTTTTAAATTGAAAATTCTTATTAAAAAAATAATATAATTTTCTAAGTAAGATTTTCCTACCAAGATGGGCTAGAAAACCGTATAAAAATTTTTTGAATAAGTATTTGACAGTTGATGCTGTAATACTTTTAGCATGAGACAATTTTCATAGCAATTTTGTGTTTGATATTTTATTTATTTAAAAATTTATTGATAGGTATAGAAATATATTAGATTGATTATTAATTTTTATTTATTTCCCTAGAAGAGGCAATAAGAGGTCCATTTAATTTTCCTAAGAAAATTTTAAAATATTTCTTGTAATTTTCTAATAAGTCACTAATAGTAATAGAATTTTATTTAAAAGTTTTTTTGCTGGAAATATATATCATAGGAAAAACATTTCTAGTTTTTCCTAGAATATAAATTTTCAACCAAGGGCACTAAGGAGGCCATAGTAAATTTATGGCCAGATTCAAAAATTACAAAATAAGGTAGACAACATTTGGGGTAAAAAAAGTTTAATATTGGTGTGTTTTAATCCATTATTGAAATTCAATCCCGAACCTCCCCTATCATTCTCTTTTTTTTAAAATGTATGCATAATTTTTGTTGGATTTAGGGTCCCTTTTCAATAATTCCGAGCAAGAGAAAGAAGAAAGAAAAAAAAGAAAAGGGAAGAAGAGCTCTCGGGTAGAGAGAAAAAAAATAAAAGAGCAAAGAGAGGTTGCACCAAGCAAAGGGAGAGAGAGAGAGAGAGAGAGTAACTCGAGAATGAGATGTGTAACTTGATTAATTACGAATTACAACACCTCTATTTATAGTAGAGGAGGATGTAGAGTCCTTATACAATTAGCATTTCAATCCTAAATACATTCCAACTCTAACTCTCGAAGATAAGTCTATTTAAACCAAACTACTAGAAGCATAATATGAGTTGAACTAGAACTCTAACTAGAACTCTTGCTTTCTTCACGTGACTATAGGGAAGAAGGCCACCTCGTAGCCTTATCCTTGTGGGTCCCTCGTGATCCTCCACCTCATCTTGATAAGGTTGACAGTTTGTGAGATATTTGTGGGTCCCACTTGATCTTCAAGTCTTCTAACTCAATTTTGCTTGTGTTTCTTGATTCCTTAACTCGTGCTTGCTTGGGTGAGGATTCTTCTTTGTGTCCCACGTCCTCATGGTGGGTCCCACAAGCTCGAGCACCATGGTAGGTCCCACATTGTAACACTCCCCCTAAAGCTGGGGGTGAGAAGACATCATAAATGCCCTGCTTGCTACATATGGTAGACATAATCTTGTGAGTGACCCGCTTGGTGAGAATGTCTGAAACTTGATTTTGTGATGATATATGCTTCAGAGATAAAAACCAACTTGGAACTTTTCTCGTATAAAATGGCAATTCACTTTAATGTGCTTTGTCCTTTCTTGGAAGATTGGATTCGATGTAATGTGTATTGCTGCTTAATTGTCACAATATAGATCTATTGGAACTTCATTTTAGAATCCCAACTCAGTGAGAAGAGATCTTATCTATATGATTTCACTAACAGTGTGTGCCATGGCTCTGTATTATGCTTCAGCACTCGACCGTGCTACTATATTTTGCTTTTTGCTTTTCCATGTAACCAGATTTCCTCCAACCATCGTACAAAATCCTGAAGTAGATTTTCTATCATCTGGGGATCCAGCCCAGTCTGCATCTGAGAATCCTTCGATGTTGAAGTGACCATGATTTTTATATAGAAGCCCCCTTCCAAGAGCTCCTTTCAGATATCGTAGTATTCTTTCAAGTGTTTGCCAATGACTAAGTTGTGGCTTGTGCATGTATTGACTTACTACACTTATTGCGTATGAAATATCTGGCCTTGTTACACATAGGTAAATAAGTCATCCCACTAGTCTTTGATATTTTCCAATATCTACATCTTCTCCAGTGCCTCCACATAATTTTTTATTTACATCCATTGGAGTGTCTGCTGGTTTGCATCTCATCATTCCTGTTTCTTCTAGTAGATCAAGAACATACTTCCTTTGGGATAGAACAATCCCATGTTTGGATTGTAACACTTCAATACCCAAGAAATATTTGAGTAATCCAAGATCCTTCATCTTGAATTCTGCACATATTTTCTCCTTTGTTTTCTAAATGCCCTCAGAATCGCTTCCAGTTAAAATAATATCATCAACATATACATCTAGAATCACCTTACCTCTCACTTTATTTTTAATAAATATCGAGTGATCTGCAGAGCATCTGTGAAAGCTGGTCCGTCTAATGGCTTGACTAAATTTCTCAAACCATGCCCGAGAGGATTGCTTTAGACCATATAGAGATTTTTTAAGGCGGCATACGGACTCTTCCTCAACCACATACCCAGGTGGTTGTTGCATATAAATTTCTTCTTTAATATCACAATTTAGAAATGCATTTTTTACATCCAGTTGATATATTGGCCATGATGAATTGGCTGTCAGAGATAATAAGATACGTAACGAGTTCATTTTTGCCACAGGAGAGAAGTTTTCTTCATAATCAATTCCATAGCACTGACCATAACCTTTTGCAACCAGTCGGGCCTTCAGTCATGCAATAGACCCATCCAGATTGTGTTTGATAGTATAAACCCACTTGCAACCAACGAGTTTTTTATCTGTGGGAAGAGGAACCAATATCCATGTATGATTGTCATTAAGTGTCTTCATTTCTTCATCCATTGTTGCCTTCCACCCTGGATGTTGTAGAGCCTCCTGATATGACTGTGGAACCGATATGGAGGAAATAGAAGAAAGAAACTGACAACATAAAGGTGAGAGGCGATGATGAGACACAAAATTGGAAATAGGATGCCAAGTAGAAGGTTGAGTGCATGATCGAGGTTCTTTCCGTATAGCAATAGGGCGAGTATCATATTGAGGACCAAAAATAACTGGTGATGAAAGACTTACCTCTAGTGGATCTGTTAACTCGGTAGGTGTGGTGTCAGCACTTGCTTTGAGGGTTGAATGATCTCTGTATCATGAGGCACAACCAGTCTAGGGGAACTTGGTACTGAGGATAGACCAGGAGGAGCGCTATCAGAATAATATGAAGAGTCTTCAAAAAATGTTACATCCCTGGACACAAATGAACATTAGCGAACACCCTGATAACCCAAATGTGTTCCTTAGTGTGTTTTGAATCTAATATGACTCATACTTCTTATAACACTTGGTGGATTGATTCTGGTACTACAATCCATGTTGCAACCACCATGCAGGGTTTTTTGAACCAAGGAAAACCGAAGGCAAGTGAATGCTCCATCTATTCATGAAACAAGATGGGTTCACATGTGGAAGCAGTTGGAACTTTCAAACTTGCCCTAAATACTGGCTTTGTCTTAGACCTTGAAAGGACATTCTATGTTCCATCTTTTTCTACAAACCTTATCTCAATTTCTAGACTTTCACCTTTTGGATTCAGTTTTAATTTCCTTGAAAATTCCCTTCAATTGTATAAAGACCATGTTTTTGTTGGAAATAGCATTTTGGAAGAACGATTGTTCAAAATTATTTTAAACCCTACATTTGATTGCAAGCTTATTATTGTGCATTGTATTAATGTTGACATTAAGAGAAGTGTTATAAATAAGAAATCCTCCATGTTGTGGCATAGGAGATTAGGTCATATCTCCATTGATAGAATTAAAAGATTAGTTAATGATGGAGTTCTTGAGACTCTTGATTTTACTGATTTTAGTACCTGTGTGGATTGCTTTAAAAGAAAGCAAACCAACAAGTACAAGAAATGTGCCAGGAGGACTGCTGATGTCTTAGAAATCAAGTCCTTATGATGCATGTTTCAATGGTCAGATATATTTTATTACCTTTATTGATGACCATACACATTATATGTATCTCTATCTACTTTATGATAGAAGTGAAGCACTAGATGCTTTTAAGGTCTATAAAGCAAAAGTAGAAAAATAATTAAGCAAACAAATCAAAATCGTGAGGTCAGATAGAGGTGGTGAATATTATGAAAGGTACACTGAAAGAGGACAATTGCCTGGTCCTTTTGCAAGGTTTCTTGTGGAACAAGGTATTGTACCACAATACAAAATACTTGGCTCACCGTCTCAATATGGTGTAGCTATGGTATCAGAGCTCCCCTCTCTGATATGGCGACATTTCTTGAAGAGTCACACTCTGCGTACGCTATTCTGTGTCTGTTCTCGAGCCTCTTTGGAGAGCCGTTGGCCGTCGGCGAAGGGTCGATAGTGGAAGCCGAGTGTCCCCTCTGTGCATGGCTGGAGGTTGAAGACGACCCTCAATGAGCAGAAATAATTTTTGTTTTTTTTTTGAAACTTAGGTAAGTAAGTTTCATTTAAATAACGAGTCGACTCGTATCGATTGCACAAGATTGGGCTAGTTGAGACGAGTTGGATTGGTTGATGTGAATTGGACATTAAGGGTCAAATCGGGCGATTCAGGTCGACTCAAAAGGAGTGAGTTGGCTCGCCCCTTCCAACTCGTTGAAGCGAGTCGCCCAAGTGAAGAACGAGCTGACTCGGTTCTCAAAATCAATTTTGTGCCAACGGGAATTCGGACCAACGCGCTGGAAATAAGTTCTGGCATTCGTAACCACTAAGTCCAAGTAGCTTTAAGTGTTATTGTTGCATACACATAAAATATATATTTTAATTGATGTAATCTATTTTTATGCAATTTTAATAATTGTGCAAAATTTATTTAGGTTTTATGCATACCTCTGTTTTTTATGCATATTTTATATTGACCTAAATCTAAGGATTATTAATTGACATTCATTTTAGTAAATTATTTTTATGTCATATTTTGGGTTTACATTTGCATAATTGAGTAATTACCACAACATTCTTAATTATGCAAATGTCTAGTGACATTAAGTTTAGTCACATGAAGTTAATGACATAAAAAATTGTGATTCATCATGGAGATGTAATAATTTAACCCCACACGGTAAATATTATATTTAAGTGATCAATCAGGATGGGAAAGAAATATTAAAAAAAAAATTCTAGTCGCCCACGGGCCTAGAATATTCCTTTACACACAAACTTTTAGGTCCCATCACAAAGAGACATAAATCGCATATGTGTTATAATCTAAGCCCATAGAAAAGATTATAATGACACGCTGATTTATTTGTTTGGATTATTGACATGGTTAAATATTCAAAAAATTTAGCTTCATTACCTGTTAAGTAAGCTTGTTGTCTACTTTTTGTAGCTCTTCAAACTTTGTCTGTCCTAACCTTTGATTCCTCTATTGTTCCCCTAAATGGAGAAAATTATATTGAGTGGGTGGAAAAACTTCTTCTGTTATTAGGGTGCATGGATCTTGACTTGGCACTTAGAGTGGATGAACCTCCGAAACCCACGGAATCCAGTACCCAAATTAAGAAAATATCATTTGAACTTTGGGAGAGATCTAATCGATTAAGTTTGATGTTTATTAAGTCACATATTGGGAAGAGTATTCGTGGATCTATTCCTGAATGTGCCAAAGCCAAGGAATATCTTCAAGGTATTCAGGAACAGTTTGAGACTTTCGATAAGGCCTTAGCAAGCATCCCGATTAGGGGTGGCATCGAGCCGAGCTGAGCCCGAACCTGCCTATGTTCTAGCCGAGCTTAATTTAAATATTTCGAACTCGAGCTGGAGTCGAGCCTAGGCTCGAGCCTAAAATTTTTATCAAGCTCGAGCCTAATAATTTTAACAGAGTTCAAGCCGAGCTCGAGCCTAATAATTTTAACCAAGTTCGAGCTGAGCTCGAGCTTCAACATACATTTTAAAACTTTTCAAAAAATACATGTTAAATAAATAGACTATAAAATTATGCATACATTTTACATAAAATTGGGAATGACCTCTACTTCAAATTGGGCATAAGGGTGGCATCGAATCCAGCTGAGTTCGGACCTTGTTCAAGTCGAGCTTGATTTAATTATTTTGAACTCGAGCTTGAGCCGACCCTAGCCTCGAACCTAAAATTGTAGTCAAACTCGAGCCAAATAATTTTAATTGAGTTCGAGTTCGAGCTTAACCTAAATTTAATACTCTATATAAAATATATGTCAAATAACCCCCCCCCCCCCCCCCCCCCCCCCCCCCCCCCCCCCCCCAGCAGATCGAGCTTGTCCTCAAGCTCGGAAGCTGGGTAGACCTGGTGGAAGTTGTTGAGCCGCTCCCATGCTGCGTAGTTGTGGCCGATTGCAGCCCAGTAATGGCATGCAGGGATATGTCCGGTGGTTCTTCCTCTATCATATCCTCTATCACCTCAATATCCTCATCTTCAACCTTATCGATCAAAAACAATCTTTTGCACTGATGCCCAGCTCAATATGGTTTATCACAGTTGTAACACAGATTCTTAGCCTGCCATTCCGCCATCTTAGCACTTGTTTATTTTTTTATATAGGGAGGTGTAGGATGACTAGATCTCGGATCCCTTGTCAAAGTAATACCTGGGTTGTTTCTCGGAGTAATGTGCTCCCCTTGCCCTGTGGATGGAGCGCTCCGCTCCCCTAACCATGTAGGTCGTCTGTGCAGTGCCTTCTGTCACAGTTCTAAAGCACGAGCTATATTCATAGCGTTGGATAAGTTAACAGGTGTATACAACTCCACCTCAAGCTTTAACGCCTTAGTCAGGCCTGTTGTAAGTAGCGCAACTTGCTGATCCACTTGTACCATACTGCTGACTCGTGCTAATTTTTCCTGGAACAGTTTTTGATATTGCTCCACGGCCCCAGTTTGGCGTAACAAAACCAAATCTCCCAAAGGGTTGTTGTAAGTCGGAGGACCAAAATGGAGAGAGCACAGTCGCTTAAATTCATCCCAATCTACCACGTCGCTATCAACCTCAACTAGCTGGTACCAAAGTTGTGCTTCCCCTAGTAAGTAAAAAAAAGCCACATTGACTCAGTCATAGGCAAGGACTCGTTGATGGCTAAAATTTTTTTCGCACCGATACAACCATATCAAAGGGTCTTCTAATCCATTATAAGTAGGGAATTCCATTTTAGTATACCTTGGAACAGTGCCTCCCCCCTGGTAGAAGTGTCCTCTCGGAATGAGGGGTCCTTGCTGTCCCGAGAAACTCGAGCGCCTAAGAAATTCATCTCCCCCTCTGTTATACGAATGGTCCCCTCCTCTCTGATCTGGAATGAGAGGTACATTGCCTCCCCTCTGGTTGAGGTGTCCCCCCAGAATGAAGGGTCCTTGATGACCCGAGAAACTCGTGTGTCTAGTAAACTCATCTCCCCTTCTGATCTGTGAATGGTCCCCCGGGATTAGGTTCTTGCCAGTACTTAGACCAGTCTCCATGCTATCCATCCTTCCTTTCAAGGTTTCCAAACTGAGAGTGAACTTCTCCTCCAATGCAGCAAATTTCTTGCCAATAGTCAGACCAGTCTCCATGCTATCCATCCTTCCCTTCAAGGTCTCCATATCGATATCAATTTTGGAGAACCTCTCTAGGACTGTATCAAATTTTCTTTCAAACAATTCAAAGTATTCATTGGTGCTTCTCTCTACTGGGTTACCCTGCTCTGATACATAGTGTTAAGCACTTAGCCAATACTACCCAAAAGACCGGCCTGTTAAGAGCGGAAGACATAGGTACATAACCTAGGACCATAACACACTTCACAAGGTGGCATGGTGAAGCAAGAGAATCACCAATGACATCAATTAATTATAATGAAGTGAAGGTTGTGCTATTGGTGTATTTGATCAGAGGCTCACTTGCTATGAAATGATCAAAGGTAACACCGTAAAATTATCAAACATTTTTTTTGTTTATTATGTATTCTTTGATGTGATAGAAATAATTTATTTATTTATTTTGTTTCTTTTTATAGATTTTCAAGTTGAAAGTTTGCTTTTTGTCATGTCGATAGTGGGGGTCCGCAACTACTTTGATTAGCTCATGCAGTTTAAGGTACTAAGAGGTAGAAAACATAAATGTTCTTATTTAGTTATCCCTTTTTTATTTGTGATCTTCCATTGATTTATGTCTGATAGGCATTTTGTACTATTTAATAGCTGATCATCCTGATAGAGGTATTTGAGTATTCAAATATATGAAAAAGAGTGATAAAATTTTTTTTTATATTTTTTCTTCGTTTCCTTTTTTTTTTCTTTTCGCTGATCTTTAATTTCATTTGATCTACCCATCTACTTAACGTTTTATCTAATAAAAAGAATTTTATAGACTATTGTCCATATTTTTTTATTTTTTAATAAAAATTTCTCATTGTGATTCTTTTATTTGGTATTGTCATTATGTAGGAGGTACCTATGGGAATAATTCAGGATTTGCCGGTGGCCACTCTAACAACCACATTTTTGTTTATTAGATATTTGTGTGTATGCAATTTAGTTTCTTGCATGCACAAAGTATTAGGATTGAGTATAAACAGATGGGTGAAGGAGTGCAAAATTATCGTTGTCACTTTTGTATGGATTATCTTTGTAATTCTGGCCTTTGCCATGTCAGGTGCGCTTGCTTGGCAGGTCAAACAACTCAAGAAAATTTTAGTTTTTTGGTGAGAGGAGATCACACGAGGCAGTCTCACCCGGGTTCTCCTCTCATGTAGTGTCTTGTGTCTGGAATGGCCGATGTCCTGGGGAAGTTTCTTCTTTTTTCAATTGTATCTTCCATAGAAGGTGTAAATTGTAAACAATTAGAAGCAACATGAAGCATCTCTGCCGAAATAGTGTCACTTCACAAGGTGGCATGGTGAAGCAAAAGAATCACCAAGGACATTAGTTAATTATAATGAAGTGAAGGTTGTGCTATTGGAGTAATTGATCAGAGGATCACTTGCTATGAAATGAACAAAGGTAAACCGTAAAATTATCAAACATTTTTTTGTTTATTATGAATTCTTTGATGTGATAGAAATAATTTATTTATTTATTTTGTTTCGTTTTATAGATTTTCCTGTTGAAAGTTTGCTTGTATGTCATGTCGATAGTGGGGGTCCGCAACTACATTGATTAGCTCATGCAGTTTAAGGTACTAAGAGGAAGAAAACATAAATGTTCTTATTTAGTTATCCCTTTTTTATTTGTGATCTTCCATTGATTTATGTCTGATAGGCATTTTGTACTATTTAATAGCTGATAATCCTGATAGAGGTATTTGAGTATTCAAATATATGAAAAAGAGTGAGAATTTTTTTTTTTTATATTTTTTCTTCGTTTTCTATTTTTTGGTCTTTTTGCTGACCTTTATTTGCATTTGGTCTTCCCATCTATTTAACGTTTTATCTAATAAAAAGAATTTTATAGGCTATTGTCCATCTTTTTTTTTTATTATTAAATTTTCTCATTGTGATTCTTTTCTTTGGTATTGTCATTATGTAGGAGGTAACTATGGCAATAATTCAGGATTTTCCAGTGGCCCCTCCAACAACCACATTTCTGTTTGTTAGATATCTGCGTATGCAATTTAGTTTCTTGCACGCACAAAGAATTAGGATTGAGTAAAAGCAGTTAGGGAAGGAGTGCAAAATTATTGGTGTCATTTTTGTATGGATTATCTTTGTAGTTCCGGCCTTTGCCATGTCAGGTGCTCTTGCTTGGCAGGTCAAACAACTCAATAAAATTTTATTTTATTTGTGAGAGGAGATCGCGCAAGGTTGTCTCGCCCGGGTTCTCCTCTCTCTCTTGTAGTGTCTTGTGTCCAGAATGGCTGATGTCATGGGGAAGTTTCTTTTCTTTTTTTATTTGTATCTTCCATAGATGGTGTAAATTGTAAACAATTAGAAGCAGTTGGAAGCATCTCTACCGAAAAGGCGTCCCTTCCCTTGGTGGCATTGTGAACCTAGAGATCACACATGACATTAGTTAATTCTACTGAAGTGGGCGTTCTGTTATTGGAGAGTTTAATTAAAGGATCATTTGCTATGATATGATCAAAGGTAAAACCGAAAAACTTATCAAACTTTTCTTTTAGTCATTATGTATGTTTTTTATGTGATATAAATTCAATATTTAATTTGTTTCTTAAAGCTTGCATGTTTGTCATGTTGATAGTGGGGGTCCGCAAGTACATTGCTTTGCTCTTGCAGTTTAAGGTTGAAAGAGGAAGAAAACAAAAATGTTCTTATTTATTTATCCCTTGTTTGTTTGTGAGCTTCCATTGATTTATGTATAGTAGGCAAGTTAAATTGTTTAACAGCTGATAATTTTGATAGAGGTACTTGAGCGTATAAAGATATAAAAAAAATGATAAAAGAAATATATTTTGTTTGTTCTTCGTTTCCTTTTTGGTATTTCCTCTAATCTTTATTTTCTTTGGTCTTCCCATTTATTAAACATTTTTATCTAATAAAGGGAATTTTAAAGACTACAAGTTCAACATTTTTTTTTTTTTTAAAAACTCCTCTTTGTGATTCTTTTATTTGCTATTGTCATTCTTTAGGTAGTACCTATGGGAATAATTCAGGATTTACCTGTTGCCTCTCCTACAACCACTTTTCTGTTTGTTAGATGGCTATGTGTATGCAATTTAGTTTCTTTTACACACAAAGAATTGAGATTGAGTATAAGTAGGTGGTGGAAGGAGCGCAAAATTATTTGTGTCACTTTTGTATGGATTACCTTTGTAATTTTGGCTTTTGCCATGTCACGTGCGCTTGCTTGGCAGGCCAAACAACTCAATAAAATTTTATTTTTCTTGTGAGAGGAGATCACACGAGGTAGTCTCGCCTAGTTTCTGCTCTCATGTAGTGTCTTGTGTCCGGATTTGTTGATGTCCTGGGGAATTTTTTTTTTCAATTGTATCTTCAATAGATGGTGTAAATTGTAAAAAATGAGAAGCAGCGGGAAGCATCTCTGCTGAAATGGTGTCACTTCACAAGGTGGCATGGTGAAGCAAGAGAATCACCAATGACATCGGTTAATTATAATGAAGTGAAGGTTGTGCTATTGGAGTATTTGATCAAAGGCTCACTTGCTATGAAATGATCAAAGGTAAAACCATAAAATTATTAAAAAAAATTTGTTTATTATGTATTCCTTGTTGTGATAGAAATAATTTATTTATTTATTTTGTTTCTTTTTGTAGATTTTCCAGTTGAAAGTTTGCTTGTTTGTCATGTCGATAGTGGGGGTCTGCAACTACATTGATTAGCTCATGCAGTTTAAGGTACTAAGAGGAAGAAAACATAAATATTCTTATTTATTTATCCCTTTCCATTGATTTATGTTTAAGTGGCATTTTGTACTGTTTAATTGCTGATAATCCTGATAGAGGTATTTGAGTATTCAAATATAGGAAAAAGAGTGATAAAAAGTTGTTTTATATTTTTTCTTCGTTTCGTTTTTTGGTCTTTCTGCTGACCTTTTTTTTCATTTGGTCTTCCATCTATTTAACGTTTTATCTAATAAAAAGAATTTTATAGACTATTGTCCATCTTTTTTTATTTTTTTATAATAATTTCTCATTGTGATTCATTTATTTGGTATTGTCATTATGTAGGAGGTACCTATGGGAATAATTCAGGTCTGTTTGTTAGATATATGTGTGTAGGCAATTTAGTTTCTTGCATGCACAAAGAATTAGGATTGAGTATAAGCAGTTGGGGGAAGAAGTGCAAAATTATCGTTGTAATTTTTGTATGGATTATCTTTGTAATTCTGGCCTTTGCCATGTCAGGTGCGCTTGCTTGGCAGGTCAAACAAGTCAATAAAATTTTATTTTTATTGTGAGAGGAGATTACACGAGGCAGTCTTGCCCGGGTTCTCCTCTCATGTTGTGTCTTGTGTTCGGAATGGTTGATGTATAGGGGACGCTTATTTTTTTTTTTTTTTTATTTTTTGTCATTTGTTTCTTCGATAGATGGTGTAAATTGTAAACAATTCAAAGCTGCTGGAAGCATCTCTGCGGAAATGGTGTTCATTCCCTTTGTCGCATGGTGAACTTAGAGAATCACACATGACATCAATTAATTCTATTGAAGTGGACGTTCTGTTATTGGAGTGTTTAATCAGAGCATCATTTGCTATGACATGATCAAAGGTAAAACCGAAAAACTTATCAAACTTTTCTTTTAGTTATTATGTATTTTTTTATGTGATAGAAATTCCATATTTATTTTGTTTCTTAAAGATTGCTGGTTTGTCATGTTGATAGTGCGGGTCCGCAAGTACATTGCTATGTTGCTGCAGTTTAAGGTTCTAAGAGGAAGAAAACAAAAGTGTTCTTATTTATTTATCTCACACTTGAAATTTTAACAAATATTACAAGCCCCTCGTGTTCATTTCCATAGTTAACTAATTCATTCAAATGAACCAAAAAAAAAAACCTAATTAGTGATGAACAACAATCATTTGAAGTTCAAGCAGTAACTGCTACTTAATCTTGGAAGCAAGGGCTGGACTGTATCATATCTACAACTACACATTAAAAATTGCATGCCTGCTATTCCATGTCATCAGAACATCAACAACAAGTTATAGGTGTAATTTTTGTGGTTTTTCTCTGGAAATGTATCAAAAGTTTTTGAGATTTTGCAGTTTAGATCAAAACTACAAACTAGAAAACGTTTGCTGTCAACGACTTGGGCTCACCTGCAAAGTCACCTGTTGTTGTGCCTGTAGCAGTACACTCTCCTGCTCTGGTTTTGGTTGGGTTGCACATTGGTTTGCACGTCGAACAGTAAGACTTTTATCGCCCATTTTAATGCCATTGAGCAGCACAAGCAAATATCTGTAACTGACAGATCCCGGTAAACACAGAATGCATTAACCTTTGGAATTCCCTGTTTCCCAGTTCTTGACAAGATCAAATCCACGAAGAGGCCCAAGAGATTCAAGCAGTTCCCTTATAAGTAATAAGGGAGTCCACCAACAAAAAAGCGAGCAGGTCCTTCAAGTACCCCCAACAGCAGCCAGGTTCAGATTGGGATTAGGCTGGCTAGGGCCAAGTGCTGCACTGCAGCAAGTGAGGGATTGTAGTCACTGGGCCTCCTCACCTTCACAGGTGCACCCTAAGAAGATATATATAAGTTACATCAGTATTACAGTAATTGTCAGGAAAATAATGCGGTAGGAAGTTGAGACTTGAAACAAAGCCATTGATTACTAGCTTCTTCAACATACCTCATCTCAACAAAAGCAAAAAAAATTTCACGGTTGACATACACATTGACAACAGCATCACCTCCAGAATACAACATCACTAACATGAACAGATTCCTAATAAGCACTAACTCGTAACAAAAAGTTCATGAACGAGGAACAATTAAATACCAGGTCCAGCAGTGTATTTTCAAAAACTAAAAATATTTAAAAATCTTATTTATCGGTACACGTTATTACCTTGTATTTACTACAATAAAATATAAATTTTATATATTAATTAGTAAAAATTTAATTTAATTTGATTAACACTTTTAATTTGTTTACTCAATCAACCGACTTAAACCTATAGAACATAATATATTAAGCACACATCAGGAAATCATAAGATACTCATTTCGTCCATTTCCTTACATACACATTTCTACATTATGCGTATACTGCCAAGAGTGTGAAAGAAAAAAAAAGTGAAACAAATTGAATCACATTAGAAACACTGAAAAATAAATAAGCTTTGGTGCAACATTTTCTAAATTTCACATTGATTAAAAATACTTGCAAGGTTGTTTCAAGTTTTAGTAATACAAAAGCACATAATGAGGGTGGTCAGAAAGTGCTTTATGCAAAAAAAAAAAAATTATGTCCTAAATTTTTTTACTGGTCTTAACAATGCAAAAAACACCTAAGTCCAAATTCATCAAGCATCCCTGGTAGAGTTCCACTACGAAACTACCTTGTCAATGATGAGGGTCGGGCTTCATTGGCTAATTGATGCGCATATAGGTAACTCAGCCTAGTTTGAACTAGACTCAACCCACCCTCCATTACCCAACCTACTCTTCTAGTAACTAGGGCAAACACATGGAACCACAATAAAAAATAAACAAAAAACAACCATGTAGTGAATATTGATAACACCTGAATCTTCTCACCATAAGGCAAGATCATTCCATAACACTTCAAAATTATTCAGTAACATTCTATAACATTTAAAAATTAATCAAAACCATTCCATAACATATGACTAGTCCTAACAATGCAAAAAATACATCGAAGTCCAAATTCACCAAACACCCCTGGTATAGCCCCATATGACTTTGCAGTCACTACAAACCATACCTTGTCAATGATGGGGGTCGGGTTTCATTGGCTAATGGATGCACGTGCAGGCTACTCAACCTAATTTAAATTGGACTTAACCCACCCTCCATTACCCAACCTACTCCTACTCAGACTCGTTACTCATCCTAGTCACTACGGCAAACACAAGAAAACATAAATAAAATAACACCAGAATCTCCTCACCACATGGTATGATAATTCCATGGCAATTCAAATTTATTTAACAACAACTAGCAACTGAAAATTCTGCAAATCTTATCTCAATGGAGTAAATTGTAATTTCAAAAATATGAAACCAACAAAGGGCATAGGGTTGAGGGTTTTGGGTTGGGGGGGGGGGGGGGGGGGGGGGGGGGGGTGGTGGACAGTCTGGGATCAATGGCGGAGCAGCTACAATAGGGTACATGCATGGCGAGAGGGAGAGAGGAGCATCGAGAGAGTGAGAGTCGAGAGGGAGCAAAAGAAAGAAAAACAAGAGGGTGGAGAGAGGGCTTACATGGTGCGTTAAGATGTGGCACCCAACATAGATGGTGACAAGGCATTTGAAGATGTGTTAACAAAGGTCTTCATCAAGAACAGGGGCCAACGAATCAACCAAGACCAGTGTTCATGAACTGGTCTTCTTGGGGACGAACCACCTCGCCGCCAGGCTTACAACGCCTCCCACACGGAGAGCTCCAAGCTCTGATGGTGGTGGACGGAACCACCACGATCTCCGAGGACTGATGGCATAGTCCCGACAAAGAGCCTCACGCTCTCTTGCTTCTTGACGAAGAAGACGATGAGGAGGAGGAAGACGAAAGGTTTGTGGACGGGAATGCAATGGCTCCTTCCCTTGCTTCATTTCTTATTTATACTTAGGTCAAGACCAAATATTACATATAAGCCCATGGGCACACCACAATGCCCCCAACCCATTAAGCCCTACCTAATTACCCTATGAACATAATGCAATATACAACAAGCATTAACATAGATTATACCTAATATACATTCTAAGATATCGTAACATCCCCCCTCAAATTGATGCTGGTGAGTCAACCAACAACAATTTACCATCCAAAAAATTATGTCGTGGTTGAGACAATACTTTGGTGAAGATATCAGCCACTTGAAGATCCGAAGAAATGTACGGAAGAGATATTACCCGTCGCTCCAAAGTGTCGTGGATAGAGTGACAGTCCACCTTAATGTTCTTGGTGCGCTCATGAAAAAAGGGTTGGCCACAATCGGAATAGCACTCATATTATCTGCATGAATTGGTGTAGCTGAGGTCTGAGGAAACTGGAGCTCAGTAAGAGGGTCGCGGAGCCAGATAACTTCAGAAAACGCAGTAGACATGGCACGATACTCGGCCTCGATGGATTACTTGGACACCCAGTCTTGTTTCTTACATTTCCAAAAAATCAGAGCATCCCCTAAAAACATACTCTAGCCTGTAGTGATCGACGGGTATCGGGGCATCTGGCCCAATCTGCATCACTGTATGCAACCAGCCGTAGTGTTGAGCCTGTAGGAAAGAATATTCCATGAGTAGGAGAACCGCACAGATAGTGGATAATGCGCCGAACCGCCGCAAGATGAAGGTGCTGAGGAGATAACATAAACTGACTGACCTGATGAGCAACATAGGAGATGTCCTGGTGAGTAGTAGTCAAGTATATAAGACTTCCAACCAGTCTTCAATAGATAGTAGGATCATCAAGAAGAGACCCTTCATCTTTCCTGTATTTGACATTGACCTCCATAGGCGTAGCAACCGAAGATGTGTCCTCCAATTCAGCTAGAGAAATAAGATCTTGAGTATACTTATGCAGGTTTAAGAAAATACCATTGGGATGGTGTACCTCTAGCCCTAAGAAGTACGTAAGGTGTCCAAGGTCCTTCATATGAAAGGTGGCATGCAAAACTTGTTGAAGCTTGGTAATCAGGCCCGAGTCAGTACCAGTAATGATGATATCATCCACATAAACCAAGAGAATGACCATGCCCGCGACAGACTTATGATAAAATAGAGATGAATCATACTGACTCTATGTAAACTTGTGAAGAATAAGTGTGCTACAAAACTTCTCAAACCAAGCCCGAGGAGCTTGCTTAAGTTCATATAGAGGACTACGTAGCTTGCAAACATGATTAGGAGATGATTAGGAGATGAAGTAGTCATACCTGAGGGGAGCTTCATGTAGACATCTTCCTATAGGTCACCATGTCGAAAGGCATTCTTCACATCCATCTAATGCAGTGGCCAGGACTAGGAGGCTGCAATGGCTAATATAGTGCGAACGGTGGTCATCTTGGCAATTGGAGCAAATGTTTCCTCATAATCAATCCCATATTCCTTCTTATTCCCCAGGGCCACAAGGCGGGCTTTGTACCAATCCAACGATCCATCTAAACGTAATTTGACAGAAAATACCCACTTACTCCCAAGAGACCGAATAGCAGGAGGCAAGTCACAATGTCCCAACTGTGATTCTTCTCTAGCACTTGTAGTTCTGTTTGCATTTCCTTTTGCCAACACTCATGTGCCATAGCCTGTTTGTAGCAAGAGGGAATGGAAATAGAGGATAACGTAGCCACAAGTGCTACAGGGGAGGGGAAACCATACCTATCAGGTGGGTAAGATGGACGAGTAGATCTGTGAAGGGTGATGGGGGCAGAGCAGAGAGACGATCAAGAGCAAGTGCCAGGTCAGAATCAGAGGAGGGCAGCGAGGAAGTGGGGCGAGACTCATCAAAGCTCGACAGACTAGACAAAGATGCAAATGGTAGTGTAACTTGAGATGGAAAGAAATATTGATTTTCAAAGAAGACCACATTCCGAGAAACCCGGACTCGACGAGCCTGGGGATCATAGAAATACCCTTTTTGAGAAATGACATATCCAAGAAATGCACACATCATTGATTGGGCGTTGAGTTTATGCCATTCATGATCAGGGAGATGCATAAAACAAACACAATCGAGCATCCGAAGATCAGTGTATGACAGAGAATAACCAAATAACTTAATGAATGGAGAGACATGATGCAAGGTAGGCGATTGATTAAATAAACTGAGGTAGAGAGTGCCTCACACAAAAAATGGGGAGGAACGGATGATTCAAGTAGAAGGGTGCAAACCATATCAAGAAAGTGACGATTTTTCCGCTCAACAACCCCATTTTGTTGTGGTGTTTAGGGACAAGAACGCTGAGAGATGATGCCTTTGCTCTAAAGAAAATCATGAAATTCAATGGACATGTACTTGCCTCCAGAGTCAAAGCGTAGTGCTTTAATATGAGCAGAGAATAGTGTTTCAAAAAGCGCAAGAAACTTCTTAAATACGACAAAACTTCAGACTTAACCCATAAGGAGTAGACCCAAATAAATCGACTAAAATCATCAATAAATGTAACGAAGTACTTATATTGCCCATGTGAGATAACATTAGCAATTCCCCAAACATCACTATGAATAATATCAAAACAGTGGGAGGTATGTGAGGCCTGATGAGGAAATGGCAAAACTTTACTTTTGCCAAGTTTGCATGACGAACATTCAAAAACAGTATATAGAGAGGTGCATTTTTTACTACCTAATAAACCAGATTTAAACAATGTACGAAGAACATCCAAGTTTGGGTGGCCTAGACGTATATGCCACATCTTAGTGCCAGAGCCAACAACATTACATGCAAAAGAGAGTACAGGAGTACGTGGAAAATTACAATGTGGGACCCACCATGGTGCTCGAGCTAGTGGGACCCACCATGAGGTCGTGGGACACCAAGAAGAGTCCTCACCCAAGCAAGCACAAGTTAAGGAATTAAGAAGCACAAGTTGAAATAAGTTAGAAGTCTTGAAGATCAAGTAGGATCCATGAATATCTCACAAGCTAGCAACCTTATCAAGATGAGTTGGCCTCCTCCCTTATATTCACGTGAATGAAGAAAGAGTTCTAGTTCAACTCATATTAGTCTTCTAGTAGATTGGTTTGAATAGACTTATCTTGGAGAGTTAGAGTTGGAATGTAATTAGGATTGAAAGGCTAATTGTATAAGGACTCTTACCTCTTCCTCTAGTACAAATAGAGGTGTTGTAATTCAGAATTAATCAAGATACACATCTCCTTCTTGAGTTAATCTCTCTCTCTGTCTTTGCTTGGCACCACCTCTCTTTTCTCTTTTATTTTTTCTTCTCTCTACCCGAGAGCTCTTCTTCCCTTTTATTCTTTTTTATACCTTCTTTCTCTTGTTTGGAATTATGGAAAAGGGATCCTAAATTCAACATGGTATCAAAGCATTAAATCTAGGATCCTTCGTCAAAGGAATGCTCTAAAGAAGTGATGATCAACACCACTCAAAGAAGGCTCTTTTGTGAAGGAAGAACACAAGCCAAGAGATAAGTGTTCAAATTTTTTTTCATGTTACTAGTTTCCAAATTTTAGAAGGTGATTTAAGGATGAGTATGTCAATGCTTTCATCTTATTATATTATGGATATGCATATCTCTCTATCTAGAAGAAGCTATCAAAACATTTTTGTTGGTTTGGAAATTTTGTTAACCGAGACCAGTCCATGATCAGATTGTTGGAATTTTTTTTTTTCATGGGAACAAGAGTCCCCATGATATAGAAGATTGCTATTGAGTCTCTTATGAGTGGTATTAGAGAAAAAAATCAGAATGATAATTTAGCATCAATGCTAAAATTCCCCATAAATCGAGTTGTTTGAAGAGTACTACTTGGTGCTATTATTAGAATTTTTTTTGAAGAAGGTCCTTTCTTGGCTGAAGAAAATATGAATATCAAAAGTAATATACTGAGAATTACCACCATGCCTTTACGTGGGTATCAAATTTTATGAATTGGTCCACATCAGTTTGGAGGTTCCTTATAACAAAAGACCTACTTGGTCACCTCACCACCCGAGGGCCACCTATTGATGAAGATGATATTTTTTATAAAACAAATGGTTGAAAAATGATACTTTGGTGATTAGTTGGCTAATCAATAACATGGAAAAACATGTCTCCAACAATGTCATTCAGCTTGACACTGTTAAACAAATTTGGGAGACATGTGCTAAATTGTACTCTTGCCCGGATACTCTACATAGACCATATGACATTCTCCAAAGAATGTTGAATAATAACAAGGAGAAAATATCCATGAGTACTTAGCCCACTTTAGAGGCTTTCTTCAAGAGTGGAAGTTAGCTCACCCTTCAACCACAAATATTTCTATCCAAGACAAACAGAAGGAAGCCTTAATTACTGCTATTTGTCTTGCAAATGTTAAACCCCATCTTGGGATTGCCAAGAGTCAACTTCTGAGTGTTTCTGTTGTCCCCAAGTTTGATGATGTATGTGCAACACTACTTCGTATTCCAGACAGTTCTTCCTCCACTATTGAAGTATCATCCGCTATGTATTCCGATCATAGAGGATCATCATCTTACTGCGGACGAGGCCGAGGTAGAGGTTATAGAGGAGGCAGAGGAAGAGGTGGAAGGACTAGTGCTGGCAGAGCAGATGGGAAAGAATGTACTCATTGTAAAAAATTTGGTCACACTATAGATCAATGCTATTACAAAGATTCCAAGGCATGGACTTACTGTGGACAATATGGTCATTATAAAGAAATATGTTATAAAGCCAATGGACAGTTAGAATTGACAAGGGCTAATCAAGCCTTTATAAGTAATATAAAAGAAGAACAACCCAAAAAATCTGCAACACAAATTTTTTTTATTGATGAAGAGTATGAGCTATTTCAGAAAATGAAGACAATGTTGGGTTCTTCTACTAGTTCCTCCGCAACTATTGCTGCCACTACCGCTTCAGGTATGCTATCTGCCTTATCTTCATCCTGGATAATTGACTCAAGAGCCTCCGAGCATCTTACAGGTAATAAAAATTTATTAAATTCTCTATCTCTGAGTCTTTCACACAAGTTTGTTGTCATAGCTGATGCTTCTCAAACCAAAGTCCAAGGGAAAGGTTCCACTTCTGTCACACCATCACTTCCACTCACTGATATTCTTTTCATTCCTACTTTCCCTTTGAATCTATTATCTATTAGTCAGCTGACAAAATATTTTAATTGCTCTATCACCTTCCCACCCACTTCATGTGTCTTTCAGGATCTTATAACGAAGCAGGTGATTGGTGGAGGTCATGAACAAGGGGGCCTTTACTACTTGGACATGCCAAAAATTCTTTCCACTACTGAAAATGAGACACGGTTATGGCACAATCGGTTGGGACATCCATCTGCATAGTCTCTTCATCATATGTTTCCTTCTCTTAAAGTAAGGTCAAAATTTCATTGTGAGTCAATTGAGTAAACATCAGAGTACATACTCTCCTCATCCAGAAGTCAAAAGTGTTACTCAATTTTCTTTAATTCATACTGATGTTTGGGGGCCCTTGAGTATCTCCAATATTTCTCAAGCAAAATAATTTATTACATTTATTGATGATTTCACTCGCACAACTTGGTTGTTTATATTTAAGGAGCTTTCTGAGATAACATTTATTTTTAAATCATTTCATGCTATGGTACTCACACAATTTTGTCAAAAAATAAAAACTATCCGATTTGATAATGCCAAGGAATATGTTTCCAAATACCTTGACTCTTTTTGTCAAGAAAATAGCATTATCCATCAAACGTCATGCGCCTACACTCCTCAAAAAAATGGCGTAGCCGAACGGAAGAATCATCATATTCTTGAGGTAGCTCGAGGTTTATTATATGCCATGAAAGTTCCATACTTTTATTGGCCTCATGCAGTCCTTACAACTTGCTTTCTTATAAATCGTTTACCATCCACCATTCTTGGTAATAAATCTCCTTACTCTAGATTATTACCAAATGATGATCCATTTTCACTACCTTTGAAAGTTTTCAAATTTCAATTTTTTGTTCATAATTCATTTTCTAGACACAACAAACTTGATCCTAAATCTATCGAGTGTATCTTTTTGGGCTACTCTCGCACATAAAAGGATTATGTTTGTTATAGTCCTACTCTTCAACGTTTATTTGTGTTCAGGGATGTAACTTTTTTTGAAGACTTCTCATTTTATTCTGATAGTGTTCCTCCTAGTCTGTCCTCAATACCAGGTTCCCCTCGACGGTTTGTGCCACGTGATAGAGAGATTATTCAATCCCTAGAGCAAGTAGTCGACACCACATTTGCCAAGTTAACAGATCCAACAGAGGCAAGTCCTTCATCATCAGCTATTTTTGGCCCTCAATATGATATTCGTCCTATTGCTATAAGGAAAGAACCTAGATCATACCTTTTCAAATTGTGTCTCATCATCACCTCTCACCTTTATGTTGTCAATTTCTTTCTTCTATTTCCTTCATATCTGTTTCACAATCCTATCAGGACTTTCTACAACATCTAGGGTGGAAGGCAGCAATGGATGAAGAAATGAAGGCCCTTAATGACAATCATACATGGTCACTGGTTCCTCTTCCAACAAATATAAAACCCGTTGGTTGCAAGTAGGTTTATATTGTCAAACATAATTCGGATGGGTCAATTGCACAACTGAAGGCTCGACTGGTTGCCAAGGTTATACTCAAGTGTTATGGAATTGATTATGAAGAAACCTTCTCTCAAGTGGCAAAATGAACTCGATACGTATGTTATTATCACTGGCGGCCAATTCATCATGGCCGATATATCAACTTGATGTGAAAAATACATTTCTTAATGGTGATATTAAAGAAGAAATTTACATGCAACAACCACCTGGGTATGTGGTTGAGGGGGAGTCATTATGGTCTAAAGCAGTCCCCTAGGGCATGGTTTGAGAAATTTTGTCAAGACACCATACGGGACAGTTTTTACAGATGCTCTGGAGATCACTCAGTATTTATTGAAAATACACAGAGAGGTAAGGTGATTTTGGCTGTATATGTTGATGATATTATTTTAACTAGGAGTGATTCTGAGGGCATCCAGAAAACAAGGGAGAAAATATGTGTTGAATTCAAAACGAAGGATCATGGACTACTCAAATATTTTTTGGGTATTAAAGTATTACAATCCAGACATGGGATTGTGTTATCCCAAAGGAAGTATACCCTTGATCTACTAGAGGAGACAGGAATGATGGGATGCAAACCAGCAGAAACTCCTATGGACTCAAATACAAAATTATGTGGAGGCACTTGAGAAGATGTAGCTATTGGGAAATATCAAAGACTAGTGGGACAACTTATTTACCTATGTGTAACAAGGCCGGATATTTCATATGCAGTAAGTGTGGTAAGTCAATACATGCACAAGCCACAACTTAGTCATTGGCAAGCACTTGAAAGAATACTACGATATCTGAAAGGAGCTCCAAGAAGAGGACTTCTCTATAAAAACCATGGTCACTTCAACATTGAAGGATTCTCAGATGCAGATTGGGCCGGATCCCCGGATGACAAAAAATCTACTTTGAGATTTTGTACGATGATTGGAGGGAATTTGGTTACATGGAAAAGCAAGAAGCAAAATGTAGTAGCACGGTCTAGTGCAAAAGCATAATACAAAACCATGGCACACACTGTTAGTGAACTCATATGGATAAGATCTCTTCTCACTAAATTGGGATTCTACAAAGAAGCTCCGATAGATCTATACTGTGACAATCAAGTAGCAATACACATCACATCAAATCCAGTCTTCCATGAAAGAACAAAGCATATTGAAGTGGACTGCCATTTTATACGAGAAAAGTTCCAAGCAGGTTTCTTATCTCTGAAGCATATATCATCACAAATTCCAGTTGCACATATTCTCACCAAGTCGGTCACTCACAAGATTATGTCTACCATATGCAGCAAGTTGGGCATTTATGATGTCTTCTCACCCCTAGCTTGAGGGAGAGTGTTACAATGTGGGACCTACTATGTGCTCGAGTTGGTGGAACCCACCATGAGGATGTGGGACACCAAGAAGAGTCCTCACCCAAGCAAGCACGAGTTAAGGAATTAAGAAACACAAGATGAAATGAGTTAGAAATCTTGAAGATCAAGTGGGACCCACAAATATCTCACGAGTTGGCAACCTTATCAAGATGAGTTGGAAGATCATGAGGAACCCACAAGGATAAGGCCACGAGTTGGCCTCCTCCCTTATACTCACGTCAATGAAGAAAAATTTCTAGTTCAAATCATATTAGTCTTCTAGTAGATTGGTTTCAATAGACTTATCTTAAAGAGTTAGAATTGGAATGTAATTAGGATTGAAAGGCTAATTGTATAAGGACTCTACCGTTTCCTCTACTATAAATAGAGGTGTTGTAATTTGGAATTAATCAAGTTTCGCATCTCCTTCTTGAGTTAATCTCTCTCTTAGTCTTTGCTTGGTGCCACTTCTCTTTTCTCTTTTATATTTTCTTCTCTCTACCCGAGAGCTCTTCTTCCCTTTTCTTCTTTTTTCTTTCATTTTTCTCTTGCTCGAAATTATGGAAAATGGATCCTAAATTCAACATGGAAGAAGATGAAATAGCCTTCCCACTTTAGACCCCTTCGCGATCACCTTCCCCGATGCTTGATCCTGCACAACACAACCAAAGCGAGAGAACTGAACATTACAATTTTTATAAACCAGTTGACCAACAGTCAAAAGGTTTGTCGATAGGTCAGGAGATATGAAGACATCAGCTAAGGAGGGGGAGAGATCACCAACAACACTGATAGAAGCTGACATCAGTAGTGTTGATGTGCAAGTTTCTATCATATTTTCTAACATTAGACAGAGACACAACATTGTTGGTCATATGGTTAGAAGCACCAGAATCAAAATACCATGGTTGAGTAAAGATTTTCTGCTTACCTGGGAGACCAAAAGTAGAAAAATCAGATATAATCATTTGTTGTACCATTTCAGGGGTGAGTGAGTTTGAACTTGCAGGTGCTGGAGGAACAAGAACTGTAGTAGCTGGTATAGCAGTTGGCAATGCTACAAACCTAGAAGTACTAGTGGAGGTATGATAAGTTGTATTCTTTTTCTTTTAAGGGCGATTAGGGCAAGTTGCAATGAGATGGCCCGACTTCTTGTAGTAGTTACAGGATTTCTTGGGGCAGTCCCAAGCGAAGTGACCATATGCCTTGCAGTGGAAGCATTGAACATAACTCATGTCCCGACCCTTATTTTTCCCTTGTGCTGCATAGGCCATAGGAGCAGATATATCAGCCTGGACTCGATGTTCCATTCCAGCCTGAGTAGAAATGCGTTGTGTTATGGTGCAGGATCTGACACATGGATTCGTAAGGAGGAAGAAGAAAAAAAAAAATCAAGCCAAAGGGACGCTTGAAAACCCTAGGTTAATTAAGGAGAACACACACCCCTAATCTCATTGAGGAGAACTCAAAACCCTTGTTTAACCTAAATCAATACTTGTCTTTTTCATTACTCTTATCCCTTGTTTAACCTAAATCAATACTTGTCTTTTTCATTACTCTTATCCCTTAAATAGGGTTCACCCTTACAAGGTTTAAGATAAAATATTACAAAAATACCCTATAAATGAAATATTCCAAAAATGCCCTTGTGGCCTATTAATTCTTTACCTGAAATAAAATAAAGTAAATTAAAGAAAAACTATTAAAATAATAATATTACTGCGTGCATAGCATTACACCCCCTGGAAGAAAGAGCTTATCCTCAAACTCGAAGGTAGGGTCTGCTTGTTTGTGCCGACGTCTCCTCAAGTATCAACCGCGGTATCTGTGTCAGCCTCTAGACTACAAAACTGGAGCATCCAACCATAGAAGCAATTTTATTTTATTTTATTTTATTTTAATTTTATTTTAAAATTGTGGCATCACTACTTGCGGTAGCAAACCACCATATGGTTAAGCAACCAAACAACAGTCTGAACTATCACTTGCACCATTCTGGCAAGACCATGACTGGGCAACAAGACGTTCCACCATAATCTTCAGAAACCCATGTGAAAATGAACCCACTAATGCGAAAAGTGAAAAAAAATGGAGGACTGAAATGTATTGACTTGTAGTCCGCCCAAGTTCTGTCTGTGTACCATCTCTTTTCTTGGCATAAACTGCTGCCCTCGGATCACTCTGAATATCCTTGTGAAATCCACACACAGTTGAAATAGTACTGGTTAAGGCGTTGACTAATTCAGTGTAAATAAGTCCAATTCCTGGGACACGAGCAACTCCCAGGCTTGGACCCAGATCATGTTCAATTGGTACTGAGAATAGTTGGCCTGAAATCATTTGCATCTGTTTTCCACTTCCTATATTGTTTGTCCCATAATAGAGAGCAGCAACATGAGCCTCACAAGCATATTCATGCAAGTAAGCCATCAATAGTTGTGCACAAATTTCAGTGAGAACCTTGACTTCTGAAAAGCAGTGTGAATGGGAGCAGTTAAAATCTCTATTGATGTAAGCCTGCAAGAGTTTCCCTTGATGTAATGCACCCAGATTGGCGCTAGCTGTGAGTAAACCCATTACAGTAAATTGATCCAGAATTGATGGTATGTGTATCACTGGTTTAGGCAGCAGTAAAAACTGTGGATGATATGCTAGGCCAGCAACCAGTTCGGCCAGTGTAATTCTCCATCACTTTGGTTGCTGGTGCAGGGTACCCACCATGGCCAAGCAGGTCAACCACGCAAGCTACATAATCTTCCTCCCCCTTTGAGTCCATAGGTGTCAAGCGCAAACCCGGTTGTAATTGTGCTAAGCATTCCCAAAACTGCCATAGAAAGTCCATATATGGCAGCAAGACTGAAACCTACGTAGATGGCTACTGCCATGGCAAAAATTGGAATTATGACAGACTTGTAGCCCAGTGTGAGGCCACCGAGGACATTTGTTGTTGGCTGCTGCTGTTGCACCTGAAGTTTTGAATTGTGAATAGCGTGATGAATTTCAAGCAACAACAACGAACGGAACCTCACAAGCATCACAAGCAGCTGCACCTCAGACCAATTTGTGAAGTGGGATCTGTCACAGCCCCAACATGGGCCCCAAAAGTTACAACTGCAGCTACCCTTTGTATCATGCCTTGATCTTGCTTGGATAAGGAACTATTTGTTATCCCATCCCAATCTTGGATTGTTGATAAAGCCCAGCTCTGCAACCTATCCTTTCGTAGTTCTTCCACCCTCCATTCCAATGTCTGGATTGAGGTTGCATTGCCCACAATAAGTGGCTCTAGGATAGGGCCCCATGGATCAACAACAACTCTCCACTTTGTAAAAAATTTAGTGCTGAGTATGTGCACACAAGTAGCATAAGATGTTGGTCTTGCAGTAAAATGGGGAGCTTCATCCTATTTCGGAGTCCCATTTGAAGCCTCCAATATTTCCTTCACTTTGAAAACATTTTCCCACCTTCCCGCGACTGCAGAAACACTCCACAGTAAGGGGAATGAGAAGTACTAGTTCGTTTAAGCCCAATCAAATGGTTGGATAAACGATCTACCACTTCCACATGTCCAAGGAACCTACAACAGTCAGCCTCTTGGATGAGCCCAAGACTAGCATAGCGATTAGCCATGCCCCAGAATGGTGCAAACTTGGGGCTAATGTGATATTTAGGCAACATTTCCTGAAAATACTTTTGGCCTTCTGACATTAATTTTGGGCGAACACAAGCACCTAACAGACCCATAAAGGTAACTTCAGCGGTCATCCCTTTTTCTTTTGATGTTGTCTTGGCACCCGTTTTGGTGCTGGAACCTTGTCCCACCATTTTTGCAACTAAAGTGAGACCATCTACAGGACATCCATGAATACAGTGTCCCAAAATCATTGCATTCCAGGACAAGACATTTTTCTCGGGCAATGCATGGAATAGCTGCAATGCCTCGTCCATTTTCCCAATCTTCCCTAAATATTGTAAGAAAATTATAGGATGTTTTCTAATTCCACTGCCTAATGGAGCAACCTGGTCCAAATAATATGCAAAAGGAAGCAAGACAATGCATTCCACAACCCCCTTCTCAAATTTAGAACTCCCACTGACATGAAAATTGTCCATGAACAGGGACCGACCAGCAGCACACATATCATCCAAAAAAATAGAAACAACGAATTCAAAACGAACAGGGACAGAGCAGCAGCACACATATCATCCAAAAAAATAGAAACAACGAATTCAAAACGAACAGGGACAGAGCAGCAGCACACATATCATCCAAAAAAAATAGATACAACGAATTCAAATTGACAATGAACAGATGCATCGGTGTTGTTCTCATTAACAGAAAAATAAATCAGCACCCATAGAAATTTTGTGTTTTCCATTCCCGGAATCCCCAAAAAATTCCCCTCTTGCGTTTCAGACCCAAAATTTGGGATTCCGTAAAATTGTCTTTGTTTCTCTGCTTCGCGGAACCATTTCAACACCATTGGAGAGGAATTATGTAAAAAATAGAGGGATTTGAGAAAATAGAAGACGAAATTTGGAGAAATTCGTCGCAAGAGTTTACCCCAAAGTTTTTGGAAGTTCATTTTTCGCTGTGCTGCCGAGACCGATCGTGAGGTTAGAGGGAGAGTGCGAGCTGTTGTCTGAAAGCCAAATCCCACCGGAATTTTGTCCGATGGAGCCGACAGAGTCTCCTCTTTCTCCGATGGCGAACAGAAGGGACTTCGCCGCTTGTGTCCTGGTCGGAACAGTCGCCTGAAAATTTGCTAGCCGTGAGCATAAGTGGTTCAATTTCGGAATTTCTGGGTCCCATTGCCCTGCTCGGGATTTTTGAGCATGACATCCCTGCTCAAAGATTTCCAATGCCGACGATTTCGGAATTTCTCCTGTTTGGATTTTCATTACGTCCCGTGAGAAAGGGTTTCTCGAAGTTGAACGCAAAGAAGGATTTTTGGACGAAGGTTGTGTTGAATACCCTTTCGATTTCGGAATTTCTGAGTCCCCGCCGTGTCATTCCATGCCCAGGATGACTCTGGAAATTTTTGCGTCACCTGTTATGGGAGACGTTTTTCATCCCATAAGGTTTGTTGCTTGCCATGGGAAGGGTCCATGCGGGGGACTTTTGCGCCGCGTCCATCACTGCCGTTACCCTTTCCATTCTACGGAGTTTCTAGTTCATACTTAGGATTAGATACAACTTTTGCATGATTTAAGCGAGTCTTCTATTGGTTTCTGCCTCTGCTTCTGTATGTGCCTTTAGCCCTTTGATGTGACCTTCTATTGGTATCAATGCTTGTTTATCTCGTTACTTTTACCCCTTAAATAGGTTCACCCTTATAAGGTTTAAGATAAAATATTACAAAAATACCCTTATAAATAAAATATTCCAAAAATACCACTATGACCTATTAATTCTTTACCTGAAATAAAATAAAGTAAATTAAAAAAACTATTAAAATAATAATATTACTGCGTGCATAACAAGCTACTCCTTCCTAAGGAGTTCACTCAAACAGGCATCCAGAGACGGCATTGGATGACGATTCATCAAATGTGACCAAGCAATCTCAAATTCTAGACGAAGCTTCATCAAGAATTGATCCCTCTTACTGGTTTCGTGTATGGCTTGCACTGTCGAGAGAGCAGCAATTGGGACGCACTCATAAATAATATCAATATAGTCAGCCCACATATTTTGAAACCCAGAGAAATATTTTCCAATAGAATTGCTTCCTTGCATGAAATTTGCCGACTTGAAATCGTCGGGCCGTGTTTTTTTTAAGATAAACTTTGTGGAGGTAATTTTACATTTCCGCGACAGTTTTGTAGGGCCTCAGATTAAGGACAAGATGAGGCTCGATGGATCCAAGTATCCAGGTCATGACTCTAGCATCCATGGTGGTCCACTTTGACAATGCTTCAGCTTTGCGAGGTGCCGAATCACACGCATCAATATAACCCCATAAATTTTTTCCCATGACAAATAGTCAAAACTGAAATGCCCAGGCACTATAGTTCTTACCCGTGAATCGAATAGGAGAGAAATCTAATATGTCCATTGACATGACCAGCAAAAACTTCCAGATTAGCCCCTATACCTGCCAAAAATTCCAGATCTGCCCCCACGATTTCGGAAATTCCATTTCTGTCCCCACAATCTCAGAATTTCCAGTTCTGTCCCCACAATCTCAGAATTTCCAAAAACCACTTATGCATATAAATCATTCCATACCTTACGTAAATTAAAATCACCTGACCGTTCACCTTCCCGGCGAGGACTGAACTCTGAGCTCGGTCGGTGGCTTCCGACCTCGCCTGAGCTCCGGCCGACCTCTGAGTCGTCGGACAACAGCTCGTCGGACAGGAAGTCTTCGGACGAAAACCCGGTAGCAAGGATGCGTAGTCTCGCTCCTCTGAGCTCGGTCGGCGGTTTCCGACCACTCCTCTGAGCTCGGACGGAAGTTTCCGACCTCTCCTGACCTCCGGCCGATCTCTGAGTCTTCGGACGGGAACTCGTCGGCAAGGATGCATCTGACGGAGATGGCTTACTCAAAACGCTCCCACCAAGTTCTGATACCATGTTAACAGAGGTCTTCATCAAGAAAAAGGGCTGACAAATCAGCCGAGACCAGTGTTCACGAACTGGTCTTCTCGGGGACTTACCACCTCTCCGCAAGTCTTACGGCGCCTCCCGCACGGAGAGCTTTAAGCTCCGATAGTGGTGGACGGAACCACCACGATCTCCGGGGACTGACGGCACAGTCCCGACAGAGAGCTTGCTTCTCGGCGAAGAAGACGATGAGGAGAAGGAAGACGAAAGGTTTGTGGACGGGAAAGCAATGGCTCCTTCCCTTGCTTCATTTCTTATTTATACTTATGTCAAGACCAAATATTACATATCAGCCCCCGGGCCCACCACGATCCCACCCAGCCCATTAAGCCCTATCTAATTACCCTATGAACATAATACAATATACAACACGCATTAACATAAATTATACCTAATATACTTTCCAAGATATCGTAACATGATGACTTCTCATCCCTACATAGAGGATGACGGGGCTTTCGAGTGACATAATGGGTGAAGTATTGTTGTCCTTTTTGGGTGTTGATGTGGAGTGATGATGTGGTACCACATTAGTGGTCAAAGCGTACATGTCACCTTTGACTATACACATTTGGAGTTGATTAGTCATAATTGAAAAGTTGGTTATTTGTGTTATTATTTTAAAAAGAATGGTACCATGGATTTAACTCATGGAGAAAAGGAGAGAGAGACCAATTGGGAGAAAACAGGAGGAAGAAGCCTTCCACTGAAGCTCAATTTATAGATTAATAGAATTACAATATTACAATAATCCCCGAGGAATTTAAACAAATTACGTCAACTAAGGGAAGGGACACCATTTCGGTAGAGATGCTTCCTGTTGCTTCTAATTTTTTACAATTTACACCATCTATGGAAGATACAATTGAAAAAAAAAAAAACTTCCCCAAGACATTGGCCATTCTGGACACTTGACACTACATGAGAGGAGAACCCAGGCGAGACTGCCTCGTATGATCTCCTTTCATGAAAAAAATAAAATCTTATTGAGTTGTTTGACCTGCCAAGCAAGTGCACCTGACATGGCAAATGCCAAAATTACAAAGATAATCCATACAAAAATAAAGAAGATAATTTTGCACGCCTTCCCCCAACTGCTTATACTCAATCCCAATTCTTTGTGCATGTAAGAAACTAAATTGCATACACACAGATATCTAACAAACAAAAATGTGGTTGTTGGAGTGGCCACCAAAAAATCCTGATTTACTCCCATAGGTACCTCTTACATAATGACAATACCAAATAAAAGAATCACAATGAGGAATTTTATAAAAAAATAAAAAAGAAAGGACTATAGTCTATAAAATTCTTTTTATTAGATAAAAACATTAAATAGATGGGAAGACCAAATGAAAATAAAGGTAAAGGGAAAGACCAAAAAAAACGAAATGAAGAAAAAATATAAAACAATTTTTATCACTTTTTTTCATATATTTATATACTCAAATACCTCTATCAGGATTATCAGCTATTAAACAGTACAAAATGCCTATTAGACATAAATCATTGGAAGATCACAAACAAACAAGGGATAAGTAAATAAGAACATTTATGTTTTCTTCCTCATAGTACCTTAAACTGCCTGAGCTAATCAATGTAGTTTCGGACCCCCACTATCGACATCACAAACAAGAAAACTATCAACTGGAAAATCTATAAAAAGAAACAAAATAAATAAATAAATTATTTCAATCACATCAAAGTATACTTAATAAATAAATAAATGTTTAATAATTTTTTGGGATTTACCTTTGATAATGTCATAGCAAGTGAGCCTCTGACCAAATACTCCAATAACAGAACCTCCACTTCAGTATAATTAACTGATGTCATTGGTGATTCACTTGATTTGCCATGCCACCAAGGGAAGGGACACCATTTCCCTAGAGATGCCTCCTGTTGCTTCTAATTGTTTACAATTTACACCATCTATGGAAGATACAATTGAAAAGAAAAAAACAGAAACTTCCCCAAGACATCAACCATTCCAGACACAAGACTACATGAGAGCAGAACCTGGGTAAGACTGCCTCGTGCAATCTCCTGTCACAACAAAAATAAAATTTTATTGAGTTGTTTGACCTGCCAAGCATGCACACCTGACATGAAAAAGGCCAGAATTACAAAGATAATCCATACAAAAGTGACAACGATAATTTTGCACTCCTTCCCCCAACTGCTTATACTCAATCCCAATTCTTTCTGTGTAAAAGAAACTAAGTTGCATATACACATACGTCTAACAAATAGAAAAGTGGTTGTAGGAGAGCAAATCCTGAATTATTCCTATAAGTACCACCTACAGAATGACAATACCAAATAAAAGAATCACAAAGAGGAGTTTTTATAAAAAAGAAAAAGAAAAAACAGAATGAACATGTAGTCTATAAAATTCTCTTTATTAGATAAAAATGTTTAATAAATGGGAAGACCAAATGAAAATAACGGTCAAGGGAAATACCAAAAAGGAAACGAAGAACAAACAAAAAACATTTTTTTATTTTTTGTTTTGATATCTTTGTATGCTCAAGTACCTACACCAAGATTATCAGCTATTAAACAGTTTAAAATGCCTACTATACGTAAATTAATGGAAGATCACAAACAAACAAGGGACAAATAAACAAGAACATTTTCGTTTTCTTCCTATTTGAACCTTAAACTGTAGAGGCATAGCAATGTACTTGCATACCCCCACTATCGATATGACAAACAAGCAAGTTTTAAGAAACAAAATAAATAAATAATTTCTATCACATAAAAAAATACACAATAACTAAAAGAAAAGTTTGATAAGTTTTTTGGTTTTATCTTTGATCATGTCATAGCAAATGATCCTCTGATTAAACACTCCAATAACAGAACATCCACTTCAGTAGAATTAGTTAATGTCATTGGTGATTCTCTAGGTTCACCATGCAACCATGGGAAGGGACACCATTTCGGTAGAGAAGCTTCTTGCTGCTTCTAATTGTTTACAATTTACACCATCTATGGAAGATACAATTGAAAAAAAAAAAAACTTACCCAGGACATCAGCCATTCCGGACACAAGACACTACATGAGAAGCGAACCAGGGCGAGATTGCCTCGTGCGATCTCTTCTCACAACAAAAATAAAATTTTATTGAGTTACTTGACCGTCCAAGCGAGCACACCTGACGTGGCAAAGGCTAGAATTGCAAAGATAATCCATACAAAAATGACAACGATAATTTTGCACTCCTTCCCCCAATTGCTTATACTTGATCCCAATTCTTTGTGCGTGCAAAAAACTAAATTGCATACACACAGATATCTAACAAACAACAATGTGGTTGTTGGAGTGGCCACCGGAAAATCCTGAATTATTCCTATAGGTACCTCCTACATAACGACAATACCAAATAAAAGAAACACAATGAGAAGTTTTTATAAAAAAAAATAAAAAAAGATGGACTACAGTTTATAAAATTATTTTTATTAGATAAAAACGTTAAATAGATGGGAAGTCCAAACGAAAATAAAGGTCAAGGGAAAGACCAAAAGAAGGAAACGAAGAAAAAATATAAAAAAAAATTATCACTCTTTTTCATATATTTGAATACTAAAATACTTCTATCAGGATTATTGACTATAAAACAGTACAAAAAAGAAACTTCCCCAAGACATCAACCATTCCAGACACAAGACTACATGAGAGGAGAACCCAATCTCCTCTCACAACAAAAATAAAATTTTATTGAGTTGTTTGACCTACCAAGCAAGCGCACCTGACATGGCAAATGCATAAATTACAAAGATAATCCATACAAAAGAGATAGTGATAATTTTGCACTCCTTCCCCCAACTGCTTATACTCAATCCCAATTCTTTGTGCGTAAAAGAAACTAAATTACGTACACACAAACATCTAACAAACAGAAAAGTGGTTGTAGGAGTGGCCAACTGCAAATCCTGAATTATTCCCATAGGTACCCCCTACAGAATGACAATACCAAATAAAAGAATCACCAGAGGAGTTTCAATAAATAAATAAAAAGATGAACTTGTTGTCTATAAAATTATTTTTATTAGATAAAAATGTTGAATAGATGGGAAGACCCATTAAAAATAAAGGTTAGGGGAAATACCGAAAAGGAAACAAAGAAAAAACAAAAAACAAAGCTTTTTATCATTTTTTTCATATCTTTAGATGCTCACGTACCTCTACCAAGATTATAAGCCAGTAAATTATATAACATGCCTACTTTACATAAATCAATGGAAGATCACAAAAAAACAAGGGATAAATAAATAAAAACATTTTTGTTTTCTTACTCTTAGAGCCTTAAACTGCATGAGCGTAGCAATGTACTTGCGGACCCCCACTATCGACATGACAACCAAGCAAGCTTTAAGAAACAAAATAAATAAATAATTTCAATCACATAAAAAAATACATAATAACTAAAAGAAAAGTTTTGTAAATTTTTCAGTTATACCTTTGATTATGTCGTAGCAAATGATCCTTTGATTAAATACTCCAATAACAGAACGTCCACTTCAGTAGAATTAATTGATGTCATTGGTGATTCTCTAGTTTCACCATGTGTCCAAGGGAAGGGACACCATTTGGGCAAAGACGCTTCTTGCTACTTATAATTATTTACCATTTACACCTTCTAAGGAAGATACAATTGAAAAAAAAAAGAGAAACATCCCCAAGACATCAACAATTCCGGACACAAGACACAGCAAGAGAGGAGAACTCAGGCAAGACAACCTCATGCGATCTCCTCTCACCACAAAAATAAAATTTTATTGAGTTGTTTGTCCTGCCAAGCAAGCGCACCTGACATGGCAAAGGCCAAAATTACAAAGATAATTCATACAAAATTGAGAACCATAATTTTGCACTCCTTCCCCCAACTGCATACACTTAATTCCAATTCTTTGTGCGTGCAAGAAACTAAATTGCATACATGCAAATATCTAACAAACAGAAATGTGGTTGTTGGAGTGGCCACTGGCAAATCCTGAATTACTCCCATAGGTACCTTCTACATAATGACAATACCAAATAAAAGAATCACAAAGAGGAATTTTATAAAAAAAAAAAAAAAAAGATGGCTATAGTCTATAAAATTCTTTTTATTAGATAAAAACGTTAAATGGTTGGGAAGACCAAATGAAAATAAAGGTCAGGAGAAAGACCAAAACAAGGAAACAAAGAAAAAATATAAAACAATTTTTTTATCACGCTTTTTCACATATTTGAATACTCAAAAACCTCTATCAGGATTATCAGCTATTAAACAATACAAAATGCCTATTTGACATAAATCAATGGAAGATCACAAACAAACAAGGCATAAATAAATAAGAACATTTATGTTTTCTTCCTCTTAGTACCTTAAACCACATGAGCTAATCAATTTAGTTGCGGAGCCCCACTATCGACATGACAAACAAGCAAACTTTCAACAGGAAAATCTATAAAAAGAAAAAAATAAATTAATAAATTATTTCTATCACATCAAAGAATACATAATAAAGTAAAAAAATGATTGATAATTTATCAATTTTACCTTTGATAATGTCATAGCAAGTGAGTCTCTGATAAAATACTCCAATAGGAGAACCTTCACTTCAGTATAATTAATTGATGCCATTGGTGATTCTCTTGCTTCACCATGCCACCTAGGGAACGGACACCATTCCGGCTGAGATGCTTCCTGTTGCTTCTAATTGTTTACAATTTATACCATCTATGGAAGATACAATTGAAAAAATAAAAAAGAAACTTCCCCAGGACATCAACCATTCCGAACACAAGACACTACATGAGAGGAGAACCCAGGCGAGTCCTCCAATCTCCTCTCACAAAAAAAATAAAAAATTATTGAGTTGTTTGACCTGCCAAACAAGCGCACCTAACATGGCAAAGGCCAAAATTACAAAGGTAATCCATACAAAAGTGACAGTGATAATTTTGCACTCCTTCCCCCAACTGCATTTTACTCAATCCCAATTATTTCTGTAAAGTAACTAAATTGCATACACACATACATCTAACAAACAGAAAAAGTGGTTGGAGTAACCACCTAAAAATCCTAAATTATTCCCGTAGGTACCACGTACAAAATGACAATACCAAATAAAAGAATCAACTATTCTTATATAAAAAAAAGGATGAAGATGTAATCTATAAAATTATCTTTATTAGATAAAAATGTTTTAATAAATGGGAAGACCAAATTAAAATAAAGTTCAAGGGAAATACCAAAATGGAAACGAAGAACAAAAAAAAAATCATTTTTTTATATCTTTGTATGCTCAAGTACCTCTACCAGGATTATCATCTATTAAACAGTTTAACATGCCTACTATACATAAATCAATGGAAGATCACAATCAAACAAAGGATATATAAATAAGAATATTTTTGTTTTCTTCCTCTTTGAACCTTAAACTGCAAGAGCATAGCAATGTACTTGCGGAACCCCACTATCGACATGACAAACAAGAAAGCTTTAAGAAACAAAATAAATAAATAATTTCTATCACATAAAAAAAATACATAATAACTAAAAGAAAATTTTATCAAGTTTTTTGGTTTTACCTTTGATCATGTCATAGCAAATGATCCTCTGATTGAACACTCCAAAAACAGAACGTCCACTTCAATAGAATTAACTGATGTCATTTGGGATTCTCTAGGTTCACCATGCAACCAAGGGAAGGGACACCATTTCGGTAGAGATGCTTCCTGCTGGTTCTAATTGTTTACAATTTACACCATCTATAGAAAATACAATTGAAAAAAAAAGAAATTTACCCAGGACAACAATCATTCTAGACACAAGACACTACATGAGAGGAGAACCCGAGCAAGACTGCCTCATGCGATCGCCTCTCACAACAAAAATAAAATTTTATTGTGTTGTTTGACCTGCTGAGCAAACCCCCTTGACATGGAAAAGGCCAGAATTAAAAAAATATTCCATATAAAAAAGACAAAGATATTTTGCACTTGTTCCCCCCAATTGCTTATACTCAATCCCAATTGTTTGTGCGTGCAAGAAACTAAATTGCATACACATAGATATCTAACAAACGGAAATGTGGTTGTAGGAGTGGCCACTGAAAAATCTTAGATTATTCCCATAGGTATCTTCTGCATAATGACAATACGAAATAAAAGAATGACAGAGAGAAATTTAAAAAAAAAAAAAAAAGATGGACTATAGTCTATAAAATTCTTTTTATCAGAAAAAAAAAAGTTAAAGAGATGGGAAGACCAAATGAAAATAAAGGTCAGGAAAAAGACCATAAAAAGGAAACAAAGAAAAAACAAAAAACAATTTTTTTTGTCATTCTTTTTCATATATTTGAATACTCATGTACCTCTATCAAGATTATACTCTATTAAATAGTACAAAATTCCTATTAGACATAAATCAATGGAAGATCACAAACATACAAGGGATAAATAAACAAGAACATTTATGTTTTCTTCCTCTTAGTACATTAAACTGCTTGGGCGAATCAATGTAGTTGCGGACCCCCACTATCGACATGACAAACAAGCAAACTTTCAACAGGAAAATCCATAACAAGAAAAAAAATAACTAAATAAATTATTTCTATCACATCAAAGAATACATAATAAACAAAAAAATGTTTGATAACTTTTTCGGTTTTACCTTTGATCATGTCTTAGTAAGTGAACCTCTGATCAAATACTCCAATAGTAGAACCTCCACTTCAGTATAATTAATTGATGTCATTGGTGATTCTCTTGCTTCACCATGCAACCTAGGGAATGTACACCATTTTGGCAGAGATGCTTCCTAATGCTTCTAATTGTTTACAATTCACACCATCTATGGAAGATACAATTGAAAATAAAATAAAATTCCCCACGACATCTGCAATTTCGGACACAAGACACTACATGAGAGGAGAACCCGAGCGAGACTGCCTCGTGTGATCTCCTCTAGCAACAAATTTTATTGAGTTGTTTGACTGCCAAACAAGCGCACCTGATATGGCAAAGCCAAAATTACAAAGATAATCTATACAAAAGTGACAACGAAAATGTTGCACTCCTTCCCCCAACTGCCTATACTCAATCCCATTTCTTTTTGCATAAAAGAAACTAAATTGCATACACTCAGACATCTAACAAATAGAAAAGTGGTTGTAGGAGTGGCAACCGACAAATCCTGAATTATTCCAATAGGTACCACCTACAGAATGACAATACCAAATAAAAGAATCTCAAAGAGGAGTTTTTATATATAAAAAATAAGAAAAAAGATTAACCGGTAGTCTATAAAATTCTCTTTATTTGAAAAAAAGTTGAATAGATGGGAAGACCAGATGAAAATAAAGGTCAGGAAAATACCAAAAAGGAAAAGAAGAACATGCAAAAAACAATTAAAATTTTTTTTATCAATATATTTGGATGCTCAAGTGCCTCTATGAGGATTATTAGCTATTAGACGTCTTAACATGCCCACTATACATAAATCAATGGAAGATCACAAACAAGCAATGGATAAATAAATAAGAACATTTTTGCTTTCTTCCTATTAGAACCTAAAAATGCAAGAGCATGGCAATGTACTTGGGGACCCCCACTATCGACATGACAAACAAGCAAGCTTGAAGAAACTAAATAAATAAATAATTTCTATCACATTAAAAATACATAATAACTAAAAAAAGTTTGATGAGTTTTTCAGTTTTACCTTTGATCATGTCCTTGCAAATGATCCTTTGATTAAACACTCCAACAACAGAAAGTCCACTTCAGTAGAATTAGCTGTTGTCATTGGTGATTCTCTAGGTTCAGCGTGTGACCAAGGGAAGGGAGACCATTTCGGCAAAGACGCTTCTTGCTGCTTATAACTCTTTACCATCTACACCATCTGAGGAAGATACAAATAAAAAAAAAGAAACCTCCCCAAGACATCAGCCATTCCAGACACAAGACACTACATGAGAGGAGAACCCGGGCGGGACTACCTCGTGCGATATCCTCTCAGATCTCCTCTCACAACAAAAATAACATTTTATTGAGTTGTTTGACTTGCCAAGCAACCACATCTGACATGGCAAATGCCAGAATTACAAAGATAATCCAGACAAAAATTACAACGATAATTTTTCACTCGTTCCCCCAACTAATTATACTCAATCCCAATTCTTTGTGCCTGCAAGAAACTAAATTGCATACACACAAATATCTAACAAACTGAAGTGGTTGTAGGAGTGGCCACCGGCAAATCCTGAATTATTCCCATAGGAACTTCCTACATAATGAGAATACCAAATAAAAGAATCACATAGAGGAGTTTTTATAAAAATAAAAAAATGAACTATAGTCTATAAAATTCTTTTTATTAGAAAAATGTTGAATATATGGGAATACCAAGTGAAGATAAAGGTCAGAGGAAAGTCCAAAAAAAGGAAATGAAGAAAAAAGAAAAAACAATTTTTTTATCACTCTTCTTCATATATTTGAATACTCAAGTACCTCTATCAATATTATCAACTATTAAACAGTAAAAAATGACTATTAGACATAAATCAATGGAAGATCACAAACATACAAGGGATCAATGTAGTTGCGGACCCCCACTATCGACATGACAAACAAGCAAACTTTCAACTGAAAAATCTATAAAAAGAAAAAAAATTATTTCTATCACATCAAAGAATAATGATAAACAAAAAAATGTTTCATAAGCTTTTCAATTTTACCTTTGATCATGTCATAGCAAGTGAGTCTCTGATCAAATACTCCAATAGCAGAACCTCCACTTCAGTATAATTAATTGATGTCATTGGTGATTCTCTTGCTTCACCATGCCACCTAGGGAATAGACACCATTTCGGCTGAGATACTTCGTGCTGCTTCTAATTGTTTAAAATTTACACCATCTATGGAAGATACAATTGAAAAAAAAAATGAAATTTCCCAAGGACATCAGCCATTCTAGACACAAGACACTACATGAGAGGAGAACCCAAGCGTGACTACCTCGAAAGATGTCCTCTCACAACAAAACTAAAATTTTATTGAGTTCTTTGACCTGTTATGCCAACATTACCAAGATAATCCATAAAAAAGTGACAACGATAATTTTGAACTCCTTCCGCCAACTGCTTATAGTCAATCCCAATTCTTTGTGCGTATAAGAAACTAAATTGCATACATAGACATCTAACAAATAGAAAAGTGGTTGTAGGAGTGGCAACCGGCAAATCTTGAATTATTCCCATAGGTACCACCTACGGAATGACAATACCAAATAAAAGAATCACAAAGAAGAGTTTTTATAAAAAAAAAATAAGAAAAAAGGTTAACCTGTAGTCTATAAAATTCTCTTGATTAGAAAAAAATGTTGAATAGATGGGTAGACAAAATGAAAATAAATGTCAGAAAAATACCAAAAAGGAAGAGAAGAATATACAAAAAAAATTATCATGTTTTTTTCATATCTTTGGATGCTCATGTACCTCTACGTGGATTATTAGCTATTAAACTGCTTAACATGCCCACTATACATAAATCAATGGAAGTTCACAAACAAGAAATGGATAAATAAATGAGAACATTTTTATTTTCTTCCTCTTAGAACCTTAAACTGCAGGAGCATAGCAATGTACTTGCGGACCCCCACTATCGACAAAACAAACAAGCAAGCTTTAAGAAACAAAATAAATAAATAATTTCTATCACATAAAAAAATACATAATTACTAAAAGAAAAGTTTGATAAGTTTTTATGTTTTACCTTTGATTAGTCATAGCAAATGATTCTCTTATTAAACACTCCAACAACAAAACATCCACTTCAGTAGAATTAGATGATGTCATTGGTAACTAGGTTCACCATGTGACCATGGGAAGGAGACCATTTCGGCAAAGACGCTTCCAGCTGCTTATAATTCTTTACCATCTACGCCATCTAAGGAAGATACAAATGAAAAAAAAAAAAAAAAAAAAACCTCCCCAGGACATCAACCATTCCAGACACAAGACACTACACGAGGGGAGAACCCGGGAGGGACTGCTTCGTGCGATCTCCTCTCACAACAAAAATAAATTTTTTTTGAGCTGTTTGACCTGCCAAGCAAGCGCACTTGACATGGCAAAGGCCAGAATTACAAAGATAATCCATACAAAAATTACAACAATAATTTTGCACTCGTGTCCCCAACTTTTTATACTCAATCCCAATTCTTTGTGCGTGCAAGAAACTAAATTGCATACACACAAATATCTAACAAATTGAAATGTGGTTGTAGGAGTGGCCACCGACAAATCCTGAATTATTCCCATACGTACATCCTACATAATGACAATACCAAATAAAAGAATCACATAGAGGAGTTTTTATAAAATAAAATAAAAAAAGACCAAAAAGTCTATAAAATTCTTTTTATTAATAAAGGTTAGGGGAAGGACCAAAAAGAGGAAATGAAGAATAAACAAAAATAAATAAATTTTATCACTCTTCTTCATATATTTGAATACTCAAGTACCTCTATCAAGATTATCAACTATCAAACAGTACAAAATGCCTATTAGACATCAATCAATGGAAGATTGCAAACATACAAGGGATAAATAAATAAGAACATTTATCTTTTCTTCCTCTTAGTACCTTAAATTGCATAAGCTAATCAATGTAGTTGCGGACCCCCATTATCAACATAACAAACAAGCAAACTTTTAATTGGAAAATCTTTAAAAATAAATAAATAAATAAATTATTTCTATCACATCAAAGAATACATAATAAGCAAAAAAAATGTTTGATAAGTTTTGGTTTGACCTTTAATCATGTCATAGCAAGTGAGGTTGTGATCAAATACTTCAATAGCAGCATGTCCACTTCAGTATAATTAACTGATCACATTGGTGATTCTCTTGCTTCACAATGCTACTTAGAGAAGGGACACCATTTCGGCAGAGATGCTTCCTGCTGCTTGTAATTGTTTAAAATTTACACCATCTTTGGAATATACAATAAAAATAAAAATAAAACTTCCCCTGGATATTAGCCATTCTAGACACAAGACACTACATGAGAGGAGAACCCGGGCGAGACTGTCTCATGTGATCTCCTCTCACAAAAAAAGTAAAATTTTATTGAGTTGTTTGACCTGCCAAGCAAGCGCACCTGACATGGCAAATGCCAGAATTACAAAGATAACCCATACAAAAGTTACAACGATAATTTTGCACTCCTTCCCTCAACTGCTTATACTAAATCCCAGTTCTTTGTGTGTAAAAGAAACTAAATTGCATATACATAGACATCTAACAAACAGAAAATAGGTTGTAGGAGTGGCCACCGACAAAACCTGAATTATTCCCATAGGTACCACCTACAAAATGACAATACTAAATAAAAGAATCACAAAGAGGATTTTTTTATTAAAAAAAAAATGAACCTCTAGTCTATAAAATTCTCTTTATTAGATAAGAATGTTGAATTGATGGGTAGACCAAATGAAGATAAAGGTGATGGGAAATACCAAAAAGGAAACAAAAAATAATTTTTTTATCATTTTTTTTCATATCTTTGGATGCTCAAGTACCTCTACCCGGATTATCAGCTATTAAACAGTTTAACATGCCAACTATACATAAATCAATGGAAGATCACAAAAAAAAAAGGGATAAATGGCAATACCAAATAAACAAAAAAAAGTTGGATAAGTTTTTTATTTTCAGCTCTAATCATGCATACTTTTGTTGGTGGTTTGTGACCTTAACTTCATCTTTTATCAGGATAGGAATGGTAGAGAGTGGGATCGAGATAGGAATGGTAAGAGAGTGGGACCCAACCCGCACACTTCACATTAGGATGGGTTTCCCCTTTTCACCCTATTGTGCAAGAATGAGGTTAACCCAAAAATCTAATAAAAATTAAGCAATCTAAATACTCTTTTGTCTGTTATTCACACTTGAGATAATTTCTATAATTTTGGTTCTAATTGATCTTTACATTAGCTAGAATTCTAGAGTTCTAAACTAAAAATCACTAATCTTCAACTTTTGCATTATCCTCCTAAGTTTATTCTCCAAGTGTATTTATTCATTTTCATGCTCAATAAACTTGGTCTTAATTGGATTTAAAAGTGCCACTTCTTTAGATATGTCTTTAAGCCGCTTGAAGGATGAACATATGAAATGCTTATTTGTGAAGATCAATTGCAAAACTAATATTTTGTTATCCTAAAAATCAAGGAAACTAAAAGGTAAACAAGATTGTGTTTTTCTTCCACACACTCATACAAGTTAATAGTTAACAAATATTTAAACAACAAGCAACAGTTAAAACCTTTATTAAAAACTTTTGAAATATCTAATTTCGAAACATCTAATTTTAATTTATACTTAAAACCTATTCAAGTATAAATATGAAACAATCAGAAGCAAGTGTTCATCCCAACGGATAAAGCTATGTTGAAGTTTAAGTGCAAGTGTTGAAACAACTAAATATACTTGAGACAAAACCCTTTAAAGTTTTCACTGCAGCCATGTTTTGTTTTGATACGTCTTGAAATTGGAAGGCAATATTACTCATTGGGACGTTATAACTCACAACTGATGTGAAGTAAATGTATTAGGGTTCAGGGATCTTCACCAGCAATAAAAAGGAATGCATGTATACTTGACATGCAGTCTTGTTCCATAGCTTTTATAATCCCCTCAAAATAATACCTCCAAAACCAGGCCTTCCTAGAAATGTATCAACGCCTGTTGAGGAAAGAGAGTTTGCTTTCCAATATCCATAAATACATGACCCAAAAAGACCCATTTATCCAGGCACTATTGACATGATAAAAAGTAAGCTTTCAACCGAACAAACTACAAAAAATAAATAATAATAAAATAAAGAATTTTAATCACATCAAAGAATACATAATAAACAAAAGAAAAATTAGAAAAACTCTTCAATTTTACCTGTGATCATGCCATATCAAATCAGCCTCTGATCAAACACTCCAATAACTAAACCACGACTTCAGCAGAATTAACTGATGTCATTAGTAATTCTCTGGCTTCACAATACCACCTAGGGAAGGAACACCATTTCAGCAGGGACACTTCCTACCACTTATAATTCATTAAAATTTACACCATCTTTTGAAGATACAAATGATAAAAAAAAAAAAAGAAACCCCCCCAGGATCATCAGCCATTCCAGATACAAGACACTACAAAAGAGGAGAACTCTGGCAAGACTACCTAGTGCGATCTCCTCTCCCAACAAAAAATAAAATTTTATTGAGTTGTGTGACCTGTCAAGCAAGTGCACCTAACATGGCAAAAGCCAAAACTACAAAGACAATCCATACAAAAGTGACAAGAATAATCTTGCACTCCTACCCCAACTGCCTATAGTCCATCCAATTCTTTGTGCTTACAAGAAACTAAATTGCATACACACAAACATCCAACAAACAGAAATGTGGTTTTTAGGAGTGGCCATCGGCAAATCCTGAATTATTCCCATAGGTATCATCTACAGAATGACAATACCAAATAAAAGAATCGCAAAGAGGAGTTTTTATAAAACAAAAGCAGAACCAATAGTTTATAAATTCTCTTTATTAGATAAAAATGTTGAATAGATGGGAAGACTAAATGGAAATAGAGGTCAAGGGAAAGACCAAAAAAATGAAATGAAGAAAAAACAAGAAAAAAAAATGAAGGGAAGATCATCATTACATGCTCAAGTACCTCTATCAAGATTATCAGCTATTAAATAGTACAACATGCCTACTAGACATAAATCAAGGGAAGATCACAAATAAACAAGGGATAAATAAATGAGAACATTTATGTTTTCTCCCTCCTAGTACCTTAAATTTTTGGAGTTAATCAATGTACTTGCGAACCCCTACTATCGACATGACAAACAAGCGAGCTTCTCACCAGACAAACTACAAAAAACAAACAATAAATATATAAATAATTTCAATCACTTCAAAGAATAGACAATAAACGAAAGAAAAGTTTGATAAGTTTTTCATTTTTACCTTTGATCATGTCATAGAAAATAAGCCTCTGATCAAACACTCCAATAACATAACAACAACTTTAGCAGAATTAATTGATGTCATTGGTGATTCTCTTGCTTCACCATGCCACCTAGAGAAGGAACACCATTTCGGTAGGGATGCCTCTTGGTGCTTGTAATTTTTTAACATTTACACCATCTATGGAAGATAGGTCAATGGTTATTATTCAAGAGCATGGACACATTGAAACAGAAGGTTTTGCAAATGTACCCTGGGTAGGTTCTCCAGACGATAGAAAATCTACCTCTGGTTATTGTACAACAGTTGGTGGAAATCTTATAACATGGAGAAACAAGAAACAGATTATGGTTGTGAGATCGTGTAGAAGTAGAATACAAGTCTATGGCACATGTAGTAAGTGAGTTATTATGGCTTAAAACCTTTATGACTACACTTGGGGTTCCAAGTAACTAAACCTATGTAGCTTTATTGTGATAATCAAAAAGTCATTCACATTGCAACCAACCCAGTGTTTCAAGAAAGAACAAAACACATCAAGATAGATTGTTACTTCGTTCAAGAAAAATTACAAGCTACTGTGATATCCATATAGTATATCCCATCCAAGAATCAACTAGCATAAATTTTTAAAAGAGTGATCGGTGCAAAGCCCCTTTGAGAAACATGTTTCAAGGGGATCTTTGATGTTTTCTCACTAGCTCGAGAGGGAGTTTTAAAGAAAATAATGGCAATATAAATAATTAAGTGAGAAAGTGGCATAATGATGTAATTATGTGTAAAGTCTATGGTCCTCCTTTTCTTTCATATATTAGAGTTTACATCCTCTCATTAGGTTGTTATTGATTTTCAGGACTCCATGGATTTAGCTCACGAAGAAAAAGAGAGAGGGACTCATTGGGAGAAAACAAGAGGAAGAAGAGGTTATGGACTTATGTCCTAACCCTCCCCCTGAAGCTCAATTTATAGATTGATAAAACTATAATATTACAATAATACCCCTAGAACTTAAATTAATTACATCAATGTCATCTCTATGAGATGATTCTTTATTTACCATCCCGTCATCACTATATGGGCCTATGGGCCTTCTCCTTGATCTGTAGACCTTGGACCCATCTTCCACATCTCTTGGATGTGTGGGCCTTCCTAGGTCATGTGGGTTTGGGCTCATTTTCCAACACTCCCACTCAAGTTTGGGGTGAGAGAACATCTTGAACGACCAACTTGCTGCAAATGGTGTATAAGATCTTCCCGTATAAAATGACAATCCTCCTTATCTTCCAACTTCAAGTTGGTGGTCTCTTCCAAGAGTCCGAGCTGGCATAATATTAATGAGAGTAAAATCACTCCTACCCATAAGACATTGTTACATACTCCAGTCAAATAACTCATACTGGATATTGGGCACACTCCTATCTTCTATAGGTAGTAGGTCTATAAACATTCCTCAGAAGTGTAATAAAACTCCACCATCACTATATCCCTCCAAAGGACACCGACTCTCAAATGGTAAGAGTAATAAATGCCAATTAAGGGGAGTAACAGGTAATCACCTAGAAGATAATATTCTAGGACCACCATGTGCTTTTTTCTTCATCAGAATAACCAATGCTGATAACAGTCAGCAACTGAGAAGTCGTTCAATAATAATGTCTCATCCAAAGAGACACAATAATAGCAGCTGAAATGGGCCTAGGCCAAATAACACATACTAAATAATGAAAATCCAAGGACCCATAAAATAATTTGTTGCAAGTCCATCACTAAATAAGGAAGTTGCACCAAATATAATGCTGGAACCAAGTAATGAACTGCCAATACCTCAAAATAATAATCCAATCGGAGGCAGAGGACCAAATCAAGTCGAGTTAAATATTAGACCAATATTGCCAAGTCACAAAAGATATAGGTATAGAACTCAAAACCCTGACACTTATAACCAAGGCGGAAAACAAGTAAGCTGAGTCAGGTTGACCCAGACTCGAATTGACTCAGACCAAGTTGACTAGGTTTGAGTTGACCCAGGTTAACTCGACAGAACAACAACCAGTTGACCAAGGTTAACTCGACAAAACAACAACCAGTTAACCCAAGATAGAGCTCGAGTTAACCCGGTCGGGACAGAAACACTCAGGTCCAAGTCGACTCGGCAGAGTCCGGTTTGAGACTCCGACAGAACCATCGCTCGATTAAAATCAATCAGCCTCCAAAGTTGGGCATGATTTTAATTCCGAAATAGTATCTTCTTCCCCGAACAGCCAGTCGGGATACATTAATCGGCAGATTAAATTCAAAAACCAGTCTCTGAGTCAAGAGAAGAGTCAAATCTAAACCAGCGAGCAGAAGATCAAACAGAAATAATAGCAGCAACGAAGCTGGCGATGAACCAGGAAGATTAAACTCCTATTGTCGACGCCTTGAAAGAGATTCAAAACACCGCAATAGTGTCATCGTCTTTGGCGATATTTTTGGATGCCAACCGGTTATTTCCCGAAGATAATAAATCATGGTTATTTACCGAAGGTTTTGCCAAAGGAAATAAACCAACGAGCATATGATTTGTGGATGGTTATTTTCCAAAATTGTTGGTGGAGGAAATAATCCAGCGAACAGAAGATCTTCGGCAGATAAATCAGATTCAATAACTCGGAATGACGACAAAAATCGCGGACCTGTTCACATGGTAGAGCACTTATTGGTTTGTTGCCGAACCTCCTGAGTGAAGATGCCAGTGGGATAATCTTCCAGACCTCTGAAGTGAGAAGAAATGCAAATTCTTTGGCTCTTTATTTTGGAGTGGATTTAGCAAGACTGTTGTCGTAGAGTATTTTCGGCAAGATTGAGGATGATGCCAGCGCAAAATGGCCGAAGAGGAGAATAATAGAGATTGTGATCTTCCAAAAAACTCTCCTCTTCTCTTGCAAAATTGTTTCTTCAAGTCACCTCTAAAATTTTGAATGATCAAACGAGACAGCAAGATATAAATTCTAAAAAATCATACTACGAGTCCTGAAAGATATAAATTCTAAAAAACCATACTACGAGTCCTGAAAATGATACCATGTTGATTTTCAGGACTCCATAGATTTAGCTCACGGAGAAAAAAAGAGAGACTCAGTGGGAAAAAACACGAGGAAAAAGAGGTTATGGGCCTTCACTATATGGGCTTATATGCCTTCTCCTTGATTTGTGGGCCTTGAGCCCATCTTCCCCATCTCTTGGTATGTAAGTCTTCCTTAGTTGTGTGGGCTTCGGTCCATCTTCCGACTCCTCTTTTGTTTTCTCATCCCTCTTTGAGTCTCACTTTCTCTCACCATGAGGAAAACGCACACACCATGAGGAGGCCAATTTTTTTTTTCATGTTCCCGTAGTGGTCATCACTACCCTAGAACCCTTTTCTGGAAAGAAATTTACTAATACGCTCTATTAGCTGAAATTACAAGTAAAGATATTTTGTCTCTCTTTAAGCCAAGTGTAATACCCCATTACACAACCCAAATCTCTCTGAAAGAATTGAATACTAGTAGATCCTAGCTCTAGTGGGCAATTTCCTTTCTACACTTACGGCTATAGAAAAACCCCTTTATTTGAAAGTGAAAATACAAAAGATAAATAGAAAACTTACACCTTTAAGGGAGAGAGAGCCACGCCTAGAGTGTCACCAATCTTCTAGCACTAGTTGATCCATCATGCTTTAGAGGTTCAACTAGTAAATCCTAGTTGATCGATCATACCCAAGGGGTTGGTCGATCAAGCTTTATAACTTGGTTTGCCCACATTCTCATTCATGTCCCCAAGGGTTGATCAATCAAGTCTATATGTTGGAAACTTATTGCCAATGCATGATCGACTAAGCAGATTGATTATGTTAATTTGCAATGTTTAAAAATAAAAGTAATTGTATAATTAAGGCTAAAAATTAGTGAATAAAAGGTTCTAAAACATTTGTATAAGCTTGGAAAACACGGTTTAGGAATTATTTTGCATATCATAAGCTCTATAAACAAATTCATGCCTAAGTTTGGAAACCAGATGGCTAACACCTTTACATAGATAGAGTTCTTAAGAATTTTCTCATTTACCTAAACACTAGGTCTTTAGATCTCATTTTTCTCCATGGTGCTTCTACAATGTGACTAACTCTTCGTTCAAGCTCAAGATCTTCCATCATATTTGTCAATTGTTCCTCATAAACCTTATAATTGAGTTACTTGAAGGAAAGGTATTTGAAATACTATGAATTGCAAGGTTGTTAGCTCACATATCTCAAGTTTTTTTATCTTCAAAATTCAGGGATGAGTCAACTTAGGTCAACAACCGATACAAAAGAAAGGAAACTACTAGAGTTCAGGTTAGGAGTTTTTCTATTCCTAAGAATAACACATCCTCATGAAAATCTTTTGGTCATCCATGTATATCAATTTCCAGCCATAACACACAGGGTACTCAATTCTCAAATTGAAATTGTTATGGCCAGTGGAATTGATGTCATCATTCAATGACTATAAGGTATCTTCAATCAACTCAAACAGAATTCAAGGCATCAAAATACCAACGGTGGCTAAAATACAGCAGTTGTTGCCACAGCAGACTCCAACTAATGGACCTACAATAGCTCCCACATACAAGCCTCGTGTGGGCAAGAGTAGATAGGCACCCCAAAGCTAAGTCGAGCCTCTTCAACCCTGCATAGTCTAACTCCATTTTTTCCACCTATAAAGTCACAGATGACCCATCTAGTTGGGCTCGACAATTTTTATATTAAGGGGGTTTAGTCAACAAAATAAAAATTTGAAGTTCATCTTCATCTCCTGATTCAAATTTATTTCATTCTTATACATGAACTTCATCTTCAAACTTGGTGTTAGTGTGAACGATATTATGTGCACTGGAAAACAGTTTCTAATGTTAGTGCCCCAACATGAGAAAAATATAAAAAACAAGAGAATTCCTAAACCCTAACAGTATACTTAATTAAAACATAATCCTTAAACCCCAAATTAGGTAAAACACGCATTATTACTACACGAATAAGTAATTTAATGTATAATTAAAATATATTAATATAATCATTTATTGAATTAGATATTATATTATTTACTATTAAATTTTATAGTATATTAATACAGTAATTACGTGAGCCAATGAAATACACACATGATTAATTATAAAAAAATAAGTAAATAACGCTATAAATAACATAAACGAATGCAATAAGTTCAATTATTAATTTATTAATAACATATGATATACTTTAACATAAAAAGGAATAATTTAATAGGAAAATTGATCTAATCATAACTTTAACGCACTATATATTTGTACGTATTATTAATTAATAATATGTTTTCATTAAATTTAAAACCATTGATATTATTAAATAAAAAATGGGTTAGTTAAACCAAAATAATTGATCAAATGCTTGATTTAACAATATCTTAATTACCACTATTAAATCACTAATATAATAAAATAATTAAAAAATAAATATAATGAATAAATAAAGAATTATTTTATTAATAATAGAAGATGGATTTTTTATGTGGTATTACTTAATAATATATTTACACAAATTTTAAAATAATTAATTGATCAAATGCATATTTTAACTATATTTTATTTACCATATTTAAATATCTACTTTAATGTAGTAATAAAATTTAATAAAAATAATACATAAATAAATATACAATTTCATTAATAACCTAAGAGAGATTATTCTAATAATGAGTTCATACCTTTAGTACTAAAATCATCAAATTACAAGTTTAGTACATAAGAACAACACATGTTCAAAAGCAATAAGATGCAATACTCATTTATCATTCCACATACAAGTCGTTATTTCATCTCAAAATTGCGCGGCACTTGTGGTTTCTAATGCAAGCTGCCTCCGAAAGCTTGTTGATTGGGTATCCTCTTCCACAATACCATCGCTATCATCAATGTCTATATCATCTGTTGCTCCTAATTGGACCCCATCACCTCCTCCATCGAACTCGTCATCCGAATCATCATCTTCCAATTCAAATATATCATTGTAATTCTCTCCACGTATATAATTGTGTAATATGTAACAAGTAATTATAATTTTTGTCTTCATCTTAAAAGAAAACGGAGGAGCGCCTTTCAACATTTGAAATTGAGATTTTAAAGCACCAAAAGTTCTCTCAATAGTATTCCGCAAAGATGAGTTTCTTCGATTGAATAATTCTTTTTCATTTCTATGAATATTATCTCCAAATTCTTGCAGATGATATCGAGTTCCTTGATATGGAGCCAAAAATTCATGAAGATTTGCATAACCAACATCGACTAGATAATATTTACCTACAATAGAAATTATATTCTATATAAAATAAATGAATATAAAATAGAAAAAAGTTTACTGCATAAAAATATATTATTTACCTTTAGGTACAAATAGTCTATCTCGGCAAGTCAATGCGTCATTCAGTAAACGAGAATAAGTTGTTGATCCCTCCCATTCGGCAAGTACATAAGTGAATTGCATGTCAAATGTACATGTTGTCATCACATTTTGTGAGAGATAACCCTTTTTGTTCCAAAACCTTTGTTGTTCTTCAAGTGGGATGTTTGCTTTAATATGAGTTCCATCAATAGCCCCAATACAATCCTAATTATATAATTTCAATTAATATTGACCAACTTTGTACAATAATCTAAATTTGTTTAGTTAGAGGGCAAGTGATGTTACCTTGCAGTCATTAAATTGTTTAAAATCTTCGAGTGTGTGCGTTTTGAAGGCCATTTGATGTAATCAGAGTGAATTTTGAGAATAACATCCAACACCTTGTTGAAATACCTACTTATGGTCCAGTTCGATCTAACAAGCATCTCTGTTGTGACACTATAGGATTGTTGTTGATCAACAGTTAGGAGAAAATAGGCAAGTTGTTCTTCCACTGAGATAGGCTTTGTGGTTGATAAAAACCCTCTGCTATCAAGTATTTTTGCCAATTTGCGAAATACAATTTGATTCATCCTTTAAACTTTTTGATATTTAACAGGCAATTTGTCTAGTGCCTTTTGCAAATACAACGGACCATTAATCCCACGAGAATGTGGTACACATCTATCACAATGTCATAGATAGTATCTTCATATGAAGACAATAATACATGTCAATCCAACAAAAGTTGTGGCCCTTTCTTCGTCTGTTATAATAGCCATAGAAATCTACAAATTTAATCTTCCTAAAAGTCATAAACAAAAATCAACATCAATCTTCAATTATAACTTATTCATCCATACTCAACAATCATATTCATAGCCATGAAAATCTTTAATTAACCACGTCCATACTCATCCACCATATTCATCCACATAATATATTAACACAACAATCATATAAAATAAAAATAATATACTGATAAGTCTTGTAACTTTATAATTCAAACATAGTCATTAATACATAACAATCTTCCCAAAGAAAATATTGTACTTAAAATGCATTACAAATATTTTCTTGTACAATATTTAAGCCATCCGACCCGCTCTTCCATTGTCACCATCGTAAACATGGCCTTCTTACTTGGCGTATCCAACCATTCAGAAGTATCATGCTTCATGTCATCCGACAGGTCCGGGATTTCCCTGAGCGCATTGACACAATCTTTTTCGACACCGCTTTCGTTAGGCTTCGTAACACTATTCAATGATTGAGTGATACGGTAAACTACATCAATGAATTTACTACTGCCATCAATGGGCAATTCGCTTCTCTTTCTATGACGACTTGAAGATGACGCACTTCTTCAAGATTGCTTAGCTGTCGAATAATTTCCGCTAATGAATTGCGATGCAGTTTCCCTAACTACATCGACATCCTCGGCCTCGTCCATCTGGATAGGATCCGACTCATGGAAGAGTTCATCGCCTAGATCTACAGAAGTTATACTAGTTGTCCCCATGGCTATTGAGTTTCCCACTACCAAAGCCAATTTGTCATAAAGGGGGCAGCCTTGTTGTTTATATTTTTCAGCATCTCTATGCTCCTACAAGAATAAAACATCATTTAGTCGACTTGGAATAAAGTTCTAGTAATGGGGAAAAAATACAAAATATTTTACAGTACATCATAATTTATAGACCTTTATGTAGTCTTGCCCTACAAAATGACATATAATAACTCGTTGTGTAGTTGCTTCCCAACCGAACCCACTAGTCTTGAGACAACCCGTTACCGTTTGGTATGCTTTCTTCCATAATCTTGTTCGATTCTTGAATTGCTCAACAATTTTTTTATTGACTACGTCTTCATTGCACTTATTGACACATTCCATATTTACTTCATGCTTCCAAACCCCATTGGGCAACTAGTTCCCTATATTGACTTGCTCGACCAAGAGATCAAACATTTTGCTATCTTCTTCGAAGGTCCAAATATCATATGATCAAGGACTAGGTTGTCTTCTTAAAACCATTTATAATCTAAATCCGAGATGGTCCTCATGGAAAAAACTTTATAGGATAACCATTACGCGTCACAGAAAAAAAAACCACAAAAAAGAAAAAACCATGTGGTGGATATTTATAACATGCAAATCTCCTCACCACATGGCAAAATCATTCCATAGTATTTCAAAAAAATTTCAACAACATTCTAAAACATTCCAAAATTAATCAACTATTTCCTTTGCAGATGCACTAAACAATGGAAAAACATGTCCAAATTCATCAAACACCCCTTGTAGATCTCCATATGAACCCTAAACAATAAACACCCCAAACCCTATCACTCCAAAGCCAAAAACCCTATTTTTTTAAACCCTAAACCCTAAACCCCAAAAATAAACCCTAAACCCTAAAAATACCCTAAACCCTAAACCCCAAAACTGAGAACCCTATTTTTTTAAACCCTAAACCCTTAAATACCAAGCATTAAACCCTAAATACACTAACCCTAACCCTAATCCCAAAATTTAAGCCCTATAAAGACGAAATTGAACCATAAATTCCATAAACCCTAACCCTAAATCCCCAAATTACGCACAGAAACTAAAATTAAATCAAATACATCATTAAATTAATAAAAAAATAGAGTTTAGGCTTACCTTCTGAAATTTGAGGAAAATCGAAGCCGAATCAAAGCATAATAAAAGAAATTGACGCCAAAATGTCAAAAATTGAAATCAAATTGGGGGAAATCGAACAAAATCGGAAGAAATTTTGGGGAGAAAGAGAGTAACGACAAAGAGAAAGAAGTGGGAAACCGAGAGGGAGAAGAGAGGGAGGCCGAGAGGGATAGGAATGAGGGAGAAGCGAGTGGGAGGCCGAAAGGGAAAGCGAGTGCGAGGGAGAGAGAGGAAGACCGAGAGGACGTCCACAACAAGAGGGAGAAGGTAGAAGGAGTCAGAGAGAGAAGGGAGAAGTGAGAGGGAGCAAAGAGAACAGAGATGGCTACAGAGAGACTGAAGAAATAATTCAAAGAGAAAGAAGTTACGAGAGATGAAAGAGATCGAGCAAAGAGAACAGAGATGGCTACAAAGAGACTGAAGAAAAAATTTGAAGAGAAAGAAGTGATGAGAGACGAAAGAGATCGAGAGAGCAAGAGAGACAAAAAAAAAAAAGGGTTTGAAGAGCAGCGCCAAAGTCATCTGGATAATTCCCTAGTCATCTACATGACTAGAACAAGTTGACAAACCCCATGCCAAACTTCACCATGCCCAACAACACTCAAAATTCATCAGTTTCCGCTGTGCCCTCAACGTCTGTAGGTAGAACTACTGTGAGCGGTCTAAACTTCGACCCTTATTTCTTTCTTCATATTGTAAAAAAGGGGAGCAAAACCCCTTTTTTGCTCCCTCTATTGATAGATCCAAGGGCCAAAAAGCGGTCCTTTCAGAGCTCAGACTGGAAAAGTCAGAAAAACCAGGACCCTTAATGTCGTCAGGTACCGTTCACTTCCCCACCATTCTTGTAACCGTCACCTGTAATCCACGCAGGTGTGTCCGCACCCCCTTGAGTGGACGAGAAAGAAAGGATTTCTAGGAGCGCTTCAAAGAAGGCCCCTTAGCAAGCGCACACGCCAACGAAGTCTGCAGCCCCCTATGGCCTTGGGGCTAAGCGCACACGGCCCTAAATGTTGTTTAAAAAAGTTCCGGAATAGACATTTCAGACCTTGTAATTTTCGAATTTTGCCTGTCAAGTTGTGTCAGAGGTAAGCTGCATTCTCGCCACGGTATCTCTTTTCTGTTTTCATTTTTTTTTTTTAAAAGCGTTACAGAATTATCAGCCTTGGGGGGATGGAAGTGGTGTAAAACTGAAATTTGCTTAATGAAATGTGTTACACGAATACAGAAAACACGCAGATGACTATACAACTTAAATCGATTCACACGTCCAAATATTTCACAAATCACTCTCCACACAAACATCAGATCAGCAGAGAGTATACTCGCAATCAAGCAAGCGAGTGAGAATTTCCTCGCAGCTTGGTCTCTCCTCTGGTTCCGCCCAGCAATCTGCAATCACAGAAACATGGTTAACGGTTTACATGTTCTTTTTCGAAGATGGTTGTGGTTTATATAATAATCTCCAGTACAGAATGTGGATATCAACTGAAGTTGTACTAGACCTGAAATTAACTTTCCCAGGGGTCCTTCAGGAATCTCCAGACGGGATCCTTCATTGGCGACTGCATAAACTACCTGAAGAAGATAAAATTCTTTCAAACTTTAGCATTGTTTTTTTCTAAAAATATCTGCAGAATAAGTGACCCTATAGTTCAATCATCCAGTAGATTCTAAACTTGTCTTAGAAAGTTCACACTGCTGTCAAATGGAACAGAGCAGGGAGGCTGTACAGAAATAAAAGTTCGATAAATCACCAAAATCACAATATCTTTCAAAGAAAAAGCAACATGTCAAGTTTGCAGATTGTGCAGGTCTCATAGCAGCATTAACATTCATTCAGCAGCCTCCCTGTGATCACACTCCAGCAAACCAACACATAATTTTTGGTAATCAATTAGTTCATATCTTTTTTTGTCTGAAGAAACTTTACTTGAAACTAGTTTTTATAACTGTCTTCAATGATGAACTTGAAAGCAAGCAAACTACAAGAAGTTTTCTTACCTGTACTGCAGGTACACCTTCCCACGGTCTATTTAGAGTGCAGAGCTCCCACATTATTACACCAAGACTAAATACATCACATTTTTCAGTAAACGGTTCATTGTGTATTAATTCAGGAGCCATCCACTCAGGAGTTCCCGCTGATGAGGAATCCCTCATTGGGGTATCAGTCATTACTCTTGATAGCCCAAAATCACAGATCTTGACGGTCCAATGTCTGTTCACGAGACAGTTTGCACTTTTCAGGTCACGGTGAACAATTTTCATCCGGTGTATGCACATTAACCCCCTATAACAAATAAACAGGCAAAAAAACCATCAGATTTTCCAAGTCTTTTAAACTCCCACCAGTTCCATTATCATCCATTAAAATCTAACCACCATAACCGTAATGTACGGCAAGATTGCAGCAAATTAGTGCCTCTAATGCTGTATTAATGTGTTATGTATTTTGGCTAAAATAACATTCCCAGTTAACCCACATCATTCCACAGAAAGAATAACTATTTGAGGAGATAAATAACAAATTGACTCTCAGCGAACAAAATAGAAATAGGTCCAAAGAGAAATCCAATAAAGTATTAACTCTACCGCTTTTTATTTTAGATAATCCAATCTGAATCATAGATCTTTAGACACCATCAACTCAAAGACAGTAAAGGGCTATTTATCTTAATTTTCATTATAGTAGTAGGCAAAATCACTATCACACTGTAAACAAGCTACAATGACCTATACAAAATGTTTAAAACATGCTAGTTTCTTTGAATATATATATATATATATATATATATATATATATATATATATATATATATATATATATATAGAGAGAGAGAGAGAGAGAGAGAGAGAGAGAGAGAGGGGGGGGGGGCTGATCCAATTCGAAAGGCTACTTGATGTGTAACAGCTATCTCAGCCTCCGATCATGATTAATGGCGCAAAACGCTCCCGCTCCTCACTCAGCTTTTTTTCCCTCTCTTTTCATTTCTCACCTAACCCATAGCTCACCTCATCCTTCCCTGTCGCCCTCGCAGCTTCGCCCTCACCTCCCTGTGCGCTTCCTCCTTCACCCTCGCCCTCGCCCTTGCCTTTGTCTCTTCCTCTGTTGCCCTCGCCTCCGTCGCTTCCTTTCTGTCACCCTCACCCTCGTTTCGTGCCGTTGATCAAGATCGGATGGCTGAGATAGCCATTTCATACCAAATAGCCTTTCATATTGGATCAGCCCTACGAACTCGTTGTCGTTGTGCACAAGAAAAGGGGGGAGCACAAGCAGCAGCAGGAGAAAAATAATAATGTTTACATTGTGCCCCGACTATATATAGGAGGGTTGATCCAATACGAAAGGCTATTTGGTGTTAAACATGCGAAACGGCTATCTCAACGGTCCGATCATGATCAATGGCGCAAAACGAGAACGAAGGCGAGGGTGAGGGCAAGGGCTAGAGCAAGGGCAAGGGAGACAAAGGAAGAGACACAGGCGAGGGCGACGGAGAAAGAGATGGAGGCAAGGGCGAGGGCGAGGGTGAAGGAGGAAGCACACAGGGAGGCGAGGCTGCGGGAGTCGACAGCGATGGGGAGGGATGAGGCAAGCTATGGCTTAGAGGAGAAATGAAAAAAGAGGGAAAGAAAGGGGAGCAGGGAGCAGGAACGGGAAAAAAAGCGGAGCGGGGAGCGGGAGATAGCTGTTTTGCATGTTTCGAACCAAATAGCCTTTCGAATTGGATCCGCCCTCATATATATAGTGGGGGCACAATGTAAACATTATTTTTTTTTCTCCTATTGTTGCTTGTGCTCCCCCCTTTTCTTGTGCACAAGGGCAACGAGTTCACAACTGACATTTGCGACGTCGTTCTTGAAATCTTTTTCTTTGGAGTATTGAAGAGATGGGTCATTCCAATGCGTGGAATTCTCATCCAAAAAATTATGGCGCTGGTTCAAGTGCATGTCGGGTCTTTGGAGATGGGCATGGGCTCATCAGGAAGTATGGGTTGATGTATTGCAGGCAGTGCTTCCGCAGCAATGCCAAAGAAATTGGCTTTATTAAGTACCGTTAAGTCCATTAGCATGGGGCAGCAATGAGGTTCTAGACACTAGAAGTATGATGCTTTTCTATACTTAAAGAGTGCTGCTATAGATGTTTTATTACTTTGAAAACTTCAATTGTTGAGAGTCATTCGATTGATGCTCACTACATGAAAGTCATGCTTTTCATTGTTTTTGTGTAAGAAACATCTGAAAGGCTTATTGTTACACTGTTTATCTGAAAAATATATATAAACATCATTTTTATCTTTATGCAGATGTTTCAAAGGAGATAGGAACTATGTCTATGCAACCTTAGACCAACCCTAAACCCTATGCCTATGCAAAATATTGTTCAAAAGTTGACTTGAAAAACCATGTAAACCAGACAATAGAAGCATGTCGTTTCACAACCTAATTCCAACCTCAGATCTTCGCAAGAACTGATGAGACAATAAACTCTTCACTATCATCAAGGGTCCAAATCATTCTGTCCGCACTCTGCCTGGGCATGCTAAAGCAATCTAGCTCCCCCATGAGTCTCCTAACTTCAGCAGCCTCCTCGTCATTCATGCCCCAGCAAATACGGAGATCCCAGCAGATGTTATGAGACTCCATCCTTCTTGCTTCATTAATTTTTATGGTGGGTTTCATGGATAGGTTGAAGAGAAGCTGGTGGGGATCCTGAATGGAGCACTCACCCAGCCACCAATCACCCCAGAACTTGACTGAGTCACCCCTACAAACGTAGAATTTGATCTCCTTTTTTAAAAGCGGCAGACAAAGGGAAGATACAATACCAAATAGCAGACAGCCCTCACCTCCTTCCTCCATCCAGACACCAAGTATTGCTCTGAATACCCATCTTCTTTGCACCGATGTCTCACCAAGCAGCCTGTTTGCACATGTTAAAATTTCAGTGCCATATAAGCAACATAGCCTGATTGGTAGCACAGATTCCCATCCCTCCTGTATTCTTGGATTCAAACCTCAGTCAAGTGATGCTTAAAGCCATCAGAGACTTCCTTCCAGAGAAATCGTTGCTTAATTCTCTCAATCTTATTTGCAGTGCAACCTGGACAAGTACAAAAGGGGGGAAAATACATTGGAAGACCCCCAAATGCAGGAGTTCAACACAATACATCTTCCAGCCTTCAATTAGTTTACACTTCCAAGTGGAGAGTTGAAGCTCCATCTTCTCAACCACCGAAGTTCAGAGATGCTTATGCAGTCCGAAGGCAATGAGGGGAAGACCCAAATAAGACACAAAGATAGTAGCATATTGCCTATCTGTCTGAAGACAATAAGGGGAAGACCAAGATAAGTCACAGGAACAGTAGCATATTCACATCCAATGATTGAGGCAAGTCTTCTTCCTTGTCCATGTTAATCTGAAGAGAGGACTTCATCCAATTTCCAGCTGAAGGCTGATTCAAACAGTTCAAGTTTTGTCTTCATCCTCACAATTTGGTCTTCGTGTCCTTCACAGAAGACAACTATGTCATCTGTAAATTGGACAATGGGTATGTATATGTTGCAGCTAGGGGTGGCATCGAGCCGAGCTTGATTTAAATATTTCGAACTCGAGCTCGAGCCGAGCCCAGGCTCGAACCTAAAATTGTTATCGAGCTCGAGCCCAATAATTTTAACCGAGTTCGAGCCAAGCTCGAGCTTCAACATTCATTTAAAACTTTTCAAAAGATACATGTCTCGAGTTCGAGCTCCATACATTTAAAACTTTTCTAAAAATACATGTCAAATAAATTGTATATAAAATTATGCATACATTTTACATAAAATTGGTCATGACCTCTACTTAAAATTGGACATAAGGGAGGCATCGAATCCAGCTGAGTCCGAACCTTGTTCGAGTAGAGTTTGATTTAAATATTTCGAATTTGAGCTCGAGCCGACCCTAGCCTCTAGCCTAAAATTGTAATCGAGCTCGAGCCTAATAATTTTAACCGAGTTCAAACTTAACCTACATTTAATACTATACATAAAATATATGTCAAATAAATTATATATAAAATTATGCATACATTTTAAAAAAAGAATCATAGGGGAGATTTGGGATTGAATCTCAATAATGGATCAGAACGCATCAATATTAATCTTTTTTACCGCAAATGTTGTCTAGCTTATTTTTTAATTTTTTAATCTAGCCATAAATTTACTATGGCCTCCTTAATGCACTTGGTTGAAATTTTATATTCTAGGAAAAACTAGAAATGCTTTTCCTATGATACATATTTCCAAAAAAACTTTTAAATAAAATCTTATTACTATTGAGTGACTTACTAGAAAATTACAAGAAATATTTTAAAATTTTCTTAGGAAAGTTAAAAGGACCTCTTATTGCCTCTTCTAGGGAAAATTGCCTCATGTTAAAAGTATTACAGCATCAACTTGCAAATACTTATTGAAAAATTTTCTATACAGTTTTCTATCCCATCTTGGCAGGAAAATCTTACTTAGAAAATTATATGATTTTTTAATAAGAATTTTCAATTAAAAAATGTTTACAAAAAACATGAGGCAATAATAGTCCCTAGAAACATATTTCTACTAAAATGTCTTTTCAATTTCTTCAAGAGCCATGAGGAAGGGACAACTGGAGTTTAAGAAAAAGTTTTCTTTTTCACTTGCTAATGATCTCGCACATGCGAAATCGTCTTCCGGGGGGGGGATTATCTCTCCCCTTAACTTAGGTATCTCTGGTTTTCCGCCAAGACGGACGACATGGATGGAAGGGGGTTAGCAGTGACGACGAAAACAGAGGCGAAGGCAAATGAGGAGAGGAAGAAATCGAACCGACAGCGACAGAGGTGGCCGGCAAGCAGCTATCGATGGCGATAGCAGCGGAAGGGAGGGGCTCGACGGTGACGAGGGGAGGAAGAATTTTCCCCCCCTCGCTACCTACTCTTGAGCCCGTTAACGAGCCAACTCGCGAGCTTTCGAACCGAACCATGGTTCGGTCGAGTTCGGCTCGTTAACACAAATGAGCCTTATTTGGATCTTGAATTCGGTTCGAGATCTAGATAAATCGAATCGAACCAAGCCGAACTTGAGCCGCTCGCGAACCAGCTCATTTCAATGCCACCCCTAGTTGTAGCTCTCGAAGTAGGCTCTAGTCACCCAGTTCTTCTTGTCACATGGATTAAGCCATTCAGAGACTTTCCAATGACATTGAATAGAAGGGGAGAAAGGCGGGTCCCCTTTCTTATGCCCTTGGTACTTCTAAAGTAAGCGCAAGCTGGGCCATTAAGAAGAAGGGAGAAGGATGCAGACGTGAAACAGCTCTTCACATGGAATCTCCACTTTCGGCAATACCCCATCTTTTCAAGCATTGAATCCAGCAGGTTCCTATTGACCCAATCAAAAATTTTTTTGAGCTCAAGCTTAAGAGCAACCCTCAGTCCCCTTTCTTTTTTCAAACTGTCAATAATCTCAATCATTGTCATTGCCAAGTCGAGTATATTCCGGCTCATTGAGAAAGCACGCTGCTCCTTAGGTAACCATGTGAATAGCGACATTTAGTCTTCTAGCTAACAGCTTCGCAATAACATTTTATGGGCTTGAGACAACGCTACTTGCCTGAAATCTCTTGGGACTCAACCTGGTTCTTCTTGGGGACCAGCGCAATAAACATCGCACACACAACCTTGTTTCTGATGCCATTATCATAGAAGTGGGACAAAAACTGGTGAACATCCCCTTTGATGAAGCTCCAAGCCATTTTGTAGAATTATCCATTAAAGCCATCCGGACCAGGCACTTTATCACATGGCATGGATGACAGCTTCCTCAACCTCCTCTTCAAAGAAAGAGAGCTCCATTAAACTCGCCAAGGTGGCCGAGATCTGAAAGAATTGTGTTTATTTCCTCTTTGAATAGGTTAGCATAAGAGCTAATCAAATTATTAGGAATCTTGGTTCTATCCAAGGTTAACTCCCCATTGATAGAAAGGGAGGTAACCCGGTTAGCATGCCACTTGACTAAGGCGATGCAATGGAAAAAATTTGTGTTACCATTCCCCTTAGCCAGCCACTTGTATTGAGCCCGTTGTTTCCAGTTGCTGCTATAGCTCACTGTTTAGCAAAAACATTTGCTCAAATTCAGCAGGTGTGAGGGGCATATACTCTTCGGCAAAGATCAGTTGGGCAATTTGGGAGAGGAGGGAGGCATGCTGGGCAGTGGCGGCAGCATGCTTTTGCTTTGACCAGTTCCTTAGATGAACTTTGGGAGAACCAATCTCCACCCGATGGCACCCTCAACCTTAATTTCCGGCCACCATGGTTCAATTTCTTTCCGAATTCCTTTCCTCCAAGCAAGCAATTTTCAAATCGAAAAGGGGCAAGGCCCCATCCACCAAATTAGTGTCCAAAATGATGGGCCAACGTACCCACACACACACACACACACACACACACACACCCCACCACAAAAATAAATTCTTCATCTGGAGTGCAGCCAGGGGAACGATTCTCACATATGACAACCTAAGGAAAAGGGGACCAGATGTACCTCCAATACTGTGCTCCCTTTGTGAAGTTGAAGACGAAAGTATCAATCATGTGCTAATTCGTAGCCCCTTGCCTGGAGAATTTGGGTATATAGGTATTCAGGCCTGTCTCCCCCAATGTTCCAATGACCTTATTACTTTGTCTTCTAGTGTTGGTCTTTCCAAGCTCAGTATAACTCTCCTCTTAAGCTGCATTGCTCATATTCCCTGGAGTCTGTGCCTTGAGAGGAACTTCAAATGCTTTGAGAACAAGCAAAGTAGCATTGAAAGAGTCGCTGAAAATTATCTCAAGAAGCATCCTATCCTGGACCAATACTTAGAAGCTCTTCGAGTCTTTGACAGGGGGAATAATCAGGAATAACTTATGCTTTATTGTGCAAATGTCAACGTCCTGGTACCGTACTAACCTGGAATGAAGCCCCTGCAAAGAGGAGTTGTCAAGTTAATTTTTTTATGGGAGTGCTTGTGCAAACCTAGCTCCTGTGGACATTGGTGACACCTTCAGGAATCACAAAGGGATCTCCATTGCCTCCTACTCTACCACTATCGAACTTCACAGTTTTAGGCAACGCCTCATCATCCACAAAAGCTCCCATCAATGGATCTCTTAGGATTGAGAGACTCTACCAATGTTATTAGTTGGTGCTCCACAACCAAGCCACCTCTTTGGAAGCATTGGCTGATCTATCAGGAGATCATGGCTAGTTCTCAACACACATGGATAATGTACTGAGATCAGCCAATTGTGCGGCTTCAATAACAGAAGATAAATATCCCAGTCTAATACAGAAGTTGATAAAAATATTCCTAGATAAGCTGACTTCAAAGACCTTGTAAATATCCTACTAGCACAAAAAACTGGGAGCACAAGAAGTAAGCATTATTTTCATGTCCATGTAAATATACCAAAAAGATAAATAAAAACACAACAAATAATAATAAGACAAGTCCGTCGGTTTGAATCCAGAGTAAGGAAGATGATGGATAATACATCCAAACAAGAGTTGCACAATATGAACAAACCTGCATATATCACGGAGCATCTTCAATTTCCTCCGCCAAGTAAGCCTTCTTTTCTGACCACTCATATGGATGAGATAATACAAAGATCCCATCTCCATGTACTCAGTCACCATAGAGAGGTGGGGTGGCTGAGTACATGCGCCAAGGAATAGTATCACTGCACAATAGAATGCAATTACTTCAAAGATATTCTACTGAAATATATACTTATTGTGTACTATCCATAAAAGCAAAAATTTGCATAAAAGAAAAAGAAATAATGCGCAACAAATCAAAAAGAAATTTGTTGAGGTCCCGTGGAGGCCCAATTTGGGGTATAGGCGCAGGGTTGGCGCCACCTGACCATAACAGAATCCATGCAGAAACAGAACTCAATTTGCACTATTATATGGTCAGATTGTTACCATTTGGATGCCGAAGGCGGCTGCAGACGAAAAAAGGAAAAGTCAGAGCAAAGTTACTAAAATAGGGATGATACAGAGGAACTACTGAGCTACTGAATAGATCTAAAAAATTAAGGACCTTAGAATTGATATTTCATTACAGAAATCTTCCATATTTTCAGCTGTCAGATCCTGCTCCAGAAATATTTTGATTGCAACATCTGTCCCATTCCATATGCCACGGAAAACTTCACCAAAGGATCCTGAGAAAGGAGAAAAGAAAGAACTAAAGCATTTAAATATGTGCTTCTTGTAGATTCAGGTCATTCTAGCCTAATGAGAAATGTCAGCATGACCTCTCTTCGTTCATCCACACAGAGCATATTTTAATTTTCAGTACATATCTAAGTAGTAAACAAATAAACTACACTCATTAATCCAAGCACTAGCAGAATTAAACATACGAGAATAAACTCAATTCAAGTAAAGCAAGAAGTTGAGTGAACTTCAAATAATGGAATTGAGTTTTATTAGAAATCAGTCAATTTTCTATTACTAGATTATGGATATAGTGGAGGTAAAGAAAAGCATATTCAACCACTACTTCCTTTTTCTCTTTTTATTCTTCTCTATCCCATCCTTTTCAGTTCTCGCCTTGCAGTTTCCATCCAAAACCATTATGAGTAAGAGAAACTTTTGTTCAGTTTCTTGCACATTTATCAGACTACATAGATACATGTGGAAATTTCATGTTTCACAGCATCCATGTCAATGAAATAGGAGACCAGAAAAGTAAAGTAATTCGAGAAAGCCTTAAAATGGACATGTTTACTTTGATATGAGAAACAAATTTAAGACTACTGATTGTTCTCACCAATTCCAACACGAGTGCCGACGGTTAGCTCTGAGAAGTCAATATTCCATTCTTCAAAAGGTAACAAGGGCCTGTTAAGGATGGATGATGACTGTAGCACTTTATTCCATGTTGAGACCATATCAGAATTACCAAGAAAGTTTGATGTTCCACTTCTTTCAGAAGTCTGACCCCTAAATTCATGAGGAGATGAAGGTAATGATATAGCCTTCTGATTTGAATTAATCTCCCTCAAAAGATCAAAGGAAGCTGATCTCTCTCCAGATGCTTCACCGTGACCATCAAAGGGAAAATTCGATGCCTGAAGCAGAGCGCCAGATTGCTCATTAGGATCATATCAACATGATTAATAGAACACATTAAACAGAAAAGGAAGACAACAGCGCCATTCCAGTTAGAAAGGGCTGAAATTGACATTAAGGATTTACCTAGTTACAACAATATCACGCACAAGAAAATACAATAACCCATAAGAGCAAAATTGACATGTACACACCCTACGAAGTCAAAACAGAGAACAAACTTACAGAAACCAGACCTGTGGCAGAAATGAACGTACACTGTTTTTGTCATTCTTAGCAAAAGAAGTTGAGCCTTCATCAACTTGTCCCTTCAGAAGACGATTTTGTTTTAGTGTTTCATTCATCGCCCGCACAGCTCTGAACACAGTTGAATGAGCATCAAGTGAGGCCACTATATTAGTATCTAATGACCTTAATGAATCAACAATGAAGATAGCTAAAAAAGTATCTACATCAGAAGAAACTCAAACAACATCTAGGATGGAATCGGACTCAGACAGAATTGAATAATTCAATAGTTAATATTTTTTTTTGAGAAGAGGTGTGAATAATTCAATAGTTAATATTAATAGCTAGAAATTTTAGTTTTTTTTTTTTTTCAGAAAAGCTTTTTTCTTCAGAAACTAGATTCCTAGGGTTTAAAAGGAGTAGGGATATTTATTGTAATATTTAATTTTAAGTTATAAAGAGGGAAGAGGAGTCTCTCTCTCTCTCTCTCTCTCTCTCTCTCTCTCTCTCTCTCTCTCTCTCTCTCTCTCTCTATATATATATATATATATACACATACGTATATGTATATGTTTCGCAATTTCACAGTGAGCATATTGTTAAATGTATTGGAAGGGTATGTTGGTCATTTCAAAATATTCAGATTGTATATAGAAGAGTATCATTAGTTTCAAAAAGTTTAGAAATGCCTATGGGCCAATTTTCATAATTTTTGGACTCGTTTATATGGAGATATAAGGTGTGTATGTCAGAGGGGTAGAGTCTTTTCCTCTACAACCTACTTAAGTTAATATAAAAGGGTTGGTGGTGATCATGCCTCACCCTAATCCAGAGCTTAAGCCTTCTCAAAAAAGGCTGCCGCATCCTCTATTCTTCTTCTCTCTCTCAACCCTATTTCTCTCAATATTTTCACTCATATTTTATCAGAAAAATTCAAATTTTGCAAACCACATAGGCATTAAATGCTTCAATATTGACACATACAAATTAGTGAAAATGAGGAGGTCGAACTAAACATGAAGCAATTGAACATAAAAAGACAAGAAAAACAGATTTTCTTTCAAGAGGTTAGTCCTCCCAGAAATTGTAATCCATAGAAAGAAACTCTTATCTAACTTGCAGATACATAAATCATTTTCTTTTTGAAAATCAAACACAGATGAATAAGAAAGTAATAAAAAAACTCAATGCAAGGTCTTATTGTTGACCAATCACTAGTGATTCATAATATTTGTTAAAAGTCATAATTTTAGGTTTATGAGTTACTTTATATCCTAGAAAAGTATTTTTCTATAGAAACTAGATTCATAGGGTTTAAAAGGACTTATATTTTGAATATTATCTAAGTTATAAACAAGGGAGAGGGGTCTCTAGACCCTAATCTCTCCATTACTTGTTCTACAAATTTGAAATAGTATCAGAGCATGTCGCCAGGATCAGTTAATTAACTTATCAACTTCAAAAGATAATGCCATTCAATCATCTTCTGATATACGTAGGCATTATCTTTCTTCATTGTTAATGTTTTCTTGGAGGGGAACATCACAGATTCACAGCTTTATGATCTGTTCAGCCAGCTTGGACAGGTCATCTCTGTCGAGTGTCCCGAGCAGTCCTTGTCTAGCCAATTGGGCCTAAGTTCGAGCAGTCCTTGTCTAGCCAATTGGGCCTAAGTTCTTCCTGAAGGAGCCTTTCATCCTTCCTTCAATAGCATAAACCATGAAGCTTAACCCTCCTCTTCCTCTGCAGCTCTAAGTCATTGATGCTCTAGCTTTTTTATGAGGACCTGGTAGATTTCCCTTCTTTGAATTACATCTCTCTCTTTAGCCATCTGAAACAGATAAAGTATAAGAAGTGTTGTAACACCTCAATAATACCCAGAAGTAGGTAACATGTTTCAGTAGCTCTCCATCTGCATCCTCCCACCCCCAAATGACTTGGATTTGAAATCATCCATTGAAAACAAAAAGACCTTTGCTGAACCAAAAATAGTTTGCTTTGCTTATAAATATATGAGAGAATTACCACAGGATAAAAAAGCTTGATTCACCAAGAAGCTGCTTCTCAAGCAGATGACAGGTTTTCAGAGATTGCTCAATAGATTCAGCTTCTTCTCCACTTTTGATCAGTACCAGTATCCAGTGGAGATTCATGGTGAACCCAGCCCAGCCCCTTGGAATTTGTGCAAGTTTTGTCTGATTCATCCAAGTTGCTTGGGCTGAAACACAGTCTTAATATGCTAAGGTGAGGAATAATCTGAAGCTATACACTCCAACTTGAGACTTGGTCCTTTGGCTCCAAATCACATGCTTGTGTGAGGAAGCCGCATTAGAGAGTAAAGGGTTTCAATATAAATATATATAAAAAAACTCTAGCTTGATAAGTGTTAGAAGTTATATTTCAGGTTTCTTTAGCTTGTTTAATATTCTAGAAAAGTATTTTCTATAGAAACTAGATTCCTAGGTTCAAAGGAAACATGGACTTAATTGTAATTTTAAATACTGTTTAAATTATAGATAAGAGAGAGGGGATTCAAAAGCCTAATCTCTCCAACACTTCTGTTCTGAAAATTTCACAATATTAATGGAAGCTCATGCTTTCTCACTCTAAAGAACCCACAAAAGTAAAGCTAATTGAATAATTTCATACCACCAACCAATAAAGAGTTTTTTTTTCTTTATATATAGTTACCACCAACCAAAAAGATGATTTTTTTACAAATGTTGATTAGACACACTCACACACCCTTTACCTGACAATAAAAACCCCCCATGAGACTATTGAGCCAAACACACCCAAGTCACCCAACCAACAAGATGACGAATAGAACATGTCAGAAAAAGCTTAATTGCAAACAACAGGACAGAACTAACAATTTCTAAATATATCAAAATGAGTAAAACTGAAAAAAATTCACATGTCTAAAGGGTAGCATCAACCTCACAATATCATCACCAATTTCGGGAGTAATGCTAATGCTCCGTCTTCTTATCCTGCAAGTGTCTGGCGAAGATGCACCATCCGACCTGCAGGAATGTTATGAGAAAATGAGTTTCACACTGAACACATTATGAACCATGACTTTATGCGTTACAAACTTAAACAGAAATCAAGATACTTCTAAAAACAAAATGTCAGCTATTGAAAAGATCTCAACTTTTTACAAGGGTGCACAAGACAAGGTCTTCTTGAGTTACTTCATCTCCTTTCCAGAAAAAAGGGCTAAAAATTCTCCAGAGACTTGTATAGATGATTGGAATGGAAACAAAAATTTAGTCCAGGTAAGAACCTCGATGCACTCATTCCTTCTGCATATTCTCTCAATGATTGCCTATCACCACTAAGCATGGACCTCCCACGTGTCCTGAACAATGGATGCTCTGGACTGCACAAGGAAAATATTGTCATCAAATAAAATTGAGAACTATGCTAAATAATTGACATTATGTATCGATTTCAATAAGCAAGCAGGAGCAGCAATACTTTTGTGTAGCATAGAAAAAAAATCTCAAACCTTAATACATAAGAGAGGCACAATAGCAAAAGCCATAGAAAATCCTGTTGAAGAGAAGATATGGAAGGCTCTTACATGACTCTCATAGGAAGAAGTCTCATAGAGCTAGAATTAATATGGTAGAGTCTTACAAGAGCCTCAAAGATGAGTCTCAATTTAAAGGTGTTTTAGTTATGTTAGTGTTCTATTTATGTTCAGTTGTTTAATTATACTAGGACTTATCTTTAAGTGTTAGACTTTGGGTGTAATTGGGACGAGGATAGTTTAATTGTAATAGGGACTCATGTACTCAGATTACAACAAGTCAATAAAGATTTTCTCTTTGCCAGAAATTTAACATGGTATCAGGGCAGGTTTTGTGAGTTCACATGGTCAACCCACAGAGATAATGTGATCCTTTTTTGATCTATCATCTCTAGTAGTTTAGGTTCGTATTCTTTTTTTTTTCTCTTTTCAGTTCCAATACCTGTTGTTTTCAATACTGAGCTTTTCATATTTCAAATTATATATTGACAGAAATATATCCGAGTCTACTTTCCAAAGCAAAACGAATTTTGGCAATCGGAGTTTTTTACAAAGATAAATCAATATTTGAAACAGCAAAGGTCAGACTGCAAGAGAGATTCAAACAACAACAGAACGCTTCAAATTTCGAGTTATTTTATGCCATCAAGAATGAGACTTTATATGAAAAATTATATATCAAAAGAAAAATCTGTAAGTCTATTTTCTTAACTACTCAACCAATTCTCAATCTGAGTTCTTAATATGAAGATATTAATCTTGGAAGAGTCAATGGTCATGCAAGCCCAAAAAGAAATACCACTTAGTTTGGCTAGATTACAGATTCCAAAATCTAGCAAATTCTTTACCTCAAAAGAAGTACTTTATGAAAAAAAATTATACTTTTACAAGTTTATTAAGTTGTACCGGTATAGTCTCCCCTAGTTTTCCAAAAAAAAAAAAGGTCACTGTGGAGATATGAGTATTGCATAATCGCCTCCTTTTGGCAAAAGTTGTTTTCCTCAAGTATTTCTTCAGTTTATCATCTTGTGTTGTGATCACTTCAAAGAAATGCCTAGTCCCACTCCCTAAAAAGTATAGGAGTATGCCCAACATCTAGCTTGGGTCAAGTTTCTTATTCTTCACCCAAGAGGTGATTTGTGTTTGAACTACCCTTAAAAAGTGAGTAGTCTCTTTTTTAAGCCCTAAAGTTGGGCTAGTTTTCTTTTAAAATTGAGCAAAGTGTGTTTCAAACTATGACTATTTTGACTAGTGCATGGAGTTTTATCGTACGGCTAGGAATGATTTTCTTCTCCCATATTGTGTTTTGTCCACGCCAGGTCTCTGTTTTTTTTTTTCCCCAGCTTGAAGGGGAGAAGTAGAAGAATAAATACAAAAAAGAGGTATTTTGTTCCACATGTTGTGGTAATTTTTATGTGACCAAAATATTCTAGAAAGGAGGAGCACAAAAGATGAAGTTTATTGTATCTATGAAGAATTTTTTGCAGCAAAGAAAATTGAAGACCAAGAATCTTTTTCATTACAAGCTGGTGAAGTTATAAACTCCAGCTTGAGGGGGAGTGTTGAAGAGAAGATATGGAAGGCTCTTACATGACTCTCACAGGAAGAAGTCTCATAGAGCCAGAATTAATATGGTGAAGTCTTACAGGAGACACACAGAAGAGTCAATTTAAAAATGTTTTAGTTATATCAGTCTTCCATTTATGTTCAGTTGTTTAATTATGCTAGGACTTATCTTTAAGTGTTATACTTTGGATGTAATTGGAACAAAGGTAGTTTAATTGTAATTGGACTCTACTACTTTCCTCTATTATAAAAAGGGGCTCATGTACTCAGATTACAACAAGTCAATAAAACTTTTTCTCTTTTCTAGAAATTCAACACAAATAGCCAAACTCTATTAGCTTCCTACATGATAGATTCTTTTTTTTTCCCTTAAATATAGGGCAGACCACATATATACTACCCCAAGCACCTTATGAGACTTGAACACAAGAGCTCATGTTAAGAAAACTCCAATATAGTAATTCCTATAGCCCCTATAATAGAGTTGGCTTGTGCTAATAAAATAACTCTCGAGAAAGGCGCCTTTTCAATGAAAAGGCCCGGAGGCAATTACGACAAAAAGGGAAGGGCCCCTCCCTCAGCAATATAATGGCAGATCTATAAACATGAGTCCATCTACAAACAACATGATGAGATATATCTTGAATTTTGAAGAAGGTAGGCTAATGACACCAAGGGGAATCTTTGGCACCAAAGCACCAGTAATAACATTGCTAGAGTCCCCTTCAATGTGAAGTTGCCCTTGGAATTTGCTTCAGAGGATCAGCAAGCCATGTTTGAGAGCCCAAAGCTCCATAGAGGTGTCAGAAATACCTAGAGGCCCAGCATAAGTCACCAGTGTCTCCCCAAGACATTCCTAAAAACTCCCCCAAAGTTGGAGAGGCCAAGATAACCAAGCGAGGAACCATCAAAGCTGAGCTTGATATAATCCAACTTGGGAGGAGTCCAAATAACTAGAGGGATTATCTCAAGCCCGGAGAGGGAAGCAACCTACACCCAGATACTTGTGTGGTTAACGCAGTGAATGTCATCAAATAGCTCCAATTAAGCAGGCCAAGAAATAGTGAGATTGGTGATCCAGTTTGTAACTGCACTCCAGGTAGTAGAGACTTGCTGCAATTGCCATTGATTCCTTTTGTACCAAAATACCCTAAGGGACAAAAAGCAAGAGGAAGATCCATGCCAAGAGTGATCAAGTCACCAAGCAAGTTGGGAAAAGCATAGTGAGATTTTAAAGAGATTGAAAAAGAAATTCCATAGGTGCCAAGAGAAACTGCAATTTATGAATAGATGATCCATCGTTTCATCAACACTACCACAAAATAAGCATGTCAGGCAGGGGATGAGGGACCCATGGTGAACAAGGTTGGCTTTGGTGTAGTATTGATCATGGAGGACGGTAAGATTACTAGTATTGACATCATTCAACGCTCTTCTTGGATAAGTATTCCAGATGATATTCTGCAAACTGCTATTGGTGATGAAACTAGCCAACAGGGCATTTGGATTTCTAGCCAAACTATAGAGCCGAGGGAAGACAGACAGGCTGAGGTGGTTTCTTACAAGTGACTTTACTGGAGGAGCAGTCTTGAGGCCTCTCATTTTCGGGCATGCCATAACTATCTGGTCTTGCTGGAGAGAATCAAAGTTGTCAGCTTTGATTCCACCCCATTCTTCATTGCAAATGCTGCTAGCAGATAACAGCTTAAATTTGGCATGCTTGGCAGAATCACTCTTTGGAAAAGAGAGATTTTGTAAGGAAGAAAAGTTGTAGTACGGGGAGGAGGCCATGATTTGTCCAAGGTCTATGAGGGGAGAATGGTTGGGCAGAGGATAGCTTGGTGTATGTCTGGTCGGAGATTGGCCTAATTTCTTCTAGGTGTAGGTATGCGAAAAGGTGGTAAGGACAAGGGAGGGGTAAGATATTCTAGGGCCATCGGAAGGGTATGCTATTTTTATCTGTTTCACGTTCACAGATATTTGTTGGATGTAGTGGATCTTGCAGCTCGATGCTTTGGTTGGTATCAATTGAAGGTGGTAGTGGGACTCTGGTGCTAGATGTGGTTTCATTGTTTAGGGCAGTGTCAGGGTTTAATGTAGATGGATGTTTGGGATTGTTGGGTAGGAGCAAAATTGGGGGACAGATGTATGCCCGAGAAGTAGGTGGTGTTACAGTTATTGTCAAGCTAGAGGGGGGCTGATAACTTGAGGGGGGGACAAAGATTTATCAGCAAAGTTGTCAGAGGCAGGTTCAAAGATTCCACTAGGTAATAGAGTAGGTACAACTTCCCTCGATTTGAAGTTTTGAAAGTTTCAATTTTGAATGTGAGGAGATTCTGTCTCTACAAGTGATTGCATGAGCGGCGGGTGGAATGATTCATCACTAATTCAAGTTGACAAGGTGGTATCAAGCAGACTCGCCACCCAATTGACGCGCTTCTTCTTGCAGTAGTTGCACAACTTCATGCTTAGCCCCGATTCCATTTGCAGATGAACAGCGAATGTTCCAACAGCAATTGGTGTGTGTATTGATCCAAGCTTCTGCCAAGTTGCTAGAATAAGGATTAATCATAATCGGACCAAAATGCATGCACCACTAATGCAAGGTGTCATCGTCAAATTTAATGAACTCACTAACTTTTTCAGCCAAAGCATAGATTTTCCAACCAGAATTTAATCAGAATTACAGTGATTCTCAATCATTTCCGATACGAACCAGATGGAGCAGCTGAAGACCACAATGAAATGGATTTACAAGGGACGAGGGAATCCAGCATCCAAGTGTTTCTTATAGTACTGCAGTCGATTGCATTTGCAAGACAGATTAGCCATCACTTGCGGCCTCAGAAGGGAACCGGTGGTGTGGCCAATAGAGTGCGGTTTGTTGCAAACCAATTGCCAAGCTCCAACCATTTCCTAAAACTCCAGTGCATTGTTGCCACCTAACAGAAGACCATTCCCAGTCTACTGTCGCCCAAGAGTTTTGAATCTAGAGATAGAGTGTAGTCAGCAGGATCAGGGATGATTGACAAAGAATGGGTCTACCAAGTTTGAAATTCTGCAATAGGTCTTCGATAATCAATGGCCACTACATCAGCGATAGAACAAGGTTGAACTAGAGATCCTAGGCTAGGAGTAGGCGTGGTACCTTGTTGATGACGAACTGGTGGCTCTGAATGGTTATCAGGTAGAATGGATTGAAGCGCCTCCAGAAAGAGTGTCCAACTGAAACCATCAGAGGAGGTTAGGGATGTATAGCCGAGCCAAGATCTTCGAGTCGCACATGTGTACAATCTTACACTTTGTCCAACAGTAGTGGAATACTAAGAAAATGTAGAGGGAGCATCCCATCCAGAGTTCCTTGTTGCAGACATGATAATCCTCACCTGGAAAAACCAATCTCAACTGCTGAATGAAGAGATTACCAATCTCCAGTGGGATCAAGATGGACTGCTTTTCTCCCTTAATTGAAGAAACTTGGATGTATGAATGCTGCCTGTCAATCTGCAATAGCACTACCCCATTGTGAAATATCTTTGAGCTTGCAGTAGACTTGCCTGATGCAGTTTATTCCTCCTTTGTCAAGTGAAAATGGTCCAGTGCCTCTCCTAGTTCTGTTTTGTTTCCCGGAAAACATCCTCTCTCATTGAGCTGCTACTACGCAGCTGCTTCATTGATGTTCATTGACCCCGAAGCCGGTGGCACCCTACACCATCAACCGCAATAACTCTTCACTTCCTACTCTCTCATTCCCTGTTAATCTCACACTCTCTCTCTTAACCAATTTCATCTCACCATGCTTCTCCTCGAGATATAGACAATGAAAAAGCATATAAAGGAATTCATACAAGTGATTCAAGCAGCAAACGTTTCCAACGGCAAAATTCTCTTGACAAAAAGAACAACCAGAGACCAGTATCAGAATATCATAATGGAATAATTAGAGCATCTACATGAAGGACTACCTATCAATTTTGCACTCTAGTACAGCATCACAATAACCAATAACATAAGAAAAGCAAAAGTACAAAGCATGCCCAAAATGTTAAAGTCAGCAAGTTAATTAAGTCCTACAAGTATGCTATTTTTCTTCACGAGGCATTTTTATAGGAACATTTAGTTTGTGTCAAGGATTTCAGCCATTTCAACACCATAATCAAAAGCATTTCATCAAAACTTATCAGATTTACCACGACAAAAGAACAAAAAACAAATACGAGAATCCTATAATGCAGAAAACGTCAAACTCAACAACCCATTGAATATGTAAATGGAAAACATCTTGTGCACAAGTAAATAATAAGACCTTGAACTAGCCGTCCTTTGTTCAGCCACAGCTTTCCTCCGGCTTCGTCGCCAAAATGCATTTGCAATATTGGGTTCACTATGTGACAAACTGATCCAATGGCAAAAAACAAAAGGAACAAGGAAAAGGAAGAAAGAGAAAAAGCAAAATAAGAGGAATGCAAAGAGGGAAAACAGAAAAACCACATCTAGAAATTTCTGCAAGAATGAAAAGGAACTCGTTAAGATAACAAAGAGAACTACCTTAACCTTCCATCTAGAGAAGCTGTTGGCCGCAACATTACATTTCTCATTGATGGACCTGACACATTTGCTGATGTTTCAATTCTCCGTTGGTGTAACGAGTGGATGCTATCATCAGGCTCTGGACTGTGAAAATATAGAGGACTTGGAAAGTTAGAACATATACAAAGAAATGCATGATAAACCAATACACCAATTACCCACCAAAATCTATTAAGTCGCTACAATCTCGTGTGCTTACCCTTCCCCATCAAGTTTTTCTGAAAGTCCATATAAAGGACTGTTTGGTTCAAGAGGTGAATCACAAGAGTCATTCTCTGCAGAATCACTTTCTCCAGCAGCAGAGATATGGGAAAGATAGACTGCTCTAGTTGAAAAAGGAATTAACTGGCCTGGAAACCGCATAAGATCAACAAGCAGTTCCATGGAATTTAAGACAACAACCACAGACAAGTGCTTATAAGAGTCTGTGCACTCAATTGACCTGTCACTTGGTATACCCTGGCGGAGTAAAAAATGAAACAAAAGATCATCCAAAAAAAGAAGTCAACAATAAAAGAAAATCTAGACTCAAATGAAGATAAGAGAAGACTAACAGGAAAATATTCTGAGCAATTAACTCTTGAATTAGACAATAAATATCTTACCACCAAAAGCTTACTCTCAAAACCAATGGTATCAGCAAGGACCTTAAACAGAATTGCTCGAGGTCGACATGAAGCATGTCGTATTTGACCCAAAAGTTGCACACTTCGACTGTCTGATAAGTGACTTATGTCCTCCAGTGCAGCTCTTGCTGGACTTAGGTCAGAATTTGGGCGTCGATAGAAATCAGAAACCTGTTCTCTAATTACCAATGTCAATATGTTTCTTTGAAAAGCATTCAACAATATTTCGATTACCTATGTCGATATGTCAACAAACAGAAAACCAACAATCCTTCAGTCCCGTACACCTACGCTAGCTTCGTTGTGTTGACACATGGCATTCACTGAGACTATGAACTAAGAATTCTTGGTAGATAAGAAAGTGGAAAATTTTGAAGGCCTTTTCATCAGGAATTGTCAATGGGACCATAACAACAAGAATCACACATCAGAAAAAATCACTAAAAGCAATCTTCCCTCTTTAAATTACAGAATGGCATACAACCCTAAGAACATGTGGCATAATGCTGACACACATGCAAACAAGAATGCAACAGCCAAAAACCAAAAACTCATTTCTGAAGCAGCACGCATATGATGGTTGAGCATAATTGCATAATAAATGTACATGATCAATGCCTATCTGGTTATCCAAGGAAGCACTCACCAATCCTGCTATCTTTTTAATCATAGAAGCTGGATTTGAATTCAATCCTTTAACCAGAGCTACAACAAGCTGCTTTAGCATAGACAGCTTCTTATCCTTCTCAGCATCTACAAGAATTACATCAGCTTTAAGTCCCTCCATGCCCAATGAGCAAAGCTCATCTGGAGAAGGAACATGACTAAAAAGTTCCTTAAGTCTCCTTTCCTGCATGAAGTGAGAACCTTGAGTATCAGCAGTGTTCTCATTAATTGTTTTAGAGGAAGGCCTAGAGTGTGAACATTTTCTCTCTTTGTGGGTAGAATAGTATGAAGATTTCCTGGAACATCAAGGTCAGGTTCTGATGAACAGAAAATGCATAAAATAATAGCATCCGCAGAACATTTGGTCTTGTAATTTCATAAGAGAAAATGGATATGAAAAGTATATATATAATTTGTTGAACTTTGTAGCCAAGTATGAAATGATAATCATACAATTTGAAATAATTATCACTAACTCACTACTGTATGATATTAATTCTCAGCAATAAGACTATGAAATATGACAACTCAAGTAAATAGATAAGGAGTTGCAAGGAATCATGAGGGTTCAATTCTTCTATCTTTTTCAGGTCCTATTGCAAGACAAGAATCTGCCAAAGCTGAGATTAAGACTCTGCTTAATGTGCTAAAACTATATAAACAAAATTTCTTTCTCCGGATGATAGTAGAAAGGGACTCTGTCATAGCAACTAGTTTTGATTAAAAGAAGCTCCCCTCCTTGGTGCTTTGGCTACATCTATGAGGACATCGAAGACATTGGTGGTTCTTAATTGGATCCAGATAGCACAATGAAGGCTGCTAACAATACATCTTATGCTCTAGCTAATAGAATTTCTTGACACTCTCTCTCATGGTTGGGATCTCCTTTCCTATTGTTTGTTGATTGTACTCTCGTCTTGTATTTATCTATCCGACCAATCAAAGTTAATCACCATTTTAAAAAATAAAAGAAAAGAAAAAAAAACAGACATGAAACTATTTACAACTCAGAAGCCTATATTAATTTAAAATAAAAATATAAATTCTTTTATCAAAAATAAATAAATAAATAAACAAAGTGACTTAAACATTTTTCATTTTTGGTTTCAGGGAACTCTTTTCACCTTGGGGCTTGAGCCCCCTCTCTTTCTTTTGTAATCAGCTCTTCTTAATGAAATTTTTGCCATTTTCAAAAAAAAAAAAAAAAAAAAAAAGTGACCTGATTAACATGGTGCATAAAAAAGGAAGATAACCCTTATGAATTTCACAGATTATAAACAAGAATTTTGAAGCCTCTAATTCATATATTATGTTCTTAATTTTTTGGTACATTATTCAACACATCTTCTATCTTAACAGATGGCTAATGACCTTCTCTCTCATCATAGGCCAACACACACAATTTTACCTGGGCTCACTCAAACTGAGTGGTTATAAAAAAAAAGAATAAATTAGTAGCTAGATACTATTCAATAATCTATTGCATGAATCTCTCATGTTGGGCCATGCTCAAGATATTCAAATACTGCCTCCTACAATATTACAGCTCATGGGGATTTTGACAAGAAGAATCAGGATATAATGTAGGAAACATAATGTGTAGTGAGGAAAGGTAGCCAACATCCAAATATTGGTACCAAAGAGTTAAATAAAAGACAAAGATAAATCTAGTTCAATCAATAAGACTAATCATACAATTCTTAGTTAAATATTTTCATTCTTCCCTTCTTTATAGTATCAGATAGCCCATGGCATGATCTTGGGAGAAAATGTATTTATTCTTTCTCCTTCTCAACCTGACCCTTTTTGCAGCAAGGAGAATCCTCAAGTTTCAACCAGATGCGCCTAAAGCCACTCTTCTAACTCTTCCTTTATTCCATTACCACTTTAGTATCGGTTAAACTCGGTCCCACTACCAATCTTCTATGGAGGAATCAATGCCTACCAGTTTGCTCACAAAAATTAATCGGTTTCAAGGATGGAAACCTCAACCGAACTTTAATCGAACTTGATTATGTCTAAAAGAAATTGCATTGGATAATCAACATAAACAATTGATAAGCCATTATGCAATTTCCTATGACAATTCCTAGAGTTGATCAATCCACTTGTGGATTTTTGCGGCCTCCAACTCTCAGTTTCTTTTGATGCTTTTCATACACAGTAAATTTAGTAGCCCAATTATAGAACATCCCACTGATTTCAACCAATTTAATTGAATGAATTGTGAAATCTTAAAGGCACTCTAGACTTAGGTTTATGGTTATGAAAGCCTCAAAATTTAGATCTCGTCACATTCTCCAAAACTGATTAAGTAAGGTGCCCTACTACTTGCCTGTCCACGAATGGTTTTCGTATCTTCTTAGATGGAAATCGTGACTCTTGGTTTACCAAGAAGCACCCACTATGTCCCATTCTAGCGCCAAGGCTGAATTCTGGGCCATGGCCAGCACTTGTGCCAAGCTTATTTGGGTTCAATCTTGACTTCAAGATCTTCGGGTTTACTCCCACAATCTTTCTAACTCATTATGCATTTAAGAGAAAGAAATCACTCAATCTCTCTCTAACTCTTCTCAGCCTTTCCTCAGATTTCATTACTCTCATTGCTCCTCCCTCTTCTGCACAAACTTTTCTCTCATGGTTTCTCTTTCTTCTATAAAATATAAAGCCTAAGGTCTAATCAGGTTAACAGTACAGAGAGCATTCAAATCTTACAAAATGACTGTTCCTATCAACTTATGATGTCATTAGTATGATTCTTTAAGATCAAATTGTCAATTGCAAGCTCTCTCACAGGTAAATTTTTGCTGTTCCAGTAAGTTCTTAACACTTTCATGTTCTCAAATGCGTTTAAGAGGATGGGTACCTGAAAAAAACCTATCTTGCTAAACCTCCAGCCCTGAGTTCTTATAAGTTCAGCTGCCAGAGATTGCTGAGAATGTGGTGTAATTGAATTTTTCCAAACAAAATGAACACTAACAGCAAACACTTGGAGATACGGGTAGAATTGATCACTCACCGGTACAACAGAGTAAAAACCATTTGGGACCACTCCAGAAAAACTTCCTGTGGCCCACAAAATCTGTGAGGCACTTTGAAATGACAATTCATCCTGTTCAGAGATGCTCTCTGGCTGTTTGATGTTTAAAGATTCATTTTGGGAACTCAGAGAAACAGATTGCAATTTCTCCATGAAACCTGAGGGCCACCAACTGACATTTGAAGGCCCGGGTTCTGATGGCTCTGCATCTCCTTGTATCTCCATCTCCTCAAACCTTTGAGATATAAAACCATTTCGCCCCACTGCTTACCCCATCAAGAACATTTTTCGATCTAAAATGAACAATTTGATCCCGAGAAATGGCAGCAGCAGTATGAAGCACTTGTCCTATAGTGATATGATCCTGAAGATCATATGATCTGTACAAGAAAGAACAATGTCAAGCAACTGTGAAGCACTTGGCAGCAGTTCCATGATTACATGTCAAAGAAGAAAACATCCATCCACAGGTAGACGAAACTTATAATTAACACCAGACAAACAGATTAAAGTATTAACGGTAAGTAACATCATAGACAAAATCAGAATCACTAAACTAGCACTCTGACCTGAAAATTTCGTAAAAGTTGCAGCCCCAAAAAGACACCAGTTCCCAACCCATAATGCCAAGACCCTACAACCAAAACATTGCTACCAAGTAACATACAATCAAATTTAAAGAAGTCTGAGAACAATAATCGAAGGGTACAAACTTAAAAAGTACAGTTTATAATTTGTATATTTTAGTTTTATACAGAAGTCTTTCTTTTTTTCCTGAAATAATAGTGGAGGTTCTAAAATACAAGGCATGATACATAATTCCAATTTCTGATGAATGCAATCCCTAAGCAAAAAAATGACGTTCAGATGCACATGGCAGGGGGCAAACAAGATCATTACATGACTAACCCTTACCAAAGCAGCATACCAAACTGAAGTATATCTCACAAGCAACATTTTCATGTGCAACATATCGCACCAATACTTTTTTTTATTGTTAATATTTTACCTAAGGCCGTTTGGTCTAGTGGTATTCTCATAACATCAAGTGCATCAGGTCGTGAGTTCGAATCGCGCCACGCACCTCTCAAAAAAAAAAAACATATTGCACCAATAAAAGGGGTAGAATGTACAGTTAACAATTGTCTCACAACTATGTGCAAGCATGATGATAAAAGTAGTCTCAATGTTCTTGATATACATGCACAAAGACAATATCCTCAAATCACAGACATGCATACAAGATAAAAGAAGACATCCTCAAGAGTCCTATAACCCCATGGGTAGAAATGTAAAATGCATGGAGAAGGCAAGGAAAACGACACAAAAGAACTCCAATTGGTTAATTTTGCTCAGGCACAATATACAGGTAAAGAAAAATTACAATGAGAAAATAAATGCAAAAGCTTTATAAAAATGACAAGACTACAGAAAAAGGTTTAGAAACGTAACCACAAAAAATAATTAAATGAAGTTACACAAACTCCATTTAGACTGTACAATTTTTTAAAAATCCGAAAATCTCCAAGTTACCTTGTTGTAATACCAAAACATTTATAGCTGCAAAGTAAAAGATACAACTGCTAAGATATGATATCAGTCAAGGAAAAACGTATGAAAGGCATTTAGAAAAATGGATTGCATACTGAGATAAATTATCATATAGCTAAAAACCAAAATTACCGTTCTGAAGAAAAGAAGAAAATGAAAAATATAAAAAAAATAGAATGTAACAACCTTTATATATGTTGCGGAAATTAGGTAAAAGCCATTATATACCCTAATCAATCTCCAACAGCATGACTGACTTACCATTTCAATTCATAGACCCAATGATACACACATGCTCATGGCATCCATAATAACTGACATCAATTAATGGGCATTTAAAATTTGCACCTGCACCACTTTCCATCAATCTAATCAGCCCTCTTTTTCCACCACCCTAATAACAGCATTGATGAATCTTTATTTGACATGTAGAGATAGTGTCACCCAGGCTCTTGAGGCAATCACTTGGAATATTCCTGCAGCCTTGGAAATCACTCATTGTATTTGGTGTGTGGCTAAAGGTAGGACCCTCAATAGGGGTGGGCATCGCGTCGGGTTTCATGGGGAACCCAACCCAACCCAAAAACCCGGAGATTGGCGTTTTAGGTTTCACCCTGCAGTCTGTTGAACCATGGGGATGAGACGGGGATATAAAACGAAGTAGGGACTAGGCAGGGATGGGTCGGGTTTATGGGGACGGGGTTGCTAGGACAGTTATTGGGTAAAGTTCAGGTTTGACGTTTCAGGGAAAACTGATCCGACCAACCCATGCCCACCCCTAACCCTCATTGTTGATAAAATCAACAGACAAGGATGCACAACCAAGAAACCAGAGTGTAAGCACTATAATCAAGGTAAGGAAACAATTGATCACCTTTTCCTCCATTCCCCTTCCTTCTTGATTCCTACAATTGTTCAGGCAAAAGTGTTTCCTTCCTTGAGGGTCATGAGTTGCAAGCTATCCCAGCAATCCCTTAGAATATCTAGAACACACACAACTTGAAAATATTTGACATGGAAAACTTGAACAACTGCTTGTCTTATTGAAAATACCTTTCACTACATTTATTTAGGTCAAGTAAAATTCCTCAGCTTCATCATTTGCCCAACGGGTAGGAATTGCCTCTTTTGTGACCACTAGAGTGGATATTATCCAGCAGTTGTGGACCCCTCAAAATGGATGGCTCAAGCTCATTTTTTGTATTTTTTGTAGAAAAGCATGTTTCATGGTTATTTTGGTTTTTTAGGTAAAAGGACATTGTTTTTTTTTTTTTTAGAATGAGGATGTATAAACTATTAAGAGAGGAAAAGAGTACAATACCTAGCTAAAAGGACCTTCCTCCAATAAAAGGATATTGTTGACGTTAATGTTTTAGTCATTTCGCAGTGTAATAGTATCCTTCTAGGTTACACAAAGAGTCATGAAATAGAAGGGTATAAAAGTCATTTATTATTTATTTTGTTGTCCCTTGTTATTGATGCATATGAGTCTGCTGGACTAGAGAGGCAATTTTCTCATTCTTTATAACATTGACTTAAGTGGTTAATAAAAGGGTTACTTTTGGACCTTTAATGAATTGCTACCTCTACCGCAGCTTTTTCTCTCTATCCATACTCCAAAATCTCTTCTCTCCAGACTTCCACATAGTACCAGAGTAGTAGATCAAGAAAGGGGTTTAAATTCTAATCGTTTCTTCTCCCTCTAGTAGCTGCAACTACTCAGGAAAGAGGAATCTTTCATCTCTTTTGCTGATTGACTCTCAAAGTTAGATTTTTTTCCTTTAACTGTATGTGTGAACCTGTTGGTTCATAGCTTTGTGTGTTGTCTAAATAGCTAATTATGTGTTGTGCCTTTCTAGGGTTTTGTAGTTGCCCTAGTTGGGTATTTTGTGTCTTTCTTGAGCTTATGCTGATTTGAGACTGATTACTACTATCTAATGCTTCCAAACTGTGCTTATGGATGAGTATATGGAGCTCTATATTCCAAATTGGAATCTGGATTTAAAATCTGAAGTTGAAGTGCTCTAAGTTTTTTTTGAATGAATGAAGTGCTCCAATTATTTTATTTTTTTGATAAAGATGTATTTATATATAAACAATAAAATTTACAAAGGAAGAGGGAGCAACTCCCTCACAACCAGAGATTGCAGGAACGCTCCCTGCTTGGCTAGCACATCTACAGCCGAATTTGCACATCTCGGAATGTGAGACCAAATACAAGTGTGGAGTGAGGAAAAATCTAAAATTTCCCGAAAGATATCCCAATGGCACCATGGAGGAGGGGAAGCACGTTCACACTATCCAATGACCACCTTTGAGTCTCCTTCAATGAACTGCTCTAATTACTGTCAACTTTGTTGCTATTACCAAATAATTGGCTGAATTGTGGTCTAGTTGCTGCCATCCTTGTGTTGCTATTGAATTTGGTTAGTTAGCTTCACAATCTTGTGACATGTCGTTTTGTGTGGGTTGAATTACTTAATGGCAGATCAAGGTGAAGTTGTTACACCTACTAGGGACTTAGAGAAGACAGAAAGTAAGGATTCCACCTGAATTCAAAAAACCTCTATAAAGATTATTGGATCAATCCAAAACCTTGTTGTGGAGGAAGGCCCTCCGACCTAGGTTTGTTTGTACTTTCTCTTCTCTTTTATAGTCTATTTACACACTTTTTCAAAAAAAAAAAAAAAAAGATGAATGGGTCAAATTCTGTTCAGACGTACCTTGGAGCCATGAGGAAATTGAAGTATCCAAGGGATGATCCTCCAGATGCCATGATTGATGACTCGGAGCCTAATAATTATCAAGTAATCACTTGGTTGGTCAATAATATGGAGCCAAAAGGTTGGCTCACAGGCCATGACCTCTAAGACAACAATAGGCAAGTTGAACACTCTTAAGGCATTATACTCTCATCAGAGTAATTTGTCTAGAATCTATGAATTGTATTCTCATTTTCACTCTATGATGCGTGGGACTAGGAGTGTGATTGAGTATATAAGTGGTACGCAAGATATTCAGCAGGAGTTTAGCATCTAACACCAATTTACTACTAAGGGAACTAAGAAAGAAAGAAAATCAGATGCATGCTGCTCAATTTCTACATGAATTGGGACCTGAATGTAACACTCTTCGAGCTCAATTACTAGCAGATGAATATGTTCCTACTGTCGAGAAGGCTTAGCTATTTGAGCTTAAAGTGTTGTTCTTTCATCTGTGGACAAAGGTACTAAGTCAAGTGAATGTCAGCCTTAAATTCTACCCTTATGTCAAATAGGACAGAAATTTTAAAAAAGTCAACCTTCCAGCCTTGCTAAGCAACCAACCCTTCCACGAAGCAAGCCGCAATTGTCCCAACTTCAAAGATCAAAGTGTCATCCGCATATTGAAGGACAGGAATATTGAAAGCCGAGGAGCTGCTGGTTGAATGGAGCCATCCACGTTCTTTAGCCAAAAGTAACATAGCAGAGAGGAAATGGACAGAATTATTCAGCAGTAGAGAGTTCAGGCTGGAGGCCACCTTCTCACTGAAGTGCTGGTTGCTTGGCAACATTTGCTCCTTACTCAACTTAGGAAGATGAGGAGGCTTTTCAAAGCCAGTATCCAGATTTCTCAAAACTTGATGACAAGGTTCTTTTCTTGGAGGGGGGGGCCACGCAGTGTGACAGTTAGTTTTCTTCATAAGTTCTTTACTTTACTTTATCATTTTTTATTTTTTTTAGCACTTATTTTATGTTCTGGAAGGAGGCATTGAGTAGGAGGGTAATTTCAGAAGTTCACTTATGTTATGGACTGGTTGTAAAGAGGGGAGGGGGGCTAGTATGAGGCTTGTAAGGGAAAAAACGTCATTCAGCCCAATTGTATGAAGAAATTAAAAGGTGACCTCGAGCTGCTACTCTGGAAGACGAATTCGGCCTATTTCTATTCTCTGTCAGAATCTGGGAGAACTGCTCCTTCTCAAATTGGAGTACTACTTGACACACATTTCTTTCTCTCTCTCTCAACTTCTCTTTTATCATTTTTCTTTGATTCTTGGAAGCATATCAGTTTCTGGTGCCAAAATAGGAAATGGTGAAAGATTTTTTGATATCTCACCGATTTAAATTTGTCATAAGTATACAATTCTTCTTATTTTTTACTCGAGAGAAAGCTGGAAAGGACAACTGCCTTTACATTTTCACAAATTTTTGAAAGCCAATAGAAGAATTGTAGAAAAGTAATGGAGCAGGCCAGAAAGTAGCAGCTAAGCCAAACATGCACTGCTTGTGCCCCCATGTGAAGGAGTAGTATTAAAGTAATACAACAGAGACATAGCATGTAGATATCAAGTAACCAACAGAGAGTTCAAGTTCAAGCCAGCTCTTTCTGCGTCACACTCACAAATGGCAGAGAGTCCCTCACAGGCAACCAATAACCAGCAAAAGTTCAAGATTCGATAACACAAAGAAAGCAATAGAGATTGAGGATCCAGTCAATCCTGCATCTATAAAGGAGAAGAATCTCTTGTAGTTACAAGGGGATTCCTGGGAAGGCAGAATTCAGGAAAGAGGCATCAGAAAGAATCGCATTGCCAAGCTAATTGTTGAGTCAAAATCTTTTTTTTCTTTAATATCTTTTACTTTGCAAGTTATCAAGCAGAATATGACTTCCTATTGATTTGTTCTGCTTTTGCCTTCCTCTCTCTTGTAATTTTAATTGTGCCATTACTTTTTTGGGATCATTGCTCCTGCTTTCAGGAAAAAGGAAGGAAATTTTCAAATTTGAAAGCAGCTTTTGATCTATGACCTAATATTTGGTGCAACAACCACATCTGTTATGGCTGGTGATTTTGTAAGTTCTAATTCTTCCATGAAGATTAAAAACAACGATCACTAAAAAAAATGAAGAGATGATTTTGGTGCTGTGCAATTTGGCAGTAGTACCAAAAATCCTATTCTTTTTTCTTTTTAAAGATATGATCACCAGATTGCAAGTTCAATGCCAAAAGATTACGTATTTCACTCCCATTGATGAAATTGAAGACATGTAAACAGGTGATTCACCACTAATCTGTTTATGTAATGGTATGAAGGACTGAGAATTATCAACCACAGCAGCGGCATGAGACAAGGTTATTATTCATGTTATCTAAACTGCACTAGTAGTGTATTAAATTCTCATGGCGTAACATGCCTTGCAAAACCAAAGCAGAACATAGGTTCTCCTAGAAAAATGCAAAAATTGAATTAATAAAATTCGTTCAAGACTAGAGTAGAAAAGAATGAAGTCACAAAGAAGTAATGTCAAACAAAAATTGCTCATAGCCTCTGCTGACCCCTCACTTATCAACACTGCTAAAGTACTTCAGTACTCAAGATGTTAATGCATGGGATTAAAGACTAGAATCACTCAAAGAAATACAGAAAAAGTCTTTTGAACCCTTCCATCAATGTTTTATCACACAGAATTCCTGCCACTGCCAGTATGGCACCAAAGAAGTCCACAGGAGTTGTTGCCAACAAGAAACAGCAATAACTAAAGCATCAAACTTCGAACATCTTCATATTCAATAATGACCTGTTGAGTCCCAAAAAGCACAATTTGATTTCAACCATCAAGAATTACTCACGAGAAAACCAATAATCTCATTTATGCAAAAGGACATGTAGAGTCCAAGATTAAATTAGAACATGCACACAAGTGCAGTTATAAATTAGTTGTTCTGCTACTTATTGAACCATCTAAAGGATCCAAAAGACTGCCACGTTCAATTAGATTAGAAGAAGTACAGAAAGTGATAGTGTTAAATAGAAGCTCAACCCCCATAATAGAGCATTATCCCAATCTTGATTCATCAATAATCAGAAATACGAAAAAAAAAAAAATCGAAAAAGAACAGCAGAAGAAAGCATGTCCCCTCGTTAGCATCACCTGACCATCTGTTTCACGAATTTTTAAAGAGCAGGAGTGAAAATTCAAATTCAACAGTAATCTCCATAAGAGGCAATCTCTCCTTTGAAGATCTTGGATTTTGGTCTCATGTTAAGAATGTTTCTGACAAAAATCCTTACAAACACAACTCTCTAATCCTGTAAAGCGCAAAGTCTTAGAATCTAACTTTCAATCGAACCTAAATACCAGCTCTTTAAGATGCCAAGAAGAATAGCATCCCACTTCGTAAGGTGTAATTAACAGAGAAACCATATAAAACCAATGCTTATCGAATCCTTCAGTGCATCTAATGCCCGAAACAAGGATCAAGTTGTCAAACAAGTAAGATAATTTATCGAAACTAGCTATCTTATGAAACAAAACAATAAATTTTATAACAAACAGAAATTCTGCAATGACACACGATAAAATCATCCGAAAGAGAACCAAAAGCAGGAAGCAAAATAGTCACCTCTAGATCCGAGCATTTGCGTCTCCCGTTAGGAGCCAAAGAACTCAACCGAGATCAAATCAGCCGGCAAGAGCAAAAGTGGGAGCGCCAGGAGCACAGAAGAGAGAGAAGGAGAACTGCGAAAACGAATCAGCGAGAAGAGAAAAGGACAAGGCAATTTCAGGTATTATTTATAGAAGAACAGAACAAGACGATTTTTCCAATCTTTTCCTGCATTTTTCTATTTCATCATTCTTCATCTCAACTTTCCATTTTTCATCCCTGAAAAAAAATAAGACATGAAAATTTAACAACTAACCTTCATGCAATACTATGAGAGCTGTCCACAATGAGAAGCTAATGGTAAGCTTAAGTACACCAGTCGCCAGCCCAGTCCTTCCTTCCTTTACAAGGTTAAAAACTTAAAAGAAAGCGCTCAACATATCCTGCAGATTGCAGCGCGTCATCGTACCAATCACAGAGATGAGTTAAAAGAGGAGAGAATGCCGAACCCTAAATAGCAAAAATTTGGTGTCACAACAAGCAACCTTTAAAAATCTCTATTGTTGAAAGTTCAATTATGGGCCTTATTAAGCCTGGCAATAATTCCAGACCTTACCGGGTTCGTCTGGAATTATGGGCCTTAGTGTTGGTATATGAAGATATTATATATATATATATATATATATATATATATATATATCATTCTTTGATCACACATATAAAATTTTCTCTAGATGTTTAACAATTTTGCTTACTTTATATTAATAATAAAATCAAACATAATGTCATTTTGTATTTAATATTATTCTATCTTCTCTTGATGTTTTTTGTATAACTTCAATGGTCATACTAGTGTAAAAAACTATTTTAAAATTGTTTAAATAATGCAGTGTAAAACGAATTACCCAAATCCAACTCAAATCCAATATTAATGGGCTTAAACATATACTACTTTGTCTAAAATAGGTCCAAAAAACAAATCTAACTTAGTGAAAAATCATCTAGATAAAACCTAAACATTGGGGAGTCCAACTGAGATTCAACTCACCCCATATTGGGTGTAAGACGGGTTCTAAAAACCTGAATCCATTCTCCTTCTCCGACCTCGTCCTTCCACCTAACCCAAGTCATGAATTGTTCTCATGATTCCCTTGTTAAGTTACTAGCTCATGGTTTGGTACGAATAATTAATCCTAGTTAATAATTGAAAACACTTGTCAAATGATATAAATAGTTGATCTAAGTTAAAATAATTGAAAACCTCCCATCATCTTTTCACAAAGACCCAAAAATATTGGGTGAAATTTTATTTTAATCAAACTTTGTTTATATGTTTAATTAAGAATTAACTAAATAATTAAATTACCATCGTTATTTAATTTAAGAACTTAATGTTATTTAATTTTAAAAATCATTATTATCTTTATGAAATCAAATATTTTGATAAATTTTTACATAAATTCACATTTATTTCATTCTTTCAAGTTTGAGTTTGTTGTCACTGTGTCAAGGTTTTAGGGCATAATAGGTAACTTAGGGTTTTTTTTTATAAAGAATGCATGCAAGGGGGTATTTTTGTAATTAAGTGACTTGAGGTTGGCGCATGGTTGGTGCAAGTCATGTGCACGTGTTAATAGTGATTTGGGAAAGTAAGTTTAGTTAGTATGAAGTCATGTGAACAAAAGAGCTATTAATGATTTAGGAAATTATTTTGATTGTTACTAATTGTTAGAGGACTTGTAGTTTTTCAAGTAAGTTGCTAGAATAATGAGAGTCCAACTTGGGAAAGTTTTAATTAGAGAAGTCTCACAAGCCAAGAATTAATATGATGGCATCTTATAGAGTCTCATAGGAGAAGGTCTCGCAAAATATTCTCAATTAAAGGTGTTTTAGTTATGTCAATCTTCTATTTATGATAATTTTTTCAACTGTTCTAAGACTTATTTTTTAGTGTTTAACTTTTGGGTGTCACTGGGATTGTGGTAGTTTAATTATAATTGGATTCTAATTATTTCCTCTATTATAAATAGAGGCTCATGTACTCAAATTACAACAAGTTAGTGAATTATTTCTCTTTTATAGAAATTGAATATGGTATCAGAGGGGGTTTTGTGAGTTGGCTCAGTCAACCCATAGAGATAATGTGATCCTTTTATGATTTGACATCTCTAGTATTTTAGGTTCGTATTTTATCTTTTTTCTTTATTTCTTTCTTGTCCTAGTACCCGTTGTTTTCTTTGAGTTCACACCTCCATACTAAACTTTTAATATTATAAAATTTTATATTGACATAAATATTCGAGTCTACTTTCCAATGCAAAAATGTCAATCGGATTTTTTCACAAAGAGAAATCGATATTGAAGCAGCAATGGTTTGACTGCAAGAGTAGTTCAAGAAGTAGTAGAAAGCTTCAACTTTCTAGCCATTTTATACATCAATAATGAGAATTTATATGAAGAATTATATATCAAAATAAAGATATGTAAGTATATTTTCTCATCTATCGAAGCAATTCTCAGTATGAGTTTTCTAGAAGGAGATGTCAATCTCAGAAGAGTGTATGATGATGTTGGCCAAAGAAGAAAGAGTACTCAGTTCGGCTAGATTACAGAGTTTGAAATCTATTCGATTATTTATCTCAAAATAAGTATATTTTATTAAGAAATTTTATACCTAGATGAAAGGTATCAAAGTTTAGTTTCATAAGGAGAAAATTTCTTGTCAATCTGATCTATATTGTTCAGTTTAAGATCCCATGACAAGGTCCTCGACTAAGGTAGTGAAAGAGGAGAAGAAGAAAAGGAAGAGTAGGAGAAGAGAGAAAGAAGAGAGAACTTGGCTAGAGAGATGGAGAGAGAGAGCTTGGGAGAGAAGACAAATCTAAGGATTAATTGAGAAAGGAGAGGGGAGACTTAATGATCTGCCCCTTGCCTTCAACCTCTATTTATATTTGCGGAAGAAAATTTATAATGACTACAATGCCCTTAGGGCTACAAGCTTTGAAAAGAAAAAAAACATAAGTAGACATACATCTTCTTAGATAATTATACCCTTGTGTCATCCTTAAGAGAAGACCTTTAAATTACCTCCTTTGCCATCTCTTGGACATGGGGAAGGTAATTACATTGATGCCACTTCGAGGTGTCTTCGAACACTCCCCCTCAAGATGGGAGAGAGAAACCATCGTAGAAACCCAACTTGCCGCATGTAGTGGTTAAAATCATTAATGTGACTGGTTTTGTAAGAATGTCTACCACCTACACTTGTGATGGAACATGTTTGAGAGATAAGATACCTACCTGAAATTTCTCCTCTATAAAGTGGCAGTCTACCTCAATGTATTTTGTCCTCTGGTGTTTGCTTAATTGACATACTTCACAATTTAAATTTGATAATTTTCAAAGATAGAAGTAAGTGTCGAAGAGATGTTGCGGATGGATGGCCAAACCGGTTGTGCCATAATCTTGCCTTTGGTTGAGAATTGGAAATCGTAGTGACTAGAGGCAAGTTTAAGTAATAAAGGTCCCCTTGTTCATGGCCTCCACCACTTGCATGCTTCATTGTTAGATCCTGAAAAATACAGGAAGAAGGTGAGAAGGTGATGGAGCAATTAAACCATTTTTTTAACTGGCTTACATATAACAAATTTAAGGAAAATTAAGGGACAAATAAGACATTAGTAAGCAGAAGTGTAGTGTAACAGAAGAGGATCTTTTCCCAAGAACTTTGGTGCGGGATCCGTTAGCTATGGTAACAAACTTATCTAGTAGACATGGAGATATAAAATGTAATAGACTCTTATTACCTGTAAGATGCTAGGAAGCTCCTGAGTCGATGATCCTGGATGAAGAGGAGGAAGTGGCATAAATTATACCTGAACTTGTGGTAGAAATAACAATAGTTGAAGATGTAGGAGGGGATGTCATCAGAGTTTTCATCCTCTACAAGAGTTCATAATCATCATCGATGATAGTCTCTTTGCCACTTTATGACTTAGATCGGTTTGTATTTTTCTCATTTTGAACCGAGGCTTGATTGGCAATGACCCAGTCTGGTTTGCCATAAAGCTTCCAACAGTTATCTACCAAATGGCTCAATCCACTGGAGTGAGTGCACATGCGATTTTCTAACTGTGAAGAACCAGAGCCAGTTCTACTGCCTCTTGCTTGACCTCCTCTATAATTTCTAACACACCCTCGGGTGGTAGAAGATGTAACCCTATTTCCTGAATGCATAGCAAATGATACTTCATTATGAGTGGTGGAAGAAAGACCTGATATACGAAGTGATGTTGCACTGATGTCATCAAATGATGAAAGTGTGGAGGAGTTGAAAAGTTGAGTCTTAGCCACTTCAAGATATGACTTAAAGTTTGATAGATAAATAATAGTTGATAAGGCTTCTTACTGCTTTTCTTGAAGATGTCAGTGGAGTAAGGTTGAACAATATTCCACTCTTGAATCATTCCTCTAAATCGAGCCATGTATTCATGTAGAATTGTCCTCTTGCTTTGTATTGAACATGTTTTGGAACACATCACACAACTTTTGTAAGTTTTTCATACTAAAGTACAACTTAACATAAGTGTCCCAAATTTGTTTTTCAGTTTCAAGGTGAACAACATTGTTGGTCACATGCTCCTCCATACTATTAATAAGCCAACTGATGACTAAGGTATCATTCTTAGCAACTTGTCATTCTCAAGTCCGTTATCCTATTCTTCCTCCTATTTTTCTCTCCAACATGTATTTTCTTCTTTCTCCAAGGTGTAATCCGTAGAGTTTTGAAAATCAACATGGTATCAAATTATTGATTTTCAGGACTCGTAGCTACGAGTTTTTCAGAATTCCAATTTTGCTATATGCTCGGATTATTACCAGTGCCCATTACGAGTCATTTACTACCGTCGTCTGCCATGGCTCTTCATTCTTGCACAACAACCTTCTTCCAGGGATTGTAATCTCCTCCTGGTATTCTAATACTAATCTCAGTTACCGCTTTCTTCACTGCAGAACAGGAAGGAAAGAGAGAGAGAGGGACTGTTTGAATTTAATTTGCCTAGTAATTCACTCTACCGGGTCCGAACCGGTGACCTGAGAGATACTGTTCAGCCCAGGTTATTTAATCTCTGTTGAGGATCATATCGATATTATTCTCACTGGGCTTGCGGCTGGTATGGTCATTGGAATCATCGGAGATGCTGGTGTTAGTACCAATGCCCAACAACCGAAGCTCTTTGTTGGAATGATTTCCCTACATTGTCGTTGTTTTTTGGCCGTCGGAGGAGCTTTTGTTCAGTGATCAATCTCCCCCTTGATACTCTGCTTGTATTACTGCTTCTGTTGGTAATCGTTGTCATTGCTGCCGTTGGTTCCTATCTCCTGCTCGCTACCATTACTCTGTTCATTTTTTTATCGCTGCTGATCTCGCTGGTCCGTCTTCCCCTGTGCGAGACCTCATTAAATTCCGTTGATTGTTGTCATCTTGCACTGATTGCTGGACTATCGTTATTCCGCTTCATTGCCAAAAAATTTACTTCACTGGTAATCTCTCTGATGTCTTCTACTTCGTTGTCTCCGCTGTCATCCAGTTGGTGGCAGACTTATACGCTGGCGGAAGTTTTGCAATAGCGGAGGTTCTGATTTTTCACTGACTGATTAATTTGACAGAAAGTTATCTTCAGAGATTTATCCAGCGATTCGATCAATCCCCAACTGTTTGATTACCGATCATCTATTTCTGGAAGAACTGCATTTCCATCCCGAGCCGAAGTTGCTGTTTTTCGTTTCCTTATTTGTTGTCATCCCGAACATTGATGTTGCCTCGTTGCTGTTACTGATTTGACAATTCAGAGACTCGTCGGCTATCTCTGGTTCATCGTTGTTCTTCCACTGATGAGAGTTTGTCATCGGTCGAAAAGTTTCCTTCGTTGTTATTTCGCTGCTGTTTCTCCTGGATCTTAATGCTATCTTCCAAGTAGTATTCACTCACTGCTATTTTTCAGAAAATCTATGGATGTCTACTTCGCTGGTGTGTGATCATTCTGCAATTAAGTTGCTATTTTCTGGAGGACGAAGACTCGGCTACTCTGGTTTTTCCGATGTTGCCGACATTGCTGGGCTGTCATCCAACCCGTTATATGTTGACGGAAATTCATCCGATATTGTTGGTTCCCGGTGCTGCTTGGCTGGGATGTTTTAAAACTAGGAAGTTGCTTGTTCATCGCAGCTACTGTCCAAGTTATTGCTGTTCTCCTACCCGACAATGGCACCTTAGACCATCTTGAACCAGCGACCTTGGGTACCCGAGTCAGCCTTCTTCTTCTTAACCAGCTCAGGTTACTGAGTTATTAATCCATATACGGGAGTTACTCGAGTCATACCTTAGTTGGAGGTATTTCGTATGCGAACCTGGTAGAGAACTATACTGTTTGCTGATTCTACCCGGGTTAATTAAGGTAAACTCGGACTGCATCAGCTCAGACCCACTTGCTCTTTGTTTCTGTTATATTGGTACGGGTCTTGAGTTCTATACTGATTCCTCCTATGACTCAACTATATTGGTTTGACACCAACTCGATGTAACTCAATTTTTAACTCGGGTTCACTCACTCTTTACTCGGATCCTTAACTTTAGTTTGATTATTATCTTGGATTTTTATTATTTGGTGCACGACTTCCTTATGAACTCATTGTGGATTATTTCATGTGTCCTTATTACTCTAACGACTTTCATTATTTGGGCATTGGCTCATTTCCTCTACTACTTTGTGTCTATTTGATTGAGACATTATTACTGAAGAAGAACTTATCGGTTACTGACCTTGGGTTCATTATTTGCTGATGGTTGTCGACATTGGTTCGTATAATGTAGAATTTGAATTTCTTTGGAAAATAAAGCACATGGTGACTCAACATCTTAGCTTCATCATTACTCATTACCCTTTGGTTAATTTGGCAGTCGTTCTCCTACCATCCTTTATTTGACTTTCACTTACCCCTTTGGCCAACCCTTTTTGGAGTGTTGATTTGGTTGGTCCCTTTTATATATATGGGTGTTTTTATTGGTACCCTTGGGTTTTTTTATTTTTTTATCACGTCATATGAATGACAAACATTACCCACTTTAGTGATTATTATCACTATATTTGTTCAAAATCATTTGAGGTTAGTTTCAACTTATCACCCATTTCTTCCCTTTGAGAGTTTGTACCCAATGTCATACTTATCCATGGGACACCGTGGTGGAGGAACTTATTACTAAATTTATGTTATTTATTTTAAACTAGGATCACTGCCATTACATCCCAGTTTGAGGGGGGGGGGGGGGGGGGGGGGGAGTGTTGGAAGATATGATGTAATTAGGGTGTCATTTATGTAATTAATTTATGTTTCTTGTCTCTTCTTCACTCTTACTAGGGTGAATGACATAATTGTAATATTATACTTTTATAAGTTATAAATAGAGCTTAAGGGGGAGGGTTTGAACACAAATCCATAACTCTTTTATTCCTCATGTTTTTTCTTCAATGTGCCTTTTTTTCTTTCTCCATGCTGTAATCCATGGAGTCCTGAAAATCAACATGAACTATCTTCTTCATCAATGGGTGGATATGGTTTGGTTAAGTGGCCTAAGAAAGTCTCGAGTAATGAAAAACCTTTTAATTTATTGGGACTAACTCAGATAATTAGGTAACCCTCTCAAGGGTATGGTGGTTATTTAAAGGAAATCACTCTTGGTTCCCATATAGTCTTCAACCGTTATAATCAACAAGTAAACAACTTCTTATGTGCAATATTGAAAGCCAACAAGTAGGTTGAGAGGCAAACTAATGCAAATATGTGAACTAATTTGAGAAGAGTGGAGCAAGTTGAACTCAAATAGTGTGCACCATAAATCTTCTACCAAGAGAAGTTCAAGTGTTGTACCATAGAAGATAGATCTCATACTTTTATCACACATGAACTCAAAATCGGATTGGAGAAGAGTCTTCAATCGCGAGAGAATAGGTAAGTTACAATCATGTTTTAAACAAGCACTAAAACAGGAATGAGAGACTAATCACATACTGTTCATGCCAATTAGAGAGGATTACAATCTTCCTAATTAGGGGATTATCTCAAATAAAATCAGATATGGAATGAAAGTTGAATTAAATCAGAATCCAGATCTGAAATCAAATCAAATCGTTCAAAGAGGGAAACATCCTTATTTATCAAATGCACCACCTAGCAAGCAAAAATTAGCACAATCTCTTCTTCTTCTTTCCTTAAATTGATTAGGAAATAAACACCAATTAATATTTTAATAAAGAAAAGTTCCAAATCAGCCAAAATAGTGACACTTTATTTTCTTAAAACAACCAATTTTCAGATGGCTTTAAGAAGGAAATTTCCCTTTCTTATTATGGGCCAGCTTTGGATGATAGATTCATGCCTTCTTTGGCCTTTTTTTTTTCTTTTTCCCTCACATCTTTTAGGTAAGATACCAAAGAGGATAAGAAAGCCAATTAAATACCAAAAAACCATTACAAAGACCAACAACCTCATAAAAAAAAATCCTTCTCGATACCCCCTCAAACAATCTTTTGCAAAGCTTTTTGGGAAGAGTCAAGAGTAACAACAGCTTAACCGATATAATAACTAAAAAAATGGAAGAACAACAAGCTTAAATTATAATAAACTTGGATGCCAATGTAGAAGTTGATTGCTTCTTAGATAGCCTAAAGTGACTAGCCAAAGGAGTACTCATTGGTTTTGCATCATTCATATTGAATCTGCTTAGTACCTTCTTCACATATTATTCTTGTGACAGTTTCAAGACATCAGTATCCCTAGTAATCCTTATCCCAAGGATTTGTTTTGCAGCACCCAAATCCTTCATTGCAAACTTCTTGGACAACTCCCTTTTCAACTTATTTATTTCCTATTTGCAAGCACCTGCTATCAACATGTCATCAACATATAGCTGTAGAATGATGTAGGAGTCATCAAGCTTCTTCACATAACAACAATGATCAACCTGCCACCTCAAGAAACCAATACTACTCATAAGGATGTCAAACTTCTTATACCACTGTCTTGGAGCCTGTTTAAGACCATACAAACTTTTTTGAAGTTTGTACACCATTTTCTCCTTGTGCTTTGAAACCCTATGGCTGCATCATGTAAATTTATGTTATGCACACAATAAAATTATTATTTTAATTTTTTTCTTTAATTTACTTTATTTCATTTCAGTTAAAGAATTAATAGGCCATATGGGCATTTTTGGAATATTTTATTTATAGGGGTATTTTTGTAATATTTTATCTTAAACCTTGTAAGGGTGAACCCTATTTAAGGGGTAAGAGTAATGAGAAAGTTAAGCATTGATTTTAGGTTAAACAGGGTTTTGAGTTCTCCTCAATGAGCTCAGAGGTTTGCGTTCTCCTTAACGAACCTAGGGGTTTCAATCTTCCCTTTAGCTTGATTTTCGTCTTCCTCTTCTTCCTTCCTACGAATCCATGTGTCAGATCCAGGACCATAACAATTTATTCCTCCAAATCACCATGAAGAAAAATTATTTTTACATCTAACTGCTCTAAGTGCAAGTCTTCATTTGCCACTAGTCCAAACATTGTTCTAATAGTAGTCAATTTCACTACTGGAGAGAAAATCTCAGTGTAGTAATGAGTGACAAGTGTATCCTCCTTAAGCTACATGTTGTTAATCAACCAACTAAAGACAAGTGTATCCTCCTTAAGCTACATGGTGTATATGGTATCTTCTTCATTTTATTCAAGTGACTCAACAAGTAATGAGTGATGAAAAATTGCTTAACGGATTGTGACCAACTCAAGTAATTTGATACCCTCTTAAGAAGAATTGTGGGGATTTTGAGTAGGTCACTTCAAGAATCAATCACACTTGATGAAATTTCAGCACCCCTTTTTCTTTGACATGGGACAACAATCCCATAACCACATGTCCTTTTGGTTTTAAAGCCAAAGATGAAGTAAAACTAAGAGAGAATCAAACTAGATTCATGTATAAGGTGCTACAATCCAGAATTAAGCTAAGAGAGCAACAAATGAACCAATGAGAGCACATACCGATTGTTACTTTTCTTAAATTTTGAACCTCAATTTATGCATGCACTTAAACAAGAATAAACCTTCCACGTGGTCCATGCAATCTAGAAGGATTCTCATATCATTCTTAATAAAAAAATTCTCTAAATCCAAAAGAATATCAAATCAAATAATCAAATCTTGCTTAAAAATAAGTCAATTTCAAAGAAGTCCAATTTTCTCCTTAAGCGCATGTCCCATATGTAAAGAAATCTTAGCCTTTAGACTTTCCATTGGCTCTTAAGTATTTATAGAATGAAATTAAAAAATATAGTCCTAATTATAACGACCTAAATGTTGCTGAGTTCAGCAATCTTCTTGTCAAAAAAAATTCCTTGCCATGTGTTAAGAGACACTCACGTGTTTAGGGGTGGCATGACTAGTAAATAAGGAGGACTTTCATAGAGATGGCATAAAATTATAATTATGCAAGTTGGTGTATGTGCTCTTATGTCCTTTTCCTTTTGAAGCATGTAGCTCTAAGGGCATTGTAGTTATTGTAAACACCTTCTCACAACTATAAATACAACCTCATGGGGTAGAGCATTCAAGTCTTTTCATTTTGGCTCAAATTCGTCCTTATGCCTCTCTCTCTCTTTTTCTCTTCTTTCTCTCCCTTGGTTTCTTCTCTACTCTCACCCAAGAGTTAGAGTTCCTCTCTTCTCTCCTAATCAACGCCTAATCAACACATAAACACAAGAGATTTCAAGGGAAGGAGAGAGAGAGAGAGAGAGAGAGAGATGAACTCTAGATCTTGTGGGATAAGAGCGAAGAAACCGAGGGGGAGAGAGAGTTGTAAGAACGAATTTGAGCCAGAAGGAAAAAACTTCAATGCTATACCCCATACCTTGAGGTTGTATCTTCTTCATTTATAGGCTGTATTTGACTACAAAGCTTTTAAGGCTACATGCTTCAAAAAGAAAAATATATAAAAGGACTTACACCAGCTTGTATAATGTTAGAATGTGGGACCTACCATGGTTTCATGAACTGGTGGGTCCCACCATGAGGATGTGAGATGCCAAGAGGAGTCATCACACGACTTTGCATGAGTTGGAAGATAAGAAGATTTGAAGATCAAGTGGGAACCACAAAGATACCACGAGCTGGTACCCTTGCCACATGAATTGAAAGATCAAAATGGACCCACAAAGTTGACCATGAGCTAGCATCTTTGTCTTATGGTCACATCCTCATAGAAGAGGTTTAGTTTGAGTTATGTTAGTCTTCTAATTATGTTGAGTTAATTTATTATGATAGACTTATCTTTAAGAGTTATAGTTTGAATGTAATTAGGAGAAGGTAGTTTAATTATACTTGGACTCTACTACTTTTCTCTACTTTAAATAGAGGTGCTTGTGCTGAAGTGGTTCTCCACTTCTCTCTCGTGAAGAGTTCTTCTCTTGCCTAAACTTTTTTTTTCTCTTCTCTCTTCTTTACCAGAGAGCTCTCTCTCCCTCTCCTTTTCTTTTTCCCTCTCTCACCTTGCTCGAGATATCAGTAAAGGGGTCCTAAATTCAACATGGTATTAGAGCATCAAATTTATGATCCCCATGTCAAAGGAATGCTCTAAGAAGGTATGATCAAAGCTGCTTATAGAAGGCTCTTTATGAAGCAAGAATGAAGCTCATGAGATAAGTTTTTTTTGTTTTTGATATTATTGATTCATGCTCTTGGTTTTTGGATATTAGAAGATGGTTTAGAGATGTTTTTATGGTTGTATTCATCTTATGAGATTATGGAAATATATGTATCTCAGATTAGAAGAAGTTACCAAGGCAGTTTTATCAGTTTGAAATTTTTTTTAACTGAGACTAGTTTATGTTTAGATTTATGCATAAAAAATTATAATTCTATAGGAACAAGATTCCCTGATAAAGAATATTGGTATTGAGCCTATTATGAGTGGTTATTCATTGAATTTCAAAAATATGATTACTTAACTTCTATGCTAAATCTCTCCATGAACTGGGTTGGATGAAGAACTCTACTTGGTTTTTTTATTAGTATTTGATTGAAGAATTTTTTTAAATTGAATTGCCTATTATGGTTGAAGAAAATATGAGTCACAAAAGTGATAAACTCAGAATTACTACTATACCCTTGAGAGGGGTATCAAATTTCATGAGCTGGTCCACATCAGTTCACAGGTTTCTTATAAAAAATACCTTCTTGGTCACCTCACCAACTGTGGACCACCTATTGATGAAGAAGATATTTTTTTATAACAAGTAGTTAAAAAATGATACTTTTGTTATTAGTTGGCTTATGAACAACATGGAAGAACCTGTCTCCAACAATGTTATTCATCTTGATACTACTAAACAAATTTGGGAGACATGTGCTAAGTTGTATTCTAGCTCCGACAACTTACACACCCATATGATATTCTCCAAAGAATGCTTAACACTAAACAAGGAGAAAAAATCCATGAATATTTGGCTCGCTTTAGAGGCCTTCTTCAAGATTGGAAATTAGCTCAGCCTACCTCCACGGATGTTTATGTCCAAGACAAACAGATTGAAGCCTTAGTCACTGCCATATGCCTTGCAAACATTAGATCGTATCTTGAAGTTGCTAAAAGTCAACTTCTTAGCGCTTCTACTATTCCCACTTTTGATGATGTGAGTGCCACATTAATTCGTATTCCTGATGCTTCTTCTTCTGCTACTGAAGTATCATTCGCTATGTACTCCGAGAATAGGGGAACATCATCCGACCGCGGCCGAGGCCGTGTAGAAATTATAGAGGAGGATGAGGGGAAGGAATGGTTCTGTTAGAATAGATGGCAAGGAATGCACTAAGTGTGAGAAATATGGCCATATGATAGATACGTGCTATTATAGGGAATGCACCTATTGTGGAAGATATGGCCGCACTATAGAGACATCTTATAAAGTCCATGGCAAACCGAACTGGACGAAGGCTAATCAAGCCTTAGTAAGTGATAAAAAGGAGGACCAGGATACTATATCAACAAAAAAGAAAACCCTTACCGATGATGAGTATGATTTGTTCCAGAAAATGAAAACACTGATGTGTTCTGCTCCAAGTTGCTCCTCAACTGTTATTGCCACCACCACTTTCGGTACACTATCTGTCTCCTCTTCATCCTAGATAATTGACTCAGGGGCCTTTGAGCATCTCACAGGTAACAAAAATCTACTACACTCAGTTTCTCCTGGTCTCTCACATAAATTTGTTACAATAGCTAACGACTTTCAAAATAAAGGTCTAGGGAAAGGATCCACTTCTGTTACACCATCACTTCTGCTCACTGATATTCTTTTTGTTCTTACTTTTCCCTTGAATCTTTTATCTATTAATCAGCTCACAAAATATTTTAATTGCTCCATCACCTTCTCACCCACTTCTTGTGTGTTTCAGGATCTTATAATTAAGCAGGTGATTGGTGGAGGTCGTGAACAAGGGGAGCTCTACAACCTGGACGTGCCAAAAATAAATACTGTTTCAACCAGTAAAATTGAGACAAGTCTATGCGACAACCGGTTGGGAAATCCATCCACACAATATCTTCATCGTGTTTTTTCATACTCTTAAAGAATGCTCAAAGTTAAATTGTGAAGTCTGTCAACTGAGCAAACACCAGAGGACTACATACTCACCTCGTCCAGAACTTAAAAGTATTACTCCTTTTTCATTGATTCATACAAATGTATGGGAACCTTTGAGTGTCTCAAATATTTCCCGAGTCAAGTACTTTATTACATTTATTGATGATTTTATTCGTACCACTTGGTTATTTCTCTTTAAAGAACATTCTAAAATACCATCCATATTTAAATCCTTTCATGATATGGTACTCATTCAGTTTGGTCAGAAAATAAAAGTACTTCAGTCTGATAATGCCAAAGAATATACTTCCAGAGACCTTGACTCCTTTTTGTCAAGAGAATGACATTATCCATCAAACATCGTGTGCCTACACCCCTCAAAAAAATGGTGTAGCAGAACGGAAGAATCGTCATCTTCTTGAGGTAGCTTACGGTTTACTATATACCATGAAATTTCCATAATTTTATTGGTCGCATGCCATTCTTACTGCAATTTTTCTTATAAATGGGCTACCCTCTTCCATTCTAGGTAATAAATCCCCATACTTGTTATTTTTACCACATGATGATCCTTTTTCACTTCCCTTGAAAGTCTTCAGTTGTCAATATTTTGTTCATATTACCTCCCCACAGTACAATAAACTTGATCCCAAATCTATCAAGTGTATCTTTTTAGGATACTCTCGCACACAAAAGGGCTATGTTTGCTACAATCCCACTCTCCAACGTTTACTTGTGTCCAGGGATGTCACTTTTTTTGAAGACTCTTCTTACTATTTTGACAATGCTCCTCCAGTTCTATCTTCAGTACCAAATTCTCCTCGACCGGTTGTGCCCTGTGCTACGAAAAAATCTCAACCCCTAGACACACTGGCTGATACCACACTTGCTGAGTTTATGGATCCCACCGAGGTAAGTCCATCTTCTCCTTTTGTTTTTAGCCCATAATATGATACTCAACCCATTGCCTAGCGAAAAGAACCCATAACTTGCATTAGACCCTCATTTCTCACCCCATATCCAATTTTGTGTCTCACCATGGTTTATCCCCTTTATGTTGTCAATTTCTTTCATCTATCTCCTCCATATCAGTCCCACAGTCCTATCAGGAGGCTCTAAAAAATCCAGGGTGTAAGGTGGTAATGGACAAGAATTACGGGCACTATATGAAAATCAGACATGGGCTCTAGTTCCTCTTCCATCAGCTAAGAAAACTCTCGATTGCAAGTGTGTTTTTACAATGAAACACAATCCAGATGGGTCATTTGCTCACCGTAAGGTTCGCCTCGTTGGTAAAGGCTATACACAGTGTTATGGAATTGATTATGAGGAAACATTCTCTCCGGTGGCGAAAATGAGCTCGGTACATATTTTAATATGTCTGGCGGCTAATTCTTCCTAGCAGGTATATCAGCTTGATGTGAAAAAAGTTTTTCTTAATGGAGATATCAAGGAAGAAATTTATATGCGTCAACCACCTAGTTATGTGGTTGAGGGGGAGTCAGTATGGTCTGAAACGGTCTCCTTGAGCATGGTTTGAAAAATTTAGCCAAGCCCTCATACGGGCAGGATTTCACAAATGTTCGATAGATCACTCCGTATTTATTAAAAACACGCTTAAAGGCAAGGTAATTTTGGTAGTATATGTTGATGATATTATTTTAACTAGTAGTGAACCTGAGGGTATCCAAGAAACCAAGGAAAAAATATGTACAGAATTCAAGACAAAAGATCTTGGACTACTTATTATGTGCAAGTACTGGAGAGGATGTGGATATTGGAAAATATCAAGGACTTGTGGGAAAAATTATTTATCTATGCGTAACAAGACCAGATATATCATATGCAGTAAGTGTGGTAAGTCAATACATCCACAAACCACCACTCAGTCACTGGCAAGGCCTAGAAAGAATATTGTGATATTTGAAAGGAGCTCCAGGAAGAGGGCTTCTCTATAAGAACCATGGTTACTTACTTACACATAGAAGGATTCTCAGATGCAGACTGGGCCGGATCCCCGGATGACTTAAAATCTACTTCAAGATATGGTACAATGATTGGAGGAAACTTGGTTCCCTCTAATCATGGAGAAGCAAGAAGCAGAATGTAGTTACACGGTCTAGTGCAGAAGCAAAGTACACAGCCATGACACACATAGTTAGTAGATTCTATGGATTAGGTCCCTTCTCACTGAACTGGGATTTTATAAAGAAGCTCCTATGGATCTATATTACGATAATCAGGCAACAATATGTTACTGTCCCTGGTCTGACACAAGGATTCTTCGGGAGGATCTGAGATCTGCTAAGGGTTACGGGTCTTCCTAGTATTACTGTAGGGATAGTAAGAAGATATGGGGAACAAAAAATGAAAGATCAAGCCAAAGGGAAGCTTGAAAACCCTAGAGCTCGTTGAGGAGAACTCTAAGCTAGTTTACGCTAGATTTAACCTAATTCTTAATACTTCAATGTTTGTGTGTCTCATTACTCTTACTCCTTAAATAGGGTTCACCCTGTTAGGGTTTACAATAAATATTCTAAAAATACCCCTATAAATAAAATATTCCAAAAATACCCCTATGACCTAAAATTGAAATAAATAAGGTAAATTAAAGAAAGCAACTAAAATAATGATGTTATTATGTGCATAACATTACACCCCCTGGAAGACGAGCTTGTCCTCAAGCTCGGAATTAGTGTTTGCGAGCCTGTGCCGATGGCGCCATCCCTGTGCAAGTGTCAACCGTGGTATCGGAGAGCCTCCAACCAGAGAAAGAGTTTTTTTTTCCGAGTTGTCCTGGTCCGAGGTACCATGGGTTGACTTGGTTCGTTCCGCCCAGTCCGGCGTGAGAACCAGCGTACTGCGCTGACTCTGATTAAATTTTCCTAACTAAGGAAAATTTAAATCGGAACCCGTCTTCTTCCTTCGACAGCTCCCGAACAATGCGGCCGGCGGATCCTTTCCTCACAGCACCGACGAAGGCGGGCGATGGACGTCTCCTTCCTCTCTCACGGCACTAACGGAGTCGCCTGATTTTCCACTGGCGAATTGCAGCCCGTCGGGGCTTCGTCGCCTGGATAGTTTTTGAGACAAAGGGCTCTCAGAAACATGTGAATCGTTGTTGCTCAGCCCCTTGGAACCGAGATCCCTTGTGGAAAAGTCGCCTACGGCGCCGACGAAATCTCCTGCTTCGTCGGTGGCGAAGAGAAGCCCATTGGGGCTTCGCCGCTGGGAGCATTGCTTAGACAAAGAACCTTTGTTTCTCAGCCCCCTCAGAACAGAGACCCTTAGAAATTTTGCCTATAGCACTGACGGAATTTCCTGTTCCCCTCCGATTTCGGATTTGAGGTCACCCCCAAATCGTCCAGTGCTGACGATTTCAGAATTTCCTCTGTTAGGAAATCACATCCCCGCTGCAACTTCGGTTCGGAGAGATGCACGACGTCCATTGGGAAAGGGTGAGCTGAATACCCTTCCGTTTTTTAAAAATTGGTGTCCTCGCCGTCAGATTTTGGACGTTTGGGGAGCTTTTCCGAGACAGAGGACTCTCGGTTTCATACTTTTTCTTCTGTTCGTCCAAGAGAGCTCCCACTCAGTCTTCTGTGCCGCTGTCTTGCTCGAAGAATTCAGGTCGTGTGACCTGTTTTGCGGCAGCGCATGGCTCCATTGTCCAACATTCCATGAAAATTTCATACAATGCTCGCGGTTCTCCAAATTCTTTGCATAGTTTGTCCGCGGAATTTTATACCTTCTCCATGCGAGCTTGTACCTCGTGCAACCTTCTGTTGAAACTCTCTTGACATGCGCCAATAAACTCCTGCAACTCCTGTTCACTTTTTTTGGTCTCTGTCATGGATGAAGAATTCATCCTTGTGTTCCTGCTCTGATACCAGTTGTTACAGTCCCGGATCTGACATAAGGATTCTTTGGGAGGATCTGAGATCTGCCAAGGTTTACGGGTCTTCCAGGCATTACTGTACGGATAGTAAGAAGATATGGGGAATGAAAATGAAAGATCAAGCCAAAGGGAAGCTTGAAAACCCTAGAGCTCGTTGAGGAGAACTCTAAGCCAGTTTACGCTAGATTTAACCAAATTCTTAATACTTCAATGCTTGTGTTTCTCATTACTCTTACCCCTTAAATAGGGTTCACCCTGTGAGGGTTTACAATAAATATTCTAAAAATACCCCTATAAATAAAATATTCCAAAAATACCCCTATACATAAAATATTCCAAAAATACCCCTATGACCTAAAACTGAAATAAATAAAGTAAATTAAAGAAACCAACTAAAATAATGATGTTATTGCATGCATAACCCTTTCCCAATGGACGTCGTGCGTCTCTCCGAACCGAAGCTGCAGCGGGGGTGTGATTTCCTAACAGAGGAAATTCCGAAATCGTCGGCACTGGATGATTTGGGGGTGACCTCAAATCTAAAATCGGAGGGGAACAGGAACTTCTGTCGGCGCCATAGGCAAAATTTTCACAGGTCCTCAGTTCTGGGGGGCTGAGAAACAGAGGTTCTCTGTCTCGGCAATGCTCCCAGCGGTGAAGCCCCAACGGGCTTTGCTTTGCCACTGGCGAAGCAGGAGATTTCGTCAGTGCCGTAGGCGACTTTTCTGCAAGGGATCTCGATTCCGGGGGGCTGAGCAACAACGATTTACATGTTTCCGAGAGCCCTTTGTCTCGGAAACTATCCAGGCGGCAAAGCCCCGATGGGTTGCGATTCGCCACCGAAAAATCAGGCGACTCCGTCGGTGTCGTGAGAGAGGAAGGAGACGTCCGTCGCCTCCCTTCGTCGGTGTCATGAGGAAAGGATCCGCCGGCCGCATTGTTCAAGAGCTACCAAAGGAAGAAGACGAGTTCCGATTAAATTTTCTTAAGTTAGGAAAATTTAGTCAGAGTCAACGCAGTACGTTAACTCTCACGCCGGACTGGGCGGACCGAATTGAGTCAACCCAGGCCAACTTGGACCAGGTCAACTTGGAAAAAAACAAAATCTTTCTCTGGCTGGAGGCTCTCCGATACTACGGTTGACACTTGCGTAGGGATGGCACCATCGACACAGGCTCGCAAACACTACTTCCGAGTTTGAGGACAAACTCGTCTTCCAGGGGGTGTAATGTTATGCACGTAATAGCATCATTATTTTAGTTGTTTTCTTTAATTTACTTTATTTTATTTTATTTTTAGGTCATATAAGTATTTTTGGAATATTTTATTTATAGGGGGATTTTTGGAATATTTTATTTATAAGGGTATTTTTAGAATATTTATTGTAAACCCTAGCAGGGTGAACCCTATTTAAGGGGTAAGAGTAATGAGAAACACAAACATTGAAGTATTAAGAATTAGGTTAAATCTAGTGTAAACTGGCTTAGAGTTCTCCTCAACGAGCTCTAGGGTTTTCAAGCTTTCCTTTGGCTTGATCTTTCGTTTTCGTTCCCCATGTCTTCTTACTATCCCTACAGTAATGCCTGGAAGACCCATAACCCTTGGCAGATCTCATACCACATCAAATCCGGTCTTCCATGAGAGAACAAAGCACATTGAAGTAGACTGCCATTTCATACGAGAAAAATTTCACATCAGCATATTATCTCTCTATTACAATGTGGAACCCTCCATGGCTACACAAGCTGGTGGGACCCACCATGAGTTCGAGAGGTGTCAATAAGAGTCCTCATACAAAGTGGGAGCTAAGAGATAAGCAACATGCACTGAAATAGAATAGAAGATTAGAAGATCAAGTGAGACCCACAAAGATACCACGAGCTGATACTTCTATCTATATGAGCTGGAAGACCATGTGGGACCTACAATATAAGACCATGAGCTGGCTCTCTAGCTTGACTCACGTCCTTAAAGAAGGTGTTGGTAGTTGAGTTAAATTAGTCTCTCAAATAGATAGTGTAATTTTATAATGATAGGCTTATCATAGAGAGTTCTAGTTTGAATGTAATTAGGAGTCCTAAGGTTAGTTGTACATGGACTCTATCACCTCCTCAACTATAAATAGGGGTGATTGTAACTCAGAAATAGCAAGCAAGTCTCTTCTGGTTTTTTCTCCTCTCTTGTGTGAAGTGCTCTCTCTCTCTAATCTACTTTATTTTCCTTCTCTTCTCTCTCTACCAGAGAGCCTTTCTCTTTTTTTATTTTTTATTTCTCTCTCCCCTTGCTCGAGGTATTATTCTTGGGGTCCTAAATTCAACATGGTATCATAACTACCAATTTAGGATCCCCACTATGCTCTATGAAGATATGATTAAAAGCTACTCATAGAAGGCTCCTTATGAAGCAAGATTGAAGCTCATGAGATAAATATTTATTTTTTATATTATTAATTTTATGCTACTGGTTTTCAGTATTAAGAGGTGGTTTACAGATGTCCTTATGCCTTTTTTCATCTTTTGAAATTATGAGAATATATGCATCTTGGATCATATTTGATTAGAAGAGATTATCAAGGCAATTTTTGTCAGTTTGCACAATACTTTGACCGAGACCAGTGCGTATTGGATTTTTTTAATAAATCTGTGGGAACAAGATTCCCATATAAAGAAGTATTATTTTGAGCATTTTATGAGTCATTATCTATTAAAATGAATTACTTAGCTTTTATGCTAAGCATCTCCATTAACCGAGTTGGTTAAAGCCTTCCACTTGGTCATATTTTGATTACTTGATTTGAGAACTATTCTACTTGATTTGCCTACTATGGCTGAAGATAATATGAGTCACAAGAGTGACATACTCATAATCACCACTGTACCCTTACAGAGGGTATCAAATTTTATGAACTGGTTCACATCGGTTCCTCAGTTTCTTATCACAAAAGACCTAGTTGGTCATCTCACCAACCGTGGACCACATATTGATGAAGATGATATATTCTATACCAAATGGTTAAAGGAAGATACATTGGTTATTAGTTGGCTTATCAATAGTATGGAAGAACATGTCTCCAATAATGTCATTCATCTAGAGACGGCTAAACAAATTTGGGAGACTTGCGCCAAGTTGTATTCAAGCTCTGACAACTTACGAAGGCCATATGATATTTTATAACGGATGCTTACCACCAAACAAGGAGACAATATACAAGAATATTTAGCCCACTTTTGAGGCTTTCTTCAAGAACGGAAACTTGCCCAGCCAACCCCTACAAATATCTTTGTCCAAGATAAATAGAAAGAGGCCTTGATAACTGCCATATGCCTTGCAAACATTAAACCACATCTTGAAGTTGCTAAGACTCACCTTCTTAGCTCTTCCGTGGTTTCAACTTTTGATGATGTATGTGCAACACTTGTCCATATTCCAGACGCTTCTCTCTCTACTACTAAAATACCATCAGCTATGTACTCTGGACATAGGGGAACACAATCTGACCAAGGCCGAGGCTGAGGCAGATTTTTGTAGAGGAGGAAGAAGAAGAGGTGGAAGGACTGGTTTTGACCGAACAGATGGGAAGGAATGCACCCATTGTAAGGGATATGGTCACACTAGAGACACATGCTTTCATCTGAAAGAATACTCTATATGTGGTAGATTGGGCCACTCTCGTGAAAGATGTGATAAAGCTAATGAGAATAAGGCTAACCAAGCCTTAGTGAGTGATACAAAAGCAGAGCACTCTACCACAACAACTGCAAAACATACTTTTACTGATAAAGACTATGAACTATTCTAGAAAATGAAGACCATGATGGAGTCCTCCCAAAGTACTTCTTCACCAACCGCTGCCACCATCCCTTCGGGTATGTTTTCTGCCTCCTCTTCATCCTGGATAATTGATTCTAGAGCCTCTGAACATCTTTCAGGTAAAAGACATCTACTATACTCAATTTCACCATGTCTTTCACATAAATTTTTTACCATTGCTGACGGTTCACAAACTAAAGTTCAAGGGAAATGATCCATTTTTCTTACACCATCACTTCCACTCACTGATATCCTTTTCGTTCCAACTTTCCCTTTGAATCTTTTATCGGTTAGTCAACTCACGAAACATTTTAATTGCTCTATCACTTTCTCACCCACTTCATTTGTGTTTCATGATCTTACAATGAACCGGGTGATTGGTGGAGGCCGTGAACAAAGGGGGCTCTACTACCTGAATGTGCACAAATAAACATTGCATCCACCTATGACAATGAAACTAGGTTATGGCACAACCGGTTGGGACATTCGTCCACCCAATCTCTTCATCATATTTTTCCTAAAGCGCGGTCGGACCTTTATTATGAAACATGTCAAATGAGTAAACATCAGAGGTCTACATACTCACCTCGTCCAGAAATTAAAAGTCTCTCCTTTTTCGTTAATTCATATTGATGTATGGAGACCCTTGAGTGTCACAAGTGAAATATTTTATTACATTCATTGATGACTTCACTCATACCACATTGTTATTTTTGTTTAAAGAGCGTTCTAAGATACCATTGATATTTAAATCTTTTCATGCAATGTTACTCACTCAGTTTGGGCAGAAAATTAAAGTCCTTCGGTTAGATAATTCCAAAGAATACACATCCAAAGATCTTGACTCGTTTTGTTAAGAAAATGACATTATTCATCAGACATCATGTGCCTACACCCCTCAACAAAATGGTGTAGCCGAACGGAAGAACCGTCATATTCTTGAGGTAACTCACAGTTGATTATATGCCATGCAAGTTCCATACTTTTATTGGGTGCATGTAGTTCTTACCACATGTTTTCTTATAAACCGGTTACCCTCTTCCGTTCTTGGTAAAAACTCTCCCTACTCTCTATTATTGCCTGATGATGATCCTTTTTCACCGCCCTTGAGAGCCTTCAAATGTCAATGTTTTGTCCATATTTACTCCCCAAAGCACAGTGAACTTGATCCCAAATATGTGATGTGTATCTTCTTAGGATACTCTCACACACAAAAGGGTTAAGTTTGCTATAATCCCTCTCTTCAGCGTTTACTTGTGTCTAGGGATATCATATGTTTTGAAGACTCTCCATATTATTCTGATAATGCTCCTCTAGGTTTATCTTCAGTACCAGGTTCTCCTCGGTCGATTGTGCCCCGTGCTGTAGAAACTACTCAGCCCCCAGAAACACTGGCTAACACCACACTTGCTGAGTTGTTGGATCCTACCGAGGTAAGTCCATCTTCTTCGATTATTTTTGGCCTAGAATATGATACTCATCCTATTGTAGTTAGGAAAGAGCCCAGATCATGCACCCTGCCTTCTACTTCTCATCCCATAACAAACTTTGTGTCATCATCGTCTATCCCCTGTTTTTTGTCAATTTCTATCGGCTATTTCCTCCGTACCTGTACCACAGTTCTACCAGGAGGCTCTCAAACATCCAAGGTGTAAGTCGGCTATGGATAAAAAAATGCAGGCCCTTTATGAAAATCATACATGAGCTTTAGTCCCCCTTCCTTCAGATAAGAAACCCGTCGGTTGCAAATGGGTATTTATGGTGAAGCACAATCCGGATGGGTCTGTGGCTCGGTTGAAAGCTCGCCTTGTTGCTAAAGGCTATACACAATGTTATGGCATTGATTATGAAGAAACCTTCTCTCGAGTGGCTAAATTAAACTCGGTACGTTTGTTATTATCTCTGGCAACTAACTCTTCCTGGTAGGTCTATCGACTTGATGTCAAAAATACTTTTCTAAATGGGGATATAAAGGAGGACATTTATATGCAGCAACCACTTGGGTATGTAGTTGAGGGGGAGTTCATATGTCAACTGCAAAATCTATTTATGGTCTCAAACAATAGCCTCGTGCATGGTTTGAAAATTTTAGCCAAGCACTCATACGGGTCGGATTTCACAGATGCTCTGGAGATCACTTTGTCTTTATCAAAGACACACCAAAGGGCAAGGTAATAAAAATCATGGACACTTCAACATCGAAGGATTGTCATATGCAAACTGGGCCGGATCCCCAGATGATAGAAAATCTACTTCGGGATATTGTACGATGATTGGAGGAAACTTGGCTATATGGAGGAGCAAGAAACAGAATATAGTTGCACGGTCTAGTGTAGAAGCATAGTACATAGCCATGGCACACACAGTCAGTGAACTCCTATGGATCAGATCTCTCCTAACTGAACTGGATTTTTACAAAGAAGCTCATACGAATCTATATTGCGATAATCAGGTTGCAATTCACATCACATCAAATTCAGTCTTCTATGAGAGAACAAAACATATTGAAATAGACTACTACTTCATACGAGAAAAATTTACTGCCGACATCTTATCTCTCCAACATGTATCTTCACAGAACCACGTTGCAGACATTCTCGCCAAACCAGTCACTCACTAAATTTTGTCCAACATATATAGCAAGCTGGGCATCTATGATGTTTTCTGACCACTAGCTTAAGAGGGAGTGTTACAATGTGGGGGCCACCATGACTACACAAGCTGGTGGGACCCACCATGAGCTCGAGAGGTGTCAACAAGAGTCTTCATACAAAGTGGCTAGAGCTAAGAGATAATGAACACGTGTTGGAATTAAATAGAAGATCAAGCGGGACCCACAAACTTACCATGAGCTAATATCCTTATCAACATGAGTTGGAAGATCACGTGGGACCCACGAAGATAAGATCACGAGCTGTCTTTCTATCTTGGTTCACGTGATTAAAGAAGAGTTAGAAATTGAGTTAAAGTAGTGTCTTAAATAAATAATATAATCTTGTCATGATAGGCTTATCTTAGAGAGTTCTAGTTGGAATGTAATTAGGAGTCCTAAGATTACTTGTACATGGACTTTATCACCTCCTCACCTATAAATAGAGGTGTTTGTAACTCGAAATTAATCAAGCAAGTTACTTATTTTTTTCTCCTCTCTCGTGTGAAGTTTTCTTTTTCTAATCTCCTTTATTTTCCTTCTCTTCTCTCTCTACCCGAGTGTTTTTCTCTTTCTCTTTTTTCTTTCTCTATCCCCTTGCTCGAGGTATTATTCATGGGGTCCTAAATTCAACATATATTATGTTTCTTTATTGAAATTCTATTTAAAAAAATTTCCTTTTAGTTATTTCTTCTTATTCTGATACTTCTATGCTTGAGGTTTATTCGAATATTTTATATTTTTTTGAATGTTTTGTTTTCTTGTAGAAGCTTTTGTCAATGAAATTTGTTTGAACATTGTTCTTTATTCGAATATTTCTTTTGTCGAAGCTTCTGTTCTTAAAATGTCTTTGGACATTTTTTTTTGTTGCTTGAACATTTCTTCTTTTGCTAGACTTTTTTGTTTTTCTAGAAATCATTCAAACATTTTGTTTTGGTTGATTGTTGCATTTTCATTTTATTTGAATATTGAGTGGTACATAGGCTTTTTACTTAAAAAATTTTTGTCCAAAATATCCTTCAAGATATGCCATCAGTCTAAAATATTTTATATCATCAAAACCATAATAGAAATGAAGCTTGGGACAAACTAATGATACACCTACCTATAACCAACAAGAGGAGGTTTGATAAAGAAATAAATTTTAGCTGACATTAGTGGAAGGAGATTTGATGGAAAGGGAGAGATGCAACAACCAAGGTAAGCAAAGAATGAGAGCTTGGCCTTCAAGTTTTGAGGAAACATCTAATCAATGAGGCTGTGGATGGTTTTAGACTAATGTTTGGAATACAAAAAGTGACATTAGTGGAAGGAGATTTGATGGAAAGGGAGAGATGCAACAACCAAGGTAAGCAAAGAATGAGAGCTTGGCCTTCAAGTTTTGAGGAAACATCTAATCAATGAGGCTGTGGATGGTTTTAGACTAATGTTTGGAATACAAAAAGTGAAGAGAAAAGAAAAGGAAGATACGAGAAAGAAAAAGAGATAAGAAAAGAAAAAAAAAAAGAAAGAGATTTTTTTCTTATTTGGATGTCCATGGAAAATGAGAGAGAAGATAGAATAAAAATATAGTTTCTCTTGTTTGGATACACATGAAATTGAAAAAGAAAAGAAAAATAATAATATTTTAAAATTTTGATGATTAAAATTTTCTCTCAAATTTCTATTTCTTTCCTTTTCCCCCCAAATTCCATCATTTTATGAGAGAAAATTTATTAACTAAGTGAGAATGTAATTTTCTCTCTCATTTTCTTTTCTCTCAATAATTATTTACTACAAAACAACAAAAAATACATTTTTCTTTTCCTTTCTTTTCTTTTTTTATGGATTCCAAACAGGCCCTTAGGGCCTAGGATCAAATGGCTTAAATCTTAGGAGAGAGTTTTTAAGTTAGATCTATAATCTCAATCATAATAGACTAATAATCACATAGTTAACATAAAATAATATTATTTAATAATAAAGTTATTTGGGCATTAATTCTGATATCTGTGGATTGGATCGAGTTCAAAATTTAAGATCCTATGTCATCCATCTTAATTTGTGGATCGGATCTGTTCGGACGAGTCTGATCCATTTGCAGCCCGAGTTTGATTGGGCTAGTTGACTCTAGTAACCCCTACCAATTCAGATAAACCAAGAGGACGATGTATGCTGCAAAGGAAAGAGGAAATGGTTTAGAGCATTGGCTCCCCAAAACAAGATCTGTGGTTGGACAACACGATTGATCTTAGTCCCGTTTAACGAGAGATCAAAGTTGAAAACTGCTCCTGCTTCTGTCCTGCACGAAACTGTAACATTGCTGCCAACTAAAAGAAAAGCCAGTCAGCCAGCCAACCAGGTCTTACCCTTCTTCAAAATTAGAATATTACTCATAACAACTAACAAGAGCTTGAAAAATTGAATAGGCCACTTTGAACAGTTTGTCGAGTGCTCAATGTTTGACCTTTTCCAAGGGGTCAAGAAATGAACAGTCTGTATGAGATCATGCTTTATCATCATTGTCGATATCGGTTATGTACAACACTAAATTGAACAAATGGATTAGAAATGTAAATTGAGGGGCTGGCTGCCATCCATCAGCATCTTTCCTTTTTGTCCATTGAGAGAACTGAGGCTTTGCAGATGGGGCAAACATTCTTTACCAGTAACCATTGCCTTATGCAAACTGCATGGTAGTCATGGCCGCAGACAAGGGTTCCAATTTTCTCATTCTCCTCGTACTCCACCTGAAAATTTAGGAAACTCTATAAGAACTTCAAAAATCATGCGATATGATTCAGTGACCAAATTTGAAGCTGAAAGGAAGACGAAATTGATTTTTTTTTCATCTGTGGCTTATTATTATTTTTGTCTATGTCCACTCATACAAACATCAGATGCATTCGATTCAGCATATATAAGCATCAAAATCTTCACTGCGACGGAGCAGAAAATATACCTAATCCATCAGAGCATGCTAAGGAACATTTATTAAATATGGATGATACCTGGCATATAATGCAGGTCACATTCTCCTCCTGGTCCATGCCTTCCGGTTGACCAGGTGTGGAAGAAATGAGAGAAGAATGTAATCTTGTCTTGAGACAATTAGCAATTGATTCTTCAGATAAACCAGTATTTACATCTCCAATACGCTCCTCCAAGGCCAGTAATTCCTGTGGTTGCAATAGAATGACCAAGCTTTAGTATCCACCTGTTGGACGACACTGGAGACTCTTTTTACAAACAAGGTTTTATGAAGATTTCAATTTTTTTTAACAATCAGAATAACTTTTAAATTTCAAAACTAAATTTGTGCTCGGGATTTTCTACAGGGGGTGGAAAACCTATGCATCTTTCAATTCATATAGAGGGTGAGAAATCCTCTTCTTACCTCATAAGACATGTCGTCTATGTCCAACCTCATATCTCTGTGCTGGTCAATAAAATTTCCTGCTCCATAGAAGCTTGAAAAATCCAACATAGCGACATCCTACATGCAAATATCAGGAAAGTTATTTTCAATCAACAAGCAAAACCAATAAATCACCTTTTCACTACATGGGAGATATACAGAGCAATAACCAGAACAGAAGTCAATAAGCCCATTAAAAAATTTAATTCACAGAAACTGGTTTAAATGACTGACATGTCCTCCAAAAGTCGAGTAAAAGGGTATTATGTCTTCATGGTAAGAACAGAACAAAAAAACAGTGAAGGTAAAAAATGAAATCACCTCAGAGGACAGAAGCCTCATTCGTCCACTTATGTCTTCCTGGGGTGTCTGAAGCATCCTTTGGTGGGGCCTGTAAATTTGGTCCTCGCTGGAAGGCGAGATTGTTGGGTTCCTGGACCCTGATATCTCCAGACCATCTCGTGAAGAAGTTAGCATGCCAAGATGCAAATGGTTTGCTGAATGCCTATAAGAAGGAATTGGTACTTGAGCATTGTAGCTAAAACTATGACCTCCTCTCATGCTTTGATTTGTTGAAGCATGATGCGCACAATGATGGTGCATAGACAAAGGATGTAATAGGGCCCCAGAGTTTCTACTGGATACAGGGTCTTGATATCCTTGTCCATTCATACTTCCAACCTCTAGAGGACCTCCATTAACACTTCTTCCTGGAGCCAAAAACAAGAGAACCGTGATCAAAGATATTCCTGAATAGATAATAAGAGACTATTAAGAGACAACTGACAATTTTACCATGCAAATAAGGCAGAGGAGGGGTAAAACGCCAACTGGAGCTTCCTATATCACCACTATTATTCCCTAACTGCTCCACCCAAATACTGTTGGCAGGCAGAAATGATTGACCCATATGATTCCCTTGCACAATTTGGTTATTACAATGAGCTAACACCGAGTCAAGTTGAAGATTGATGGTACTAGATCTGCTCCTCACACTTCTGTGAGATCCACCTTCACTAATGGACAGACCTCCAATTCCTCTATATTCTGGTGCACCAAAAGGTGGAATTACTTCCATCATACCCACTGTTGGTTCAAATTGTTCCTCCCATGGAGGCAGACCAGAAATCAGCGGACCACATAGAGATGGAAAAGAACTAGAACCTGCAGGCCCATTAACATAATGGTAATTACCTGGAAACCCTTCTGCATTCTTTCTTTTGCATGACCTACTGCTATCCATCAAGTGGTTGCTCCTCCCATGCTCGTCAAAATTAACATCAGGCATACCATGACTGCTTGAAGAAGTAAAGTGTTCAGAAGTTCCATGATTAAGTGGGACAGGGCCAATTCTTCTCGAAGATGAAGGAAACATGTATGGGTTGTGGGAGTTGGGTGCAGACCCACCTAAATCAGGGTGACGGTGTTGAAGGCCGTTGTATGGGTTGCTATACAATATATTTCTATCATGATGATCAGGTAAGTGGCGTAGATCAAGACCAGGAGTGGACCCTGAACATGAGAAGACCCGATGGATATTAGCATTGTGCAAATCAATCAGGCTACGCAGGATGCATGGCTCAGGATTTAGGTGCTGAATCTGCCCTTGGTCAATCTCCAGATCAAGCATCTGGTGTGCACATAGCATGTTTCGCTGCCCCATCTTACTTGAGAGGTTACCGCACCACAGAGAAATTAAATGCCACGATCCAGACAAGAACTATCGCTGATCTTGATAATTTGGTAACAACCTTGATTCCAAAAGAAAGCTAGAAAGCAGTTAGTACAGGACCAAATAGGTAATTGGATTAACAAGGAAATTATATGTTGACAACTTGAAGATTTGTACCTAGGATGGTAAGAAAAAAATGCAAAGTACTTCAAACTCATTATGCAACATTTGCTTAAAGCTCCTTTAGTTTTTCTGTTTTCTAACAAATGCTGAGCACTTCTTTTTTTTTCAAATGTTGATTACATATAGTATATCCAAAACCACCAGGGAGATGTGTTATACTACAGTTTACCAGCTAATAAATCTTCCATTGGAAAGAAACTTATTTAATGAACTACTGGACACCAAGAATTTCCAAATAAACCTATGACAAAATTTCATTTTTGAACTGATACAGAAGCCCTAAAGTTTAATCTAAGCTCGTAAGATATTGTAACAGTGGAATCAATGTGGCTCAACACAATCGTCCAAGCAAATCACCATTTATTAGAGCTTTACAAAAAGAAATCAGTTATTTAGCACACTACCAACTCAGGCAAAGCAGTTGCCTTACCAAGTAAATGACTGACAGCAGGCGTATGTGTATATTCATGTAGCGGAAGTACAAATTTTAGCAAAAGCTAAACAAGAAACCTCGCCACAATAAATGGGCAATATACACAATATCACACTAAGAGACTGCTATTGCATTAAAAAAGTAATAAAGAACAGATACGAACATATTGCTATCTAAACCAGTTTTTTGGCCTTTAAAGCTCCAGTCTGTCAACATTTAATGACTAGACCCACTATCTACCTGAAAACACTCAAGAAGTGTATGCTGGAAGATACTGGCTGCTATCTATCTTGAAATGACCAAATTATGCCAATAATTACTTGATACAGCCTATTTAGACATTGAAATCCACTGATTGAGAATCCAACAGAAAACCAATATTTGTAATGACTAAAATATTACCTACAGCAATAGGCACTGGAGCTAAATTCCAAAATCTATAGCCATACAATCTTCTCTGCTTAAGCCATTTCCCATGAATCATTTTCTTCTCAGCATAATTTGACTCCTCGCATCATCTCAACATTATTGGACTCCCAGTATGTTCTCAACATAATTTGACTATTGATATTACTAATATCAGTAACTAATGAATTTTTTTAATGCTGTAATACAGAAACAAAAACAAAAAAAAACTCATATAAATGTTCAAGATAAAAGGAGATCCGGTGATGAAATCAAATGAAATCTCTTTTCTTAAAATGAAATGTAATCTTTGTTGGAGTAGGAAAAGGTAAGCTTCTGATATACAGATATACGTCAATCTATGGGAGAACCATACAAGTCAAGGGTGCCTGAATTAGAACAAATAACATCAAGGCAGGTGAAATAAATTTATTATCAAAAGACAAGAGAAACATAGAAGACAGAATAACAGCTTTTTTTTTTTTTAATCAAGTGATTCTTGGAAAAAAAAGAAGAGGGAAGGTGGTTACTATGAAATTATTGAGGTCCCATAGAAGAAAACAAGATTCATGGGCATGGCATGGAAAGAGTATCTTCAAAATCACAACAAGGATGCAATCAGGATTCCTGTATGCGCCAATACTAACATCAGGATATGAAGAAAATCAAGTGTGGAATAGTAGTTAACAGCCTTCAAACTAAAAACAAAGAAAGTCCCTATTTTTTGTAAACAAGTCCCTTCTCCCCGTTCTCTGGAACATCCATCAGGGATAATTGGAGAAGCTTAGCCCAGCTCCACCTCTCCTCGAAGCCTCGTGTCATATGCGAATGGACCCCGCCTCTTGCTGGAGTCCTTAAGCTGAATTTCAACGGCTCTTCTCTTGGTAACCCTGGCTTAGCTGGGTTTGGTGGCGTGATCTAGGACTCCCTTGGGAACCAAATCGTCTCTTTCTCCGGGCCCCTTGGTATTGCAGACTCCACAACGGCTGAACTCCAAAGCCTCTTCAATGGGCTTCGTGTTTTTCGTGATCATTGTTCCGGACCTGTCCTGATCGAGGGAGACACTAAGGTGGTGATCGGTTGGTGCCAGCATGCCTCTACTCCTCCGTGGCGTCACTGGGATGCTTTTTTTGAAGTTTTGGATATTGTAAATCTCTTGGAGTGTTTTTGGTCTCTCATTCCGAGATCAGCAAATTATGTGGCTGATGCTCTAGCCAAGCAAGGAGCCTCCTTGCAATCTCTTGTTGTCAGGAGTTAGCTCCTTTTGTTTCTCTTAATAAAATTCACATTTCATCAAAAAAAAAAAAAAAAGCCACCCACACTCAGATAAGAGAGTGGAAAAAGTTAACAAAATACAACTTTCTGAAGGCACTCACGCTGTTCAAAAAAATATATTGGTCTAAAAATGTAAAACTCAAAAGTGATTAACTTTTTCAGCAAACTAAAGTAAGCAGCTTGAACAGGAAGTGTCAACATTAAATTTCCAAGTTCCATCATGAAGATATGCCTACCAGTCAAAAGCAAAATACTTCAAGCAGCAGTTAATTGTTTCAATTCAGGACATGTTTTAATATCCTCCTCAGACGTATTACAACACATCATTATGTTAGAGAGAATTTGGAACAAAACAAAGGATCTCTTTGACTTCAAATTCCAAGATTACATGTTTCCAAGGACCAGGTTTTATTGTCACTTACTACACCTTTAAATGAGCCGATCCACTCTATAGTTTATCCTTCAGTCAATTTATTTTTGTGGATTTACATCGTTTGGTGCTTAAAAGTGCTAAGGTTCAACAAGTAATTGCTAGGAATCAACATACCCTCTTTGCAGCAGCATGTTGTCTAGATACATAGGCTACATAATAAGAACACGAATAAGCTCAGCTGCTTAAGACACTCATTCTACTGGGTTAGGACTAGTGGAATGATGTATTATGGTCCATAATAAAATTCATTTCCATAATTATCATCGTGTAATTTTTATTTGAGGTGCTAGCTAGAAGCATCCTGCACAGTATAGTATCATGGAAACAAAGCTCCCTCACTTTTCTAACGTTCACCACCCACGTTGTGGACATAGTGATAGTCATAACTTAGAACTTTGCCAGCAACTTCTTGAATGTGCAAGATCGCCATTTTTATTGAAACTGACCGTATAATCTATCAAATAGACTATCAACCCTCAGTGTAGCTGTCATAAGTTGTCAGACACCTGCTTGGAATCTGAAACAAAATGTGCTGAAAAAGAGGACACCATTAAGCTAGTGTAAAAAGATGAGCATAGAATACTAAATTTATCTTATGGTTAGACTGCTTATGGCAGAAAGAAACTTTCATCAACTTGTTTTTTGTTTTTTATCCCGTGACAATGAATTAAAATAATCTTCAAAGTGTTGTAACTTCTTTGATTCATGTTATTAATCGGTTGTATTTTTATAGACCGTCTCCGATTAGATGTCAAATAAAAAAAGTTCCTCACCCATGCCTCGGATAGAGACTTGGCGAGGAAACAAGGGTCCTCATAATTTATTTTTCTTTAGAATTTCTAAACCACCTCCATGAGTCCAAAATTATTTTGAACATGGAATCATATAAAAGTTAGAGGTACCACTAATCAACAATCAATAAAATACAATGAAACTAGCTGCTTTCCATCTCAAAGAAAAATGCATTAAAATAAATAATCTGCAGATATTATAAGATGAAATTAATTACAAATGATGATCCATGTCATAGTACAGAATTACAATCTTGACAGATTGATTAGGGCCACGATCAGCGTGCAAGCGACAAAAAGTATCACAATCATTAGCCAACCACTGGAAGTGATACAATCCCATCATACAGTAACAACTAGTGTTTCTGATGCTTCGAGTCTAAGAAAGATGATCTATTCCTCGCCAATCTGTCCTTATAAACAGAAATGGGGCATCTCACATGATTATCTCCATGGAAACAAAGGCCACCTAAATAATGATTGAATCAAGAACCAGCCACCCACATGAGGCTTTTCACGGGGATATGACACCAACTAGAAATATCATAAAACTTTCTCAGGCGCTTTAGCTTCCAAAGCATCAGTAATACTTAACCACCAAGATGTACTTTAAAGGAAAACAAATGGACATCTTCAGGCAAGATGTCCATGGATTGGTATCAGTACTGTATTTCAAAATCATGTTATCAGTTTGGCTTCAGTTTGATATGATAGTCATTGCATGAAGCATAGAGATGGATTACACCAGGAACATCACAGGGCAGCACTCCACATTCTTTTATGTCCAAAACTCACAATCACTGAAACTAAATTTCCACATCATACGGGTAGCTCATCTCGCTAAAGGATCACTTTTACTCCTTGCACACTGGACAATGCGCTGTGGACATGAAGCAACTCCCATTCCACAAGATTAAATGTCAATGCTGTACGAATACAGAAAAGACCAGTTTATCCTGCACCATGATCTGAATCAGATTACAAAGAGAAGAAAAGGAGAAATTCACCCTTTGTCAACCTGGCTAAGTTACAATGCTTAGAACATGACCAAAAGATAAAATATGAAAATCAAGAAAAGATACGAGCTGTTTTTTGTATTGCTTATTTTCAGATGATGAAAGTCTACAGAAAGAGAAAGAAAAGACAATTTTGAGACCAGAAGAGAAAGAAAAGACAATTATGAGACCAGGCAACCTTGGCTAATATGAGGACTCACACAAATATAAGGAAATCAGCCTTCAAAATCTGAAAAAAAAGGACAGAAAATCTAGAGAAAGGTCAAGGATCTCATGGGCAATCACCGTTTGCAGTCAATTACTTTTTTTTAATGGTAGCCTGGATTCATGAGTAGAGAGTTTAGGAAAGGTACAGGAAAGGGATAAATGGAAGGAAAAGAACACAGAAGATGGTAACACAAAACTATAGGCAACAGACTCCCAGCACTCACTTCGAAGGGACTATGTACGGTACATAAGCAGATAGGTACTCGGATAAGAATGGTCTGAAAAGCCAATTCATCTGCTAAAAATACAAAATACTCTCTAATTAGCTGTTACTACCTTTAAAAATGTTCTTTTTTTTTTAACACTTTCTCTCAACTTTGTCAGAGAAAGCTCAAGATTCTGCAATGGAAGAACAAATAAAACATATTCTCTTTATACGACGCCAAAAAAACAAAAAATTACACATAACCCCCCATCAAAGGAGAGAATTTGGGAACCAAGCGCCAGTTAGGTAAATACAGGTACTTTTATTTTCCATAACAGCGGAATAAAGTATGAATTTCCAAGGAGTAATACAAATCCAGTAACAGAAGCATCATTCTACGACCAATAAAAGCATGGCCATTAATTATTTTCATAAAAATAAAAAAATAGTACAAGTGATCTAATCAAAACTAAATAATAGAAATAAAGAAAAAAAAAAGAAAGAAAGCGGACCTCCTTATGTGACTATGTCTATCAAGCAGTAGCCGCAGAGCAAATCCAACTCCACAATTATCGAGGACAGGAGAATTCTAGTCCAGGAAAAAAACAACGATGAAGACTTCCTGCGAAACAAAAGAAAATACCTACACGATCAGTCACCTCCGATAATCACCATAAAGTCATCTCGAAAACAGAGTCACTCACGCAAAAAAACACGTCCAGCGCCCCTTAACGAATATGTCGATCAAGCATCCAAGAAAAACTACAGAATTTTTAAAAAAAGTCAAATTCTAAAATCACAAAAACGCTGACGCGATTGCGAGAACCGACGACAATCAAACGTCGGCCGAGAGAGAAGAACAAGTACAGAAATTCGTTTGGAGAAGGAGAAAGGGTGAAAGAAAAAAAGGAAGACGTAAGAATATGAGTAGAGGATGTTGGAGAGAGAGGCAGAGAAGGGAGAGAGCGAGAGTGAAAACGCCTTCCGTCTACAAGACGAATAACGTGAGAAAGAGGGTGAAAAAGGTCGGGACAGATGACGGGAACGGAGACAAATAACGAAAAGAGAGGGACCATGGCCCACTCACTACACTTTCCTTGTTTATTGCGATAACGTAACCCCTCGCGAAGAGGATCCCATGTTTCCACGTCATCCTGGCCAAGGAAATAATTGTTACCTTTTTGGAAAAAGAAAATTCCACTCTTGTCACGAGGTATGGGCTACTGGCTACTGGCTATCGGAAATCTGGATGCGCACGCACCAGCAATGCCGCACGGCTTCCCAAATTAGAAGTTCAGACTTTAGGAGTTGGGCGGCGTGCGTGACTGAGGAAGTTTCGGTTATTCCAATTTCCAACCCGGCTCAGAATAATGAACTCCTCCATTTGTTTATGTCCTTCTGCGCTGTTGTAATTTGTAGATGAAATAATGAATCGAAGCTTTGGAGTGTTTTGAGTAGTGAACTTTGTATAATTATATGTTGAGAGACACCTATTTATATAGGAGTATCATAATTAGTAAATAAGGAGAACTTTTATAGAGATGATATAGAATTATAATAATGCAATGTGGTATATGTCTTCTTATGTCTATTTTCTTTTTGAAGTATGTAACTCTAAGGGTATTATAATCATTATAAACACACTTACACAATTATAAATATAACCTCAAGTCATGGGGTTCTAACATTCAAGCCTCTTCTTCTGGCCCAATTTCGTCTATACACTTATCTCTCTCTTTTCCTTTTCCTTTGTGATATTTTGTGTTTATGTGTTATCCCTAAAATCAACACGGTATAAATTGGTTATATTTTTTTGGGCATTCTGTTCCATTTTATAGTGTTTGTCAAGACATTTGAATTACATAAATATAGGATAATATAGCTCCTATTAGTTGGAGATATCTACAATGATGATATTTGAATTACATGAATATAGGATAAGATAGTTCATATTAGTTGGAGATATCTATGAAAAGAGATAATGGTGGATTGGAGATATCTACAATGAGATAGAAGATGATAGTTACCTGGAAATATCTACAATAGAAAGTCGAAGATATCTATCACACCCTTCCAAGCTCAAGTGGGGAAAACATTTGTAGTTTGTCTCGAAGTTCATAACGTGGCTTGTAGAGAAGCTTTATAAAAAAGTGTGTTGGAAAATGGGCTCCAGCCCACACGACCAAGGAAGACCCGCATATCTAAGAGTATTATAACATAGGCCACACGACCAATAAAAATCCACAAGATGGGCCCAAGGACCCACCATAATTACCATAAGCTAGAATCCTTATCACATAAGTTGGAAGATCAAGAAGGACTCACAAAAGCATCTTTATCTTATGGTCACATCTTAGAAGAGTTCTAATTTGAGTTATGTTTGTCTTTTATCTATATTGTGTTATTTAATTATTCTAGGACTTATCTTTAAGTGTTAGAGTTTGGGTGTAATTGGGACAATGATAGTTTTATTGTAAGTGAACTCTACTACCTTTCTCTATTATAAATAGTGGTTCATGTATACTGATTATAATAAGTTTATGAAGTCAATGAATTATTTCTCTTTTTTATAAATTCAACATGTTATCAGGGCAGGCTTTGTGAGTTGACTTGGTCAACCTACAGAGATAATGAGATCCTTTTCTCTAATCCCTAAACCCAAAGTCTAGGTTCGTAGTTATTTTTTTCAGTCCCTACACCTGTAGTTTTCTTTGCATTTTCACCTCTATACTAAGATTTTCATATTTTAAATTATATATTGACGAAAATATATTTGAGTCTACTTTCCAATAAAAAATTAATTTTTCCAATCGGAGTTATCTACAAGGAGATATCGATATTTGACTAAGCAAAGGTCAGATTGAAAAAAGGTTCGAGCAGCAGCAAAATGCTTCTGCTTCCGAGGTATTTTATGCTATCAATAACTAGACTTTATATGGAGAAATATATATCTAAAGAAATATCTATAAGTTTATTATTTTATGCATTCAACCAATTTTTTATCTGAGTTATCTATAAAGAGAAATCGATATTTGAAGCAGCAAAGGTTAGATTGCAAAAGAGGATAGAGCAGCCGCAAAAAGCTTCAACTTCTGAGGTATTTTATGTTATCAAGAAAGAGACTTTATATGGAGAGTTATATATCAAAAGAAATATATGTAAGTCTATTTTCTTACCTTTTCAACTAATTCTAGGTATTATTTTTTTTGAAGGAGATATTGATATTGGAAGAGTCAATGGTCATTCTGGAAAAAAGGAGAAACAATACTTAGTTCGGCCAAGTGACAGAGATCGAAATCTATCAGATTATTTATCTTCTGATAATTATATTTTATAAAGAGAATTTATACTTGTATGAAAGGTTTAAGTCTAGTTTCAGATGAATAAAATTTCATGTCAATTTGATCTATATTTAAAGCTATATTCACATTGGAAGAATCAAAGGTCATGCAAGTATTTTGTTGCATTGAAAAATCCGAATTTAAGCCAATTATTTTGCGTCACTTTTTGAGTTGATATATCAGGAAAATATCTCAATTCTCCCTAGTTTGAGGGCTTATATATACATATCTATTATTTGGGCTTATGGCTACATCTATGATATCTGGTTCAAATTGGGATCATTGCCATTACCTTCCAGCTTGAGGAGGAGAAGTAGAAGAAGTATAGGAAGAGGTATTTTATTCCATATGTTGTCGATAAGTTTTATGTGACCAAAATATTCAAGAAAGGGGGAGCACAAAAGATGAAGCTTATGCATCTAAGAAAAAAAATTTATATCGGATTTTGATTATTTCATGGGTCATTTTACAAGGTTTATTATTTTGGTTATATGTGTTGGAAGATGGTCGTGTTACATTACAACTGCTACTATTATGTCTCTTTGGATGAGACATTATTATTGAAGAAGAGGTGGCCACATTACCTTTTCTCATACCATAATTTATTTGACTCTAAAAAATATCACTGTTGGGACACCATGGGAGTCTGTGCACGGATTGAGACACCATGATAAATTTAACCCTTAAAAAATATCATGGATTGGGACACCATTATAAAAAAAACCCACTACCCCCCTGTAATGGCTTTTATTACTTCTACCACTTGAGAGTCGTTGTCCTGTGGAGGGACACGGTGGTGGACACTTCAGAGCAATGCCGATAGACACACTACCTACAGAAGACGAAGTGTGCCCTACATCCAACACTAGGACTGGAGTATGGAGCAATGTTTTACCGACTATGAGTGATATTTACTTTCACTTATATTATGCCAGTAGGGACTCATGGAAGGGGGCAATAGCATGAGGGGGAGTGTTGGTAGATGGAGGTATATTGGAATATGTGCCATTTTATACAAAAAGAATTTATACATCATTTACAGCAAATTGGGAGTTCATGATGTTCTCTCACCCCAACTTGAGGGGGAGTGTGGGAAGATGGGTTCCAGCCCACATGACCAAGGAAGACCCACATATCTAAGAGTATTATAACATGGGCCACATGACCAAGAAAAGTCCACAAGATGGGCCCAAGGACCCACCATGATTCCCACAAGTTGGCATCCTTGTCACATAAGTTGGAAGATCAAGAAGAAGTCACAAAGGCATCTTTATCTTATGGTCATGTCCTAGAAGAGTTCTAGTTTAAGTTATGTTTGTCTTTTATCTATTTTGTGTTATTTAATTATGCTAGGACTTATCTTTAAGTGTTAGAATTTGGGTGTAATTGGGACAAAGGTAGTTTTATTGTAATTGGACTCTACTACCTTCCTCTATTATAAATAGAAGTTTATGTACAATGATTATAATAAGTTTATGAAGTCAATGAAGTATTTCTCTTTTTCATTGATTCAACAAAGTGGATGTGTGGATGAGGAGATTGGAAGCCATGTTGATGGTGTTGATGTTGCCACAATATACTCATGGAGCCATACATAGAATTATTAGAACAAGACTTAGAGACAAGAAATAAAATTATCCCCAAGGAAAATTGCAAAGCCAGAAGTACAATGGCTAGTGTTGGGATAGCCAACTCAATAAAAAGTCTTACAGAGCCACAATTATTATGGAAGAAGGTCTCATGGAAGAGCTTTAGTTTAAATATATTTTGGTTATGTTAGTCTTCTATTTATGTTGCGTTATTTAATTATGCTTGGACTTATCTTTAAGTGTTAGAGTTTGGGTGTATTTGGGACAATGGTAGTTTAATTGTAATTAGACTCTACTACTTTTCACTATTATAAATAGTGGTTCATGTACTCTAATTACATCAAGTCAATGAAGTTTTTCTCTTTTCCATAAATTCAACATGGTATCAGAGCAAGTTCTATGAGGTGGCTCAGTCTACCCATAGAGATTATGTGATTTTTTTTCTAATCTATTATCTCTAACAGGATCTATGAGTTGACTCGGTCAACCCACAGAGATAATGTGATCCTTTTTCTAATCTATTATCTCTAGCATTTTAGGTTCATATCTACCTTTTTCCCCCCTCTTTTCAATCCCTATACCCTTATTTACTGTTGCTCGGTGATTTCTACTTTGGGAGGACAACGACTTATTGATTTCTAGAAACTTATCTTATATTGATTTTTTTTGAAAAATCCTTTTATCAGTATGTTGAATTTAATCTATAGGAAAGCGATTTATGCTATCCAGCATTGTTCAAGGAAGAAGATGATTGTTGGTTGCCGAATTAAAAGTTTCTCCTTTGTTTGCTATTTCGTCGACAATCAAGCATCTTTGCTAGTGGTTTATTTTCGGACGTGCTGAGTTGGTTCATCGCTGTTGCTACTGTCCGATTTCCATACTCACTGTTGGCATCATCTTCAATCTTGCCAAAATTATTTTGATTAAGCCACTGGATAACCTGTTGGAACTGAATCGTCGATTCTTTGCTTCATTTGTCTGGTTTGTCGTATTTCCAGTGTCATGAGTTTTTTTCTCCACTGCTGTTGTCGATTGCTCACTGTGTATCTCTGTCAAGGTTCTGTTTCTTCTGAGATTACATTCTATCGTGGTTCATCGTTGTCCCGCTATATTCAAAAGAGGGGACGATGACTGCCTTATTTCTGCCTCTACAGGATCATTACTGAGCTATCTCTGCTGAGAATCACAGTTCCGTTGCCATTGTCAGAGAAGACAACATTGTTCTAATGTTTTGAAACTCTTCTGAGGCGTCGACAATTGGACTTGAATCTTGCTGGTTCATCGATGTGCTGTTCGGAAACTAGCTCCGCGGGGAAGAAGCTACTGTTGCAAAATTATGTTAAGTTATTTAATTATGCTAGGACTTATCTCTAAGTGTTAGAGTTAGGATGTAATTGAGACAAGGGTAGTTTAATTATAATTGGACTCTACTACTTTCCTCTATTATAAATAAGGGTTCATGTAATTTGATTACATCAAATCAATTAAGTTTTTCTTTTCCATAAATTCAACAGGACATGCCATAGTAAAATAATGAAGAGCCATCACTATTTGTCGAAACTAAATAGCATCAGTTAATAAGTCACCCTTATTAAGTTGATCACCAGCCATGGGAATATAGATAGATTCGACACCATCATTACAAATTGTTATTACAATTGAAGTATACTTGGTCTAAGTGAGCAAAAGACCCTATTGATAAGAGATAACTTCCACTCTCAAAAAATAATGTAATTGACCTAAGTCTTTTACATCAAAGTGTTGAAAAAAGAGCATAATAAAATCACGAATGTGAGTAGAAGAATCCCCTATGAGAATAATATCATCACCATAAATAAGAAGAATGAGAATGTGATCCAAGGAATGTTGAAGAAACATGGAAGCATAATGAGGGGAGTTTGTGAATCCACACAATAAGAAGACATTGAATGTTTTATACCATGTAGGCGGGGCCTGCTTTAAACCATAAAGATATTTATGCAGCTAGCAAACATAGTATGGATAGTGAGAATCAATAAACCTTGTGGTTGATGCATATAAACAGTTTCAACTGAGTCGTCATGCAAAAATACATTTTTAACATCAAGTTGACAAAGATTCCATTTATTTGATATAGCAATAGAGAGAATAAGTTGAATAGTACCAAGATGAAAAATAGGACTGAAGTGTCACCGTATTCTTGACCAGGCTTAAGTGCATAGGCTTTGGTGACAAGGCAGGCTTTATAGAGCACAAGAATGCCATCATAATGTTGTTTACTTTATAAACACATTTACATCCAACAACATTCATTATAGAAGTGGGAGGAACAAGTGACCATGTTCTATTTTTCAGCCAAGAATTGAATTCCTCAGTCATGGTAGAGTGCCAGTTTGAATCCTTGTTGGCTTGGGTAAATCGTGTATTTTCAATCGAAATCTATTGGGTGGATGAGAGAAGACAATGGGAAATGGGATAGTGTAGAGGAGAACCAAGGCCTTATGAGTGCCATCCATGTTTCTAGTGACCATGTGATGGATCCAGGAACCATGGGTCGGTATAGGGGAGATCAAAGGAGGTGTTGGTAGAGAAGGGTCATCCAATGTGGCTTCAATGTGAGAAGAAGAGTAACGGACAACAAAGGAGTCCATTGAGGTAGCAGTTGAGGCCGAGAAAGACTTTTTAGTAGATTCTTTCAATAGACAGAGTTTAGTAGAGTGTTGAGGGCTCTTTGGCATTTTCCTTTATTTTTTAAGGAGCAATACAAGATTGGACCAACCCAATCTTGTAGTAAACCCACTCTATCTATTTATCTATCGTGGGAAAGCACTCACTTGAGGCTCCATCCTCGAAACTATAATTATATAATGAAAATTAGATTGAAGAGCCTTCCTCCCACCAAGGATGCTTGCCAACCGTAGCTTGAATTGGGTAAGTTAGGCACGTTGATGTTATGGACTCCATAGTATCTAGAGTCAGTGCTAGACGTAGGACTTAAGTGGTGTCACTTTCAAGTTAAGATTAAGGGTTGGGTCTAATGTAATTTTTAGTTATGTGTGTGGGGCTCTTCATGGTTAGGGAGGTTAGCATCATAGCTTGGGAAGTGTATGCTTTGGGGAAGAGTAAACGTCATGGTGGGAAATGCATGGATGTCATGGGAATGGCTTGGGAAATGTAGGGATGTCATGGGAAAGAGCATAGTTTGGGAAGTGTATGGACATCATGGGCCTTCTTGTTATAAGAAGGAAGGTAGTCAGAATGTAAGGAAGCTTTTGATTAATTAAATTGTAGTAAGGTTGGATTCTCCCTAACGAGTTCCAGGGTGAGCTTCCCTTCACAAGCTTGGTTATCCTCATCTTCCTCTCCATGTCTTCCTACAGTTTAAGGTGGCCTGCCTACAAATCCCTGTGTAAGATCCGGGATTCCGAGAACTCCAAATCTTCGTTCCGAAAGTATTCCAATCAGGAACCAAGAGGATATCGTCCAGTAGATCGATCCATAACAATGGGGTATAACAACGTGGTATTAGACCGGACCACCTTCGATGATTCTTCTTCTTCCAGTGATTTGAGAAACATTTGGGAGGAATTTCAGATTGAACAACGAAAACACTTCACAACTCTCCAAAATGATGTTCGGGAGATCTGGGAGCTTGTTCATCAATTCAGTCTTCGAATTGGAGAGCCCTCTGTCTCTCCAGCAACGACGAAATCCGAAATTGGGGACTTAAAATGTACGAAATCGGAAAGATACCCCCCAAAACCCTCATCAACAACAATGGAAGGGGGTTTGCCATCCATCCCTTTCTCATTGGATGCCATACATCCTCCCGAACAGAAGACGCCAGAAATCCGAGAGCTCCCTGTCTCGAAAAAACTCCCCGACCTTCCGAAATCCGATGGCGAGGCAACCTCCAAACTGACGACGTACTCTGCCATAGCAACACAAAGACACATGTTCATCGAGAAGCAGAAATGTTATCAATATCAGCCACTCCTTCCTGTTGTGCGCAGTCCACACCATCTCAAGCTCGACGAGCTAGATGTTGGCAAGGGGTATAAAAATTCCAGGCAACCACCATTGACGCATTATGATTGTTGTCCTTTTACAAACCGACAACAACCCAAACCCTGAGATTTCAATTTCGAAGTTGAAATCGTGGCCCTGCGCACAAAAGACTTCGACTTTAAATGACTTCAATAAGATGGGGTCCCGGTTCGTGGTACGATAAACGCTCTTCCATTAGTGGTTGCTAGCCCCCTACACAGGTATGTGTTAAGCACCTAGCCAATACTACCCAAAAGACCAGCCTGTTAGAAGCGGAAGACATAAGTACTTAATCCCAGGATCATAACATCACACCCCACCTTCGCGAGCCGACGACCACGGCGGTGCAACGACACTGGCCCAACCCGGTGGCCTACTCTAGCGGCGGCCTACTCCTAGTGCACCTTCGCAGTTCTCCAGGTCGCCCCCTCCACTAGGTCGCCCCTTCCGAACCTACCAGTAATTTTAATCCAGCCTTTGAGCGCCCCAGGACTCGAACTCAGGACGTGGGAGCCCGCTCTAATACCAAATGTTAAGCACCTAGCCAATACTACCCAAAAGATCGGCCTATTAGGAGCGAAAGACATAAGTACTTAATCCCAGGACCATAACAGTATGCCATTGCCGTTTCACCCTGTCTTATAGTGGAGTGTGCTTCCCTCTGCCTCTATGAACTTGTTTTTCCATGCTTAAATGGGGCTCCGAATGCTGGGGAGTTGTTCAAAATAATGACTCAACGTCATGTTGTTGGCCGGTTGGCAAAGCCAATGCGGGTAATTACTTTTTTCTAGAATCATGGCCATCTTCCACTTCAAGAAGTAGAGGGCCTTAGCTATGTCTTCCGTCAACAAATTTTTTTCACCGGAGCAGGGGACATATTCCATTCTGGGGAATGACGACAGCAACAGGGTGGCTGTTTTGTGTCATTTTGCCAGCAGTAATAGTACAGTTCAACAACTTGTGTTAACTTTTTTGGATGATATGGATACTTCTTGTATAGAGTATGAGATGAATTTACTTGCAATTGATCATGATAAACACTACCCAGAAGACAACACATTTCCTCAAACACAAATCCACTATACACTCTAAACTACCTACTGCACCCAACCACTCACCTCAATATGCTGATGAGCATTTCAGGACCACGACAGAAAGGGGGCTCATTTCCAATACCGTTGCAGTGCTAGAGGGTCCATGCAATGACGGTCTGCTTCCAGTGGATGGCTATTGCATGGCACTAAACTTTAAAGATGACAAAGAGGTTTCCCAAAACTAAAGAAAATTACTGTCTCTTCCAATGCTTTCAGTACTACTGATTTTCTTCAAGAAGGGTGTGAAGGGAAGCAGCAGGTAATTGGGTTTTGCCTTGTGATATTGGAGGCTGGGCTTGTTACTCCCTATATTGGCTTGGATGAAAAGTGATCAGAGGAAGCTCCATGTGTCATCCAGCATATGAGCGAGCAATGGCCGAGGGTAGGGGCTCAAGTTCATAGATGGGTCAGATTATCTGTTTTGACTTTCGTTGTTGTAACTATCACATTGCCGCAACGGCTACACCAGTTTCAAATTTCTGCTGCAGTAACATTCTTGGGGTGGGCAGGAGAGCCCCTTCCAATTTTTTGAATAGCTGCTGTGGAGGCAATACAACAATGGACACCACAGGAAAACATAACACCGGTTCAAAGTGATGAAGGTAAGCAATACCTTCACTATGTAGCACATATCCATGTCTCCTAGCCACATCTCACTGTTTCTTGGTAGAATGGACGTTCTACCCTTGGTTCCAGCTCCATCCAATGCATAACGGGAGTGTACACCGCTGTATTGACAGGGCAGACAACAATGCTGCCCCTAGTGCCACTGCTACGCTCAGTGCTGCCATTTCTGGAAATACTCGCAGCAGTAACTTCAGCAGCGCAATTATCTGTTGCGGAATGCACACCCGATACTCCTCTGCCGGAGGTAACTCATTCTAGCAGGACAGGGACAACACCACAAATCATTTCTGTTATGCCTGCATGTTCAATTCGTATAGCTCTGGAGCCCAAGTGGGTGCTGATATTTCAAGTTGCTGCTGATATGGCAGTAAAAAGAGCACCCCAGCAGCAACTACAACCTCAAATTTATCATGTAGCGGAGCCACACTTGGAATATTCAGCCTTTGCCCAAATTATAGGTGGCAGACGGCTTGTCAGATTGTCTTCCTTCCTTCGTATTTGAGACGTTGTTGGCAGATAGGATATCTCCCACGGATGGCGGTTCTCTTTACGAGAATTTGAATTTTCTGCTGTGGGGCATGATTTTTCTCGCTGTCGACGGGAACACTATTGAAGTCGGGGCAGAGTCTGCCCATAGTGACACTGCTGCAACCAATAATGTCAACCACAATGAGGTATTTGCTGGTATACCGGATCGTGAGTACCAACTTGTGCTGTCTGGATTGTGGAGAAGGCACAATTGGTTGGATTCCTGGACAATTGGATTTTCTGCTGATAAAGGGTGCTTATTCTAGTGAAAGTATTCTCTACTTATTTTTTGTTGGTGTCTAATTTGGTCTATGGATGCTTCAAATTACGTTTTGTACTTGTTATTTGAAGTAGCCCTTTGAAACTCGACCTTAACAGTTGATTTACATCAACATGGAGAGTGGACATATGAGTAATAAGATATGACATACTCCGAAGTACTGCAATTCTACTAAGAGGTCTTTCCAATTACCTCAACTGGTCACAATCGGTACAGATGATTCTCATTACTCGTGACCTTCTCAGTCATGTTATCAAAATCCCTCCTCCGATTGATGAAGAAGATGAAGCCTACCACAAGTGGGTTAAAAATGATAACATGGTTATCAATTGGCTTATTAACAGCTTGGAAGAGCATGTATCTAATAATGTGGTCCACTTAGAAACTTCTAAGGATATTTGGGACACATGTGCTAAGCTCTATTCAAGTATCACCTCCTTGCAAAGAGTATATGATATTTTCTAAAGTATGCTGGCTACCAAACAAGGAGATAATATTCGTGAGTTTTTGGCCCAGTTTAGTGGACTTCTCCAAGAATGGAAAATTGCTCAACCATACTCTACCGACATTGCTGTTTAAGAAAAAACAACGAGAGGCCCTAGCAGCAGCTATTTGCCTTACCAATATTATGCCTTATTTAGAGGTGGCCATGACTTAGCTTCTTAGTTCCTCTGCTCTTCCTCCATTTGATGACATCAGTGCTATATTGTTACGGATTCCTGATCCATCTCCTCCTTCTCTGATTGATGCTCCATCAGCTATGTTCTCTGGTAATTGGGGTACATCATCCCAATCCCAAAGACGCAGCAGAAAAAGAAGAGGAGGCCGCAATAGGGGTGGTTGAACGGGTTCGACTCATTCCCGGACTGAGCCTGGATTGTGCACTTACTGTGATGGTTAGAATCACCTTGTGGATTCATGCTGGAAAGTCCATGGCAAGCTTGATTGGGCCACAACAAATCCAACCTCAGTTAATATAGAGAAAAAGAAGGAAAAGGTTGACTCTCCTTTTGGGAATGTGACTATTACTATGGAAGACTATATTGCAATTCAGAAGTTGAAATCCTTATTGGAGTCCTCTACTCCACCAGGACCATCTGCTGCCACCACCATTGCCTCAGGTATGGTTTCTTCCTCTTCAACCCCTTCCTCTTGGATCATTGACTCCGGGGCATCTGAACACTTGTCAGATAACAAACCCTTGCTTCATTCATTGTCTCCATTTTTTTTTCATAAATTTGTCACTATTACTAATGGTTCCCAAGGTGCTTGGTAAGGGTTCCTCCTCTCTTACCACGTCTATTCCTCTTCAAGATGTGTTGTTTGTTCCTCAATTTTCGTTAATTTGGCTCTCCGTTAGTCAATTAACCAAACGATTGAATTGCTCTGTCACCTTCTCACCATCTTCGTGTATGTTTCAGGATCTAACTATGAAACAGGTGATTGGTGGCGGTCATGAAAAAGGGGAATTACACTATTTTACTCTTCCACCCATAGCTGCTATTTCATCCACTACATTTGAGGCTCAACTTTGGCACAACCGGCTTGGTCATCCATCTATCGCGTCACTTCATTCTTTAGTTCCGTCTCTTAAATCTTTGTCTACTTTCAATTGCGAGGTATGTCAATTAAGTAAGCATATTAGAAGTATATATTCTCCTCGTCTTACAACTACCAGTGCTGCTTCGTTTACTTTAATACACTCTGATATATGGGGACCTTTAAAGGTCTCTAACATTTCTCAAGTTCAATATTTTGTTACTTTTGTTGACGATTTTACTCGAGTGACTTGGTTGTTTTCATTTAAAGAACAATAAAAAAATTCTTTTCATTTTTTAAAACTTTCATGCAATTGCAATGACACAATTTGGGAAGAAAATTCAAATCCTTAGATCCGATAATGCTAAGGAATATTTTTCTAATGAGTTTAAATCATTTTGTGAGGGTAATAGGCTTGTTCCTCAAACATCATGTGCCTATACCCCTAAAAAAATGGTGTTGCTAAAAGAAAGAATCATCACCTCCTTTAAGTTGCTCGGGGCCTCCTCTACTCCATGAAGGTACCTTACTTTTATTGGCCTCATGCTATTATTACAGCATGCTTTCTCATCAATAGGTTTCCTTCATCAGTGCATAGCAATCAAACTCCGTATTCTGTTTTGTTTCATGGTGAAGATCCTTTTTCTGTTCCACTTAAAGTGTTTGGTTGCACATGTTTTGTTCATGATACTTCACCACAAAAGAGTAAACTTGATCCTCGGTCTCTGAGTTGTATTTTTTTGGGGTATTCTCAAACTCAAAAATGATATATTTGTTATAATCCTAACTGTTATGGTCCTGGGTTAAGTACCTATGTCTTCCACTCCTAACAGGCCGGTCTTTTGGGTAGTATTGGCTAGGTGCTTAACATTTGGTATCAAAGCTAGCTCCTTCGTTGCGCGTTCGAATCCTAGAGGGGGCGACTGCTAAGGGGGTGATCTATGCGGAGGGGGCGACCTTGACGCAGTAGGCTACCACACGTGCAGAGGGGGTGACCTTGGCAGAGTGGGCCATCACAAGTGGGCCACCATGGACGTCGGCCCGCGAAGGAGGGGTGTGATGTTATGGTCCTGGGTTAAGTACCTATGTCTTCCGCTCCTAACAGGCCGGTCTTTTGGGTAGTATTGGCTAGGTGCTTAACATGATTTTATAAAGGAGGCTCCATGGGCCTACATTGTGATAATCAAGCAGCTATTCACATTACATCAAATTCAATCTTCCATGAAATAATTAAACATATTGAGGTAGATTATCTTTTTATACGAGAAAATTTTCAGGCAGGAATAATCTCTCTTAAATATGTTTCATTTCAAGAGCAAGTAGCTAATATCCTCACCAAACCAGTTACATCCAAAATTTTATCTTATATATATGGCAAGCTGGGTATTTATGATGTATTTTCTCCTCAAGCTTGAGGGGGAGTGTTGGAAGATAGGCTCAAGCGCACACGTCAGAGGAGTGGCAAAGTGGTAATTTATGATAAGTTCCATAAGGAAGGCATAGAGATGTAAATACATTGTCTAATTATGTTTTTTAATCTATTGAGTTGTAGCCCTAAGGGACTTGTAACACTATAAATAAGAGTTTTGGCTAAGAGGTAAGGCATTCAAACCGTCTCCCTTCTTTCATAAATCGTCCAACTACCCTCTCTTCTCCCTTGACGCATTATCTCCTTCCTTTAATCCAAACTCTCCTCTCTCACGTCCTTCTCCTTCCTCTCTCCTCTCTCTCTTCTCTCTTTCTTCTTCCACGTTAACCTAGAGTCCTTCTCATGGGATCCTAAATTCTATATTTATTTCAAAGGGAAACTTATGACTTTTACTAAGTTGACAACTACGACAAGGAGAATTGCTAGATAGAGTAGAGGATATGGATATTTCAAGCTGAAGTTGATAAAATGTCCGAGCTTACTGATGACCCAATCAAGCCTACCATAATTCAGAAGATGCCTTCTTTGCTAAAATAAGAGTTTTATTTGGTGAAGAAAATGTAAAGGAATAGAGCCCGCCATTAAGTTTCCCTTGGTGAAGAAGGTGCCCTATCTTCTTTTCCTTAATACAATAACCATATGAAGTGAGTAAAAAATAACAATTGTGATCTTTTGTAAACTTGACAACCCATATAAGGCTCGTTGGTGAGAGATAATACTGATAAAACATTGCATTGCATGATAGAACTAATAGAGAGATAAACAAGGAGTACACCCCCATGAGAAGTAGGAATACTAGTACAACCTCCTATTAGAACATGATCGAGACCAAAATAAACTTGCTTACCAGAAATATTAGAATCATTTGAAGTCATGTTGTGAGAAGTGCCAATATCAATAAATCAATTAGGATATGTAGGATTAAACACATGAAGAGCAATGAATGCTTTTGTAGAGGCCTCAATGTTGTCATCTGGCGCCCAACAATTGTTGGGTTTTTTAATAAGGGTGACCACATCAATAGCTGTAAGGACTATGGACACTTTCTCCATATTGGTATGATATTGTCCACTTTAGGCCTAAGCCCTCATGGATTTGCTCTTGGACGTTACACCAAAAGGCCTCATTCTAATGGAGACTATAGTCCATACATATATATCCATGATCCTCCCTTCTAGCCAATGTGGAACTTTGGTCGTATACCCAACAATAGAAAATAATGTTGGGAGTCATGGATGAAGAAGAAACAATGGTAGAGGTGTTTTGATCATGCCCTCTACCAGATCTTCTCAATGGTAGAAGGGTGGCTGCTTGGGCGTAAATGGTCTTTATAAGTAGTGAAGGTTGACACTTTGAGGGAGGCTGATGAAGAGAGTCATAATTCAAAATCCAGTACAAGGCCACATACCTTTACAAAGGTGGAATGATGGGGGGTGAGAGTTAATGGCTGCCGCGATCAGATCAAACTCCCTGCCAAGATCGCGTAGTGTCTGAAGCACAAGATCATCATTAGTGACCGAGTTCCCAACATTGGCGAGTGATTTGGCATCTTATACATACTCATGTATAGGTTGAGTACCTTTGAGAAGGGATTGCAATTTATTCTTGATCTATTGGATTCGAGCGTGAGAGTATGACCCATAAAAAACCTCTAAACTACACCACACATCTCTAGTAATGTCTTTATCAATGACATGTGAAAGAACAAAGTCAAATAAAGAGACAAGGAGCCAGCCCAAAACCATTTGATTAAAACGGGTCTGTTTTGCAATGACACTTGAGGAAGAAGAGACAAGTTTAGAGCAATGTCCTTCAATAAATCCTAATAGTCCTTGACACCTGACGACTGAGATGATTTGTGTTGAATTTATGGAAAAGAGAAATACTTCATTGACTTATTATAATCAGAGTACATGAACCTCTATTTATAAAAGAAGAAGGTAGTAGAGTCCAATTAAAATAAAACTACCTTTGTCCCAATTACACCCAAACTCTAACACTTAAAGATAAGTCCGAGCATAATTAAATAACTCAAAATAGATAAAAGACAAACATAACTCAAACTAAAACTCTTCATGGACGTGACCATAAGATAAATATGCTTTTGTGAGTCCTTCTTGATCTTCCCACTTATGTGATAAGGATGCCAACTCGTGGTATTCATGGTGGGTCCTACTTCTTATGGGCTTAGTCCCATCTTGTGGGCTTGGGTCCATCTTATGGGCCTTCCTTGGTCATGTGACCCATCTTATAATACTCTTAGATATGTGGGCCTTCCTTGGTTGTGTAGGCTTGGGCCCTATCTTCCAACACCCCCCTCAAGCTGGGGGTGATCAAGAACTCCCAACTTCCTACAAATGATGTATAAAATCTTTTTGTATAAAGTGACAGTCTTCCAATCTTCCAACACTCCCCCTTACGCTGGTTGTCTCTTCCTTGAGACCTAGCTGGCCAATTCAGGGGGGTATAACATAGATGCAATAATAAATTCCTTCATCATGGTTTCCCAACCATGATATTTTTTGATAGGGCCCATCATGGTTTCCCAACCGTGATATTTTTGACAGGGCCCATCATGGTTTTCCAAACGTGATATTTTTTTGATAGGGTATTAAGTTCCTCCGTCATGGTTTCCCAATAGTGATATTTTTTGACAGAGTATCCTCCGTCATGATTTCCCAATCGTGATTTTTTTTTATGGGGTAAAATAAATGATGATATGAGTCCACCTCTTCTACAATAATAATGTCCCCAAAGAGACATAATAGCTGCAGCTAAATATAACATGATCATCTTTCCCACATATATAACATTAACCAAAATAATAAACCTTTTAGAAGGACCCATGAAATAATCATAATCCGATATAAATATTTTTTCTAAGATGCAAAAGCTTCATCTTTTGTGCTCCCATTTTCTTAAATATTTTAGTCGCATAAACTCATCCACAACATATGGAATAAAATAGCTCTTTCTTGTACTTCTTCTACTTCTTCCCCTCAAGCTGGGATGTAATGGCAGTGATCCCAGCTTGAACCAAATATCATAGATGTTGTAATAAGCCAAAAATAACAGAGATGTATAAATAAGCCCTCAAACCAGGGATAAGTGAGATGTTTTCCTGATATAGCAACTCAAAATGTGATGCAAAACAATTAGCATAAATTTGGATTTTTCAATACAACAGAATACCAACATCACCTTTGATTCTTCCAATGCGAATATTTCTTTAAATATAGATCAGATTGACATGAAAATTTCTCATTCTGAAAGTAGACTTAAATACCTTTCATTCAAATATAAATTCTCTTCATAAAATATAGTTATCAGAAGATAAATAATCTGATAGATTTAGGTCTCTATTATCTAGCCTAACTAAGCACTGTTTTTTTTTTTTCTGCATGACCATTGAATCCTCCAAGATAAATATATCTTTATTAAAAAATCATAACGAGAATTGGTGGAATATATAAGAAAATATATTTACGTATCTTTCTTTTGATATATAGTTATCCATATAAAGTCTCTCTGTTGATAGCATAAAATACCTCGAAAGTTGAGGCTTCAGTTGCCGATCGAACCTCTTTTTCAATCTAACATTTGCTACTTCAAATGTCGATTTCTATTTGTGTATAACTCAGATAATTTTTTTTTTTTGAATTGGTAAAAGAATAGACTTACAAATATTTCTTTTGATATATATTACTTCATATAAAATCTAGTTGTTGATAGCCAAAAAAACCTCGGAATCTGAAGATTTCTGCTACTGGTCGAACCTTTTTGCAATATGACCTTTGCTCATTCAAATATCTATATCTCTCTGTAGATAACTCTGATTGGAACAAATATTTTTTATTTGGAAATTAGATTCAAATATATTTCCGTAAATATATATTTTAAATATTAAAAAACTCCTTCTAGAGGTAAAAAATGCAAAGCAAACTACGGGTGCAGGGACTGAAAAAAATAACTACGAACATAGACATAGAGTTTAGGGTTTAGAGAAAAGGATCAGATTACCTCTGTGGGTTGACCACGTCAACTCAGAGAACCTGCTCTGATACCTTGTTGAATTTATGAAAAAGAGAAATACTTCATTGACTTATTATAATCAGAGTACATGAACCTCTATTTATAATAGAGGGATGTAGTATAGTCCAATTACAATAAAATTACCTTTGTCCCAATTACACCCAAACTCTAACACTTAAAGATAAGTCCTAACATAATTAAATAACTCAAAAGAGATAAAAGACAAACATACTCAAACTAAAACTGTTCTTGGACGTGACCATAAGATAAAGATGCTTTTGCGAGTCCTTCTTGATCTTCCAACTTATGTGATAAGGATGTCAGCTCGTGGTATTCATGGTGGGTCCTACTTATGGGCTTAGGCCCATCTTGTGGGCTTGGGCGCATCTTGTGGGTCTTCCTTGGTCATGTGGCCCATCTTATAATACTCTTAGATATTTGGGCCTTCCTTGGTCGTGTGAGCTTGGTCCCTATCTTCCAACAATTTAAATCTTCCATATAAAAAAAATTGGCATTGCCTACCTCAAGAGAGGTCTTCTGGGAATTATACTTCACAACAGGAAGAGAAGTTTCATTGGGAGCGGAAAGAGAACTGGAAGAAGCCATGGTGGTAGAAAAAATTGAATTGGCCAACAAGGAAGAAACTCTGGTACCATGTAACTATAGAATTTGCTTATAAAATTCTTTCGTAGGCATTATGTTCCCTTTTATAGAGTTTGTCATGGTATTTGTGTTATGACTTAAAGGATACAATGAGAATAAATAAAATGACTAGGGGCATTTTAGTTAGAAAAAGAGAAGAAATGAATAGAGCAGAAAATGGGAGAAGTTTTGAGAGAGTTTAATAGGAGAGAGAATGAAAAAAAGAAGGGAGACATCAGGAGAAAACAAGAGGAAGAATAAAGGGAGAGTTGGAGAGAGAGTGAGAGAGAGGGAAAGGAAGAGGAGGCGGAAAGGAAGGAGAAATGGAGAAAAGATGAAGGGTGTGTGGAAGAAGGGAAGAGGAGATGGTGAGGAAGAAGAAAAGCGAAGGATGAAGAAGAGGAGACAATGAGAGAGAGAGAGAGTGTTGAGGGCTCAATAGCACACCAAGTCACCCAAAGGAGGAGGCAATGTCTCACTGAGTTTATTAATTTTAAATTTCATATTTTATATTGCTTTCGGTATAATTTTCCATTAATTATGTAAAGAGAAAGGATACAGGGGGGCAGAATTGTCATTTTTAGCCCTAAAACACTTATGACGTCAAACCCTATTTAAAGGGTAGAGAAATAGAGAAAAGACAAGTATTGAATTAGGTTAAATAGGGTTTGGAGTTCTCCTTGACGAGCTCTAGGGGTTGGGAGGTCTCCTTGACGAGCTCCAGGTATGGTTCTCTTGATTTGAGTTTTATTTCTTCTCTCTTTGAATTCTGATTTGCATTGAGATTATCCAATATAAAGGGAGATGGTCTTGAATACTATTTTTTGAGTTCAAGGAGGGGCTTTAGCCTCTTCCACGTTTACAACAGCCGAGTTCAAGGAGGGGCTTTAGCCTCTTCCACATATACAGCAGCAAGAGGGAAGAATTTCGCTTCAATCTGAGCAAGAAAAGAAAAGGCTTGATTCCCTAATCGATCAGCAGTTTTAGCCTCTAATCGAGTAAGGGAGGGTTGGGAAGTCCTAATCTTTCCTACGTGGTCAGAAACAACCTTTTTAAGAGGGTCCCTACCCTCTTAGACATGAGCTGCAAAAAGGGTTTAACCCTTCCTGGCCAAGAATAGCAAGAGAAGTATTTTATTTACGTAGAAGACTAAGAAAAGGAAACTCCTTTTCAAGCATAACGAGAACAGGTAAAGAAAGGGAGTTATTTTCTTTATTACCATGACCAAGCACCCTAATACTGTGCTGGATTCACAATTACCTCACCGAGTTACTAGATCCATGGTTAGGGACCTTAACAACTTGGAATTAGAGCAGGGTAACACGACGGAGAACAACATGAATGAGTTAAAGGAATTGGTGCATGGAGTTCAGCAAGCACAGGCAGAAACTGATAGAAAAATTGCTGTAATGATGGAGTAGACAGTAAAAATTCCAGATATGACTATTCAGATGGAGAGACTCTCTGGGATGATGGGAAATATGGGATTGGAAGGAACAAAAGTCCGGAACAAAGAGGAGAGGGCAATTTGCACAACAGAGGGGGAGATCAGTTTGCTGGACACACAATTTTTCCTGGCCAAATGGGAAACTTCAACCAGGGAGGAGGCATCGTACCAAGGTATACAAAACTTGATTTTCCTACTTTTAATGGGTCAGAAGACCCTTTGATTTGGTTACAAAGGTGTAAAATTTTTTTATCCATCAAAGAACAGCAACGAATGATATGGTAGGGCTGGCCGCTTTCCACTTGCTTGGGGAAGCACAACTTTGGTTTCATCAAGTTGAGTCGGATAGATTAGTGCTGGGTTGGGATGAGTTTAAAGAACTATGCACTATACAATTAGGTGCTCCAGCCCACAGCAACCCCTTGGGGGATTTGGTGCTGTTACGATAAACTGGCCCAGTGGAGCTCTATAAAAAACAATTCCAGGAAAAATTGGCAAGAGCTAGTCCGATGGTTCGAGTAGACCAGCAGGTCAATTTATTTACAATAGGCCTTAATGAGTCATTACGGTTAGAGGTGGAGCTACATGCACTTGCTAACTTAGCTCGAGCAATGAATCTAGCTCACACACTGAAACTTTGACAAAAATTTCAAAACAGGAGGCCCGCTTGGCAAGGGGACCGGAACACTTCTACTAGCTGGCAAGGGAGGCGCAATAATAATACTCAACTAGCTTCTCAGGTAGGGCAACAAGTCAGAAATTATTCTGGTAGTAATCCTACAGCAGATACATGGCCTAGCAACCCACCCGCCTAGTATATTTCAAAAATTAACTAGTGGGGAGATGGCGGAGCACAGAGCAAAGAACTTATGTTACAATTGTGATGAAACATATAGGGCAGGCCATCAGTGTAAACGATTGTTCTGGTTAGAGGTCAATGAAATCACATAAGACATCCCAGAACCACTAAAGATTGATAATACTAAGGAGGATCCCCCATAAATCTCTCTGCATGCCATTAAAGGACAGAAATCTGCCAAAGAGATGCATGTTCGCACTTGAGTGATGGACCAGGACCTTGCCAGCCTTGTGGATTCGGGAAGTACATATAATTTTCTCAGTTGGACTGCTGCTCAACACCTTCAACTGCAGATACTTCCACACTCAACAACAACTATTTCGGTTGCTAATGGAGAAAAATTCCTAGCTTCGGCATCTACAAAAAAGTTAAGTTCTCAATCGGTACGACTTTCTTTCATTCTGAATTTTTTGTCATACCTCTAGCTGGGTTAGATATGGTTTTGAGTATTAAATGACTGCAAACACTCGACCCTATTTTATGGGATTTTACTGCTTTAACTATGAGTTTTTCAATGGGTGAACAACAAGTATTATTATAGGGCAGTCATGTGGACAAGCTCCATCATATTCATACGATTCACTCATAAGACAATCCAGATAGCAATCTAGAAAATCTTCTGGAGGAATTCTCGGACTTGTTCCAAGAGCCCTCGGGGCTGCCTCCCTTGAAGCATTGTGACCATCGAATATGTTTAAAATAGGGATCAGAAGTGGTGGTCGTTAGAGCTTATCGGTACCCACATCTCCAGAAAGACAAAATTGAACGACAATGTCGAACAATGCTACAACAAGGCCTTATTCGCAACAGTCGTTCCCCATTCTCATCACAAGTCCTCCTCATAAAAAAAATGATGGTACATGGCATTTCTGTGTTGATTATCGGGAATTGAATACCCAACCTGTGATAGATAAGTTTCCTATTCTGGTGGTGGAGGAGCTTTTAGATGAATTGCATGGTTCTCATATATTCACCAAGTTGGACCTGTGCTCGGGATATCACCAGGTTCGCATGCACCCAGACGACATCGAGAAAATGGCTTTTCGCACTCATCATGACCACTTTGAATTTGTGGTCATTCCATTTGGGTTAGTTGAATTTATGGATAAGAGAAATACTTCATTGATTTCAATAACTTGTTGTAATCAGAGTACATGAACCTCTATTTATAATAGAGGAAGGTAGTAGAGTCCAATTACAATAAAACTACCCTTGTCCCAATTACACCCAAACTCTAACACTTAAAGATAAGTCCTAACATAATTAAATAATCAATATATATAAAAGATAAACATAACTCAAACTAAAACTCTTCTTTTACGTGACCATAATATAAGATACTTTTGTGAGTCCTTCTTGATCTTCCAACTTATGTGATAAGGATGCCAACTCATGGTAATCATTGTGGGTCCTACTTCTTATGGGCTTGGGCTCATCTTATAATAATCTTAGATATGTAGGCCTTCCTTGGTCGTGTGGGCTTGAGCTTATCTTCCAACACTCCCCCTCAAGTTGGGGGTGAAAGAACAACATAAACGACTAGCTTGCTGTAAATGATTTATAGAATATTTTTGTATAAAATTACACATCTTCCAAAATGCCTTCATCTTCCAATACTCCCTCTCACGCTGTTGCGTCCTTCATTGAGGCCCTGCGGCATAATATAAGTGAGAGTAAAAATCACTCCTAGCCAGTAAGTCATTGATCAATACTCCAATCCTAATGCTGGATGTGGGGCACACTCCGTCTTCTATCGGAAGTGTGTCTATCGGTATTGCTCTGAAGTGTCCACCACCGTGTACCTCCACAGGATAACAACTCTCAAGTGGTAGGAGACATAAAAGCCATTACAGGGGGGGATAACATAGATGTAATAATAAGTTCCTGCGTCATGGAATTACAACCACAAATAATTTTGATCTTTTTGACGGGGATGAAGTTCCTCCGTCATGGACTTCCAACCACAAATAATTTTGATGTTTTTGACGGGGATGAAGTTCCTCTGTCATGGACTCCCAACCACAAATAATTTTGATCTTTTTGACGGGGTAAAATAAATGATGACATGAGGCCACCTCTTGTTCAATAATAATGTCCCCAAAGAGACATAATAGTTGCTGCTGAATATAACATGACCCAAATAATAAACTTTGTAAAAGAACCCATGAAATAATCCGATATAAAAATTTCTTCTTTGACCCACCATGGTGCTCGAGCAGGTAGGTGTTATGAGCACAATAACATTATTATTTTATTTAATTTACTTTATTTATTTCAGTTTAGGCCACATGGGTATTTTTGGAATATTTTATTTATAGGGGTATTTTTGTAATATTTTATATTAAACGCTAACAGGGTGAGCCCTATTTAAGGGGTAAGAGTAATGAGAAAGACAAACATTGATTTTAGGTTAATTTTAGGGTAAACAGGCTTAGAGTTCTCCTCAACGAGTTCTAGGGTTTTCAAGCTTTTTTTTGGTTTGATTTTCATCTTCCTCTCCATGTCTCCCTACAATTCCACCATGTCTTTCTACAATTCCCCATGGCTGAACCGGAACCGTAACCACAAATCCTTGTGTCAGATCTGAGACCATAACAACTGGTATCAGAGCAGAAACACATGAATATCTGAGCAGGGTTCTCAGACGGAAATCAACAAAAGTGAATTACCAGAGTTGATCCTCAGATGTCAGGCAAAGAATGAAAGAAAATTTGATGAGATGTTCGAGAGGTTCTCAAAATTTAATCTTGATATAGAGAGGTTGAATGGGAGGATGGACAACATAACAAGTCTAACGAGTGGAAGGAACACAACGTCGGCACAAAACGGAGGGGGAGATGAGTTTGCTGTGAGAGAGAAACTAGCTGCTGAAGTTGCTTGAGACGCTGTCTCGGAAGGGCAGGAGACGCAAGAAATCAGAACGCCCTCTGTCTCTCTTGTGGCGGCAAAATCCGAAATTGAAGACACAAATCATAATTGGACTCCAAACTTTCGAAATCTGACGGCAGGGACCCCAAGAAATCCAAAATTGGAGGGGTTTTTTTAACACCTCGTCGGCGTTGGACAAATTGGGTGAGACCTCAAATCTGAAATTACACCAACAAGGCTCACAACAAGCAAAACACCTTGCCGAACAGGAGAAGGTAATATTTCCGGTGGTTCTTTCAACCGGGATGTGTTTCCGAGTGCACTCTGTCTCGACAAATCTCCAAGCGGTGAAGCCTCCAAGGGCTGTTGTTCACCACCGGAGAAGGGGGAGACTCCGTCAGCTCCATCAGACAAATTTCCACTCAACCTCGCCCTCGGCAGTCCAGTGGGGAATCACCATCAACGTCTTTTGGGTTAAGCTTCGAACTTGGCCTCAATCGATATGTATAATTTTTTTTCCATGGGGGTGAAGGGGCTACCAGGGGCTGAGCAGCAGCACCATTGCTTGAAAATTGGCGACGACGGTTCTCTGTTCCGTGATGCAAAGAAACAATACCCAATTGAAGGTATTCGGGCTTGGGTGTATGAATTTCGACATGTAATTTTTCTGGGGATGCCGACATTCATAGAAATAATTTTATGGGGACTATTGGAATTTTTTTTTGGAGGGTTATGTTTTGCTGTTGATGAGCACACTCACTGTGCGTGGGTTTGTTGCTCAATTGACACGTTGAGGCTGTTTAATTTTTCAATTGACGAGACCAGTGTGCATGTCCCGTATATGTCTGTGCTTAATCGGATGCTCCTGCCTGATAAGCACGTTAATTTTGAGAAGGCAGATTTCGTTGAGAAAATGCAAACAGGAGGCGATCTGAATCTCCTTGGGCAGTTTGGAGTTGGTTCCTACTTGGAATATTTGGTTGCTGATTATGTTGAAGTTCTCAGCAAACAAAACAATGACAAACAATATGTATGGGAGTCTACTGCTGATGGAGCCTTTGCAATCTCAGAGGACACATGGAATGAACCATTCGGTCGTGGTACCGCGATTAGGTTTCATCTCAGGGATGAAGCTGATGAATATTTGGAAGATGACAAATTGAAGGAATTGGTGAAAAGATACTCTGCACTCATCAACTTCCCCATCTATCTCGGGGCAAGCCAGGAGGTTGAGTCAGAAGTTCCAGCAGATGGTGATGAATCAAGTGAAGATGAAGCAGCTGCATATTCATCAGAGGAGGAAGAAGTAAAAGAGGAAGATGGTGAGAAAAAGCCACAGACAAAAAAAGGGAAGGAAAAAACTTCTGACTGGGAAGTCATGAATGATGTGAAGGCCATACGGCTGCGCAATCCCAAAGAGGTTACTGATGAAGAGTACTACAAATTTTACCATTCTCTTGCAAAGGATTTGGGTGATGAAATGACAATGGCTTGGAGTCACTTCACTGCTGCAGGTGATGTAGTGTTCAAAGTTGTCCTGTTTGTTACTTCTCAGGCTTCACCTGATTTGTATGAGAGTTACTTCAATACCAACAAAGCCAATTTGAAGTTGTATGTGCGAGTCTTCCTCTCAGATGAATTTGATGAGCTTCTTCCAAAATATTTAAGCTTTTTTAAGGGTCTTGTTGACTCTGATCCCTTGCCACTCAATGTGTCTCGAGAAATGCTTCAACAACACAGCAGTTTGAAGACAATAAGGAGGCAACTCATCAAGAAGGCACGGGACATGATCCGTCGTATGGCTGATGAGGATCCTAATGAGTTTTCCACTGGTGATAATATAGCTGCACTCAGTGATGAAGTGTTGTTGAAGAGAGGATCCTATACTAAGTTCTGGAAAGAGTTTGGCCAGTCCATAAAACTAGGCATCATCGAGGATGCAACTCACAGGAGAATGACACCAAGGCAGAAGGACATCTTTGACATTACTGGGACTAGCATGGAACAGTTGGAAAAATCTCCATTCCTTGAGAGGCTCACCGACCCAGAGAGGAGGAAGCTGCTGGGTTTGCAGCCCTTGGGTCCTTTCCCCAATTTTTTTTGTGCTGTTGTTGTGGCACTGCAGAAACCAATGTTGCCAGCAGTGCCACAACTGCAACCAGTGCTGCTTATACAGAAAGTAGTCGCAACAGTGACTTATGGCGCACAAGTATCTATTGTTATGGGCACAACAGCTACTCCTCTGTCGGATGTAGCTATTTCTGGCCGGACAGGGACAACAACAAAAATAATGTCAGTTCTTACTGCATGTACCATTATTGGAGCTCTTGAGCCCACGATCATGCTGTTCTCTCATATTGCTGCTGCTATTGCAGTGCAGATACTCCTCTCTAAAAGCACTTCCGAGCTTGAGGACAAGCTCGACTATGATGTAATTTTCTTCACAGACCCAGTATTTGAATTTGGAGAATTTGGAGGCAATCCAGCAGAAGTGTCCTTCCATACTGTCACTGTTGGAACTGCTTGTGCCTCTATCCCTGAAGGGAAAACATTAGATCTAAAACCATTCATGTCGAAGGATGCATTTTTGCATAGTTTTGACGGGGACGAAGATGACCAAGATGAGTGTACCCCAACAGTTGACAGAGAGGAACTCCTGAGGGAGGTGGATAACGTCAGAGATTTTGCTGGAATTTGCTTGGCGGATGAGAATGTTCTTGATGCTGTTTTAAATGAACTTGATTATGTTCATGGACCCTTTAAGAAGGTACATGAAGATGTTCATAAATTTCCAATTGCTGCTTACAAGGACCAAAATGTTATTGCTGGAAATGGCATGTCGGGGGGTGAGCTTGGAAGATTTCCTGCAAGGGAAAGGAAGGATAAAAGTCTGGAGGTTTCTTTTGTAAATGTTGCTGCTAGAGAAATCAAGAATGTAAACGAGAATTATTTTGGGGCTTACAGTTCTTTTGGAAGTCACAGGGAGATGATCAGCGAGATGGTGAGGACAAATTCTTATAAGGCAGCTATTTTGAATAATCCTTCTCTCATGAGCCATGCAATAGTTCTGGATGTTGGTTGTGGTACTAGAATACTGAGTTTATTTGCTGCTCAAGCAGGGGCCATTCTTCCTGATATGGCAACTATGTTTGCTACTGGAGTTGGGAGAGGTGGAACTAGCGTTCCATTCTGGGAAAATGTCTATGGATTTGACATGTCTATCATTGGGAAGGAAGTTCCTGAAGATGCTACCCAGCTTCCTATTGTTGATGTAGTCGACAGTAGTGATATTGTAACAGGAACATCAGTTCTCAAGACCGTTGATCTGGTGACAATGGAGTCTAGTAATGTTGACTTCACCTCTAGCATTGAGTTGGAGCCGAAGATTGCTGGTTCAAGGGAGTGTTACGGAATTGTGCTACGGTTTGAGACTGCTTTCACCAGCAGATTCGGTAAAGCAATGCCAGTTGTCCTATCCACTTTCCCATACAAATCAAAGACACATTGGTCCATGATGATATTGACTTTCAAGGAGCCAATTGCCATCTCTTCTGCAAGGTTCATTGCCGATAAAGCATAGGGGATGAGGAGGTCTAGACAGGAAACATCATACTATAGGTGGGAGAGCCGAAATTTTGACGAGAGTTGGTTATGTCAAAAAAAAAAAATTGCTTCTCTGGTTGGATGCTCTGGTTTTGTAACCCAGAGGGCTACCACAGATACCATGGTTGACGCTTGAGAATGGAGGGAGACATCGGCATGGGTAAGCAGACCTACCTTCGAGCTTGAGGACAAGCTCATTCTTCGAGGGGGGGGGGGGGTGTAATGTTATGAACAAAATAATAATACAATAATATTATTATTTTATTATTTTTATTTAATTTACTTTATTTATTTCAGTTTAGGTCACAAAGGTATTTTTGGAATATTTTATTTATAGGGATATTTTTAGAATATTTTAATTACAAGGGTATTTTTGTAATATTTTATATTGAACCCTAACTGGGTGAACCCTATTTAAGGGGTAAGAGTAATGAGAAAGACAAGCATTGATTTTAGGTTAATTTTAGGGTAAACATGCTTAGAGTTCTCCTCAATGAGCTCTAGGGTTTTCAAGCTTCCTTTTGGTTTGATTTTTATCTTCCTCTCCATGTCTCCCTACAATTCCACATGTCTTTCTACAATTCTCCATGGCCAAACCGGAACCGTAACCACGAATCCTTGTGTCAGATTCGGGACCATAACAATGGAACCCACCATGAGGACGTGGGACACCAAGAAGAGTCCTCACCCAAAGCAAGCACGAGTTAAGGGATCAAGATGCACAAACTTCATCTTTTGTGCTCCTCATTTCTTGAATATTTTGGTTACATAAACTTATCTACAACAAAAGGAATAAAATACCTTTGTCTTGTACTTTTCTTCTACTTCTCCCCCTCAAGCTGGGAGGTAATGGCAGTGATCCCAACTTGAACCAAATATCATAGATGTAGCAATAAGCCCAAATAACAAAGATGTATAAAAAAGCCCTCAAACCAGGGAGAAGTGAGATGTTTTCCTGATATATCAACTCAAAAAGTGACACAAATAATTGGCATAAATTCCGATTTTTCAATACAACAGAATACCAGCATGACCTTTGATTATTCCAATGCGAATATTTCTTTAAATATAGATCAGATTGACATGAAATTTTCTCCATATGAAACTATAATAAAACACCTTTCATCCAAGTATAACTTCTCTTCATAACATATAAATATATGAAGATAAATAATCTGATAGAGTTCGGTCTCTGTCATCTGGCCAAACTAAGTATTGTTTCTTTTTTTTTCCTGAATGACCATTGATTCTTCCAAGATCAATATCTCCTTATAAAAAAATCATACCGAGAATTGGTTGAATAGGAAAGACAATAGACTTATGTATCTTTCTTTTGATATATAATTCTTCATATAAAGTCTCTTTCTTGATAGCATAAAATACCTCTGAAGTTGAGGCTTTCTGTAACCGCTCTAACCTCTTTTTCAATCTGACATTTGCTGCTTCAAATATCGATTTCTCTCAGAATCTGAAGACTTCTGCTCCTGCTTGAACCTTTTTGCAATATGACCTTCGCTCATTCAAATATCTATATCTCTTTGTAAATAAATCCGATTGGAACAAATCATTTTTCTTTGGAAATTAGACTCTAATATCTTTTTGTCAATATATAATTTACAATATGAAAAACTCCGTATGGAGGTAAAAAACACAAAGAAAACTAAGACGGTAGGGATTGAAAAAAAATAACTAAGAACCTAGACCTAGGGTTTAGGGTTTAGACAAAATGATTACATTACCTCCCTGAGTTGACAAAGTCAACTCATAGAACCTACTCTGATACCATGTTGAATTTATGGAAAAGAGAGAGAAATACTTCATTGAATTCAATAACTTTTTGTAATCAGAGTACATGAACCTCTATTTATCATAGAGGAAGGTAGTAGAATCCAATTACAATAAAACTACCCTTGTCCCAATTACACCCAAACTCTAACATTTAAAGATAAGTCCTAACATAATTAAATAATCAATATAGATAAAAGACAAAAATAACTCAAACTAAAACTCTTCTTTGACGTGACCATAAGATAAGATACTTTTGTGAGTCCTTCTTGATCTTCCAACTTATGTGATAAGGATGCTAGCTCATGGTAATCATTGTGGGTCCTACTTCTTATGGGTTTGGGCCCATCTTATAGGGATTCCTTGGTCGTGTGACCCATATTATAATAATCTTAGATATGTCGGCCTTCCTTGGTTGTGTGGGCTTGAGTTTATCATCCAACAGGGTTATCCAACACCCCATCCACATTCCAGGCATTAATGAACGAGGTATTCCGCAACTATCTTCATAAATTTGAACTGGTTTTCTTTTTTATGACATACTCATTTACAACCAGTTTAGATCATTTACGATTGGTATTTGAACTGTTACGTGCCCATCAATTATATATAGAGAAATTGAAATGCTCATTTGCAACATCACATGTGGCCTATCTCGGCCACATTATTTCACATGATGAAGTCACAGTGGATTATGAGAAAATTCAGGCTATTACAGATTGGCCGCAACCTATGAATACCTCGAATTTGAGAGGGATTTTGGGATTGGCAGGTTATTACAGGAAATTTATCAGAAACTATAGACCGATTACTGAACCATTGTCAAACCTCCTCAAGAAAAATTCCTTTATTTGGAATGAGCAGGCTACTTAGTCTTTTTTCGATCTCAAATCAGTTCTTGCATCCGCACCAGTTATGCAACTTCCCAATTTTGAGGAGTTATTTGAGGACGAGTGTCACCCCTCAGGTGTGGGCATTGGGGTCGTTCTACAACAACACTTGCACCCTATTGCATATTTCAGCTGCCAGCTGACAGTACGACACCACAAATTGCCAGCATATGAACAGGAGTTAATCGGGTTGGCCAAAGCTGTACAACATTGGCGCCCTTATTTATGGGGTTGTGCATTTCTTATTTGGACTGATCATTACAACCTCAAATATTTATTGCAGTAGTGCCTCACGACTTCTCCTCAACAACACTGGATAAGTAAATTGCTGGGATTTGACTTTACTGTGGAATACCGCACTGGCAGATTAAACAAGGCGGCCGATGCCTTGTCCTGACATTGGAAATGCCATCACTCCTATATGCTATCTGCTAGCCTCATTTTATCCTTCAAGACTTGGTGAAGAAGGAAAATGCCATCAATCCGGTTCTTCTTGATATCCTCAAGAAAATAGGCTACTTAGTCTTTTTTCACACCAGTTATGCAACTTTCCAATTTTGAGGATTTATTTGAGGTTGAGTGTGACCCCTCAGGTGGGGGCATTGGGGTCGTTCTACAACAACACTTGCACCCTATTGCATATTTCAGCCGCCAGCTAGCAGTACGACATTAGCGCCCTTGTTTATGGGGTTGTGCATTTCTTATTTGGACTGATCATTACAACCTCAAATATTTACTGGAGCAGCGCCTCACGACTTCTCCTCAACAACACTGGATAAGTAAATTGCTGGGATTTGACTTTACAGTGGAATACCACACCGATAGATTAAACAAGGCGGCCGATGCCTTGTCCAGACGTTTGGAAACGCCATCACTTCTATATGCGATCAACTAGCCTCATTTTATCCTTCTAGACTTGGTGAAAAAGGAAAATGTCAACAATCCGGTTCTTCTTGATATCTTCTAGAAAATCACAGAGGGGGCCATGGACTCTAGATGGACCATTTAGGACTCCCTTATTTATTATCGCTCCCGCTTATATATCCTACACAATTTAGATTTGGTATCAGCCATCATTTCAGCATACCATGACAGTACTTGCATTGTATTCGAGCGGATTTCTATTGGCAGGGTATGAAGACATCTATTGCAGAATATGTAACATCATGTCAGGTTTGTCAATGTAACAAGGTCGAACATTTAAGTCCAATGGGTCTTCTACAACCTTTGGAACTTTCTACACAGGTGTGGGCCGATATTTCTATGGACTTCGTCGAAGGTCTTCCACTATCTTCCGGCAAGTCGATATTATTTGTGGTGGTGGATCGACTCTCCAAATATTCTCACTTCATACCCATGGCTGACCCATATACAACATCCAGAGTGGCACAAATATTTTTGTAGCATATTGTTCGTTTACATGGTATTCTAGAATCGATTGTCAGTGATCGAGATGCGCTTTTTACCAGTACTTTTTGGCGTGAACTGTTTCATCTATGCCACACCAAGTTGAAGTTCTCATCATCAAATCATCCTCAAACAGACAGACAAACAGAGGTCATTAACCACATTGTGGAAATGTATCTCCGATGTTTTGTGGGCGATCGCCCTAAAACCTGGGTGCAATGGCTCCCTTGGGCGGAATATTGTTACAACAATTCCTTCATCACATCTTTACAATCTACTCCCTTCAGTGTTCTATATGGTAGAGATCTGCCTCAGCTTCTATCGTATACTCGGGGGCTCCACCCGCGTGGACTCTATCGATCATGCACTTTTGGAACGGGACTAGGTGCTACAGAATATTTTGGATAACCTCCTCAATGGACTGGTACATATGAAGGACTTCTATGACAAGGGACACAGGGATATCGAATACAAGGAAGCTGATTATGTCTAGTTACGACTCCATCCGTACCTTCATCACTCACTAGAGGGACAACAACGCCATAAACTCTCCCCAAAATACTTTGGGCCTTTCACTATTATTCGACGTATCGGGTCAGTAGCTTATCAATTGCAACTTCCCTCAATAGCTAAACTGCATGATGTGTTCCATGTTTCATTACTTAAACCCTTTAAGGGTCCGCCTCCATCTGCAATTTCGTCTCTTCCTTTGATAGACAATGGACATGTTATTCTTACTCCAGCTACGGTATTACGAGCCCATCATATTGATAACCAATGGGAGATTCTTGTACGGTGGAAGGACATCGAAAAATAAGATGCAACATGGGAGCAGCTAGCCAACTTCCAACAAATCTACCCATCTTATGAGCTTGAGGACAAACTCTTTCTCCATTGGGGGGGGGGGGGGGGGGGGGCTGACATTGAGGGCTCAATAGCACACTGAGTCACCCAAAGGAGGAAGCAATGACTCACTGAGTTTATTACTTTTAAATTTCATATTTTATATTGCTTTTGGTATAATTTTCCATTAATTATGTAAGGAGAAAGGATACAGGGGCAGAATTGTCATTTTTAACCCTAAAACACTTATGACGTCAAACCCTATTTAAAGGGTAAAGAAATAGAGAAAAGGCAAGTATTGAATTAGGTTAAACAGGGTTTGGAGTTCTCCTTGACGAGCTTTAGGGTTGGGAGGTCTCCTTGACGAGCTCTAGGTATGGTTCTCTTGATTTGAGTTTTATTTCTTCTCTATTTGAATTCTGCTTTGCATTGAGATTATCCAAGATAAAGGGAGAGGGTCTTGAATACTATTTTTTGAGTTCAAGGAGGGGCTTTAGCCTCTTCCACGTTTACAGTAGTAAGAAAGAAGAATTTCCCTTCAATCCGAGCAAGAAAAGAGAAGGCTTGATTCCCTAATCAAGCATCACACTAAAAGAGGCTAACCGAGTAAGGGAGGGTTGGGAAGTCCTAATCTCTCCTACGTGGGCAGCAGCAACCTTTTTAAGAGTGTCCCTACCCTCTTAGATGTGAGCAGCAAAAAGAGTTTAACCCTTCCTGGCCAAGAACAACAAGAGAAGTATTTTATTTACGTATAAGACTAAGAAAAGGAAACTGCTTTTCAAGCATAACGAGAACAAGTAAAGAAAAGGAGTTATTTTCTTTATTACAGTGACCAAGAACCCTAATACAGTGCTGGATTTACAATTACCTCACCGAGTTACTAGATCCATGGCTAGGGACCATAACAGAGAGAGAGAGAGAGAGGGAGAAAGGAAGAGGAGTCAATGAGGAAGGAGAAAGGGAGAAAAGAGGAAGGGTAAGTTCGAATTTGAAGTCATTATCTATTTTCTCATTGATTTTGGGCCTTTAATTCGTATTCTTCTTCTTTTGGTTAGTTTTTTAAAAAAAAGAATCGATCTTTTGTTTGAACCGAGGTGTTTGAGTTCGAATTTAAGCCTCTAGAGTTCAAATTTTTTATGCCCTGTTTGGTTTATGTATAATTGATTGTGTATTCGAGGTTTTGGGTTGTTGATTTCTAGGGACAAGACATAAATACAAGAGATCTCCAAGGAAGGAGAGAAGAGAGGAATTCTAGCTCTTGGGAGAGAGAAGAGAAGAAATCAAGGGAGAGAAAGGAGAGGGCAAGAGAGAGAGGTGTAAGACGAATTTGAGCCAAGAGGAAGATGTTTGAATGCTCTACCCCATGCCCTTAGGACTGCATGCTTCAAAATAAAAAAAAGAAGATGCTTACAATGACTACAATGCCCTTAGGACTACATGCTTCAAAAGAAAAAAAGATATAAGAGGGCATACACCAACTTGCATAATTAAAATTCTATGCCATCTCTATGAAAGTTCTCCTTGTTTACTAGCCTTGCCATCCCTACACACGTGGGTGTCTTTTAATAGTCTCCTTCAAGCTGGTGATTGTAACTTCACTTTAAAAATCTTGGTCAAGAAATTTGTGTGCTTGAAAAAGAAATTTTGATTGCCTTAATTTGATTCATCTTCTTCTTGTTCACATCTTTTTTGTAGTCTTCATCTTGTTCTCATCTTGTCTCTCCCTTACTTGGATATTCTAGTAACAAAAAAGTTGAATACCACAACATGTGGAATTCTTCATTATTGGTTACCTCTTTCTTGTACTTCTCCCCTTCAAGCTGGGGATCTCTTTGTTCTTTACCAAGAGACCCAACTTGCACAACATAAAGGTGAGAGAAGAAAAATCACTCCTAACCATACGAAAAAGCTCCATACACACTCTGATCAATTTCAAAAGAGTAAAATAGCCTAATTGTAGGCCACAAAAAAGAGACTACGCACTTTCTATGGGTAGCACAAACAAAAAACACCTTTAGGGTGAAGAATAAAAAAACTTGACTCATGCTGGATGTTGGGCACACTCCTATACTTTTTAGGTAGTTGGTCTATAGGCATTGCTTTGAAGTGATTTTAATAAAAACAAATTGAAGAAAATTCTTTGAGGAATTAAGGGTGTGAATAAAAAGATAACAACTCTCATACTTCAAAAGGAAGGAGGTGCACAATGTAGCTCTTCATACTTCCAAGTAAGGAGGTGCTTTTAGACCAATAGATGGATGAAAAATGACCAGGTTTTACTCAAAAGGGTGGTAAAAATAACAATTCCTCTATGAACATAATGATTACGGCCAATAAGAAAATTTTTAGATGGAACAAAATAATGGAATCTTTCTAAAAATAGACTTCTCATATAAGGCACTTACATTTTAACGCAACTTGACCGATTTGCAAAGAAAATACTCAAGAGATGATTTATGGAATGAGGGAGATTTAGGACACTTATATTTTGAATTTAGAATGAGAAAACAAGGCTTTCTAATTCAAAGTTTTCAGACTTTATCAAAATGGAAACTAAACTCATAATGGGAATGACTTCTCTTAAGGAAACTAATGTAATGTGAAATCAAACAAAAGAAAATTTAAGGAAGGAAAGATACTCAAGTTGGTAAAATATTGACTAGATTTTGAAAAAAAATAGGAAATTCAACCAAAATTAGGAACTAAAAATGTGAAGCAAAATATTTTGACTTAATTTTGGATATTCTCAACCAACAAGATACCAGCATGACCTTTGATTCTTCCTTTGTATATCTTTCTTTAGAAAGATCATATTGAGAAATGGTTTATTGAGATAGAAAGTAGAATAAATTTATTTTGAGATATAATTCTCAATATAAATCCTCATAAATGTTAGTACAAACCGTTAAGGAAGTTGAGGCTTTCTGCTACTACATGAAATTTTTTTGTTGCTTGACCTTTGCTTCTTCAGATGTCGATTTCTCTTACTAGAAAAATCTGATTTCAATTATTCTTTTCGAGTTGGAAACTAGAATCACATATATTTCCAATGGGATATAATTTTCTAGAGGAAACATACGGTAAGAGAGTAAAACATGTAATGAACAATAGGAATTGGGAAAGAAAGACTTAAAGAAAATGAGAAACTCATCTTTTTTCTTCTTCTTCTTCTTCTTCTTCTTCTTCTTCTTCTTCTTCTTCTTCTTCTTCTTCTTCTTCTTCTTCTTCTTCCCTTTCTTCTCCATCTTCTTCTCCTTTTCCATCTAATATCTTTGCCCACTTTGATAACATGTTGATTTCTAGGAACAAGATTTAAACACAAGATCTCAAGGGAAGGAGAGGAGAGAGGAATTCGAGCTCTTGGCAGAGAGGAGAGAAAAAACCAAGGGAGAGAAGGAAGCGAAAAAGAGAGAGGTGTGGACGAATTTGAGCCAAAAGTAAGAGGATTGAGTAGTTGTAGGAAGGTGTTTACAATGACTACAATGCCCTTAGGGCTACATGCTTCAAAAGAAAAACGACACAAGAGGGCATACACCAACTTGCATAATTACAAATATATGCCATCTCTATGAAAGTTCTCCTTATTTACTAGCCATGTGATAGATGCCAAATTTTGACATGAGAACTAGGTTAATTATAATAGAATAGCCCTTATAATTATGTTATAAGTGGTTATTTATCGATTTTCAAACGAAACGTGCATTTATTGAATTTGGCATTAATCACTGTCTATATTGCATATTTTTCTCTCCTGAATTATATTTCATTACTTTTAGGGTTTATTTCTTCCTGAAATGATTTTTATGGATTCAATTATGGAATTTCAGGAGAATTTTGGTGGAGAAGGAGATATTTACCAAAATGCCATTAGTGAAAGAGAGAGATTTTTAGGGTAAGAGCGTTTTGAAAGAAAAGGGACTGAAAGGGGGAAAAACAGGGTACCGTCGACGGAAAAGGGAAAAGGGCCGCCGACCGAAGGAGGGGAGACCCAAGAGGGCTCCCTCCGAACGCCGTTCATCACTGTCGTCCACCACCATCTGGCAAATGAGAACAGACCTGAGGAGAGCTTGAGAGAGTCTCCGTCGCGGCGAGTTTGACACTGCCATTCTCTGCTCGCCAGGCCGAGAGGTGACCCGAGAGGGCTCCTCCGGCGCCAATTCCGCATTCCGACCATCCTCCGGCGTCGGTTACCCATTTCCGACCATTTCCAAAGCTATTTCGACTCCGATTGAGACTCGAGAGAGCCGGTCAGAGGATTTCGGCTCCATTCCGTCGTCCGCCGCACCACCTCCATCAGTGGGTTTCTATCCTTCTTGGCCGGCGTCGTCTCTACCTCTGGCCACTCGCTCTTGCAACCCGAAGCCATCATTTTCTGGAAATTGCAGCACCCGTGAGAACCAGCCATTGCTGCTCGAGCGGGAGGAAGGAGAAGGGGAGTAATCCGTCATTTTGTAATTTAATTTTCCTATAGTTTGAACTTAGGTTTTGAATGTTTATTAAATTTGATTTGATAATTAATGTTTAACGAATATTTGTTTTCCGGATATTTGATTAAATTAGCTAGTTAGGGTAGGATAGTAATTTAGGTTGGATTTTGGTATTTTAATCCGATTTCTGTCTTTCACGCTATGCGCCCGAGAGGGGCTAGACGCAAGGATTGAGAAATTGGATCTGTGGTTACGTGGCACTCAAGAGAGGCACGAATCACGATAAAATCTAGAGTTGATAATTTTAGCATCATCACAATAGAAAATTGATTCTCTGCATTCTATTGTAATCCGATCTCTGTCATTAACTCTAGGCGCCCGAGAGGGGCTAGACGCAAGGATTGAGAATCTGGATTCATTGTTACGTGGCACTCGAGAGGCACGAATCACGATAAAATCCAGAGTTGATGTTTCCTGTTGTGCAAGTAGTTAATTAGATTATTGCTTGATAATTTAGGATATAATTAGTGTTTAGTTCAAATTAATTCATCATATTTGGTTAGGCTAGTTGACTGAAGAATACACAAAATTTAGTCCTCCCTATGGATATGACCCTCGCTTCCCGCTAGATTACATGAACGATTCGTACGCTTGCGAGGTATAAAAACCGATGTAATTAAATTTCACATGAAGTTTTGGATGTGGGTGTCGTTTAATATGGGTTTAGGTTAGGATGGTTAGGTTTCAAAAGTGCTAAGGCAAGAGAAGCGATTATATGATACCATGCTTATGAAAACTGTGTTGAAGGTTATCACTTATAAACTCTCCCCTTGCATTACTCTGGATATATTTCACCTGAGTATCACAAATATTCTAGACCATGCAAATAAAGATCAAAAAAATTAAAATAACATCAAACTTCTCACAAGTGGATAATACTATGTGAAATGACTAAAGTCATCAACGAGAATAGGATAATAATGAAATCCACTTAAAGATGTTTGCGAAGCTAAGCCCCATACATCATGGTGAATGATATTAAGTAAAGAAGTAGTCTTGATTGCTTTATTTCAAAGGGCAACTTATGACTTTTACTAAGTTGACAACTGCGACAAGGAGACTTGCTAGATAGAGTATATGATATGGATAGTTCAAGCTGAAGTTCATAAAATGTCTGAGCTTACGGATGTCCGAGCTTACAGATGTCCCAATCAAGCCTACCATAATTCAGAAGATGCCTTATTAAAAAAGAAGAATTTTATTTGATGAAGAAAATATAAAGGAATAGAGGCCGCCATTAACTTTCCCTTGGTGAAGAAGGTGCCCTAACTTCTTTTCCTTTATACAGTAATCAGAAGAAGTAAATACAAAATAGCAATTGTGATCTTCTGTAAACTTGAAAACTGATATAAGGCGCTTGGTGAGAAATAATACTAATAAAACATTGCATTGCATGTTAGAACCAACAGATAAACAAGGGGTACACCCCATGAAAAATAGGAATACTAGTACAATCTCCTATTGGAACACGCTCGAGACCAGGATAAATTTGCTTACTAGAAATATTAGAATCATTTGAAGTCATGTTGTGAAGTGCCAATATCAATAAATCAATTAGGATTTTTAGGATTAAACACATAAAGAGCAATGAATGCTTTTGTAGAGGCCTCAATGATGTCATCTGGTGTCCAACAATTGTTGGCTTTTTTATAAGGGTGACCACATTGATAGAAACTAATGTTGGGAGTCATGGATGAAGAAGAAGCAATGGTAGAGGTGTTTTGACCACCATGGTCAATTGATGAACCAACTTATAGTTGATCCAACCTGGTCATTTGATGAAGGACCACCAACAGATTTAGGAGAAGGATGGTTGCTTGGGCGTCCATGGTCTATATGAGTAGTAAAGGTTGACACTTTGAGGGAAGCTAATGAAGAGAGTCGTAATTCAAAATCTAGTAAAAGGTCACATACCTCCACAAAGGTGGCATAGTTGGGATGAGAGTTAATGGCTACCACGATTAGATCAAACTCCCAGCCAAGATCGTGTAGTGTCCGAAGAGATTGATCAGGCAAGTTATAGGCAAGTGATTTGGCATGTTGTACATATTTTGGTATAAGTTGAGTACCTTTGAGAAGGAATTGCAATTTCATCTTGATATATTGGATTCGTGCACGAGAGTGCCACCCATAAAAAAATCTCTATATTATGCTACACATCTCTGGTAGTGTCTTTATCAATGACCTTGTGAAAGAACAAAGTCGAATAAAGAGACAAGGAGCTAGCCCAAAACCATTTGTGTTAGGAATTAGATGCCCTAATTCCAAACTAATGAGAACAATAATAATAGTCGTGGAAGAAAGAAATAACAAGCATGAAAACAAACAAAAGGATTTATACAGGTTCGCCTCAAGGTGAGACTACGTTCTGTCTTTCGCCGTTGCAGTAATCCACTATGAAGATGAAATAGTTTATAAGAGAAATCGCACACTTACAGGTGTTTCTCTCTAACCTCTCGGGTTGCAACTTGAGAAGCTCCTCGGATTAAGATCATAACAAAACCCTAATAGCGGTGCCCCTCAATTATAAAGAGAAAATGAGGGTAACAACGATACAAGAGTAAAATTCCAAAACATCCCTTAATGAAACAACAATCAATATATCCGCGACCAACTCAGCGTAGGGCGTTAATTAGGCTCTACAACTTAACAATCTCCCACTTGGAGACTAATCCAACATCTATATCTCCTCTGTAGCGGCAACAACTTCTCAATCCTCAAAGAGAAGTCCAACTGAAGTTGAACACAACTTCAGTTTCTCAGTCGTTACATTCTTCGTCAACATATCAGTCAGATTTTGACTCCCATGAATCTTCTCAAGTGTTAAGACTCCATCCTCCAGAGTTGATCTGATGAAGTGATAATGCACCTGTCTGTGCTTTGTTCTGGCATGATAAACAAGATTATTTGCTAAATGAATAACACACTAACTATCACTATACAACACATTCTCCCCATGATTGAGATCTAATTCTTCCTAGAAAGACTGCAATCATACGATCTTTTTGGTTGCTTCGGTCACAACAACATATTCTGCTTCAGTAGTGGAAAAAGCAATTATCTTATGCAACTTAGAGACCCAACTAACTACTGTACCACCGAATGTGTATACATATCCAGAGGTACTCTTTTTGCCACCAATGTCTCCAGCCATGTCAGCATCTACATAACCCTGTAATCCCATGTTTGACTTTCTGAAACATAAGGCTGAGTTTGTCGTGCTTCTCAAATACCTGAGAATCCACTTCACTGCTTCCCAATATTATTTACCCGAATTACTCATATATCTGCTCACAACTTCCATTGCATCAGCTATGTCTGGTCTAGTACACGCCATGACATACGTGAGATTGCCAATAGCTGAAGCATAAGGTACATTGGCCATGTTGGCTAGCTCCTGCTTTGTAGAAGGTGACTGCTCTTTAGATAGCCTAAGGTGACAAGCTTAAGGAGTACTCACTGGTTTTGCATCATTCATGTTGAACTTGCTCAACACCTTCTTCACATATTCTTCTTGTGACAGTTTCAAGACATCAATGTCCCTAGTAATCCTCATCCCAAGGTTTTTTTTTGCAGCACCCAAATCCTTCATTACAAACTTCTTCGATAACTCCCGTTTAAAATTACCTATTTCCTATTTGCAAGCATCTGATATCAACATGTCATCAACATATAACAGTAGAATGATGTCGGAGTCATCAAGCTTCTTCACATAACGACAATGATCTGTCTGGCACCTCAAGAAACTATTACTACTCATAAAGGTGTCAAACTTCTTATACCATTGTCTTGGAGCTTGTTTAAAACCATACATGCTCTTTTGAATTTTGCACACCATTTTCTCCTTTCCTTGTGTTTTGAAACCCTGTGGCTGCATCATGTAAATTTCTTCCTCCAAATCACCATGAAGAAAGGTTGTCTTTACATCCAACTGCTCTAAATGCAAGTCTTCATTTGCCACTAGTCCAAGTACTATTCTAATAGTAGTCAATTTCACTACTGGAGAGTAAATTTCAGTGTAGTCAATGCCTTCTTTTTGTTGAAAGTCCTTTACTACCAATCTTGCCTTGTACCGCTTTCTACCATCATGTTCGTCTTTTATTCGGTACACCCATTTATTTTTCAAGGCCTTCTTTCCTTTTGGTAGCCCAGTCAACTGCCATATCAGATTGGTTAACAATGAATCCATCTCATCCTGCATGGCCAACTCCCACTTGGTTCATTCATCAACTTGCACGACTTCCTCATAACTCTCTGGTTCACCTTTATCAGTCCAAAAAATATAATTAAGTACATGGGAGTACCTCTGTGGTGGTCTGTTAGTTCAGGCAGATCTCCTGAGTTCAGTCACAAGAATGTTCTGATTTATTTCTAGGGCTATGTTCTCATGGTCTTTCTGAGCAATATTCTCCATCTCAATAGCTGGAAGATCCCTCAATTGAATCACTTCAGACTTCTTGGCTTCATCACTTGTGCTCTTGGACTCTGTTCTCAACCTGTCTTTATACAAGGCACCTCCATTGAAGATCACATCCTTGCTTTTGATAACCTTATGACTTTGGTCATCCCAGAAGCGATAACCAAACTCGGTACCACCATAGCCAATAAAGAAACATAATTTAGATTTGGCATCAAGTTTACTTCTAGTAGTAGAATCAATGTGAATATAAGAAACACAACCAAACACTTTCAAGAAAGAAATGTTAACCTCTTTGCCACTCCAGACCTCTTCTAGTATTTTTGCAATCCAATGGTGTTGAGGGACCTCTATTGATCAAATAGGCAACAATGCCAATAACCTCAAACCAGAACATCTTTGGCAATTCCGCTCGTTCAAAGTTATATTCATCCTCTCAACCACACCATTCTATTGAAGTTTTCTAGGAATGGTCTTCTTCATCTTGATTCCATTATCGGCATAGTACGCTTGAAATCATCATCTACGTATTCTCCCCCATTATGTGACTGCAAGCACTTCACCTTCAAATTTGTCTCATTCTCAACCATTGTTCTCCATTTCTTGAAGGTATCAAAGACTTTAGATTTATTTTTCATGAAATAAACCCATACCTTTCTGCTTGAACCACCAAGGGAAGTAATAGTTGAAGGCCCCCACACATCTGTGTGAACTAACTCCAATTTTATTGTCTTTTACTCCTTTCCAGCCTTAGAAAAACTAACCTTTTTCTGCTTGTCGAAAATACAACCTTCACACAAATTATTATTTAAAGTTTTCAACCCTAGTAGCTTCCCTTTGGACTGAAACACTTTCATTCCCTTCTCACTCATGTGATCGAGCCTATAATGCTACAAGTCAGAATCATTAACAACATTAGCAATTGCAACTGTGTCTCTGCAACTAAAAGTGATGTAAAAAGTTCCAATTTTAACTCCTCAATGAAAAACCATGAGTCCCTTTGTGACTTTCCAAGCAGCACTATTAAAATTCACATTATGACCATCATCATCAAGGTGCCCTACTGAGATAAGATTACACATCAGTTTTGGTACATGTCTCATCTTGTGAATTTTCAATACTGACCAATTTGACATCCACAAATTGACATTACCAATACCGACAATATCCAAAGGTTCTCCATCAGCAAGATGCACCTTCCCGTGATCTCCAACAACATAATTCTCCATGATCTCCTGATGTGTGGTGGAGTGAAAAGAAGCTATCGAATCTAACACCCAAGACTCAATAGGGCTATCAATCGACAAGAGTAAAGCTTCTTGTACCTCTTCAGTCACCGCATTTGCAGCATTACTTTTCTTTTCATCCTTCTTCGGTGCTTTGCAGTTCTTCTTTGTGTGACCAGACTTGCCATAATTCCTGCATTCCACATTCCTTTCGAATTTGGACTTGGTTCTACCATTCCTTGACTTCTCTCTACCATTGCGCTTGTTGGAATTCCTCTCGAAGTTCTTGCCCCTAGTATCGACACTTAGGGCAGAATTAGATGTCGACGATTATTTGGAGTCCTTTCTACGAACTTCCTCCACGAGAATCGTATCCCAAACAGTATTAAAGATCAACTTTCTGTTGCCTACAGAGTTGCTGACCGCAACCCTCATAGGCTCCCAACAATTTGGCAGAGACGCCAAAAGAATTAAAGGACGAACCTCATCCTCAAATTTAATTTTAACGGATTTCAATTGATTGACAATCGTGCTTAACTCAATCAAATGTGATGCAACTGATGTATTTTCTGTCACCTTTAAATTGAAGAGTTCTTTCATGAGATGTACCTTATTATTTGTGGAAGGCTTCTCATACATGTTGGACAAAATCTTCATCATCCCCGTTATAGTTTTCTTGGATGCCACATTGTGAGCAACGTTCTTCCACAGTGTTAACCGGACTACTCCCAACACATGTCTATTGAGGAGATTTCACTCATCATCTTTCATACCTTCTAGTTTCGTATCCAGAAATGGTGCGTGAAGCTTTTTACTGTGCAAATAATCTTTGATTTGCATCCTCCTAAACGCAAAATCCATACCATCAAACTTGTGTATCCCTACTGTTGATCCTTCTCCACTAGCCATTGCTCTCAATCACAAACCAAAGCTCTGATACCATTTGTTAGAAATTAGATGCCCTAATTCCAATCTAATAAGAACAATAATAATACTTGTAGAAGAAGGGAAAAACAAGCATGGAAAAACACAACAAGATTTATACAAGTTCGCCTCAAGGTGAGACTACGTCTAGTCTTCTACCGTTGCACTAATTCACTATGAAGATGAAATAGTTTACAAGAGAAATCGCACAATTACAGGTGTTTCTCTTTAACCTCTCGGGCTGCAACTCGAGATGCTCCTCAGATTAATATAATAAAACCCTAATAGTGGCACCCCCCAATTTAAAGAGAAAGCTAGGGCAACCGCATTACAAGAGTGAAACCCTCAACGTAGGGCGTTAATTAGACTCCACAACTTAACAATTTTATCAGAATATGTCCATTTTGCAATGGTACTTGATGAAGAGGAGTCACGTTTAGAGAAATGTCCATCAATAAATCCTAATAGTCAATGACACCTGACGACTAGGATAACTTGAATCTTCCATAGAAAAATAATTGTCATTGCCTACCTTAGGAGAGGTCTCCTAGGAAATTGTTAATTTTTAGAACTCAATGGATTTAGTTCATGGAGAAAAAGAGAGAGACACCCATTGAGAGAAAACAAGAGGAAGAAGAGGTTATGGACTTATGTCCTATCCCTCCCCTTAAAGCTCAATTTATATATTGCTAAAACCATAATATTACAATAATATCCCAAGAACTACTAATTACATCAATGCCATCTCTATGAGATGACTCTTTATTTACTACCTGTCATCACTGTATGGGCATGTGGGCCTTCCTTGGTTTTGTTGGCTTGGGCCCATCTTCCAACACTCCCCTTCAAGCTGGAGGTGGGAGAACATCATGAACGCCCAACTTATCACAAATGGTGTATAAGATCTTCCCATATAAAATGGTTGTCCACCATATCTTCCAACACTCCCTCTCAAGCTGGTGGTCTCTTCCACGAGGCCCAACCGACATAATATAAGTGAGAGTAAAATCCTTCTGTTATGATCCCGGATCTAACACAAGGATTCGTAGGGAGGAAGAAGAGAAAGATGAAAATCAAGCCGAAGGGAAGCTTGAAAACCCTAGGTTTTTTTAGGAGAATGCACACCCCTGAGCTCATTGAGGAGAACTCAAAACCCTTGTTTACGCTAAATTAATACTTGCTTTTTTTCATTACTCTTACCCCTTAAATAGGGTTCACCCTTACAAGGTTCAAGATAAAATATTAAAAAAATGTCCCTATAGATAAAATATTACATAAATGCCCCTATGGTTTATTAATCCTTTAACTGAAATAAAATAAATAAAATTAATTAGACTTTAAATAACTTAATAATGTTATTGCGTGCATAACATCCCCCCCCCCCCCCCCCCCCCCCCCCCCCCCCCCCTGGGAGAAAGAGCTTGTCCTCAAGCTCGAAGGTAGGGTTTGCTTACCAACGTTTCCACCTGGTCCCAAGTAGCATCCGCGGTATTTCGGTCAGCCCTCTGGACGACAAACTTGGAGCATTCCACCAGAGAACCAATTTTTTGTTACACTACCAACATCACTAGCTATAGTACACCCCAATACGGTTAAGCACCATGACATCGAATGCAGGAACTACTTCCTCATACAACGCCTTCACCGCAACAAAAATTGCAACATGTGGACCTATGCCCATTACAGAAGGGTCCACACCAAGAATTGCTAATGCTTTTTGCTCTGAAACTGATCTTCTCATAAAGAGGATTGCACCAGTACCATCACTTACTTGGCTCGAGTTACTAGTAGTGGTCGTGCCATCCTTCTTGAAAACAATCTTTAGATTAGCCCGATTGGACACAAATGCATTATGTCGGCAACTATCATCCATAGAAAGCGCAACATTTTTCTTCTCCTGATTTTTAGTGTCAATGATCTTTGTAGCCACTGATGCAGTTGCTGTAGCAGGTTGCTTATGGGAGAGAACAACAACGTGATCTTCCTTTTGCCTGGTGACACCAATTCAATGAGGAACATATTCAATAGTAATACCTAGAGGAATAAAATCTGGAGCTTGCTGGAAGTTTTTTATCTTAGGGTGGATTGAACCTTTCCACGTCATTGGATTTGCAGTCATCGAACCTAATCCAGCTCAAAGTCCTATGTCATCAAAGCCGGCTTGAATAGCTGCAGCAACAGCGGTAACAACCTAAAGGCTAGAAGAACCTTGATGTTTCACAGTTCTGAATGGGACCATTTCTGGAAAACCAGTGTAGAATACTTGCATCCTGAAAATCCACATGCCAACATGGGCTGGAAACTAGCAGCGTCATCTGTTTCATGCTGCACTGCCACTATTTTCAGCAATGGTTTCTACACTGTGACAACAACTCTGTTTTCTAGGCTGTCTGGCAGCACTATTTTCTGCACTAGCATAGCAAACATCATGTGGTGGAAGAACCCATTAGCCGCTTCAGTTGGCATATGCTGGGGCTGACTCGATCGACTGAGAACAGCCACCCAGCAGGCATCATTTTCATTATTTGGAAGTAGTTCTTGTTCAGCAAATGGAGCACCCAAGTTTGTAGTATCACTTGTTGAATTGTTAGTGGAGGGGAATGAAGGCATTACAACAACTGCTGCCAAGTTCATCCCGGGATGTGTCTCTGTAATGCTCCAACTCCTCTGTGCCACTTTCTCTATTCCAGGTATAATTCTCTTGTTTTGGTTGTCAACCGCAGAACCCATTGTGTCATATAATGTAGGACTGAAATGGGTTGTCTCTTCCAGCTCCGTCCAGTCCCGACGTCCTTGTAGGAGTTTGCGGTTCATGTTAGTAAATATTTGGTTGGCCTCTCCTGCCCAAACCAACTTCTCCATCTCCCTATACAGTGGCGGCCAATGGCCTGGCTGTAATCCATGTAACTTTCCAGCAAGTATAAGAGTCTCAAGAGCTCCATGAATGGCACATGCAGTAAGAACATTAATTACCTTTGTTGTTGTTCCTTTTCGGCCAGAATTAGCTACATCCTGCAGAGGAGTATCTATTGTACCCCAGCAACAGATAATTGTGCTTCATAAGTCACTACTGCTTCTACTCTTAGAACTATCAACACTGTTTTCAGCAGTGCCATTGTTGTCAGCACTGGTTGTTGCAGTGCCACAACAGTAGCACAAAAAAATTTGTTGAAGAACCCATGAGCGTAAGCTCAAGCTATCCATCTTGATACGTCCAAACGTTCCTCAGCGACATCCTTCAGATGGTTGTGAACACGTACGGTTATTTTGTGCTCTTGTAGGAGTCCTTTACATACAACATCTATCAAAGTTGAATATAGCAACAGAGGGAAGAACATTAATTTTCTCTAATGAATCACACAACCTAATTGCTTGCACCAGACATCCCTCATGGCACAAACTATTAATTACTGAATTATAAGTAACTATATTGGGTTGGACACCCTTGGCTCTCATCCTCTCACAGAGATCTAAAGCCTCTTTCAGGCATCCTTCTTTATAGAGCCCATCAACCACAACAGAGTAGAATTGTTGTTCAATACAGTGAAGCAACTCGAAGACACCCTCTATACCACCTTCATTAAACTTGGCATCCATCAATTTCATATAAATAAAATCATGTAGTGTCAACACATTTATTCTGAGTTCAAAAAAAAGGGCAGCTACCATTTCCACCATACCTTCTCTGCAAAGCACTCTAATGATGAAGTTATAACCAGTAGCACCAGAAGATCCTAGTGAAGTCTTTTTGTACTCATCAAATATCTCAAGTGCCTCACTAATCCTTCCTATTTTAAGACACCCATCAATTATTGTACATTTCAAATTGGTATATCAATAACAAGACAAGATTCTGCCAATCTCTTCACTACTTCCACCATTATTTCCCACTTTGGTGATCCTCTCATTACCAGAATTCATACCCCAAATTTTTTCGAAGTTTATTTTCCATTGGGCTGCCTAGGTCGAGATTGAGAGGGAGAAGTGTCGTTCTGAAGCCAAAGCCCACCGGAATTTTGTCCGACGAAGCCTCCTCTTTTTCTGGTGGTGAACAGCAACCCTTTGGGGCTTCACCGCTTGGAGATTTTTCGAGATAGAGGTCTCTCAGATTTTTTTCTTCTCCTATTCTGGGAGACGTGTTGCTTCCCATGAGAAGGGGGTTGATGTCAAACCCAAATCAGGACTTTCCGACAAGGGTTGTGCTGAATACCCCTCTTATTTTGGAAATTCTGTGTCCCTGCCGTTTGATTTCCCTGCTCGGGATATTGAATTTTTCTGGCCAGTCGTTGAACTTCCCTACTCGGAGATGTTGAAATTTTCTGGCCCGTGGCCTTTCTTCATGTCCAAGACAACGTCTACTCGAGCAAGTTTAGGTCGTATGACCTTCTTTCTACGCAACGAGATGCCTTTCAATTGCAGAGCATTCCTTCAATATTTTAGTGGAAGATTGACGCGTCTCCGGTTGCATCTCACAGACTAGGGTGCACACATCTTGATACATCTTACCTGTTGTTGTGTGCAAATCTTGAAGTATGGCGAGTATTTCCTCTCGGGTTGAAGAATCCATCATTGTGTTCCCACTCTGATACCAGTTGTTACGGTCTCGGATCTTACATAGGGATTCGTAGGGTGGAAGAAGAGAAAGATGAAAATCAAGCCGAAGGGAAGCTTAAAAACCCTAGGTTCTTTGAGGAGAACACACACCCCTGAGCTCGTTGAGGAGAACTTAAAACCCTTGTTTATGCTAAATCAATACTTGCTTTTTCTCATTAATCTTACCCCTTAGATAGGGTTCATCCTTACAAGGTTCAAGATAAAATATTACAAAAATGTCCTTATATATAAAATATTAAAAAAATGTCCATGTGGCCTATTAATCCTTTAACTGAAATAAAATGAAGTAAATTAAAGAAAAAAATTAATTAGATTCTAAATAACTTAATAATGTTATTACGTGCAAAACACCTTCCTATCCGTAAGACATCGCTCCATACTCAAGTCAAATAACTCATGCTGGATGTTGGGCACACTCCTATCTTCTGTAGTTAGTGGGTGTACTCTTAGTACTAGAAGTGTAATAAAAACTCTTCCATCACTGTGTCCCTCCATACGACATCGACTCTCAAATGGTAGGAGTAATAAATACCAATTGAGGGTCACGGGTAATTACACAGAAGGTAATACTATGGGGCCACCTTGTACTTTATTCTTCATCAGAATAACCAATGCTGACAAAAATCAGCAATTGAGAAGTCATTCAATAATAATGTTTCAGCCAAAGAGACACAATAGCACCAATTGAAATGGGCCTGACCCAATAACATGTACCAAAGAATGAAAATCTTAAAAAATTACCCATAAAATAATCCTCAGTAGTCTATATCTAAATAAGGAAGTTGCACTAAATAATATGTTGGAACTAAGTAATAATCCAAGATAATAATCCAGTTGAAGAAAAAGGGACCGAGTCAACCCGATTCAAATATCAGACGAACATAGCCAAGTCATAAAAAAATAGGTATAGAACTTGAGATCTAGACACGTATAACCGAGGCAAAAAAAATGAGCTGAGTCAAGTTGACCGAATTGAGTTGACTCGGTAGAGGAGGCACTTGATTAAATATGGTTTTCCAACTTAGGAAACATTTAAATCGGCAGTCACTGTCCCCGCTTTCGAACAGAGCGTGACAACAATTGTCTTCCAGAAATGGCCTGAAAAATCTTCAGGCCGTGATAGAAGCTCTATATTAGAGGGTGAGACAACTACGAGACTTACTAGTGTGTTGGTTCATAGCCAAAGAAACTAAAAGTCAATCTAGCTAGCATCTTCGTCCTCCCAAAGCGACAACCCAGCTGGTGCAAGAAAGGCTAGCATAAAAGACTCTATCTTCAGAAGTTACGGAAACAAAAGTTAGGGGGAGGACCAGCGAGGAGATCAATAAGCATAGAAGATCAATCCCGAGAATTTTTCAAATAAGAATCAATTCAGCAGAGAGTTTCTGTTGTGGACTCAATAGCACACCAAGTCACACAACGAAGAAGACAACAACAAATCACTCAATAGGATTTAATTCTTATATTTCTTTGAGTAGGATTTATTTCTTATATTGTTTTAAGTAGGAGTTATATCTAATTACTTTATATGTAAGGGCATTAAGGGAAATTATTGTAACCCTAACCCTAACCCTAAAACTCATTGACATGACCTATTTAAGGGAAAGGTATGAATGAAATAGGTAAACTTTGAGATTTTAGAATAACCTAGTCTAAACAGGTTGAGATTACCTCTTGATCTCGAGTTTAGGGTTTACTCCAAAAATCCAACCAATCCTTCACCCTCCATTGCCATCCATCTTCACCCAAATTCATCCCTCATCATCCATACTAAGAAGAGGAGCTTCCTGCCCCTATTTCAAGCCCAAAGAGAGGATCTTCTCTCATCACCAGCGTCAACAACAAGTTGGGATCAATTTCCATCTTGACGAGCAGCCAAAGAGGAAGAATTCTGGTTCTTTCACATGAAGGGTTAGAACAACTCTTCTTGCTGGGAATTCATCACAGAAACAGAGCAAGGACAGCCATCAATGTGAGCCAAGGCTGCCCCCCAAAGCTAGGCCTTCAAGTCCTAGAACGAGCTGCATCAAATCAGGGTTGAAACCCTAATTAACGTGAGAAAGAACAGGTATTCCTCTATTCTCTCTCCACCTGAATTACATCCATTCTAGCTATAACTTTAGCACTAGAATGAGGTCATAAAAAGGGAGACTGATCACTAGTGGAAGAGTACCTAAAGAAGGGATCTTTAACCCTCCTTACCGAGTCCAGCAACTCAGTACCAGTGCTGGATTCACAACTCCCATGCCGTGTTACTCGATCCATGACCCGGGACCGTAACAACTTGGTATCAGAGCAGGGTAACATGGGGGATAATATCAGCAATGAAGAAATCCAAATCAGGATACAAAAGATAGAAGATAGCCTTGAAATAATACAACTAGTGTTAGGAAAGGTTTGTGGTTTGGAAGAAGAGATGAGCTGAGTCATCAACATGCTATAGTAGTTGAAGACAAAGAGACATCATAGTCCAGAGGTGAGAGAGGTTGCTCAACCATATCACAGGAGAGGGGAGCAGTGGCCCGTGTGCACTGCTGTCCAAGGACCTCAGCATGGAGGCACAATCCCAAGGTACACCAAGTTAGAGTTTCCCTCTTTCAATGGTTCTGTGGATCCCTTAATTTGGTTGCATAGATGTGAAATTTTATTTTTTTTGAACCAAGGGAATACTGAATGGGATAAGGTGCAACTAGCCTCTTTCCATATGACAGATGAAGCCATGATATGGGTTACTCAAGTAGAGAAAGAGAGACCGGGAATGACTTGGGTAGAGTTTAAAAATCTATACACATTTAGATTTGGGCCTCTCGCCAACAGCAACCCCCTGGGAGAGTTAGTCCTATTGAGACAAAGGGGTTCGGTGGAACAATATCAAAAACTATTCTAGGAAAAGTTGGCTCGTGTTGGTGAGAGGGTATTGGTTGACCAGCAGGTCTCCTTATTTACAGCAGGTCTCAATGAGTATTTACGGCTAGAGGTAGAACTCCTTATGCCCACGGATCTAGCTCATGCCATGAATATGGCCCGAGCAATGGAACAACGACAACAACTGCAACAACGGAAGCCGGTTTGGTTGAGTGAGAGGAACACTTCCTCCACGTGGCAAGGGTGCCGCTATAATTCATCTCAGGGAGCATCTATAGTAGCACCATCTAGACACACTCCGACTATGACTCGGGTAGCCCATCCCCACCTAGGTAATTCCTACCGAGTTTTATAAAAAAATTGACGAGTGCGGAGATGGCAGAAAGGCGATAAAAAAATCTATGTTATAACTGCGATGAGCAGTATCAGGTTGGACAGCAATGTAAATGATTGTTTTAGCTTAAGGTGGAGGATTCAGAGGATCCAGAGGAGCCAGAGGATATTATCGAGGAGGAACCACCAGAGATATCCTTGCATGCTATTACTGGGCAAAAATCGCCTACTACAATGCAAGTCTTAGCTCATGTCATGGACCAAGAACTGGTGGGACTAGTCAACTCGGGGAGTACACACAATTTTCTGAGTTTGATAGCCGTACAACATCTCCAGCTCCAGATACACACTCATCCGACAACCACCGTCTCAGTGGCTAGTGGCGAGAAGGTCCCTAGCTATGGGATTAGTAAGGCGATAAGTTTTTCCATTGGATTTACTTCATTTAATGCAGAATTTTTTGTTATTCCCCTGGTGGGATTTGATATGGTATTAGGCATTAAATGGTTACAAACGTTGGAGCCCATTCTGTGGGACTTTTTGGCTTTAACCATGAGCTTTGATTTGGTCGGAAGTCGGGTGCTCTTACAGGGCTGTCAGGTGGACAGGGCCCACTGCATGCACACTTTGTAGACATAGGATCAGCCTGACAATACTAGTGATGGTCTGGTTGAGGAGTTATCTGACCCCTTCCAGGAGCCTTGCCTCCCATGAGGCACTGTGACCACATGATCTATTTGAAACCAGGTTCTGAGGTAGTGGTCATGCGACCATACCGTTACCCACACCTTCAGAAGGACGAGATAGAGCGTTAGTGCGATGAGATGTTAAAACAGGGTCTTATTCATCCCAGCCGCTCCCTGTTCTCTTCACCCATCTTACTTTTGAAGAAACATGATGGGACATGGAGGTTCTGCGTGGATTATCGGGAGTTGAACGTGCAAATAGTAAAAGACAAGTTCCCGATTCCGGTAGTGGATGAGCTCCTGGATGAGTTACATGGGTCGTGGTTATTCACTAAACTCGACCTCCGTTCGGGATACCATCAGGTCCGGATGCACCCCTCTGATATTGAGAAGAATGTGTTCCACACATACAATGGCCACTTTGAGTTTGTCGTCATGCCGTTCGGATTATCCAATGCACCCTCAACTTTTCAAGCTTTGATGAACAAGGTATTTAGCCCCTATCTTCGAAAATTTGTTCTTGTATTTTTTGATGGTATTTTGATATATAGCAAGTCGGTTGAGGAGCACTTGGCACACTTGAGGATTTTTTTCGACTTGTTAAGAGCACATAGCTCTATTTGAAACATTCCAAGTGTTCTTTTGTGGTTTCACATGTGGGGTATCTGGGACACATTATCTCACATGAGGGGGTTACGGTGGATCCCGAGAAGATCCGAGCTATTCACGAGTGGCTGCAGTCACAGTCGTGTTCTGCATTACGGGGTTTTTTGGGTCTTGTGGGCTACTACTGCAAATTTATTCAGAACTATGGGCTAGTGGCAGCACCATTGATGAGTCTACTCAAGAAAAATTCCTTTATTTGCAATGAGGGGGCCACCACGTCGTTTGTGGCACTCAAAGCTGCCCTCGTATCCGCGCTAGTATTACAACTTCCCAACTTTGACTAATTGTTCGTGGTAGAGTGCGACGCTTTGGGCGTGGGCATTGGGGCCATTTTATAGTAGTTGGGCCATCCTATTGCGTATTTTAGCAGACAGTTGGTGGTCCGTCATCACAAGCTGACAACCTATGAGCACGAATTGATTGGGTTGGCCAAAGCGGTCCAACTTGGAGGCCTTATCTCTGGGGTCGGGTTTTTCTCATATGCACGGATCACTACAGCCTTAAATTCCTATTAGAACAGTGTTTGACGACATCGCCACAGCAGCACTGGATCAGTAAGTTGTTGGGGTTTGACTTCTCGGTGGAGTATCGTGCGGGGAGATTAAATAAGGCAATAGACGCCTTGTCATGGTGTTTTGAAGATCAGCAGTCGGTCTATTCTATCAGCCAGCCGAGATTTCTCATTCTGGACTTGGTACGAGACACACATGCTAATAACCACGCACTACAGGAACTACATCAGAAGATCTCAGAAGGGACAATGAATTTGAAGTGTGTTACAGTCCCGAATCTGACACAAGGATTCTTTGGGAGGATCTGGGGTCTGCCACGGGTTACGGGTCTTCCAGGCATTACCGTAGGGATAGTAGGAAGACATGGAGAACAAAAATAAATGATTAAGCCAAAGGGAAGCTTGATACCCTAGAGCTCGTTGAGGAGAACTCTAAGCCTCTTTACGCTAGACTTAACCTAATTCTTAATACTTCAATCATTCTGTTTCTCATTACTCTTACCCCTTAAATAGAATTCACACTGTTAGGGTTTACAATAAAATATTCTAAAAATACCCCTATAAATATACTATTCCAAAAATACCCCTATAAATAAAATATTCCAAAAATACCCCTATGGCCTAAAACTGAAATAAAATAAAGTAAATTAAATAAAAAACTAAAATAATAATGTTATTGCGTGCTTAATATTACACCCCTTGGAAGACGAACTTGTCCTTAAGCTCGGTAGTAGTGTCGGTATGCCGACGTCTCCACCGGTGCCGAAGTAGCATCCGCGATAGCTGTGACCCCCCTTCCGGACGCCAATTTTTGTTTTTTTTTTTGGCCCAGTCCGAGTTAACCTAGGTTGACTTGGTTCAGGAAACTTGGTCCGGCGTAGCCCCACTTTTGGACGCCATTTTTTTTTGGCCCGGTCCGAGTTAACCTAGGTTGACTAAGTTCAGGAACCCCGGTCTGGCGTACGACTCAGCTTCGTGCGCTGATTAAATTTTCCTTCCTTAGGAAAATTTGAATCTACTTCATCTTCTTCCTTCGGCGTAAATTTCACCGACGGTTCGTCGAAAATCAGAATCCTGCCGAATTCTCCTGTCGATCCCGACGATAGCGGCCGTTTCCTTCCTCTCTCACGGCACCGACGAAGTTGCCTTATTTTCCGGTGGTGAATCGCAGCCCATCGGGGCTTCACCGCCTGGATAGTTTTCGAGATAGAGGGCTCTCAGAAATGTGTGCATTGTTGTTGCTCAAGCCCCCGAAACCGAGATCCCTTGCAAAAAAGTTGCCTATGGCACTGACGAAATCTCGTGCTTCGCTAGTGGCAAAGAGAAGCCTGTTGGGGCTTCGCCGCTGGGAGCATTGTCAAGACAAAGAACCTCTATTTCTCAGCCCCCCAAAACAGAGACGCCTTGCGGAAATTTTGCCTACGGTGCCGACGACACCTCCTCTTCCTCCTGTGGTCCACAGGAGGACGTCGAGGTGTCACTACTGGAGGATTTTTCGTTGCCTGGTTCGAGAGGCGTTCTGGCACCCCTTTTTCCTGTCGCCCTTTCTCCCCCCCGTGTGCTCCGCGTCATGCCGGCTGCCAGATCGACGGACCCCGACGGAAACGTGTTGAGGTTGGGTGCCCGCAGAACTTCCTCCGACGGTGAACAACACCCCTTAGGGGCTTCTCTGCTGGCCGATTTTATTGCCATAGCCAGTGGAATTCTAGTTTCCCGTGATAAGAGGTTTGGGGTCGCCCCCAAACCTTCCGTAGGTGCTTCGGCTGGTAAACGGGACAAAAATTTTGATTTTTCCGGCCCTTGGCCTGTTGCTCCGTCTAATATAGCTTCTGCTACCTCTTGTGGGCCTATGTGGTCGGAGATTTGAGGTCGTGTGACCTGTTTTGCTGCAGCAACGAGTTCCTCCCTTGCATAACGTTTAATGGAAGCATCTAATCGTGCTCGTATTTCTTCCAATTCCTTACCCATAGCAATCCATCTTTCTTGGGATATAGAAATAACCCATTGTGTTCTCGCTCTGATACCAGTTGTTACGGTCCCGGATCTGACACAAGGATTCTTTGGGAGGATCTGTGGTCTGCCGCGGGTTACGGGTCTTCCAGGCATTACCGTAGGGATAGTAGGCAGACATGGAGAACAAAAATGAACGATCAAGCCAAAGGGAAGCTTGATACCCTAGAGCTCGTTGAGGAGAACTCTAAGCCTCTTTACGCTAGATTTAACCTAAATATTAATACTTCAATCCTTCTGTTTCTCATTACTCTTACCCCTTAAATAGGGTTCACCCTATTAGGGTTTACAATAAAATATTCTAAAAATACCCCTATAAATTAAAATATTCCAAAAATACCCATATGGCCTAAAACTGAAATAAAATAAAGTAAATTAAATAAAACAACTAAATAATAATGTTATTGCGTGCATAACAAAGTGGTCCATCCAGGATTCACTTATTTATTACAAGTAGCGGATTTTCCTTCCACCTGAGTCCGAGTTGATTCCAGCTATTCTCTCGGCCTACCATGATAGTACACATGAGGGGATCCAGAAGACCTTACACAAAATTCGAGCTGATTTTTACTGGCAAGCCATGAAACCCTCTATTGCGACTTATGTGGGCGACTATCAGGTATGCCAGCGCAACAAAGCTGAACACTTGAGTCCAGCCGGTCTTCTCTAGTCTCTGGCCCTTCCTATGTAGGTTCAGGTCGGCTTTTCAATGGATTTTGTGGAAGGCCTACCCCTGTCCGTCGGCAAATCCATACTTTTCATAGTGGTTCATAGATTCTCCAAGTACGAATATTTTATACCGATGGATCATCCGTATACAGCAACACGGGTTGCTCAGACTTTCTTGGAGCAGATAATACGCTTACATGGTATTCCAGAATCCATCGTGAGTGACAAAGATGCAGTTTTCACGAGCACCTTTTGGCGGGAACTGTTTCGATTGAGTGGGACGAAATTGAAGTTCTCCTCCGCCTATCATCCACAGACAGACGGGCAGACTGAGGTGGTGAACCGCACCATCGAGATGTATCTACGGTGCTTGGTGGGGGATCATCCGCGGTAATGGGTTCAATAGCTTTCGTGGACCGAATACTGTGACAACACTTCATTCCACTATGCCTTGCAATCCACTCCTTTCCGGGTTATATAACGTCGGGATCCACCTCGCCTTCTCTCGTACAACCCAGGGTCCACCCGCGTGGACGCGATTGATCAGGCACTCATAGACCGGGATTTGCTGCTACAGAATATCACAGAACGGCTACGATGCGCCCAAGCTCGGATGAAGGATGTCTACGACAGAGGCCACCGTGAGGTCTCTTTTGAGGTTGGGGAGTATGTGTGGCTACAGCTCCAGCCCTACCGTCAGCAGTCTCTTGAGGGACCTCCACGTCATAAGCTCTCACCCAGATTTTTCGGGCCATTTCCCATTCTTCGACGTGTGGGACCAGTCGACTATCAGCTCAAATAACCGGACACAGCCAGAATTCACGATGTGTTTCATGTCTCTCTTTTGAAGCCGCATTCCAGAGCACAACCTATATCCACTCCATTCCTACCATCGGTTGATAATGGCGAGGTTATTCTTAACCCAGCTACGATGTTACGTGTGCAGCTGACCAATGACCATTGGGAGATTCTCGTTCAGTGGATGGACACTGGCCCCGATGCTGCAACATAGGAACGTGTGGACATCTTCAAACAAGTCTACCCAGCTTTTGAGTTTGAGGACAAGCTCTTTCTCCATGGGGAGGCAGAAGTTGTGGACTCAATAGCACACCGAGTCACACAACGAAGAAGACAACAATGACCCACTCAATAGGATTTAATTCTTATATTTCTTTGAGTAGGATTTATTTCTTATATTTTTTTAAATAGGAATTATTTCTAATTACTTTATATGTAAGGGCATTATGGGGAATTATTGTAACCCTAACCCTAAAACTCCTTGACATGACCTATTTAAGGGAAAGGTATGAATGAAACAAGTAAGCTTTGAGATTTTAGAATAACCTAGTCTAAACAGGTTGAGATCACCTCTTGATCTCGAGTTTAGGGTTTACTCCAAAAATTCAACCTATCCTTCACCCTCCATTGCCATCCATCTTCACCCAAATTCATCCATCATCATCCATACTAAGAAGAGGAGCTTCCTGCCCCTTTTTCGAGCCCAAAGAGAGACTCTTCTCTCATCACCAGCGTCAACAACAAGTTGGGGGATCAATTTTCATCTTGACGAGCAACAAAAGAGGAAGAATTCTGGTTCTTTCACGTGAAGGGTTAGAACAACTCTTCTTGTTGGGAATTCATCGCGAAAACAGAGCAAGGACAATCATCAATGTGAGCCAAGCCCCCCCCCCACCCCCCCCCCCCCCCCCCCCCCCCAAGCTAGGCCTTCAAGTCCTAGAACGAGTTGCATCAAATCAGGGTTGAAACCCTGATTAATGTGAGCAAGAACAGGTATTCATGCATTCTCTCTCCACCTGAATTACTTCCATTCTACCTATAACTTTAGCACTAGAATGAGATCATAAAAGGGGAGATTGATCACTGGTGGAAGAGTACCCAAAGAATGGATCTTTAACCCTCCTTACTGAGTCCATCAACTCAGTACTAGAGCTGGATTCACAACTCCCATGCCGTGTTACTCGATCCATGACCTGGGACCGTAATAGTTTCCATCTAGAGATAAATTAAAAGAAGAAAACCAGCAGTAATCTGGATTAATACCAAAGCTGAGTCAGTTGGTTAAGTTATTTTGGGACACTGAGCATCAACAGATCAATCACCAATCATTTACTCAACGAGATTACCTCAGAATGAATCTGATACCATTGAGCAGATGGTATGAACTTGATTACAGCACCAACGGAGATATTATCTTTTGAAAACAGCAACGTCCCAAAAATAGAGAAGGTAATTGGCACGGAAGACAGCGGAGAAACAATAGCAAGATCATTGTCGTAGACACTGGGCAGAAGCGAAATTGCTTGCACCACCTGTCAATGGCTGTAGGAGTGCATTCAGGCTAACACTGATGGATTGTTGCTTAAGTTCGGATGATGCTCGAGCCAGTAAAGTTTCAGTAGGGATTTCTGACCTGAATACCGGCCGTGTGTTTGATGATGGGGAAATATAACCATAGTCTCTTCGACACAGTGGAGGCTGGATGGAAGGAGAACCCAATACATTATCCAGAAGTATTTGCCTATCTCCTTACCTTAATCTCGCATGGGGACGTCCAAAATAGCAGTGCAGATGAAGAAAAGTTATTGCCACTGCTGTAACCTCAAGCTTCATCTCAGCAGGAGGTGAAGACACTTTAGCAGTCTAGCGTCTCTCTTCCTCTGCTTCTACCCAACAATAAAAAAGACAAAGATAGATAGATTCCCTTTGCAACAGCAACAAGGAAGCAACGACAATGCTGACACTTCTATTCAGCAATCTCTGAACACGTCAAAGAGATATGAGATGTTGCTTTCCTAGTTTCTGAATCCTAACACAAACAAGTCTCATAAGCAATATGCCGTGAAAGACATCAACCATCAACAATATCAAATCTCAAGCATATTCTCAGCATAAGGCATGGTAGAGAAGAGAGTAACTAATCTATTATGAGTGCGCTTTCCGATTGGCATTGATCAATTTGCTAGAGCAAGTGTACGAGTGGAAGAAAGAAAATAACAACAATATGATGAAAAATACTAAGCAATAATACGAGCAAAGAAAAAACGATGGTTTTTTTTGAATCCTGAAGAGAAAAAGAGAGAGACACCCATTGGGGAAAAAAACAAGAGGAAAAAGAGGTTATGGACTTATATCCTAACCCTCCCCTAAAACTCAATTTATAGATTGATAAAACCATAACATTACAATAATACCCCTGGAACTAAAACTAATTACATCAATATCATCTGTATGATATTACTCTTTATTTACCATCCTACCAACACTATATGGGCCTATGGGCCTTCTCCTTGGTCTGTGGGCTTTGAGCCTATCTTCCATATCTCTTGGATGTGTGGACATTCCTTGGTCTCGTGAGCTTGGGCCCATACCATGTTGATTTTCAGAACTCCATGGATAAGCACATGGAGAAAAGGAGAGAGAGAGACTCATTGGGAGAAAATAGGAGGGAAAAGAGGTTATGGACTTCTATCCTAACCCTCCCCCTAAATCTCAATTTATAGATTATCGAACTACAATATTACATTTATTCCCTTAAAACTTAAACTAATTACATCAATGCCATCTCTATGAGTTGACTCTTTATTTAAATCCTGCCATCACTATATGGGCCCGTGGGCCTTGAGCCCATCTTCCAGATCTCTTGGATGTGTGGGTCTTCCTTGGTCTTGTAGGCTTGGACCCATCTTCCAAAAGAAATATACTTCACAACTTGAAGTGAAACTTCATTGGGAGAGGAAAGAGAACGGGAAGAAGCCATGGTGGTAGAAAAAAATGAATTCACCAACAAGGAAGAAACTCTGGTACCATGTAACTACAAAATTTTCTTATAAAATTCTTCTATTGGCATTATGTTCCCTTTTATAGCGTTGTCATGGCATTTGTGTTATGACTTAAAGGATACAATGAGAATAGATAAAATGACTAGAGGCATTTCAGTAAAAAAAGAGGAGAAATGAATAGAGGAGAAAGAAGGAGAAATTTCAAGAGAGTTTAATAGAAGTGGCAAAGAGTAGAGAAAAAAAGAAGAGAAACGTTAGGAGAAAAGAGGAGGAAGAATAAAGGGAGAGTGAGAGCAAGAGCAAGGGAGAGTGAGAGCAAGAACAAGAGAGAGGGAAAGGAAGGAGGCAGCAAGGAAGGAGAAAGGGAGAAAAGAGGAAGGGTGTGATGGAGAAGGGAAGAGGAGATGGCAAGGAGGAAGAAAATAGGAGGAAGAAGAAGGGGAGAGAGCGAGAGCAAGACAGAGGGAGTCAGAATGAGACAGAGGGAAAGGAAGAGGAGTCGATGAGAAAGGAGAAAGGGAGGAAAAGAGGAAGGGTAAGTTCGAATCCAAAGTCTTTGTCTATTTTCTCGTTGATTTTGGGTCTTTAATTCGTCTTCTTCTTCTTTTAGTAAGTTTTTAAATAAATAATCGATCTTTTGTTTGAACCGAGGTGTTTGAGTTCGGATTTAAGGCTCTATAGTTCAAAAATTTTATGCCCTACTTGGTTTATGTATAATTGATTGTGTATTGGGTTTTGATTTCTGAAATTGGTGGTTTTGGATTGTTGAATTCTAGGGACAAAACATAAACACAAGAGATCTCTTGGGAAGGAGAGAAGAGAGGAACTCTAGCTTTTGGGAAAGATGAGAGAAGAAACCAAGGGAGAGAAGGAAGAGGAAAAGAGGGAGAGGTGTATGACGAATTTGAGCCATGAAGAAGATTCTGGAATGCTCTGACCCATGCCTTGAGGTTGTATTTATAGTTGTAGAAATGTGCTTACAATGATTACAATGCCCTTAGGACAACATGCTTCAAAAGAAAAAAAGACATAAGTGGACATACACCAACTTGCATAATCATAATTCTATGCCATCTCTATAAAGTTCTCCTTATTTACTAGCCATGCCACCCCTACACATGTGGAAGTCTTTGAAAACTCCCCCTCAAGTTGGTATTTGTAACTTCACTTTGACAATAATCTTGGTCAAGAAATTTGAGTGCTTGTAAAAGAAATTTTGATGGCCTTGAATTGATTAATCTTCTTGCTGTTCACATCTTGTTTGTAGTCTTCATCTTGTTCTTATCTTGTTTCCCCCTTCCTTGGATATTCTAGTAAGAAAAAAAATGACTACCACAATGTTGGAAGATGGGCTCAAACCCACAAGCTCAAGGCTAGAAGCCCACACGTCAAAGGAGTGGCAAAGTGGTAATTTATGATAAGTTCCATAAGGATGGCATAAAAATATAAATATTTTGTATAATTATGTCTTTTAATATATTGATTTGTAGCCCTAAGGGCATTGTAACACTATAAATAAGAACTTTGGCTAAGAGGTAAGGCATTCAATCATTTTCCTCTCTTTTCAGAAATCGTCCAACCACCCTTTCTTCTCCCTTAACACATTCTCTCCTTCCCTTAATCCAAACTCTCCTCTCTCACGTCCTTCTCCTTCCTCTCTCCTCTCTCTCTTCTCTCCTTCTTCTTCCACGTTAACCTAGAGTCCTTATGGGATCCTAACTTCTACATCATGAAACAAAATAGAATACGAAGTTTGATTGCTAAGCACTGATGAAGGTAACCTATTGATGAGAAAACATGTTGTAAGAATAGCATAAGGCCAATAAAATTAGGGTACATTCATGGAGTAGAGGAGGCCCCGAGCAACTTCAAGGAGGTGACAATTCTTTCTTTCAGCAACTCCATTTTGTTGAGGGGTATAGTGTTATGGACTCCATAGTATCACAAGTTATCCATAGGCATAGGAATTAAATTATGTCAATTTACTTTTCATGTAATTTCATTTGGTTTGTTTTAATTTGTTTGGTTTGGTTTACTTTGGGTTGGTTCAGTTGTAATGTGGTGTGAACCACTTGACCTATGGGTCACCTTTGTAATTTCGTCCTCAACCCTATTTAGGGGGATGTCAAGGGAAGGAGAAAGCAAGTATTGAGAAAATTAGAATAAACAGGTCAGATTCTCCCTCAGAGGTCTAGGTCGGATTCTCCCTCTGAGGTCCAGGTTGAGCTTCCTTCAAAGCTCCTTCGTTCTCTTTGATTTCCATCATTCCACGTTCCAGAAACAAGAATTTTCTTCCAGCGTCAAGAGCATCCATGGAGGGAAGAGAGGAAAGAAGGGTGACTCAATCCATGGCAAGGGAAAAACCTAACATCTTGGTATCAGACAGGTCCACCCTTGGGGATTCCTCTTCCCCTGAAGATTTGAGGCAATTATTGGAAGATAATAGGCAGAGGACAGACCTTCTGGCTCAATCCCTGGAAGAGGTGCGTCAGACAACCACTGACTTGTGTGAAGCCATAACATCAATGGATGCTGCCATCCAAGCTCTCCTCAGGCGATAAGAGGACAATGGTACACGAGCACAACCACCGCCTGCCTACTCTCCACCAGCTGACCACCATCAATTCCACCCACCACCTCCCCCACAACCACCAATGCGTCAACACCATCCCCATCTAGGGCCTGCCGTTCAAGGACCAAATACTGTTCCCAGGTATTTAAAACTTGAATTTCCTATGTATGATGGGTCTAAGGACCCTTTGATTTGGTTAGCCAAGTGTGATCAGTTCTTTTATCATCAAAAAATACCTGCGGATGAGAAAGTTTATTTGGCCGCCTACCACATCCTCGATGAAGCGCTTCTATGGTACCACCAATTCTGAAATGACCAATTGGTTCAGGATAGGGCAACCTTTAGGCAGTCTTGCATGATGAGTTTTGGTCCGTCCTCCAGCTAGTAGCAATCCACTGGGTGAATTAATCAATTACAAACAAACTGGATCACTAGAGGTGTACCAAAAGACCTTCCAGGAAAGGTTAGCCCGAGCAAACCAGTTTGTCAATCATACATAGTATGTTCATATATTTATTGTGGGTTTGACTGAAGCTTTGAGACTGGAAGTTGAATTACATGGTCCTACAGATTTGGACCATGCTACGAATTTAGCTAGGTCAATTGAGCACAAACAGCGTGTTCTAAAGGAGTCACTGGTCAGAAAACTAGCTTGGCCAGGAAGGCACAATGCCTTAGCGCCAACCCCTTATTATGGACCTCAACGTTCTAGAGACAGTGCAGCCCCACGCCCAGACATCTCTACTTCGGCTCCACCTGCTTCTGACTTCAAAAAACTCAACAGACAGGAAATGGATCAGAGAAAGGCCAAGGGCCTCTATTTTAACTATGATGAACAATATGTCATTGGTCACCACTACAAAAGATTATTTAGTATATGTCTGTGGGAGGATCATGACGACATATTACCTGAGGAGGAGATTGGGGAGACAGACCAAGAGGGTCCAGAGATTTCCCTTCATGCCATGACTAGTCTACGCAGTTCTAGCACAATGCAGGTTAAAGCCCAGTTACATCATCTACAGTTACTGGCTTTAGTTGACTCTAGCAGTACACATAATTTCATCAGTCAGCCGGCAGTAGAACAACTTGGGTTAGTAGTCCAGCAACAGACTGACCTTTCTGTATCTGTAGCCAATGGGGCTAAAATTACTAGTGTGGGCATATCTCCAGCCACACACTTTGATATTGAGGGACATGCATTTATTGCAGATTTCCTAGTAATTTCACTGTCAGGATTCAATTTGGTACTAGGAATTAAATGGCTACAACTGTTGGAGCCAATACTATGGGATTTCCAAGCTCTGACCATGTCTTTTACAGAGGACCAACGTCAGATTGTATTGCATGGCACACAAGCACCAGTGCCCTGCACACTACAGGTTGTTAAGGTCCACTCCACGACCAACTGTAAGTTATCTCACTTACAGAATTTGAGGATATCTTTCAGGACCCTACTGCTTTACCGCCAATTAGGCACTGTGATCACTGTATCCATTTGAAAACGGGCACTGAGCCTATAGTGGTGCATCCTTATCGTTACCCCCACTTATAGAAGGATGAGATTGAAAGGCAGTGCTAGAAGATGCTAGCCCAGGGTATTATTCAACCCAACAGGTCTCCTTTTTCCTCACCGGTATTACTGGTCTTCAAGCATGATAAGTCATGGAGGTTTTGTGTGGATTACCAGCAACTCAATGCCAATACTATTAAAGATAAATTTCCCATCCCAGTGGTGGACGAGTTGCTAGATGAGCTACATGGAGCTACTATTTTTACTAAACTCGATTAGAAATCTGACTATCATCAAAATCGAGTTCACCCATCAGATGTGGAGAAAACAACATTCCTCGTGTATCACGGCCATTTCGAGTTCCTTGTAATGCCATTTGGTCTCTCAAATGCGCCTTCCACCTTCCAGGCCCTCATGAATGAGGTATTTTCCTCTCTCTTGAGGAAATACGTATTGGTATTTTTCAATGATATTTTGGTCTACAGCAACAGTTGCAAAGAGCATCTTCAGCATCTTCACCATGTATTTTCTCTTATCCGTTCACATCATTTGGTTTTAAATACGTCCAAATGTTCTATGGGAACGTCAGAAGTGGCATACTTGGGCCACGTTATTTCAGCAGTGGGGGTGAAAGTAGACCAGAGTAAGATACAGGCGGTCACAGATTGGCTTCCTCCTACATCCATTACAACCTTAAGGGGATTTTTGGGCCTACCTGGGTATTATAGAAAATTTATTCGTAGCTATGGCCAGATTGCAGCTCCGCTCAACAACCTCCTCAAGAAAAATGCCTTTACCTGGTCAGAGACAGCGGCTCATTCCTTTTAGTAGTTGAAAGAGGCCTTATCATCTGCCCCAGTTTTGCAGCTACCCGACTTTGATGAGTCCTTTGTAGTGGAATGTGATGCTTCAGGGGGCGGTATTGGTACAGTGTTACACCAACAGGGCCACCGATTGCATATTTTAGCCGCCAACTTGGACAGCACCATGACAAGTTAGCAGCTTATGAGAGGGAATTGATCGGATTGGCGAAAGCTATATAGCATTGGTGCTCTTATCTCTGGGGACGTACATTTTTTATTCGCACTGATCATTGCAGCCTCAAGTATCTGCTTGAGTAGCACCTCACTACCTCACCGCAGCAGCATTGATTAAGAAAATTTATGGGGTTTGACTTTACTTTAGAGTATAAATCGGGGAGTTTGAATGTAGGGGCTGATGCTTTATCTCGTCAGGACATTCCAGAGCCGCAATTACATGCCATCAGTCAGCCCAGAGCTCTCTTGTTGGTTTCTATATGGGAAGAGGCACAAACAGGGGATAGATGATGATGAGACACAAAGTTTGTTATGGGATGAGAAGCAGAAGGCATGGTGCATGATCTAGGCTCTTTCCTAATTGCAATAGGATGTGTATATTATTTTGGGCCAAAAATAATCGAAGAAGATGGACTGACCACGGTAGGATCCAAAAACTCAGCAAGTGTGGTGTCAACCAGTGTTTTTGGGGGTTGAGTAGTTTCTACAGCACGGGGCACAACCGGTCGAGGAGAACCCGGTACTAAAGATAAACCTGGAGGAGCATTATCAGATATCCTGAGAAGATACACTTCACAGATTTGGGATCAAGTTTACTATGTGTTTTTTTTTTTTGAGGGGGGGGGGGGGGGGGGGGGGGAATATGGCCCAAACATTGATAGTCGAAGACTGTCAAGGGCAGTGAAAAAAATCATCATCAGGTAATAATAGAGTGTAGGGAGATTTTATACCAAGAACGGAAGAGGGTAACCGGTTTATAAAAAAACATGCAGTAAGAACTGCATGTGGCCAATAAAAGTATGGAACTTGCATGACATATAGTAAACCGCGAGCTACCTCAAGAATATGAAGGTTCTTCCGTTCGGCTACACCATTTTTTTGAGGGATGTAGGCACATGATGTCTAATGAATAATGCCATTTTCTTGACAAAACGAGTCAAGATCTTTGGATGTGTATTCTTTGGCATTATCTTACCAAAGGATTTTAATTTTCTGCCCAAATTGGGTGAGTACCATTGTATGAAAAGATTTACATATCAATGGTATTTCACAACAGTCTTTAAAAAAAAATAACCAAGTGGTATGAGTGAAGTCAACAGTGAATGTAATAAAATATTTCACTTGAGAAATGTTGGAGACACTCAAGGGTCCCCATACATCAGTATGAATTAACAAAAAAGGAGAGACACTTTTAATTTCTGGAATAGGTGAGTATGTAGACCTCTGATGTTTACTCATTTGACATGCTTCACAATGAAGGTCCGACCACGCTTTAGGAAGAATATGATGAAGAGATTGGGTGGATGGATGTCCCAACTGGTTGTGCCATAACCTAGTTTCAGTGTCACAGTTGAATCCAGTATTTATTTGTAGGTAGTAGAGACCACCTTGTTCACGGCCTCCACCAATCACCAGCTTCGTTGTAAGATCCTGAAACACACATGGAGTGGGTGAGAAAGTGATAGAGCAATTAAAATATTTGGTGAGTTGACTAACCAATCAAAGATTCAAAGGGAAAGTAGAAACAAGAAGGATATCAGTGAGCGGAAGTAATGGTGTAATAGAAGTGGATCCTTTCTCTTGAACTTTAGTTTGTGAACCGTCAACAATGGTAACAAATTTATGTGAAAGACATAGAGAAACTGAGTATAGTAGATGTTTGTTACCTGTAAAATGCTTGGATGCCTAGAGTCAATTATCCAGGATGAAAAGAAGGTAGAAAACACACCTGAAGCGGTGGTGGCAATAGTTGGTGAAGAAGTACTTGGGGAGTACCCCATCATGGTCTTCATTTTTTGGAATAGTTCATAGTCTTCATCAGTAAAATTATTCTTTGCAGTTGTTGTGGTAGACTGCTCTATTTTTGTATTACTCACTAAGGCGTGGTTAGCCTTATTCTCATTAGATTTATAACATCCTTCGCGAGAGTGGCCCAATCTACCACATATAAAGCATTCTTTCATGTGCTTATCATAAACGCTAAGTAATTATTTTTAATGGAGATGCGTATCATAAATGGTAAGTAATTATTTTTAATGGATAATGACTCATAAAAGTCTCAACATCATCCTTATTTATCCTGGAATCTTTTTCCCATAGATTTATAAAAAAAATCCAATATGCACTGGTCCCGGTCAAAGTATTGTGCAAACCGACAAAAATTGCCTTGATAATCTCTTCTAATCAAAGATAATCCAAGATGCATATATTCTCTTAATTTCATAAGATGAAAACATTCATAAGAACATCTATAAACCACCTCTTAATATAAAAAACCAGTAGCATAAAATTAATAATATAAAAAATAAATACTTTCTCATGAGCTTCAATCTTTCTTCATAAGGAGCCTTCTATGAGCAGCTTTTAATCATATCTTCATAGAGCATAATGGGATCCTAAATTGGTAGTTATAATACCATCTTGAATTTAGGACCCCATGAATAATACCTCGAGCAAGGGGAGAGAGAAATAAAAAGGGGGAAAAAGAGAATGGCTCTCGGGTAGAGAGAGATGAGAAGAAAAATAAAGGAGATTAGAGAGAGAGCACTTCTCACGAGAGAGGAGAAAAAATGAGACTTGCTTGATATTTCTGAGTTACAGTCACCCCTATTTATAGTTGAGGAGGTGATAGAGTCTATGTACAACTAACCTTAGGGCTCCTAATTACATTCCAACTAGAACTCTCTAAGATAAGCCTATTATGATAAGATTATATTATCTATTTAAGAGACTAATTTAACTCAACTACAAACACCTTCTTTAAGGACGTGAATCAAGCTAGAGAACCAGCTCATGGTCTTATCTTGTGGGTCCCACATGATCTTCTAGCTCATGTAGATAGAGGTACTGGCTCGTGGTATCTTTGTGGGTCCCACTTGATCTTCTAATCTTCTATTCTATTTCAGCACATGTTCCTTATCTTTTAGCTCAAGTCACTTTATATGAGGACTCTTGTTGACACCTCTCGAGCTCTTGGTGGGTCCCACTAGCTTGTGTAGCCATGGTGGGTCCCACATTGTAACAATTTCCATTCCACAATCCTATCAGGAGGACCTGAAGCATCCAAGATGGAAGGGGGTTATGGATGAAGAAATGCATGCAATATATGAAAATCAAACTTGGACATTGGCATCACTCCCAAAAGGGGGGGCATAAAATCGAGCTGGTTCACGGTTCGTGAATAGCTCAAGTTCGGCTCAATTCCCGATCAGTCCAGTTCAAAAATTTCCGATCTCGATTCAAATTCGAGATTGGATTTGGAGTTCGTTTAGGGGGTGTTAGTCAACAAACTGGAAATTTGATCTTCATCTTCATCTTCATCTTATGCATCTATAAGATTTTCATCTTCGAAATGGGTGTTAGTGTGGACAAGTTCATCTTCAAAATCTTCGAAATAGGGTGTTAGTGTGGACAAGTTCATCTTCATCTTCATTTTCAAAATTTAAAACCATTGATTTTATTAATTAAAGAAATAAGTTAATTAAACTAAGTGTTTGAGTTAACAATCTTTTAATTACCACTATTAAATCACTAATACAATAGAGTAAATAAAAATAAATATGATTAATGAATAAAAAATTATTATATTAATAACATAAGATAGATTTTTTACATGGTATTAATTAATAATATATTTTGATAAAATTAAAAGTAATTAATTAATCAAATGCATACTTTAATTATATTTTATTTATCAGAGACTTAAATATGAAGCTTAATATAGTAATAAAATTGAACAAAAATAATAAATAAATACATATACAACTTTATTAATAACCTAAAAAAAAGATTTTTCTAATAACGAGTTTGTGCCTTTAATATTAAAATCATCAAGTTACAAGATTAGTACATATAAACGACACATGTTCAAAAGTAATAAGATACAACCATCATTTATCATTCCACATGGAAGTCAATATGGCATCTCGAAATTGTGCGGCTCTTGTGGATTCTAATGCACTTTGCCTCCGAAAGCATGTTACTTGGCTACCCACATCCTCAAGACCATCGCAATCGTCGCTGTCTCTATACATTTTACATAAAATTGGATATGACCTCAACATAAAATTAGGCATAACCTATATATATAATACATGTATAAGATTGGGCATAACCTCTTCTTAAAATTGAGCATAATCTATGTATATAATACCTGTATAAAATTCGGCATGACCTCTACTTAAAATTGGGCATAATCAATATACATAATACCTGCATAAACACTCCATAAACACTAAATAAAATTGTCTATACATTCCATAAACACTCCATGAAATTATTTATATACAGTCCATAAAATAGTCTAAACACTCCATACACTGCATAACATTATAAATAAACTCCATACAATAATCAAACACAACAAAATTAAATGAAATATCACTATCAATTTTCAATCACCCAAATAAAAACTATAAATCCATTATAAATTTACAAACTATAATTGTATCTCTTCATGCTAGTTGCTCCTCACCCATTTCCCCCTATGAACTGATCTCCAAATCTTCCCCTTGATTGATCTTTCTCTTGTAGAGGAGGCAACTTGTTATGGACTCAATAGCACACCGAGTGACTCAGAGGAGGAGACAATGACTCACCAAGTCACCTAATTTTACTTTTATTACTTACGTTGCTTTTAATTTCGAATTTGATTGATTATGTAATAAGACTTGAAGGTAGGGGTATAGTTGGGATTTATAAACCTAACCCTAACCTATCTTGGCGTGAATGACCCTATTTAAAGGGTAAGGAATGAGAAATAAGGTAAGTTCGGATTTAGAGTAAAATAGAGTAATTAGGTTCTTGCTAGGTTCCCTATCTTAGGGTTCTTGGCGTGAACTATCCTTGGTGGTTTGTTGCATCCATGGGGGAGTCTTTGAGGACATCTTGGAAGGAAAAGGAAGAGGAATCAACCTTCTCTTCCAAGCTAAAATAGTCATCCATCTCTTCCACGAACCAGCAGTTAGGGAAGGAGGATTTGCGTGAGCCTTAGCATCAAGAAAGGGGTTTTCCAGTTGCTGATTGAAGGAGGTCTTCAAGAGGTATTTTTATCGATCTTTTCCGAGTTTAGAAGAGCTAGAGACTGCCCTCTTTACATTCAGCATTGGGAGTTGCATGAATTTAGAAACCCTACTCATTGAAGTGAGGTATAAAGTGGGGTTTCATCATTGGATCCTTAAAACAGTCTCTTGATTGAATTGGTGCATCTATAATTGAGAAAAGGAAACTCCTTTTCAATTATAACGTGTGAGGTAAGTAAAAGAGATTTTCTTTTCACAAAAACGTGTTAAGAAACCCTCTAACAGTGCTGGACCTTATTTGACTCGCCGAGTTACTAGATCCATGGCTAGGGACCATAACAACTTTGTATCAGAGCAGGGTAACCCGGCAGATATCAGCAGCCATGAATTGCTTGAAGCTATCCTCAAAGGCAATGCAGATAATGAGAAAAGATTTGTTGAATTGGAGGAGAGGTTCTCTAAGGTTGATATCGGTATGGAGACCTTGAATGGAAGAATGGACAGAATGGAGACTGGTCTGACTACTGGAAGGAACACAACTCCAGAGCAAAGAGGAGGGGACCATTCATATAACAGAAGGGGAGATGAGTTTATGAGGCGCACGAGTTTCTCTGACCAGCAAGGACCCTTCATCCCAGGGGGACCCTTCAACCAGGGGGGAGGCACTGCACCTGGCCAACAAGGACCCTTCATCCCGGGGGGACCCTTCCACCAGGGAGGTGGCACAGTACGTAGGTACACTAAACTCAAATTTCCCACTTATAATGGGTCAAAAGACCCTTTGGTATGGCTATATCGTTGCAAAAAAAAAATTCCCATCAACGAGCACCAGCGTATGATAAAGTGGGGATGGTTTTTTTCCACTTACTGGGAGAAGCACAACTCTGGTATCAGCAAGTTGAGGCGGATAGACCAGTTGTGGAGTGGGAAGAATTTAAGAATTTATGCTCTCTTCATTTTGGTCCTCCGGCGTACAGCAATCCCTTGGGTGATTTGGTTCTGTTACGAAAAAATTGGTTATGTGGAGCAATATCAGAAACTATTCTAGGAAAATTTAGCACAAGCAAACGGTATGGTACGAGTGGACCAACAAGTGGCGTTAAAGCTTGAGGTGGAGCTCTATGCACCGATTACATTATCACACGCGATGAATATAGCTCGTGCTTTAGAACTGCGGCAGAAGGCCCTGCACAGACGACCCACAGGTCGGGGGAAAGGAGCACTTCCTCCACCTGGCAGAGCAGACGCAATTATCCTCAAGGGGTTTGGACCACAACACCTCCTCCCAGACACACTCCGAGCACCACTTTACTAGGGGATATGAAATCGAGCAGTCATCCACCTCAATACATAAATAAATTGACAAGTACTGAGATGATGGAGAGGCGGTCCAAAAATCTATGTTACAACTGTGATGAACCATATCGGGTTGGTCATCAGTGCAAAATATTGTTTTTAATTGATACGGTTGAAGATGATGATATCGAGGTGACAGAGGATATGATAGAGGAAGCACCACCAGAAATTTCCTTGCATGCAATTACTGGGCAAAAGTCGCCCAAAACCATGCAAGTCAAAGCTCAAATCTTCGATCAGGAACTCGTGGGCCTAGTGGACTAGGGGAGCACCCACAATTTTCTTAGTTTGATGGAGGCCCAGCACTTGCAGTTACAGATTCTTCCCCATCCGACAGCCACAGTCTCAGTGGCCAGTGGGGAGAAGGTTCCTAGCTACGGAATCAGCAAGGTGGTAAATTTTACTATTGGCACTACTTTGTTTCATGCTGAGTTTTTTGTTATTCCTCTGGCTGGTTTTGATATGGTGTTGGGAATCAAATGGTTACAAATGTTGGGACCCATTTTGTGGGACTTTTCTGCATTGACAATGAGTTTTGTCCTACATGGTAACCAAGTGCTCCTACAAGGAAGTCAGACAGAAACACAGCAGCACATTCATTCTTTGATTGACCCGGATAATTCAGCAGGCAGTATTGATGGCATAATTGATGAGTTCTCTGACCTCTTCTGTGAGCTTACAGGGCTCCCCCCACTCAGACAATGTGATCACCGTATATGTTTTAAACCAGGGTCAGATGTGGTAGTAGTTCGTCTATATCGGTATCCTCACCTCCAGAAAGATGAGATTGAAAGACAGTGTCAGGTGATGCTACAACAGGGCCTTATTCGCAGCAATAGGTCCCCCTTCTCTTCACCAGTTCTGCTTGTGAAGAAACATAATGGGACTTGGCGCTTTTGTGTTGATTATCGTGAGTTGAACGCGCTGACAGTGAAAGACAAATTTCCCATTCCGATGGTGGAGGAGCTCCTCGATGAGCTACATGGATCGTGGGTCTTCACAAAATTAGACTTACGATTTGGGTATCATCAGATTCGCATGCATCCAGCAGATATTGAAAAGACGGCATTCCGAACACATCACGGCCACTTTGAATTTGTGGTCATGCCTTTTGGGTTATCAAATGCTCCTTCTACTTTCCAGGCGCTGGTGAATGAGGTATTTTGCTCTTACCTTCAGAAATTCATACTTGTTTTTTTTATGATATACTCATATATAGCAAATCTCGAGATGACCACTTAGCACATTTGAGAATTGTATTTGATTTATTGCGAGCACACCAATTATATTTGAAGAAGTCCAAATGCTCCTTTGGGGCATCTCATGTTGCTTACTTGGGCCACATTATTTCCCATGAGGGGGTCACTGTTGATCCCGAGAAGATTCAGGCCATTAGTGAGTGGCCACTGCCTCAGTCTTGCTCAGCAGTACGCGGATTATTGGGTTTGATAGGCTATTACAGGAAATTATTCAGAGTTTTGGTCCGTTGGCAGCACCTTTGACAAACCTCCTTAAAAAGAATTCCTTTAAGTGGAACGAGGAGGCTTCCATGGCATTTGACGCACTCAAGAATGCTCTTGCATCTACACTGGTGTTACAGCTTCCAAATTTTGATGACTTGTTTGTGATAGAATGTGATGCTTCTAGTGGGGGCATTAGGGTCGTGTTGCATCAGAACTACCACCCCATTGCTTATTTCAATCGACAATTGGCCTCTCGTTATCAGAAATTGGCTGCATATGAATGCGAGCTGATCGGGTTGGCCAAGGCGGTCCAACACTGGCGGCCGTATATATGGGGACGAACTTTTCTCATCCGCACTGATCATTATAGTCTCAAATTCTTACTTGAGCAGAGTCTCACGACATCACCACAACAACATTGGATTAGTAAGTTGATGGGCTTTGATTTCTCAGTGGAGTATCATGCGGGCAGATTAAACAAGGCGGCGGATGCCTTGTCCAGAAGTTTTGAACATCAGCAGCTCGTCTATGCCATCAGCCAGCCACGTTTTCTCATTCTAGACATGGTCCGTGATGCGCATGCCACAGTTCCAGCACTACAAGAGCTGCACCGCAAAATTTCCAATGGGGAGATGGATTCTAAGTGGTCCATTCAGGATTCACTAATTTGCTATAAGTAGTGAATTTACCTTCCAACCACGTCCGAGTTGATTCCCGCCATTCTCTCGACTTATCATGATTCTACCCATGAGGGGTTACAGAAGACGTTGTGGCATATTCTGGCGGATTTCTATTGGCTGGCTATGAAGTCCTCCATTACTACATATGTCTCCGATTGTCAGCTATGTCAAAGGAACAAATCAGATCATTTGAGTCCTGCAGGTCTTCTCCAGCCTCTTGCTCTCCCTACTCAGGTATGGGCCGATATTTCAATGGACTTCGTGGAGGGTCTTCCACTCTCAGCCGGGAAGTCTGTTTTGTTTGTAGTGGTTGATCGGTTCTCCAAGTATGGTCATTTTATCCTGATGGCTCACCCCTACACGGCAGCCCGCATGGCTCAGACCTTCTTGGAGCATATTGTACAGTTACATGGCATTCCTGAATCAATTGTGAGTGACCGGGATGCGGTTTTCACGAGTACTTTCTGGAGGGAACAGTTTTGACTGAGTGGCACGCAATTGAAAATTTCCTCCGCATATCACCCTAAGACGGATGGCCAAACCGAGGTGGTTAATCGGACCATCGAGATGTATCTCCGGTGTTTAGTGGGAGATTGATCGAAACAGTGGGTTCAATGGCTACCCTAGGCAGAATACTGTTATAACACTTCATTCCACTCGGCCTTGTAGTCCTCTCCTTTCCGGGTTCTTTATGGGAGGGACCCCCCGAGGCTTCTTTCTTATACCAGAGGCACCACCCGCGTGGATGCCATTGATGAGGCACTCATGGATCGAGATCAGGTGTTGAAGACGTTTACAAACCGGCTACAAAAGTCTCAAGACCGGATGACTACGGCTTACAAAAAGAGCCATCGGGATGTCTCATACGCAATTGGGGACTATGTGTGGCTACATCTCCGACAATACCGACAACACTCTCGCAGGGCCAGCGCACCATAAGCTATTCCCCAAGTACTTTGGGCCCTTTGCCATTATTCGACGCGTCGGGCAGGTGGCGTATCAACTAAAATTGTCGAACACAGCGAAGCTGCATGATGTGTTTCATGTCTCACTACTGAAACCTCACAAGGGGCCAGCCCCTTCTTCTCCACCGTTCCTTCCTCCAGTGGACAATGGCCACGTCATTCTGACACCCTACGCGGTGTTACGGGCTCGGGTGACGAATGACCAGTGGGACATCCTCGTGTAGTGGACTGCCCTCTTTACATTCAATATTGGTAGTTGCATGAATTCAGAAACTCTATTCACTTAAGTGAGGTATAAAGTGGGGTTTCATCATTGGATCCTTAAAACAGTCTCTTGATTGAATTGGTGCATCTATAATTGAGAAAAGGAAACTCCTTTTCAATTATAACGTGAGAGGGAAGTAAAAGAGAGTTTCTTTTCACAAAAACGTGTTAAGAAACCCTCTAATAGTACTAGATCCATGGCTAGGGACCATAACACAACTCCTTCAATACTGCAATTGTTACATCATTCGCATTGCCCTAACATGCAAGTAAGAACATCCAGAATAAACCTGTGATTATGGTAAAAAAAAAGGGTCAATTCTTTACTAGTTTACTTTTAACAATCTAAAAATTCTGAAGATGGATATAAATATTGCCCTGATGAGACATTCTCAAGCAAGCCTCCGGACTCAAAAGTCTCCTACTCCAAAAAAATAAGATTGGAAAACAAAATCTTAGAACAATGGTTGAAATGGCATTGGTCAACAAGTTCTCAACAATATCAAAAGTAGGATATATCAATCACAAGTAGTTGTCTATAAGGCAAATCAAATACAACACTAAATTAATAAAAAAAAATAGAGTTTAGACTTACCTTATGAAATTTGAGAAAAATCAAAGCCGAAGGGTTAAATCAAAACCACAAAAAAAAGAAAATACCATGTGGTGGATATGTATAACACCCGAATCTCCTCACCACATGGCAAAAACATTCCATATCACTTCAAAAATGTTCAACAACATTCTAAAATATTTCAAAATTAATTAAACTATTTTCACTACTGCATATGTACTAAACAATGAGAAAACACACACATCAAGTCCAAATTCACCGAACACCCGTGGTAGAGCCCCATAAAACTTCCCAGTCACTACGAACTGTACCTCGTCAGTGATGGGGGTCGGGTTTCGTTGGCTAATGGACGCCCGTGTAGGCGACTCAGCCTTGTTTGAATTGGACTAAAAAACCCCTAATAAAACCTAAAACATAAACCATGAAACCCTAAAGTCAAACTATCACCTACTAAACTCTAAACCCTAAACACTATTTCCATAACACAGTACCCTAAACCTTAGAAGCCCTAAACCCTAAACCCTACAGCATAATTCCATACCCTAAACCCAAAAAACCCTAGAGCTTATTTTACGGTCTCAGATCTGGCACAAGGATTCTTTGGGTGGATCTGCAATCTGCCACGGATTACCGTACGGATAGTAAGGATTGAAGGAAGACATGGAGAACGAAAACGAAAGATCAAGCCAAAGGGAAGCTTGAAAACCCTAGAGCTCGTTGAGGAGAACTCGAAGCCTCTGTACGCTAAATTTAACCTAATTCTTAATACTTCAATGTTTGTTTTTCTCATTACTCTTACCCTTAAATAGGGTTCACCCGGTTAGGGTTTAAGATAAAATATTACAAAAATACCCCTATAAATAAAATATTCCAAAAATACCCCTATGGCCTAAAACTGAAATAAATAAAGTAAATAAAAGAAAACACTAAAATAATAATGTTATTGCGTGCATAACATTACACCCCCCTGGAAGACGAGCTTGTCCTCAAGCTCGGAAGCAGTGTCTGCGCAAGCGTCAACCGCGGTATTGGATTGCCTCAAGCCAGCGAAAGATTTTTTTTATTTTTTTTTTCGAGTTGACTCGGTTTTGGACCCCCGGCCCCGCGTACAACTCAGTTTCCTGCGCTCATCAAATTTTCCTAACTTAGGAAAAATTGAATCGGGAGTCATCTTCCTCCTTCGGTGGAAATTTTGCCGACGCCTCTTCTGGGGAAATCGGAAATCTTCCTCATCCTCATGTCGATCCCGAAATGAGTGGCCGTCAGACATTGCAGGAACCTCGGCTCCTTCCCTCACGGCACTGACTAAGGCGGGCGACGGTCGTATGCCGTCCTCACGGCATCGTACAGTGCAATAATTTTGCCAACGGAGTCTCCTACTGCTCCGGTGGTGAATCGCAGCCCGTTGGCCCCCCCCGGAACAGAGACCCCTTGCGGAATTTTTGCCTATTTCGCCGACGGGATCTCCTGCTTCTCTGGTGATGAAGAGAAGTCCTCTGAGGCGTCGTCGCTTGGAATTTTTCCAAGACAGAGTGCTCTCCAAAACACATCCCGATCGGAAGAAGCACCGAAAATATTACCTTCTCCTGTTCGGCAAGGTGCTTTGCTTGCCGTGAGCCTTGTTGGTGTGAATTTGGATTTGAGGTCTCACCCAATTTGTCCAACGCCGACGAGGTGTTAGTAAAAAACCCCTCCGATTTTGGATTTCCTGAGTCCCGGCCGTCAGATTTTGGAAATTTGGAGTCCAATTTCTGATTTGTGTCCCCAATTTCGGATTTCGCCGCCGCTAGAGAGACAGGGGGCGCTCTGATTTCTTGCGTCTCCTGCCCTTCCGAGACATCTCGAGCGACTTCTGCAGCGAGTTTCTCTCTCATAGCAAACTCTCCCCCTGCGTTTTGTGTCGGCATTGCGTTCCTTCCCCTCGTTAAACTTGTTATGCTGTTCATCCTCCCATTCAACCTCTCTATATCGAGATTAAATTTAGAGCACCTTTCGAACATCTCATCAAATTTTCTGTCATTCTTTGCCTGACATCTGAGGATCAATTCCAGTAATTCACTTTTGCTAATTTTCGTTGGAGAATCCTGCTCTGATATTAATGTGTTCCCGCTCTGATACCAGTTGTTACGGTCCCGGATCTGGCACAAGGATTCTTTGGGTGGATCTGGAATCTATCACGGATTACCGTACAGATAGTAATGATTGAAGGAAGACATGGAGAATGAAAATAAAAGATCAAGCCAATGGGAAGCTTGAAAACCCTAGAGCTCGTTGAGGAGAACTCTAAGCCTCTTTACACTAAATTTAACCTAATTCTTAATACTTCAATGCTTCTTTTTCTCATTACTCTTACCCCTTAAATAGGGTTCACCCGGGTAGGGTTTAAGATAAAATATTACAAAAATACCCCTATAAATAAAATATTCCAAAAATACCCTTGTGGCCTAAAACTAAAATAAATAAAGTAAATAAAAGAAAACACTAAAATAATAATGTTATTGCGTGCATAACATTACACCCCCCCCCCCTGGAAGACGAGCTTGTCCTCAAGCTCGGAAGTAGTGTCTGCGCAAGTACCAGTTGTTACGGTCCCGGATCTGGCACAAGGATTCTTCGGGTGGATTTGCAATCTGCCACGGATTACCGTACGGATAGTAAGGAATGAAAGAAGACATGGAGAACGAAAACGAAAGATCAAGCCAAAGGGAAGCTTGAAAACCCTAGAGCTCGTTGAGGAGAACTCTAAGCCTCTTTACGCTAAATTTAACCTAATTCTTAATACTTCAATGCTTGTTTTTCTCATTACTCTTACCCCTTAAATAGGGTTCACCCAATTAGGGTTTAAGATAAAATATTACAAAAATACCCCTATAAATAAAATATTCCAAAAATACCCATGTGGCCTAGAATTGAAATAAATAAAGTAAATAAAAGAAAACACTAAAATAATAATGTTATTGCATGCATAACAGCTTAAAAACACAACCCCCCCCCCCCCCCCCCCCCCCCCAAAAAAAAAAAAACCTTAAAAACCCTAAACACTAATTCCAGAACTTAATACCTTAAAACCCCTAAACCATGAACTCTTCACCCTAATTCCATACCCTAAACCCAAAAAACCCTTGAGCTTAAAAACACAAAACCCCCAAAACCTTAAAAACCCTAATCCCTAAAATACCCTAAATCCTTAACCATAAACACTAAACCCTAATTACAGGACCTTAAATACTGAGCACCAAACCCTAAAAATAATCCCTAACACGAACCAAGAATTTAGACCCTAAACCGTAACCCTAAATCCCACAATTATGCACAAATAACCCCCAATTAGGCACTGAAAATAAATTTAAATCAAATAAAACACTAATTTAATGAAAAAAAATTAGGGTTTAGGCATACCTTTTGAAATTTGGGGAAAACTGAAGCCGAAGGGTGAAATCGATGCTGAATGGGGAAATCGAACGAAATTGGAAGGTATTTTCGGGGGAAAGGAGAATAGCCAGAGAGAGAAGGGAGTGGGAGGCCGAAAGGGAGAAGAGAGGGAGAAGACATAGAAGAAAGGGAGGTCGGGAGGGATAAGAGAGAGAGAAGCGAGAGAGAACGAGTCCGAGAGAAGAGAGAGAGTCACGGAGACGAGAGAGGGGGTGCAAGAGAGAGGGTGAAGCCGAGAGAAAACCGAGAGATGAGGCTGGAGACTAGAGGGAGCGAAGACGGTGGCCGGAGACGAAAATCCGATCTATTTTATGGTAGCAGAACTTCGGGGGCACAAGGAGACGAGAGAGGGAGTGCGGAAGAGAGGAAGAAAAAATGAAAAATGATGACGCGCGAGGGGGGGGGGGGGAGAGGGTGCGAGGAGAGAGAGGGAAAAAACCACCGTCGCCCATCCTTCAACTCAAAGAAGATCAAACAAGGCCTTCTTCCAGATGATTGAAATTAAACCGTGGAGATGAAGGACCCCTTCATCCCCTGCATCGAGATGAAGTATCATTTGCGCTCCACTAACGACTTCAAGTGTTGAAGAGCGTTATCTGTTGAAGATCATCTCGTCCTTCAAGTTGACTAACCCCCCCTTAAGTAAATGAGTTGAACTCAAACCAGCCCTAGTTCGGTTCACGAGCTTGCGAACTAGCTCGTTTACTTAAACGGGTGAACCACGGGGATTGGTGGAGAGAGGAGTTAATCCCGACTCTTCAGGCGGCATTCAATAGCAAATGCATTTGTCGAGAAATTAGAGCAACCACCCAACTCCTCTCCATCGATTTTCCCTCAACAATAACCACAAAATCGGAGCAATCTTGATGTCTCCCATTTCTCTGCCATATTCGTCTTAGCTCTTCAACGTCTTCACTTTTCAACGTCTTCGTTTTCTTAGCTTCTCAGCTGCCAGAATCCAGAGCTCCTCCGCGGAATCGTCAAGTACTCTAGATCGAAAAATGTATCACAAAAGAAATTCTTGTGAGAAAATCATAAATCATTGAACTCCTTGTTGATATGTTGTTGTAATTAAGTATGTTCTTTGCCTGTTCATCTTCTATTCTCCTGATTTTCATTAGGCTGATAATTTCTATAATGATCAAGGGCTTTTCGCGCACTCGAGTCACCGTCCAGTCGCTCATTTGATCTGTGGACCTCAAGCAGAATATCTCCCTCTCATCTCTCAACTTCTTACTAGTCTTCCTCTTTAAATCACGATACAAGCTCCATCGCGATTCTATGCAAGATATGACTGGCAAAGCTTGCTTTCATGAACACAAGAGAGGGATGAGAGAAGATTTTACCTCTCCTAATTCTAGTAAAATTGCAAGGCATCTTAAACTATCTCATAGATGTTAGTAAAAATCACACCTCAATCTTGATGAATCATCAAATGCAAGTAATAGTGGAATTAAATGAGAAAAGGGGTTTTAGGGAATGCGTGTTCACTTTGCAATCTTGGACTAATAACATACAAATAAAATAGGTTGTCATTTACTTGTCTTCTCTGTTTGCTTTTATGGTATTTGGTAGATGCTTATGCCTTTGGGAAAGCAATCTCGAATGTCCACTATGGTACTTTAAATCATTGTTCAGTAATAGCTTTCAAGAGTAGGTAAAAGTGAGACTTTGTGGCCTAATGGCAAGGCACCACTATTAGTGAAGATTTGTGGGTTCAAATCTGGCCATTTTACATCTTTGCGTACTTGTTTTTGTTTTTTCTTTATCTTTTGTTTTCTCATTGTATGTCCTAACTAAAATAGCAAAGATTTACTGAGGGGTTGCTCATGTATGCTTTCTTACTGTCTTGAATGTTATTTGATGTGTTCTTATCATCACCATCATTGGCAAAGTGTGACTTGTTTTCTTCTATCCTGATAAATCTTATATTAGGTCCATTACCAGGGCTTCCCTTCACAAATTGCATATCTTTTTCAGCTTTTTTTCAATTTCTCAACGCAGGAGCTAATTCTAGTAAAGCCAATTTTTGCAACTTAAAGTATTGGTCATAGTCTCACCTTTCCTGTAGCAGTGGCACATTGGTCTTTTAGAATTACATGAAAGTGTAAAACAAAATTGATTCATATCCAAGAGATTAATCCTAACCAGACATCTAGTAATACCTACATGACCTATTTAATGATGGATGGTGCTTTGTTCTTCCTGCTTTTTTCTTTGGTCTGATTTATTGTTCAATGTGTATAATCAACCGCCATCTAGATTGTGTCTGCTTTGTTGTGTACTTTTCCATAGTATAGCATGCAGATAACTTTGATAAAATTATATTAATCAACTAAACCTCTAAATGATTTGTCAAATAAACCTCTGAATGATTTATGAGCTAAACCTCTTAAGTTATTATTGAAAAGATTATGCATAATACCATGCAATGTTTATGAATAATTTTATGCAAGGTTTATGTACAGGGGTTATGCCCAATTTTATGTAAGGGTCATGCCAACTTGATTGATGTAAAATTCATGCCCAATTTTAAGTAAAATTTATGCATAATTTTATATATAATTTATTTAACATATTTTATACAAAATTTTAAATATAAATTGAACTCGAACTCGAACTCAATTAAAGTTAGAACTCGATTAAAGTTATTGGACTCTAACTCGATTCCAACTTTAGGCTTGAACTCGAGTTCGAAGTATTTAAATCAAACCAGTTCGAACATATATAGGTTCAAGTTGGGCTCAACTCAAAGCCACCGCTACAAGTGATGACTACGAAATGACAAAAGCAGTTGAGTAAAAAACGTCTCTTGCAGTGATCCAATGAAAACATTATACTGGAAGAGGAGAACGCAATGCAAACAGGAAAAAAGAGGAACTTTCAAACACACGCCACTTGCAAAACAGGCAACAGGAACCAGCTAATGGCAAGAAATAGCAGTTTCCAAACGCCTCTTACCATAAGATTGACACCGTTAAACAGAGAGCTCGCTGACACCGCTCGTAGTTGCAATGCGGTAAGCAACTGCCTAACTTGTCCAGTAAAGTAATATAAAAGGGAACCGACTGCACGCCTAATCAAAACTTCTTTTTTATATATTTCCTCAACAATATTATGAGAACAAAAAAATTTCAGACTAAATAACAAAAACACTCTACCCAAACTAAAACGTTTCAACTGCATTATTTTTATCAGGAACAAAACATCAACTAATAAACTACTACTTATCATGCATCCTTGACAACCTTTCTTGAAAGGAAAACTAAATGATTACACGTCTATGAAGCATATAGTTCTTTGTACTAAATAAATACACGAGGCATTATCCTGGGCACTGATCACTTCCGAGCTTCAGCCTTCTTCTGGTCTTTGGCTGAGAGAATACATTTTAGTTTCGGTATCTGTAAAATAAGAAATCAAACCAGAACGAAAGCTCAATAACTACAGGAGGGGTTTACCGGCTTTCTCTTCTTCTCGTTTCTTTGCAGCATCAGCTCTTTGTTGTCGTATCAAAGATAGGCGTTCTAACAAGAAAAATAAAACTGTTAATTAAGGATTTCATTGATTGCACCATCTGATGAAAGGACAAAAGTGTTAAGCACATGGAAAGTCTTAGTAGAGGTTCAACACAGTCACTTTCATAAGACTTGTACATAAGATGACTATAGCCTACAGTTCCAAAGCTATGCTACTATCTGCAGAAAAATTATAGGATGGAGTAAAAATAAAATAAAAAAATCAGGATTGCAGGTATTCCCCATGATGGCTCCAAGATTACTTGAGCAACCTTTCTTGGACAAAGAACTCAAGATGGCATCACTGAGATGTCAACTTACACAGCGCCTGAGCCACCAATGTTTTTTGTTTTGCACACATTCTTCCCACATAACCAAATGGCATAGGAAGGGTTGGAACCTCCACATGAATAGAAGTCTCAATACGATGAAGAAGCTACTCCAAGTCTCTCCCAGCCACTCAGTTTCTCATCTTTGGTTGGAGTACTCTTCATGGAAAGCTTCTTACCTTTGATAAGCTTAGGAGAGAGGTATCAAAAATTAATTGCAGCAATTGTAAAGCTCAGTGATTCCTTTGATGAGACATTCAACTATCTCCTCCTTCGTTGTTCCTACACTAAGAGAGTTCAGGGCTCTTTCTACACAAGTTCAGGTTATGGTATTTTGTTTTTTTGTTTCTTGTGAAGTGTGTGAAATTCGTTCAAGAAAAACAGAAAAAGGCCCATTACAAAGAGAAAGGTTGCGATTTGAGACACCTTGTTGTTGTGCTTTGGTTTTCTCCACACTTTTGGTAACCTTGTTGCCTAATGTTGCTTTATTCCTCTTCCACGAATACAAAAAATCCTTCGTTGTTTGGCCCATATTCATTAGGCTTGATAGAAATAGAAGGCATTTAAATGGGAAAAGTAGTGATGCAGTATGCTTAATCTTTTAATTAAACGCACCTGAAGCGGTAGATAGGCTTCGTGCTGGAAGGAGAGAAGAAGAAGAACAGAGGAGGAGAAAAGAGACGGGATGAGGAGATTGAGAGGTAACAGTAGAAAATCCTCAACTGATAACATCCAAACTAACTCGTAAAATCAAGGAACATAAAAATAAAAATAAAAATAAAACAAAAATCATAAAATCTCTAAAATGAATATTCACCCAACCACAATATGGTGGATCCCGCTGTGGCCCACTGCCTCCAAGTGTACACTCGTGTAATCAGTAGCATATAGTGGGTGTTCCCACCAAGTAGCCTTCTTAAAGTTGTGACAGAAATGATCACCCTTTCAGATTATTTCACGAGTGTGCATACTCAAGAATTCAAAGCTCTCTGATGGTTAACAAAAAGTAATTGGAGACTCTTGGCCTCCCTCTCAGCTTTCAAGCAAGAAGGAAATGGCTGAATTGAATCCCCCCTACACCAGGTTTTATCAAACGCAATATCAACAGGTATGCATAAGGCAACCCAGGCTTGGCTGGCACCAGAGCGGTCTTTAGATCCCATGCCGGCACTATGGTAGCTTCTTTTTTCTGGGCCCAAGGGTGCAGCTCATTATACTTCAGGTCAATCACTCCTGCATTGGTTAATCCCTAATTATTGAATGAGACTTAAAGGTTGTCATAAATTGGTACAAGAACTATTGGGATGGCAGTATCGGAATATAATTCATTTGATTCAAGACCTAGCCTTGATCATGTTTCAGATGGGATTCACATCCCTAGCTCCCTTCAACACTCACAGTTAGAGGTCCCCCTGAGTTAGTACGTGGCTCGCTTGTGGAAAAAAAAGTCATCTAAAACTATTAAAGATATATAAAAGAAGGAAGAAGAAAACGAAAGACGAATACAGAAATACAGCTGTTTGTATTTTTGAAAAATTGATGTTTAAACAAGTACTCTATTTTGGTGCTTTTTACTTAAAGAAAATCAACAAGTTTCCACTTTAAAGTTTGTCAGCAATCCCAATTAGGAAAGTTTTCTTTAGGAAAGTGTTTGGTTAGTAGTTTCCTTCATTAGTAGTCAATTTAGGAAAGTCATAAAATTAGCAAGTTCATGGTTTGTTGTTTCTTAGTTAATTGCTGGAATTATTTCAAAGCAAGAAGTTTTTAATTTAGTAAGTTCATGGTTTGTTGTTTCTTAGTTAGTTGCTGGAATTATTTCAAGCAAGAAGTTTTTAATTTAGTAAGTCATAAATCAATTGGAAGTAGGAGGTTTAGTACTAGAAAGTTCTATTTTGTTTGATGTTACTTATTTTGGATAGTTTTTAGATGTTTTTAAATACTATAAATAGGAGAATCTGCTGTAGCATTGAACAAGTTTTGAAGATTAATACAATTTTTTTTTCTTTTTGCCTGCTAAAGCACCATTGTTTCTCTTTCTTTTTTCTAAGAATAGTTTCTTAGTAAATTTTTCTCTTATGCTAGCTACTACTAGTTACAAAATAGAAACTGAAAATTCAAATTCTTCCTTAGGAACTTGAAAACTAGGAATTTCCTAGAGTTTAAGAAATAGAGGTTGGGTTACCCATACTCCAAGTCTTCTCTACTTTATTTTTGTAATTTGGGAGCATTATTTGGTATCAGAGCTAGTATCTAATCAAGGCTAGTGCCAAAACTCTAGATCCTGAAAAAATCAGCATGGAGAGTGCGTCAAAATCAGATTTGGGGAGTTTAAGGCTGACATCACAAGGAAATTCAAGTAACAGCTCACGAGAAGTTTCAAAAGCTGCTACAAGTATTGCTGCTAATATGGGAATCAGCCATGTAGTTCCGGGAGATTATGAAGAAGGTCAAAATCTCTTGGAGACTCCCAACCTAGGGATGTGCTTCTGTATTAAGTCCATGAAATCCACACCCATGGCGATTGCAAGGTAAAGCAAGACACAACAGCAGCTGGGAGAGTGAAATCAAAATGAGAGCCTCCACCAAACTCTCTCTCTCTCTCTCTCTCTCTCTCTCTCTCTCTCACCCATGGCGATTGCAAGGTAAACCAAGACACAACAGCAGCTGGGAGAGTGAAATCAAAATGAGAGCCTCCACCAAACTCTCTCTCTCTCTCTCTCTCTCTCTCTCTCTCTAAGTATTAAAGAATATATGGACGAAGAAAGTTCTAGCACTCTTCCCAGAAATAGTTATACAACTTTACCCAAGAACTCCTAGGAAAGTATATTACTCAGGAAACATGCCAAGGATTCCTTACAGTGACCCAGTAACTTATGATCGTAAAATACATCCTAATAGAAAGGCCTATAAAATTCCAAGAAATGGGCAAAGGAAAAATTCTTAATCTTTCAGCCCATGATCCTCAAGAATGGACAACCGTATTAGATCTCTGACTATATCCAGAACTTTCAATCTCAAGATGTAGAAGAAATGTATAGATATTTAGAAACATTTCTAGGAGAAAGTGTAAAAGCTTTATGGGAAAGTTATAAAAGAGGTAATCCAGAAGAATTTGGTCATTTAATGAGTCTAGGATCTAACCCATATAATTTTGTTAATAAAGTCTATCAGTTAGTAACAGGAGATGATCCTAATCTAGGATTTGTTACATTACAAAAGGATGCTGTAGTTTACTTAGAACAACTTAGTTTACACAATTACAAATATGTGAAGAAATTTCTCCAAGATTACTTCTACTATACCTGCATTTCAGGAAATGCTTTTAACAGATATTTAGGTACTAAACTGTTTAGAAAATTACCGGAACATTAGAAAAAGAAATTTAAGATAAATGGCAAAACGTAGAACTTGCAAATCCTACATCAGTTTATTCAATAGGACAAAGAACGAAATTCATTATGACCATCCTCCAAGAAAAATGTACAGATATCCAAATACAAAGACAACTTAAAGGAGATGACTTTGGATTCTGTAAACAGATATATACCACCCAAGCTTATGGTTTAAAAGACTCAAGACAAAAACCTAGAAAAAACAAAAGATATTTCAAAAAAGGATAGTTTATCTGGAGATCGAAAAGTAGAAAACCGTATTTAAACAAAGATAGACATGTTAGAAGATTTAACCCAAAAAGAACCTATAAGAATAAATTGTCTTGTTACATTTGTGGTCAAACCGAACATTTAGCTAACACATGTCCTAAAAGACAAAATATTAACTCTAGAAGATCTACCCTTGTAGAAAATGTACAACAAGACCTTATAGAAGTCAACGAATATATGTCAGATACGGAATCCATTTATAATATAGTAAGTATCCAAAATGCTTCTCCAGCCTCTTCAGATTCAGATGAAGACTTAGTCATAGAAGAACACCTTGACCTTATGGATACAACTTCCGAATGTACACACACATGGTCTTGGTATACTGGGTTAGATAGCAACCCTTGTTTTAAATGTGCCTGGTATCCCAGTAAGAAACAGAGAGCAAAGTGCAATCAGTGTTTCTTAGAAGCCTGCATCCCGTGTCTCAAAATCTTAGGAATAGAACCCATAGACCAGACTATCCATAATAGGATACATAACACTAAGCTTGATATCATGGCCAGAAAAATAGAAAACTATGAAGCAGAGATTACTCTCCTCAAACATAGACTAGATACAATAGAAAAAGATTCCTACGATGGGATTACTGTAGGCATAGAAGACCCAGAAACCTCTTATGTCTGTAACCAAGATAAATCTTTTTCTAGCATACTTGTTAGGGCTAAGATCCTTTTCCCTAATAAACAATCACTCATATTAGATGCACTCGTAGACTCTGGATGCACAAAATGTATTATCCATCGGAGACTAGTTCCCCCTCGGTTTCTTAAGAAAACAACTAAACAAGTTTTTAGCCAACAAGTAGATGGTACTTAGAACCCTTATACGACCTATTTCGATGACGGCAAGATCCAATTTTTTACTAATTGCTCCACTTTTCTGGATCTTATTCTTTACCTTTAACATGGGTTAGAGACCTCAAGCTTAAAGTAAACTTTATTTTAGGTCTTAATTTCATCTTACATAATAATGGCTCCCTTACTATTTTCTGAGACTGTCAGAGTGGTTTCGTCCACTCTTGTTAGAGTTTGTGGTTTGAGTTAGGTACTTGGCTTTTCGCACCTTAAACGGCTAGTCTTTTCGGGTTGTATTGGCTAGGTATCTGACTCAGAACTCCGAAGTTAAGCAAGCTTGGGCAAAAGTAATTCTAGGATGGGTGACCTCCTGGGAAGTACTCTTGCCTAGGACTTTGACATGGTATCAGAGCTAGGCACGCCACGGCCCGCGTTCGTATCCCGTGAGAAGCGGCTCCAAAATGGGCGGGGTGGGTGTCAGAGTGGTTCCGTCCACTCTTGTTAGAGTTTGTGGTCTGAGTTAGGGTTTAATTTTTACGTAGTTTTCCAAGGTCATACTCCAGAAAAAGAAAAGTTTTAATTTTTACGTAGTTTTCCAAGGTCATACTCCAGGATTTTCCATTCCTAGACAGAGGTGGTTGAAAGTATTCAGAATTTCAACAGACCCATTTACAAAGGATTTAATAACCTTCAAGAAGCATTAGAGGCCGCCAAATTAACTATTGGCACCAATTACTATATAGCCCCTATGGCGTGGCCAAGGACAACAAAAGAATAATGTTTTGTAATCACTATGATACTTTAGCCAAGACTATTCAAAGACTCAATGAGAAAAGAAGACTTCCAGAAGAAAAGAATGACTTTCAGAAAGAATATAATAAGACTTTGGAAGAAGAAAACAGAAGACAGAAAGCAAAGGCAACAGGTACTATTTATACCCAGATCCCTACTAGTGAAGCGTTTTCACTAGCTAGTCCGGCTCAAACGGCAGTTGGTAAAGACACATCAAGTCCATTGATGGCTGGGCATTTGCCAAAAATGCCAAAAGACAAACAGAAAGACACACAGAAAGAAGACCCAGTTTTTTTTTTTTTTTTTCCTCCAACACACAGACTTTCAGCACCCAGTTTTGAAGAAGCAGTTTTCAGCATATGGTTTGAGCAGCCCAAGGTTTTCAAGGCAAGATGTTTCAGCACATGGTTTAAGAAGCCCACAGTTTTCAAAAACAAGATGTTTCGGCACACTGTTTGAGAAGCCCACAGTTTTCAAACACAAGATGTTCCATTATTGTACTTTTTTCCTTTTTGTACAGTTCCTTTTTTGTACAGATTATTTGTAACCGCACACCTGGAAAGCTAAAGGTAACAATCACTGACGATGGGGCCCAATGAGCACCCGAGTGATTCCCTTTGCCTTCAAGTATCGGCAGATTTTAGGCTATAAATAGCCATTTGCAAAACTTGACAGACATGAATGAAGAGTAGCCTTTCCTACTTCTTGTTTGCAATGTCCACTACCATTTCCATCCCGGAACTCTCTTGAAATATTTGACCACAACATTTTCATAGTAATTTCTTCCTCTCTCTTTAATTCCAACAGTTAAGGGGTCTTCCCGAAGGGACCTCCTAAAACTTTTTTTGTTTAGATCTGTAATGGTTTTCCCTTTGGATTCATTTCAAGCGCTTAGTAAAAGCATTGTGTAACCCTCTGAAGTTGTACAGTCCTGAGTTCCGATTATATGCCCGTTGTTGTCCACAGAGACTTTAGGGGTTCTTGAGTTTTCGGAACATAGACGGAGCCCTTGGCTGAAGCTATATGCTAGGGAAGCACACACCTCTTAGTGTCTTGAGTGTCTAAGATTTGTCGAAAACCAGATAAAGATCTAAACAGGAAAGTGTTTTAGGAACTACCTTCTGGAAGTTTTTACAACTATATTCTTCTTTTCCTGAGTTCCGATTATATGCCCGTTGTTGTCCACAGAGACTTTAGGGGTTCTTGAGTTTTCGGAACATAGACGGAGCCCTTGGCTGAAGCTATATGCTAGGGAAGCACACACCTCTTAGTGTCTTGAGTGTCTAAGACTTGTCGAAAACCAGATAAAGATCTAAACAGGAAAGTGTTTTAAGAACTACCTTCTGGAAGTTTTTACAATTATATTCTTCTTTTCCTGTGATTTCTCTCCATCGCTTTTATGCTCGTGCTTTTTGTAACATTAGGTATTGTTCTTGTTGCTTTAATCCTTACTACTTTTATCGTGTGTTAAGACTGTATTCTATAGCAAGAATTTTGTATTACAGAAAGGTATATAAGGCTGGAAACTACTGGGTGAGGGCTACGCCCTGACAAACGCCTCTGCCTCAGTTGAGCCAAGCATTGCTCTCGTTTCTCACAACGCCGTTGTACCTTTTATGTATATTTGGTTAGTTAATAAAATAATAAAACAGTTTTTGAGAATCGTTTTAAGAATACTACCTATGTATTACTTATACTTAGGATTATTATATCAAACCCTAAGAAAATATTGTACAATATCATAGGAACTTATAGTTATATTCTGATATTAGTTATAATAGCATTAGAATTATTTGGGTATTTTATATTTCTCCCAGAACAAGTAGACAATCTGTTAGCATCTAATATATTTTTATTCCTTAATATTTTAGCCAGAATCCTAGATAGAATCTTAGATACATGATTTTTGTCTTTATAGCTTTAACAATAGTATTTTGTAACTTGATAATCTTTAGCTTTATCTGTTTTACCCTATCCTTATATTCTTACATAAGATTTGTAGAAACTCCTAGGCAAATCTTTGTACCTAAAAGACAACCTAGAAGACAAATAATAAGGAGACCCTCTCATAATTCACCTTTAAATACTCCAGATTAAAGTAGTACCCCCTCCAATTTGGTCTCCTTATTATTTGTCTTCTAGGTACAAAGATTTGCCTAGGAGTTTCTACAAATCTTCTGTAAGAATATAAGGATAGGGTAAAACAGATAAAGCTAAAGATTATCAAGTTATAGAATACTATTGTTAAAGCTATAAAGACAAAAAATCATGTATCTAAGATTCTATCTAGGATTCTGGCTAAAATATTAAGGAATAAAAATATATCAGATGCTAACAGATTGTCTACTTGTTCTGGTAGAAATATAAAATACCCAAATAATTCTAATGCTATTATAACTAATAACAGAATATAACTATAAGTTCCTATGATATTGCACAATATTTTCTTAGGGTTTGATATATTAATCCTAAGTATAAGTAATATATAGGTAGTATTCTTAAAACGATTCTCAAAAACTGTTTTATTATTTTATTGACTAACCAAATATACATAAAAGGTACAGCGGCGTTGTGACAACCGAGAGCAACGCTTGGCTCAACTGAGGCAGAGGCATTTGTCAGGGCGTAGCCCTCACCCAGTAGTTTCCAGCCTTATATACCTTTCTGTAATACAAAATTCTTACTATAGAATACAGTCTTAACACACGATAAAAGTACTAAGAATTAAAGCAACAAGAACAATACCTAATGTTACAAAAAGCACAAGCATAAAAGAGATAGAGAGAAATCGCAGGAAAAGAAGAATATAGTTGTAAAAACTTCCAGAAGGTAGTTCCTAAAACACTTTCCTGTTTAGATCTTTATCTGGTTTTTGACAAGTCTCAGACACTCAAGACACTAGAGGTGTGTGCTTCCCTAGCATATAGCTTCAGCCATGGGCTCTGTCTATGTTCCGAAAACTCAAGAAGCCCTAAAGTCTCTGTGGACAACGACGGGCATATAATCGGAACTCAGGACCGTGCAACTTCAGAGGGTTACACAATGCTTTTACTAAGCGTTTGAGATGAATCCAAAGTAAGGGAAAACCATTACAGATCTAAACAGAAAAAGTTTTAGGAGGTCCCTTCGGGAAGACCCCTAAATTGTTGGAATTAAAGAGAGAGGAAGAACTTACTATGAAGACGTTGTAGCTAAATATTTCAAGAGAGTTTCGGGATGGAAATGGTAGTGGACATTGCAAACAAGAAGTAGGAAAGGCTTACTCTTCATTCATGTCTGTCAAGTTTTACAAATGGCTATTTATAGCCTAAAAACTGCTGATACTTGAAGGCAAAGGGAATCACTCGGGTGCTCATTGGGCCCCATCGTCAGTGATTGTTACCTTTAGCTTTCCAGGTGTGCTGTTACAAATAATCTGTACAAAAAAGGAACTGTACAAAAAGGAAAAAAGTACAATAATGGAACATCTTGTGTTTGAAAACTGTGGGCTTCTCAAACCGTGTGCCGAAACATCTTGTTTTTGAAAACCGTGGGCTTCTTAAACCATGTGCTGAAACATCTTGTCTTGAAAACCTTGGGCTGCTCAAACCATATGCTGAAAACTGCTTCTTCAAAACTGGGTGCTGAAAGTCTGTGTGCAGGAGGAAAAAAAAAAAAAAAAAATTTCTAGTAAGGAACCGTATCTTTTAGTCTTTTCTATCCAGTCTCTTTTCTAGTGAAGAATTCTATTATCTTTTAGTCTTTTCTATCCAGTCTCTTTTTTATCCAGTCTCTTTTCTATCCATCGAGAGTGGTCAAATTGTGGATGGCTTCTGAGTCATAGTCACAATCTTCGTCTTCTTCTTGTGAATAGCATTGTAGTGTCTGTGTTCCAGTTCTAGTAGACCCAGTCTTACTGGAGGTGTCTGAGTCTTTCTTCTCGTAGCCTTGTTCTTTTAAATATTCTTGGAAGTAGTCTTGCATCATTTTCTTGATTTCTTCAGGATCTGTAAACTATTTGTCTTTAGGGTCTTCTTTCTGTGTGTCTTTTTGTTTGTCTTTTGGCATTTTTGGCAAATGCCCAGCCATCAACGAACTTGATGTGTCTTTACCGGCTGCCGTTTGAGCTGGACTAGCTAGTGAAAACCCTTCACTAGTAGGGATCTGGGTACAAATAGTACCTGTTGCCTTTGCTTTCAGTCTTCTGTTTTCTTCTTCCAATGTCTTAATATATTCTTTCTGAAAGTCATTCTTTTCTTCTAGAAATCTTTTTTTCTCATTGAGTCTTTGAATAGTCTTGGCTAAAGTATCACAGTGATCACAAAAAATTATTCTTTTGTTGTCCTTGGCCACGCCATAGGACACTTGGTCTTCTCTCATATGTCTCAAAGAAGGGGCTCTATAGTAATTGGTGCCATTGGTTAATTTGGCGGCCCGTAATGCTTCTTGAAGGTTATTAAATCCTTTGTAAATGGGTTTGTTAAAATTCTGAATACTTTCAACCACCTCTGTCCAGGAATGGAAAACTTCTGGAGTATGACCTTGGAAAACTACGTAAAAATTAAAACTTTTCTTTTTCTGTGTAAAATATTCTGAAAGACTATTAATGCTTGCTAAAAAAATTTTATGATCTTTAGGAATCCTTCGGTAAGAAAGCCATAAATTATCTAGCAAACATTGTTCTTCTTCAGTAACAGAAACATTTGGTAAAGTCTTGAAAGTAATATTAGATTTTGGAAAAACAACTAGCTTCTGACTACCAAAAGTAAGAAATCCTTGCCCATAATTATTAAATCTGGAAGAGTATGGTCTGGAAGAGCTGCGGTCTGGAAAATCCATCTGTCAAGTAGTCATAATATTATTGTCAAAAATCTTCTACTAAGTGTATCTGCAAGGCTATTATTTTTTCCTTTAATATGTTCAAATACTATTTTATATCCATTTCCTGTAATAATATCTACAAGGTTTAACTATCTTCTTTTGCTTATTTTATTTTCTTTGCTTTTTTGAAAATATTTTACTATTGCCTCACAATTTGTTCGTAAGGTAAATTCTTGTTTATTGATAATAAATAATCTGAAAGATTCTAAAGAGTAAATTACTACTAGAATTTCTGAGTCTATGCTGCTCATGTTTCCTTTCTCTTTATATTTACCGCTAGCATAATTACAAATTCTTTCTTGCTCTTTTGCACTATATTTAAGGGGTTTAGCTATAAGAACTCCTCCCCATCCAAGATTGCTACCATCTGTTTCAATTATGAGGTAGTCTAAGTCTAATGGCATCTGTAATTTTGAGAGAGTTTTTACTTTTTCTTTGATTTTTCTGACTAAGTTCTTATCTTCTTGGTTAAAAAATTTCTGGCCTGTAGGTGAAGTTTTTCCATATAATGGACCAATTATTTTTCCTATATCTTTTATAAAAGGTCTGGCATAGTTAACTAATCCTAGAAATCTTTGGAGTTGTTTAGTGTCAGATAAGTCATCTGGCATTTCTAGTATTTTCTTAGAAATATGTTCTTGAAATTCTATCTATCCTTGTCCTCTGTTTACTCCTAAGAATTTTATGTATTCCTTAAATAATTCTATTTTTGTTTTGCTAATTATAATTCCTTCTTGCATGAAGGTAGCTAAGACTAACTGTAAATGTCCTATATGTTCTTCAATAGTTTTGTTGAATACTAGGATGTCATCTATGTAAACTAGGACAAATGTATCATATTTCTTGAATATATTATCCATTTTTCTCTGGAAAATAGCAGGAGCATTCTTTAATCCGAAAGGCATAACTAACCATCCATAATGTCCTTCAGGACATGTAAATGTTGTCCATTCTATGCTATCAAGATGCATCTTTACTTGCCAAAATCCTGACTTACAGTCAAACTTACAAAATATTCTTTTATCTTGAATTCTATTGATTAACTTGGATTTATCTGGTATGTTGTAACTATCTGTTACAGTGTTATCATTTAATCTCTTATAATTAATTACCATTCTAGATTTTCCTCTTTTTTGTTCGCTATGTTTTCTAACTATAAAAGCTACTGATCTATGGGGACTGATAGAATTTCGGATAATCCCTAGGTTTAATAATTCTGTAAGATGTAGTTTAAAGTCTTCTTTATCTAAATTAGTGGCTTCTATATTAGCTGTTTTAACAATATAGTTAGGGTTTAATAGTTCTAACCTACACTGTATGTGATTATTTTACCAATGTTTCAAAGGGTTTTCTCCAAAATATTCTAATTGGTCTAATTTGTCTATGATCTGTTGTAAGTGATGTTTATCTTTGTGATGGACATTAATTATTTCTAAATAAAGTTTTTCTATGTCTAAAAAGGTATAATCTAGATCTATCATTCTTTCAATCCAGTCATCAAAATCTTCTTCTTCTCCCATCATTTCTTCTGGGTAATCTTGGGGACTTGGTAAAGGTGGGATGTAAGAGTCTGAATGTGTAGATACCTGAACTGTTCCTGTATGTATTACTTCTTCTGGAAAATTCTGAGAGTAATGAACAAGTACTTCTGTCATGGCTTCATCTATTTCTTCATAACATAATAATTTGTTATCTAGTTTGACAATATTATTTTCTATTTGTTGTTCTAAAGCTAAAATTGTTGGGTTATTAATCTGTTTACAACTTCCTGGAATTGAACATTGGCAACTAGTTTGGGGTTTGTCTTTGTCTAAGGGGGGGACCACCACGCTCCGCTGAGGATTGAAGAGTGGGAGAATAGGTTGTTTGGACAGGAATAGTGCTGGAATTCTTATGAAATTGTAAATAGTCTCTGGAAATTGTAAGGGAGCCATTATTATGTAAAATGAAGTTAAGACCTAAAATAAAGTCTACTTTAAGCTTGAGGTTTCGGACCCATGTTAAGGGTAATGAATAAGATCTGGAAAATGTGGAACAGTTAGTAAAGAATTGGATCTTTCCTTCATCGAAATAGGTAGTGTAGGGGTTGTATGTTCCATCTACTTGTTGGCTGAATACTTGTTTGGTTGTCTTTTGGAGAAACTGAGGGGGAACTAATCTTCTATGGATGATACATTTAGTACAGCTAGAATCAACTAATGCATCTAGGATTAAGGATTGCTTATTTGGGAAAAGAATCTTAGCTCTAACAAGTATGCTAGAAAAGGATTTGTCTTGATTACAAACGTAGGATGTTTCTGGTTCTTCTATCCCTACAGTAATCTCATCATAAGAGTCCTTTTCGACGGTATCTAATCTATGTTTTAGAAGAGTTATTTCTGCCTCACAGTTTTCTATCTTTCGGGCCATGATTTCTAACTTGGTATTATATATTTTATTATGGATGGTCTGGTCTATAGGTTCAATACCTAAAAGTTTTAAGCAGGGAATGCAAGCTTCTAAGAAACACTGGTTACATTTAGCTCTTTGTTTCTTACTGGGATACCATGCACACTTAAAACAGGGATTGCTGTCTAATCCAGTATTCCAAGACCATGTATGTGTACATTCTATAGTTGTATCCATAAGGTCTAGGTGTTGGTTTATGTCAAGATCTAAGACCAGTTCGTCATCAAAGTCTGAAGTATCTAGTGGAGTATTTCCTATACTTACAGTGCTATAGATAGATTCTGTATTTGACATATATTCGTCTACTTCTATAAGATCTTGTTGTACATTTTCTACGAGGGTAGATCTTCTAGAATTAATATTTTGTCTTTGAGGACAAGTATTTGCTAAATGTTCTGTCTGACCACAAATATAGCAGGAAAGTTTATTTTTGTAAGTTCTGTTTGGGTTAAATCTTCTAACATGTCTATCCTTATTTAAATATGGTTTTCTACTTTTAGACCTTCGGATAAAATACCCTTTCTTAAAATACCTTTTGTTTTTTCTAGGTTTTTGTCTTGAGTCTTTTAGGCCATAAGCTTGAGTAGTGTATATCTGTTTGCAGAAACCAAAATCATCTCCTTTAAGTTGTCTTTGTATCTGGATATCTGTACATCTCTCTCTCTCTCTCTCTCTCTCTCTCTCTCTCTCTCTCTCTCTCTCTCTCTCTCTCTCTTTTTAGGGTTTTCCTTCAAGGAGACTCTTGAAGTTATGTAAAATACTTTTGAAAAGAAGACTTACTTGAAAACAATATTGATGATGATATTATGATATATGCTGGATCAAGGAGAAACTCATGGGTTTTGGAGGCAAGGCTTGAAGGAACTCAGTTTTTTCATTCATATCTACTTGATTTACAGATAGCTATTTATAGAGAGAACTTTTGCCAACACAGGAGATTTGAGATAATCATCCGGGTGCTCATTGGGCCCCATCGACAATGATTTTTTCTCTTAATCATATAGGTGTGCGGCAAGAGTTTAAAGCTAAAAATTACGAACTTTTTTACAAACCATATACCCTTTCTGTGGGGTTACAAACCATATGCCCTTTGCTATGGGCAAAAACCTGGGGCGTCTTCAAAACCAGTGTTGAGCTGACATGTATCTTTCTTGTTTATTGGGTCTTCTTAGTGCCCTTTGTCTGTCTAGCTGACACATATCTTTCTATTTCCCATCTAAAGTGGTGAAATTATGCACCGCTTCGGAGTCAAAATCATAATATGTGTCTTCTTCTTGTGAGTGACATTGTAAAGTCTAGGTTTTTTCTGAGCCAGATGCACTGAAAGTTTCTGGGTCTGTCCTCATATATCCTTGATCTTTAAGGAATTCTTCAAAATCATCTTTTTTAATTCTTCTGGGTCTGTTTGGTCTTTTTCTATCTGTTTTTCTTTTGACATTTTTGGCAAATGTCCAGCCATAAACGGATTTGATTTGTCTTTACTAGCTACCGTTTGAGCTGGACTAGCTAGTGAAGGACCCTCACTAGTGGGGACGTACTTGTCAATTTTGATATGAGTATCCGATTTTCTTCTTCAAGAGTTTGAATATATTCTTTTTGAAAATCATTCTTTTCTTGCTAGTCTTTTTTTTTTCATTGAGTCTTTGTATGGTCTTCAAAAGTGTTTCGCAATGATCACAGAAAATAATCTAGTGGGTATCTTTGGCTACTCCATAGGAAACTTGGTCTTTTTTCAAAGACCTCAAAGAAGGGGCTATATAGTAATTTGTTCCTATGGTTAATTTAGTTGCTTCTAATGCTTCTTGTAAATTATTAAAACCTTTGTAAATTGGTCTTGGAAAATCTTGAATACTGTCTGCTACTTCAATCCAAGAGTGAAAGACTCCATGAGTTTTTCCTTTAAAAACCACATAAAAATTAAAACATTTTATTTTTTGATTAAAAATTTCTGAAAGGCTGTTAATACTGGCTAAAAAGTATTTTTGATCTTTAGGTACTCTTTGATATGATAACCATAAATTGTCTAATAAACATTGTTCTTCTTTAGATACTGCACTATGAGGTAATGTTTGAAAAGTAATATTTGATCTAGGGAATACAACTAATTTTTGGTTTCCAAAACTTAAGAATTCTTGACCGTAATTATTAAATCTGGAAGGTGGTCTTGTGGAGTACTGATATGGAGGATCCATCTGCTCAATTAACGAGGGAAGAATAAAAACACCTTCTACTTAAGGTGTCTGCAAGACTATTATTTTTTCCCTTAATATGTTCAAATTCTACTTATATCTATTTCCAGTACTAAGTTTAACTATCGTCTTCTACTTATTTTCTTTTCTTTACTTCTTTGAAAATATTTAACTATTGCTTCACAATCCGTTCTTAATATGAATTCTTGTTTATTAATAATAAAGAGTCTAAATGCTTCTAAAGAATAAATAATGGCTAAGAATAAAAGAAACTTATAGCAGCTCATCACATTTTAAGTTTAGAGCAGGAACCATCTAAGCACAATACAGTAAATCCAAAACCCCAAAAGCTACACAACAAATGCAAAAAGACAACAAGGAAAATAAACTATGAGATAACTAACTTACCCAAATCTTTTCTTGCCTGTTCTGTTTTTCCTTCCTCCTGCAGCCTCATGTATCTTTCATGAGCTCTTTGTTTCTCTAGTTCCTCTCTGGAGAAAAAAATGTGACAAAAACTCAAAACACAAAACTGTGAACTGTAAAAAAAAGAAATTATCTTACCAAAAGGAAAAATCATGGCATATTTGGTAAGAACAAAATCTCAACAGAAGATTTAAGTACAAATTAATATTGAAAGAATAAATAACACAGAAAAACTGATAATATCAAAAAAGAGATTGAAGAGAAGATTCCACCATCAGTTCATATATTACCAAATTTCTTTGTTCTTTCAAAAAAAATTGAAAGAGATTGCAATGAGAGGCAAGAGGTACAAGAGCACCAAATAGGCAAATTACATTCTAAGACAATAGGGCCCCATAAAATATCCACGCATAAGAAAAAAAACAATCAAAACAAGAACAACAAAAGGCAATCGAAAAGAAAGAAAAAAACTAATGAATTTTTTTTAAATGATGCTGAAAAACTAATCAAATTGAAGGCCATCTACCACAATGAGATATTGCTGGAAGAAGCCGGATCTAGCAAACGATTTTGGATATCGTTCGCTGATATAGGAGTACAATTCCAAGCGAAATTAAGAACTGACCTCATTGATAAGGTGCAAGAGACGGCCATAAGAGGGAAGACTTTCCAGAGGCCTAATTGATGGAGATCTGTGAGCAGATATGCAAACAGAACATTCTACTTATTGATGACCAAAATCAGAAAAACATATTAAATAACAATAAGTTTCTCAATGACTTCTTTTTTTTAAATGGTGTTTCTTAGTTAGTTATATATTATCATTTGAGAAAAGACTTTAAAAAAAAAGTCCATTTAGAACATCATTTTCCAAAAGACCAAAAAACTTCTTTTTCTTTTTGTGAGAAGGCAAAAACTTTGCTTCAAAGGGCCAAAAATCAAAAGGAAACAAAATTTAGGATGAGGTCCCCTTACTATGAGGGGTAGGAGGGACACCCCCTGTTTAGCAAAGAGAGCCAGCCAAATAGTCGGCTGATCTCAGTACATGCATCCAATTACAAGGGAATCCACAGGCGGTGTCCAAAATTTCCTGGAAAGTTTGCAATGGTGCCAAGGGGGTTCTTTAGCTCATAGGGCCAGAGTACTTTACATGAAGCCAGCAGTTTTCAAATTCAAATGGTTGAGCTCCCCATCTAGCAAATCGGCCAATTGTCCAAAACTGACTTGCTCAGCAACTTTCCCCCAGCATCCTCAGATGTGAAACAATCTGGATTGGTGAGAAAGTGGTTGATCTTTGTCTTTGGCCATTACTCCAGGTGAATGATTTCCCGAGGTGTGGATTTCAAGTTCACATCCACCAATGAAGTCACAGAGATTCTGCATTGCGGAGATGATCCTTGTGGCTGGGAGATTTTCTAGTAGCAAAAGCAAACGGGATCGAAATATCCAGCAAAAAGCAATGGTGAGTCCCAAAGCTGCATCAGGTCAAAAAGCTCTTCCCAGAATTGATCTTAGCATTCAATTGTTAATTGTTTCTATTTAAAAAAAAAAAAGAATTGGTCTTAGTGCCAATAACATTCATCCATAAAGAGTTACATTTGATTCTTTTCAAATTATATATAAAAAATAAAAATTTGAGTTTCCATGTAAACTTTCTGCACAAACACAGTTAAGACATTCTCAACTGCTACATTAGATTGCATATGGTTGCTTACACATATACTCGGAAGGGTTAGAGCATGGATCAAGGAATGCAGAAAATTGAAGCTTGTTCACTTTCAAAAGATGAGGACATTCAATGATTCTTAATTGTCCATGACAACAAAAAAACTTTGTCCAAATGTAATGACTACAAAAATTTCTAAAATAGCTCTTGCAAACAAACTTGAGTGCATGAGCACAACAGCAACTAATATGAGAAAACACTCAAGTTCAAAGATTTACAACTCTCAAGCTGAAAAGGATTTTGATTGCATGGACCCAATCCAGGGAAAAAAAGATGTTATTGCAGAGTGTTGACCGGACAACATGCACGAACACATTGTCTATGTAGAAAACCAATATTGCTATTTTTTGCTCATTTCAATACAAGATAATATAAGGTACACACTGGACAACTAAAATGGTCAAATAAGTTGAAGAAAAATACAAAACAAACTTGAAAAGCATAGCCAATCAGAACTCTCTTTAAGACTAATTAAGCAAACATTCTTGCATTACTTAAGATGAAGTAATCTAAGCAAAGAGTACAATTTGAGTTTTGATCTTTGTTGCAGTAACTAAGGGTTGGCCACTGGGTGGTTGTTCGGGGCATCCCTGTGTAACTCCGGTGCCGCCATACCCTCAAATACCTTGTTGGCATCTTCAGCAAGCTCATCTGGGCAGAGGATCAGCCGGCGCTCCTCCACTGGGAGAGATTCCTTCTCCAACCAAAACCTCCAGTAAGTGGTACTCACCACGTAAAGCTCAATTCCAGCGATTTTTCCTCATGGATCATTCTAGATCTATCCCCATCCCTTCCATCCCCTTTTCAGATCACCACCCCCCTCACCCTGACAAACGCCTTCACCTCATCTGCTCCCCCCCCCCCCATGATCAAATAAACCGCCTTTGCGTTGCCACCTGTCAACGCCCTGATTCCGAGGGATCAAAACCTTTTCCCCCATTCATTCTCCGTCCCACCCCCTCGATTACAGCATCTCTACCCCCATTTGACCATTGCACCTCTCCCCTCCTCGATGATTGTGACCTTCCCCCCTTCGTGTATTGCGCCCACCCCTTTGGAACCTCCTTCAAACCTTCTTAATTCTTCAAAATGCATCCCTCCAACCTCGAAAACCACACAAATCATCATCAAACCACCAAACCTTTTTCCTTCAGCACCATCCTACCAAGTGACTACCTCAAAAAACCCACCCATCCCTTTCGATCTCAACCTTCCAGATTCTTCTAACCAGATGTCGTCAATCATGGGACAGGAAATCGCCTCAACTGTCCCACCCTCGAATGCCCTACCCTTGACAGTAAGATATTTTGCAAATCTTTTGAACCTAACCCCATGTTGAACCCTCTCCACTCCCTCTGCCACATCGAGCCACCTAAACCCTGATTCCCTCGAAAATCCCTATAGTATCGCTACTTGGCAATCCCCAACCTTCCGCCTTCCCCCTCGTTTTGTGATCCTCGAGCTGACAACTTGTCAGAATCTGGCGATTTGCTTCGCCGAAGACCTATTCTTGAGATAGGAGATCAATGAGAAGCGAGAGACCTCGAAAACCCATACCCCTCCTACCCAAAGTCCTACTCAATGAGTGGCACAATTACTTCACCCCACCAAATAAATGTCTGCCATCTTGTTTACATACACACTCCTCCAGCCCCCCCCCCCACCCCCCTCTTCTTTGCCCAACCCCCTTGGCAATAATGAAGCCCAAGTCCAATTTCCCCATGGAGACCTCCAATGCAAAGTCCTCAAACAAACCTTCCACCACCCCCTTGCATTCACCTACTCCAAAAGACAGAAGAAGAGCACGGGCAAAGACTCTGCCCCAGCTGAATCCTGCACTTCCAAGAACCATCCTTCTGTTATGCCCGGAATCTAACACAAGGAGGAAGAAGATGAAGGTGAAGAATCGTTGGGAGGTTTTGAGCCTTCGAAGGGAGTTCAACCCTGGACCTCAGAGAGGGAGAATCCGACCTTGGACCTCAAAAGGGAGAATCCGACGTTGCTAACAACTAATTGGATTAATGCTTGCTCTCTTACTCAGCCCAACCTCCCTATAAAAGGATTAGGGAACACATACACACATAGGCCTAAACCGAAGGCCCCAAGTCTTAAGGAAATTACATAAAAACCCTTCTAATACATAAATTGAAAAATGCATTAATTAAACCCTGCTATGGGGTCCATAACATCACTCCCCTTCTGGAGAACGAGCTTGCCCTCAAGCTCGAAGGTAGGTCTGCTTGCCCGTGCCGCCTTCTCCATCCATGCACAAGCGTCAACCGCAGTATCAGCGTCAGCCCACTGGACTACAAATGTAGAGCAACCAAGCAGAGGAGCGAAACATCATGACCAGCCCCCTGGGAAGGAGTAGACTCAGCAGCACTGACCCCCTCCAGTTGCTGCACCAGGAAACAGTAACAGACCCATTAGCCTTAACTGCTGGCTTACTAACCTTAGTTGCAGGAACTTCATCATCATCAGAATCAATCTCAGATTCAGAGCTGCTAGCTGGTTTTGCTTTCTTCAAGTTTCCAGCAGATCCATTTTTGGAGACAACAGAGGATGGTTTCTTTGAAAGAAGAGCAGCTTGAGCAACAACCTCCTCTTCTTCGGATTCAGACGAACTATCCTCTAAGCTGATTGTCTCTTGCTTCTTTTTAGGCACAACTTCAAAAACAGGTTTGCCTTTCTTGCTACCTTTCTGCACCTGAATTGCAGCCTCTACTTCTCGTTTCTGCTTTTTGGCAGTAACCTGTTTCTCAAGTGCTGCCTCTGCTTCCCTCTTACTCTTCTTTGCAGATATTGCTGGAGAAACTTCCATGGGAGTTGTAGCAACATTTGCAAAAGAACCCTTCAGACTTTTCTCCGTCCTTGCCCGTGCAGGAATTCTTCCTAGCTCACCCCCCGACATGCCATTTCCAGCAATAACATTTGGGGCCTCGAAAACAAAATCACATTTTCCATACACAGGTCCATACTGGGAGCCAACAAATTTTCCATTGAAGAATGCATGCAAGACATGTCCACTGGAGGTCACCCTCAGTGTCACGTCGTTGTTGAAGATTGGATTGCTCTTTTCAATCCGCACAGGAGTCATGTACCACAAGTAGTCACTGGCATCTCCGGTGACTGTGATTTGGTCAATGAGACGAGATGCGGTGAAAGAATCACGGCCAGCCCAGCCATTAAGAACCTCAGCTAGACGTTCAGGTCTCAACACCCACCTCAATTGCTCAGGCTGATCCGCAGCCATGTTAGGCTGCCTGACCTTCACTGAAGTCGGAGTGCTTACCTTTGCTGTGTTGTATACTTCTGCGAAGCAATCGGGCAAAATGCAAACAGACCATGCAGGTACCAAGTATTGGTTTCCATGGAAAGTGATGGTGGCATCAGTTGTGGTGTTCACATTGCACAAGAAAGCCGCACAAGAACCTTCTTCAGTGGACACAGTAGCAGCAACTCCATTGCCCCTGTCAGTGGTTACATTGTCACCATGAGTGAGAACTCTCTCCCTGGACGTGAGGACTGCATGAAGTTGCTTCAAGTGACCCCATTTAGGCTGATTCAAGTGACCGTATTCATCAAGGGGTGCATCATAGTCATAGGATGTGGAGATATATGGACCTCCTGTTGTTCGCCCAAAGTTTGTGCCACCAAGGTACATGCAATAGTTTTGGAAGACTCCACCAGTCTGGAAGAACCTTGCCACAGCGAAGGCTACATCTGCCACCCTCATGTGTGGGTCATTCTCTCCCCAAGCGTTGAACCAGCCAGTCCAGTTCTCAGTCCACATCTTCGGAGTGTTGGGATTGGTCGGAGTGAAGTTGTCACAATACCATCCATTGCAAGTGTTGATCATTGGAACAGGAGCATCTGCTTGCTAGCACATAATCCATGGGATGCCTACATCGAATGAATCGGCCATGGATGCACACCACTGAAGATACTTCGTCCCAGCAAAATGGATATAATTCCTCCACAAACAAAATGTCAGCACCCCGTTGTCAAATTGACTACCCAAAAGAATTCTATCTCCCTTCAGCAAAGAATATGAAACAGGTCTTGCATCCCTGCATGCAGCAGAAATTGAAAGAGGTGCAAGGCTGCTAGTCTCAGCCGTATAGAAAGAAAAGAACCTCCAAAAAACTTTTTGTGGCTGAACAGCATACACGGAATCCAGAAAATTAAACCCCACAACATCAATTGGACAACTCACATTCGCACAAATATGGTGCTCCTCCACAGAAAAACAAAGCCGCTCAAAAAAAGATTTCCAAGACGGTTTATCAAATAACTTTCCGAAATTTTCAACGCAAAATTGAGGTTGCCAATACTCCCCCCCCCCCCCCAATTGGGAACTTGGGTTCTCACCCCCCGACTATCTAGAAGGGTTCCCTCTGCTCTCCCACAGCAAGCGTGCCAATAATTTCATCAGGCACATAAATACCCTGGGCATGAGTTTATGGAAATGATGAAGTTAGCCTGGGACTTCTGCAAGTACTAACATAGCGCCCTCTGCTACTCGGAGGAGGATCTCACCCCCCGCCCCCCACTATGATAGTTTTTTTCTTGGAACGTCAAGGGAATCGGCTCGCGCTCCAAGCGTGCAGTGATCAAGGGAACTCTTTTTGAATGTAGACCAAATATTGTAATTTTGATAGAAACAAAGTTGCAATTTTTTATACGTCTATCGCTCGTGATCTTTGGTACGACTCGGACCCGAAATGGGCCACGGTCAATGTCACCCTTCTCTGCTCTGAAAAACCCCCTCCCGCCAGAAAAATTTCTTCCACAGTGCATGCCTTCTCGGATCTCATTGGCAGCCTTGAACTTTCAGAAATCCCCCTCTCGGGGAAAAAATACACTTGGTCCAATGGCCAAAGTCCCCCAATCCTGTCCAAACTTGATAGATTCCTTGCAAATAATGACTGGTTACAACTTTTGGGCAACACGTAGGCCAAGTCTTTAGCAAAGTCGGCTCTGACCACTGGCCGATCCAAAAATATACTCATCCCCCAGCTTGGGGTCAATCTCCTTTATGCATTGAAAACTCCTAGCTACTTGAAGGATCTTCTGCATCTCAACTTGTCGTCTGGTGGCAAGAACTTAACACCCCAACCCGGGTTGGTCCCCCCCCCTCCCTCAAGCTCAAAGCCCTGAAGTCCAAAATTTGCTCCTGGTCCACCAACTACCACATTGTTGCTGCCCTTCGGAAAGATTCAGTTCACCATCATATATTTGAGTTTGATCTCCTCAAAGAACAAAGGTCTCTTTCTTCTCCTGAATTACTTCTCCAAAATCATTTAAATCATGATCTTACAAAAAAAATTTAAAAATGAAACTACTCACTGGAAATAGCGGGCAAGATTCCACTGGCTGACCGACGGGGATGGAAATACAAAAATTTTCCATGTCGTTGCCTTGGCAAGATGGAGAGCAAACCATATCACCTCTCTCTACATCTCACCTTCTTGCAAAGTTTTTTACAGATTTTTACTCTAGGAGTCATTCAACCAACCAATCCTTCATCAACTCGAGTTCATGCGTATTACAAACCTGGAAGCTGAAAACCTGAAGCGTCCTTTCTCTTCTGATGAAATTGATTTGGCTGCCCTTGCCTTGCCTAAGGATTGCACCCCTGGTCTAGATGGTTTCAATGAAGAGCCACAAATTTTGGGGAGCTGTAAAAAATGATGTGCATGCTTTTGCAAATAATTTCCATCAAGTTGGTATCACCCATAAATCCATCGGAGCCTCTTTCATTGCTCTAATCCCTAAAAAATCCAACTAAGCCCTTCCTCGAGACTTTAGACCTATCAGCCTCACCACTACCTCATACAAAATCATAGCCTGGATTCTTGTTAACCGCCTCAAATCCAACCTCCCTCAAATTATAAACCCCTGCCAAAGTGCCTTCATCAGAGGCCGAAATATTCTTGATTCGGCAATGGCTGCTCGTGAACAGCTTGACTCCTTCAATAAATCAATCTGCCCAGAATTGTCATGAAACTTAATTTCAAAAAAGCCTTTGACAGTGTCAACTAGAAGCTTATTGACCATCTTTTTGACCAAGTGGGCTTTGGCACATTGGAGATTCTAGATGAGAAGCTGTATATCAATCGCGTCATATTCCATACTGATCAATGGCAAAGCCTATGGTTTTTTTAACAAATCAAGGGGTATCTGCCAAGGGGGCTCCCTTTCGCCTTTTCTTTTCACTCTCATTGCTGAACACCTATTGACTATGGTCTGCCTTACCAAAAGCACCAATTGGCTCAATTCCATCTCTATTGACCTTTTTTTCAGTGAAGGCACGATGGACCAAGTCTCTCACTTTAAGGCCTTGCTCAACTTCTTTGAAATTTTCTCCGGTCAAAAAGTCAATTGGACGAAGTCCTCCATCATTGGCTTCAATATTGACCCAAATTTACTGAACTTTATGGCTTGCTATCGAGGAAGCAAAATTGCAACTCCTACTAGCACCTTTTTGGGACTCCCTTTGATCTCTAGATTGCCTTCAAAAAGCTTCTGGCATCCAGTTATTGAACGTTTAGAGGGCCGTTAGCTTCCTAGAGAGAGAAATTTCTTTTCAAAGCCGGTAAAATTGTACTTATTAAGTCCTGCCTTCACGGAATTCCTTGTTACTTTTTGTCATTATTTCGATGCCTTGCATAAAAAAAAAAGGGGTGTGTGTGTGTGTAAAATTGTACTTATTAAGTCCTGCCTTCACAGAATTCCTTGTTACTTTTTGTCATTATTTCGATGCCTTGCATAAAAAAAAAGGTGTGTGTTTGGGGGGGGGCGCACTTACAGTGAAAAGAAATACCATCTCGTGAAGTGGGCTGACATGTGTCAACCCAAACACCTTGGTGGGCTCGGGATCTGCGATACAGCAACAATTCTGTTTTTCTCTTGAAATGGATTTGGAAATTCAATCTACACCCAAATCTGATTTGGAGAGCTCAAGTCACTGCTAAAGCTAGCAAATAGACTGGCTGGTGGACTGAGGATGGACGGCGCTATCACTTGTCCCCTGTCTGGAAAAAAATTGTCATGCTACTACTTGATTTCAAGAAGGCAGTCAAATGTTACATTAGTCATGGACAAAAGTCTGGTCCAATTGGTGGTTGGGTTTGAGCAGTCTTAATAGTAGCCATGGTTTGATTTCAAACTTGGCTAGGAACACTGATGTCACTATCTCAGACCTCTGGTCCGAAACTGGAGGCTGGAATTTGAATCTCCGAAGAGCTATTTTGGACTTTGAGGCCATTTAGGCATCAAATCTCCATACTAACCTCTCAAGGTAAAGCTCCAGACATCCTCGCCAGATACACTTATCTAGGCCACTTGCCCCAAAGGATCTTTTTCCACTGCCTCGGCCTATGAATTCCTCAGCAGTCCCAACCCCCCTCAACCTAATCACCTTGCGGTCATTGCATGGACCCTACTTGCCCCTCCCTGTGCAAAATTCTTTATCTGGAGTGCTTGTAGAATAAAATTCTCACCTTTGATTCCCTTATTCGGCGTGGCACCTCTATCCAGGACCCTTCTTGCCCCTTTTTGCCAAAATACTCCCAAAACTGCCACCCATGCCTCCTCCTCTACCACTTTGCCCATGTTGTCTAAACTAGCCTCCTTCATAAAATCGGCCTCCAGTATTGCTCCTCCCAAAATTTGTCTTCCACTATTCTCTCAATTACCATTGCTAGACTCCCAAAGCTTGGGAAACTGCTCATATCTTGTTGCATAGGTCATATCCTATGGACTTATGGAAAGGAAAGAAATAGCCAAAAATTCAAATTTAAATCTTCCCCTATTGAAATGTTGATAGATAATATTGTTCGGCAAGTTTCAACCTGGCTCATGACTCGAAAGGAATTCAATTACCTCAGTGGTTCTAATCTTAGAGGGAACTAGCGAGTGGTACCTAGGACGATGCGTCATTCTCATCCTCCGGTAATGGCCACCTGGGTTCCACCACCGGCGGGCCACTACAAATTAAAATTATATGGCGGCGCCTTTGGCTGCCCTAGTCCTACTGGTTTTAGCAGAGTAATCCATGATGAAAATTGTCGTCTCCTTTTCTCCTTTGACGGGCCTTTGGAAGTCTCCGACTCTATCACAGCAAAACTCTCCGAATTACTCAATGGGCCTCAGGTCTTCAAGGGCCATCTCGTGGACCCCCTCCTTATTGAAGGCGACTCCAAGATTGTCATTGAGTGGTGTGAAAAGTCAGCCTATCCTCTCTGGTGGCATTGGGACATTTATTTTGAAATATGTAATATAATTTCTCTTTCAAACTGTAATTGGAATCACATCCCTACGTCTGCCAATCATTTGGCAAACACTCAGGTTAAGCTGGCTGTTTCAATCCAATACCTTGTTGTGGAGGAAGGTCCGCTTAGTTAGGTTTATATACTCTCTCTCTCTTTTATAATAGTTTTTACATCCTTCTAAAAAAAAAAAAAAAAGTAACCTAAGCAATAAAATGAATCAGGTCTGAATAGGTGATAAAAAAATTCAACGTAATATGTGATAAAGCCCTTAATAAGTCTTCTAGATCATTTACAAACCTTTCCCGCCTTGAGAGCTCTGTTGTCCTCTCTACCTGCATTGCAGCAATGCCATTATTCAGCATAAAAAATAAGTGAATCAAACAACTTAATGTTTAAAGGATAAAAATATGAACACAAGCATTATTCCCCTTGACTTGCTGGATCAAAAGAAAAAAGAAAAAAGAAAAAAAAAGAAATACTGCAATAATGAATTAATCAAAAATAAAAAAAAATATCAGAGGTAGGTCAACATAAAAAAGACGGGGTTGTACACTACAACCATGTGGAACTAGGTCAACATAGAGGAGAAGGAATTGTACACCACTCTTATGTGGAATGCTGATTCTTAGCCTGAGAAATCAGAATCATATACCAACTAATATGATGCCTTGTATGTGCTAGAACTTTAAAGAACAAAAAGCTAGAAAAAGGCATCATATCTACATTCACTCAAGCCTTCAGATAGTACAAGCAAAGCATGTCTATCTAAAAAAAATGAAAAAATGACAATTCTTATGCATTAAAGAACACATATAAAACATAAATCAAAGAAACAGAACCAACAAAACATGAACCAGAATGAAGGAAAAATTTTGGCCTGCTCAATGCATATAAACTTGAAGAGATAAGCACCTCAATGTAAATCGACCACCAAGAGAAAGCCATATCTAAGAGAACAACGGTTAGTAGTTAGCTTAGCAAGTCAAGGCTATTTTTGTGATCATAAAGTTGCACAAAACAACATAATCATGTCTGTATCAACAATGACAAAAGACAACTAAATACATTTTTAGTTATCCAATACAAAAAAAAACCCATTTGGGGCCATCTTCTGGCATTTTTTAAGTTGGAGAAAACAGATTGGTTGAAATCATTGCCCTAATATTCATGAATATAATATACACCATAGATTGATTACATACACCATTGATGATCAGGAAGGTATAGTAACTTACATCAACATTTCTGACTTTCACATTCTTGGGTTTTACCAAATTCGGATTTTGAACCTCGATGAGACCCTGGATACCTTTTTTTTTCTGATAGCATTCAATTAAAAGAATATATAAATGCATAATTCATTAAAAATTTGCAACTTAAGAATCAAAAAGTGCCGAAAGGAAGATGCAAAGGACTCTGTAAATGTAGCTAGAACCAATGGAGGTACACTAACTTCACTTTCTTCTTCAGACTCCTCTTCAGATTCCTCTTCTGATTCTCTCTCCTCTTCTTCATTTTCAGCTTTTACCTGGCAGTATCAGAGTAAGTTAGGACCTAACTAACAGAAAAAAAAAAAAAGTAAAGTAATAGAAGTAGAACAATGTAACAAATATATAACTTTTGGAAAAGGAACGAATAATTTTATATGTCGGAGCTTAAATTTTTTATTTTGCCTTTTTCTTTTCAAAATAGCAGGGCTTCTTAACTCATGACATCAAAACTATTAATGAAGCTGATCCATTTTATAATCTCTAAATCATCTTTTTTTAAGAATAACCCAATTGGTCTATTCTCCAAAACCCATAAAATTCTGTGAGGTGGTGGATGGGATTTTGTATGCTATCCCTTCTAAGTGCCCATATCAACTCAGTGCCATCAGGACCATTCATTGATCATCGCTGATAAAAGTAAGCAATATTCAATTATATCCATAAATATCCAACCGTCTAGGGGATGAATAAAGAGGTCCACTGAGGATGGAGGCTTTGGAATGCCCTAATCAGGGGTTTCTAAATCTAAGGTATTTGGTCAAGTCTCGCATTTGCCAGAAGGATCTCATTTATGGTAGGTCTTCACATTGATTACAAATGGGTCAAATCATGTGACTGTGGTTCCAACTTACATCCAATTTTTGTGAAATACCAACCCGTTCTGCTATTTGTTCAGCATAAATATGCCTATAATGTGTCAATGCAAGTAGCTGAAGCAACGGGGCACATACACACACATGACAAGTCTTGTATTATAATATCATACAAAAATGATATTGCATACTGCCGGTTCAGGCTGTGAGCGGGAAAACATAGCTTTTCCATACGGCAGCAAGTTCAAATAAGTTGGTTTACATCTAATAGCCCTCATGGACTATCAGCCCACCTCATCAAGACACTGTAGGGTGCAGATCCGATTTATTTTTCTGAACAATGTCTACTTCAGCTATTCATGGTTTATTACTAAGTTTATAACATCCTAAACAGAAACCATTGTCACAACTTCAGCAAATTCACAAAACAAAGCTGCAATCAGGAGGGCACATTTCTTATCCGAAATATTAATCTTTCACCACATCCAGAAGTGATTTACCTGTCTAAAGGAGCGAGGACGAGAAGAGGTACCAGCAACTGCATTGATTCAAAAACAAGAATGTGGAATCAGGAGCTTCCCTCATAAATAGTAAACAGCATGACGATGCAACATATACTGTACTGTGAACCACACTAAATCTCAGAGCATCTGCTTATGTGAATTGCAGCAAGGATGTAAAAAAAGTACACTGAGTGTAGTATTAGGTCGAGCTTCCTGATGAATAAGATTCATTTCATTTTTTCCTGGGGAGATATTATGAGCCATATTGATAATCACGGAGATATCTACATAGATAGAAACTAAGGCCGAGTTTCTATTTTCAACAAACTAAGGCCATTTTTATTTCCTTGCCGAATGTTGTGGGAGTTATAGAACAACTGCTAACAAGTGAAACTCTTCCTTTTTCACCCTTTTGCTAGAAAAGCCACAAGGGTAATTTGATGAAAATGGAACATGCAACCCATGTACTATAAAAAAACAACCTTAGTACAACAAAGAACTTTCCGTAGAATAGTTCAGGAATGTAAGAGAGCACTAGCAAAAAATATAATAATAGTAAGAACAGAGCAGTATTTTCGATTGGTAAAAGGGAGATGGAAAAGTAAATCAATATTGGGAAAGACAACGGTGGCAGCGCTTACGCATGTCTTCCGGTGTAGAAAAGTGCCTACGGCCAGTGGGCTTGCCCTTGAACTTTCCTCTCCCCATGGCGGGTTAAAGACGGATGATGGTAGAGAAGAAGAAATTTATTCAGGGCCCGGGAACGTCTCTCTTCCCCTCCTGTGAATCGCCACTCGTTTTGTTCTACAAACCCTACCCGGCGTCCCGAGACTCCCTGGCGCCCGCGGGAGTAAGAACAGTTCCCTTCTCCAAATCGCTCTTTATTTAATCAAAAATTAATCTCCCGAGCCCCCGCCCCGCCCCTATAATCTGATCAGATTCAGAATCCCCTTCAACAATCGGATGGCTAAGATTGGCTTCGGATACGGAAAGGTTGGTGGGCTCAAGTAAGATTTCCAGCTCGTCTTGTTCAACACATTCATCCCATCAAAATGAAAACTAAATAATAGTTGCAGTTCTGGACCCGGATTAAACGGAAAGAATTGCAGTGGGGGAAAGAGAAATTCAAGTGGAAGAAGATTTTTTAATTCTGATAATGATAGAGATTCCGCAGCAGCAGCAGCAGAAAGGCGATTCAAGAGGATTGGAGCACCGTGACCTGAAGATTCTTGCAGCTAAGATTGAATTTGGGAGGCATCAAAATCTATTCTCCACTATGAGATGCTTCTCTCGTTTTCACAAAAAGATACTCCATTACCCGTTTCTTTTACGGAAGGATTAGCAATCAGGATCATAATTTCCCATCACTGGCCCGACTTGTGTCTCCACGAGGTCAGGAGACAACCACTCACGAAATACGTCAAATCCCGTTTTATTAAGTTAGATTTATTAGTTTAATAAGTGAACTTAATCATTTAAAAATCGGATTGATCCGTCCTTTAAATTGGGTTTGTCTGGAATTAGACTCTCTTTTAGTTCTTCAAACTTAAAAATTGGAGAAAGAATGAAAATCAGATGAATCGCACAGTTTTTTTTTTTTTTTTTTTTTTTTGTTTTAATCTGTTTACTGATAAACCTGTTGAGTCATTTCGACCAAGCAAGTTGCCATTAGTCCGAACTCAAACTTGGTGAAGATTGAAGAGAATCAACAAAGAGCATGAAGAACAACAATAACTTTCCCCAATCTTACAAGAATGCACAAGCATATTAGAGATTTTTTATCTACTAACACAAGTTTATCGGAGCTTGTGTTGAAGCTTTTGTAAGAAGACACCGAGACTTTTTGTAAGAAGCTTTATCAGTACGGCCAAATAAAACCAAATCAACGACGTCCAACGACGAAATAGTCCAAACAACATGGCTTGCACGACAGCTATGAAAATGCACAGTAGGATCCTTGATTGAAGGAAGTCAAAAAAAATTCCAAAGAGAGAATAGAAGCCAACTAAACGATCCTTGATTGCTGCTAAGAGATTGTTGGAATGACGCCAACGTTAGAGTACTACTTTAGCAAATTTGAGAATACTGGAATGAGATATGCCAACGAACCAATGCTTAGTAACTTTCACCAAGATGACAACGCTGTGAACCGATGAACCGAGATCACCAGCTGTTGTGAGAAGGCAGCGCTTTCACTAGAAGTTGATCCATCTTAGCAACAGAAAGGAAGATCACCCTCTTGCACAGAAGCAAATTATCCTCTTATCTATTTTAATACCGACGGAGAGATAATGCAGATGATCCTCTTGTTATCCTCAATGACTGACCAGTCACGCAGGGAACAACTGATGTTGGAGTCAAGCTCATCTGATTCAAATTATAGCTTAAGAGGCAAACTAACTTTCATACATGCAACGGCATAAACCTTGTATAATGTCTTTAGAGATATTGAAGAAGTCCAAAGAAGCATAAGATTGACAGCAGGAGTAGAACCAGAAGAGATATCTTCCAAAAAAGCAATCCTTAAGATGTTTTTTCTGTGATTTAAGTTGGTTGCCCTCATTGTTAGTGACAGAATAGGCAATCTGGGCCTTGTGACAACTTAGCATCAACTTAGCACAAGGCATGATAAAAAATGAAATACAAAACGACGAAGACGAAGAAGAGGATATAATTTTCTGATGTACATTGATAAACTTACAGTCTATATAAATAGACTTAATACATAACAAAAATACACTAAAAATAGACATACACGAAAAGCACGATCCAACGTGCAAAACAGATTAACTTAACAAAGTAATCCTAAAGACTAGGACAACTAGTCTTAATTTAGAAATTCTTAACAATCCCTACCTTAAACTAATGTTCCAAACATAACATTCAATTTAATAAGAGTCAAACTTTGAAGCGCCATCCCTCAAATTGAATCATTTGAAATGCAAACACCAAGTAGGTTCCTGGGCTTCTGAAATGCATGAAACTTGAGAGGTTTGGTTAGAATATCAACAATCTGGTCTTCACTTTTGCAGAAAATAAGATCAATGACTCCATCATTTGTGAAATCCCTCAATAAATGATACTTGACATCTATATGTTTGCTTCGACCATGTAAAACTAGATTTCTTGAAAGCTTTATTGATGAATTGTTGTCACAACAAATCTGAGTAGGTCCACCCTCCTTAAAATGCAACTCTTTAAGGATTTTCTTTAGCCAAATAGCTTGACAAGCACCAGCTATTGCAGCAACAAATTTAGCTTCAGTGGATGATAATGTGACAATAGATTGCTTCTTTGATGACATGAAACAACTCCTGTCCCCATCATGAAAATATACCCAGATGTGCTTTTTCGATCATCTGAATCTCCTGCTTAATCACTATCTGTAAAGCCCAAACAGATTTGACTTTTCTCCTTTCTTATAGAACAACCCAAACTCCTTAGTACCTAGCAAGCAACGAAAAATTCTCTTTGTAGCCAAGAGATAAATCTCTGTAGGACGTTCCATGTACCTGCTAATCTCACTTACAACATGCATGATATCAAGTCTTGTTGTTGTCAAATACATTAAATTCCCCACTATTTGTTTGTAAAGAGTGTAATCAACTTTCTTTCCTCCATTATCTTTGTGTAACTTCATACCAAACTCAGATGGAGTATTTACAGGATTACAATCCTTTATCTGAAACTTGTCCAAGATTTCTTGCATATACTTCTTTTGAGAAATAAAAATTTCAGTAGAAGACTGCACCACTTCTATGCCAAGAAAATAATGCATCAAGCCAAGATCAGACATCTCAAATTCAACCATCATGGATTTCTTAAAACTACCAAACATGGTTGTATTATTTTCAGTGTAGATTAAATCATCTACATATAAACAAACAATGAACACCTTTCCTCCATCTCCAATTTTTATAAAAAGTGTATATTCATAAGGAAATTTATGAAATCCTTCCTTCAAAAAATAAGATTCTATACGATTATACCAAGCCCATGGAGTTTGTTTTAATCCATATAGAGTTTTTTTTTTAACTTATACACTTTATGCTCGTTGCCAAGTTAACATAACCAGGAGGTCAATCGATAAATACCTCTTCTTTCAAATCTCCATGGAGGAATGTTGATTTCATGTCCAATTGGAAGGTAGGCCATGAGTTTTGAGCTGCCATAGCAATCACCAATCTGATTGTATCATGCCTTGCAACTGGAGCAAATACTTCTTTATAATCAATACCAAACACTTGCTTGTAGCCCTTAGCTACCAAGCGTGTTTTGTGTTTGTCAACTTCACCATTCTCCTTCAGCTTTGTCTTGTAAACCCACTTTACACCAATTGTCTTCTGCCCTTTTGGAAAATCACATAACTCCCATGTATCATTTTTTTCAATGGCTGTAATTTCAGCATCCATAGCCTTTCTCCATTTTGGTTCTTTAACAGCCACTTCAAAAATGGTAGGATCACAATCTAAAAACAGAGAAAAAAGTGTAAGTGGGTCATCACCTTGGTCTACTCCAGTTACTTCATAATCAATCATCCATACTGGTCTTCTTCGAACACGTTTGAGACCGTTGTGATTCAGCTGCAAGTGGGCTTTGATCAGTGGAAACATTTTGAGTGACTTCCTCTTCTTGCACATTCTCCATAGGTTACTGCCATTTTTTATCATCATCAAAATCTGCTAGAATACTTTATTTAACACCTTGTTGAATCCATGACAAGGTGTCTTTTTCATCAAATACCACATCACAGCTTATGATAATTTTCATGGTGTAAGGATTATACAGTTTATAGGCTTTTGACTTATCACTAACACCAAGAAAAATGTATTTTTCTCCCTTGTTATCTGGCTTCCTCCTCTTCTCATATGAAATATGGGCATAGGCTATACACCCAAAAATTTGGAAATAATCTACAGTAGGCTTCCTTCCGCTCACCCAAAAATCTGGAAATAATCTACAGTAGGCTTCCTTCCGCTCCATGTTTCCTTTGGTGTCATATTTTGAACAGCAAGTGTGAGACTTCTGTTTAATATATGGATGCTCCAATTAACTGCTTCAGGCTAGAAACTTTTTGAAATGACACTTGTAGTCAAAAGGCTTCACACCATATTCATAATAGTATGATTCTTCCTCTCACATACACCATTCTGTTGGGGTGTATAAGCTGCTATAAGTTGTTTCCTGATTCCATGGTTCTCACAAAAATTTACAAATTCATGTGAGTTATATTCTCCACCATGATCTGTGCAAATAACTTTTATTGGATTGCCAACCTCTTTCTCAACCAGAGCTTTATAGCTTTTAAAAGCTACAAAGGCTTCAGATTTTTCTTGCAAAAAATAAACTCATATCTTACGACTATAATCATCAATGAAAGTAATTATCTATTTTTTACCTCCATTAGAATGTGGTGTTATTGGCCCACAAATGTTGGAATGAACAAGCTCCAATGCTTTCTTTGCTCTCCAAGATTTTTCTTGTGGAAATTGATTAGGGTGTTGTTTGCTAACAACACATTCTTCACAAATTTGAGAAGAGATTATAATTTGAGGTAGCCCCGTCACCATGTTCTTTTGTTGTAGAGTTTTCAATCCGCCAAAATTCAGATGCCTATAGCTAAAGTGCCATAGCCAAGCCTCATCTTTAAATTTTTCTGAGAAGTACGAATGAGTTATGTTGTGGAGATAAAGTGGGAACATACAATTCACCGTTATGTTTAACTTGAGCAATTAAGCCCAACTTTGCATCTCGAATCCGACATACACCATCTTTGATAACAATCTCGTATCCTTTTTCTTGTAACTGACCAGCATTTAGCAAGTTGGTCTGTAAATCTAGCACAAAAAAAAAATTAGCGATAGTGTGGGTGGAATTTCCTTTGGTTTGGTTTGTTACCTTTCCTTTTCTCATAACAGAAATTGTGGAGTTGTCACCAAACTTAACAGAGCTGTGAAAGGATTCATCCAAGTAAGAAAATGCCTCTTTCTCTCCACACATGTGGTTGCTGCAACCAGTGTCTAAATACCACATGTTTTGTTGAGTTTCCTCCTTCATATGATACACCATCAAAAGAAATACCTCTTCTTCTTTTTGTGAAAAGTTAGTTCGACCTCCACGTTGTTTATTCAAATCAGTTTGACATTCTGATTTATAATGGCCATACCTATGATATCTAAAACATTCAACATTGGACTTGTCTGCTGACTATGATCTATAAGTTGTGGACTAGTGGCCTCCATATCCTCTTCCTCGACCTTTGCCTCTTCCTTGTCCTCTTCCTCGGCTCAATTGGTTTTGACTTAGCTCAGTATTACGGCTCGGCTCAATTGATTTTGGCTTGGCTCAGTATTTCGGTTCGGCTCAATTGGTTTTGGCTTGGCTCAGTTTTTCGGCTCGGCTTGGCTCAATTGATTTTTGGCTCGGATCAATGTGGGGTCAGACCTTGTGAAAAATCGCTGATTTAATTCAGCGCATAAAGCTCTTCTCGCTTTTCTCTTCGGACCAGAGCGAAAGAGAAAAAATTGAAGAATCAAACGATTGACGAAAAAATTTCTGCTGAAAATTTAACGATAGAAAAAAAATACCAGATATCGACGGCGGCAACGGCAACAACAACGGCAACGGCAGGAAGGTCTGCGGCGGCAACTTTGATTCCGGGATTTCTTCCCGGCGGCAACGGCAGCTATGAGTTCCGAATTTTTTTTCCAGCTCTGTCTCTGTTTCTTCCCGGCGGCAACGGAAGATCTGCGGCTGCGACTGTGATTTCGGGATTTCTTCCCGAAATTATCGATTCTGGAGAGGTCTCCCTCTCTCCTCCTTCTACGGCTGCGGCGTAGGAAGGATTTCGACTCTGGTACCGACAGTGGTGATGACGGTCCTCAGTGATTTTGACTTTGTTTCTTTAGCGACGGGAGCTCTGATTTTCGGGATCGTTCCGAAAAAATTTTCTCGAGAGGTCTCGCTCTCTCCTTCTCCTTCTACGGCTGCGGCGCAAGAAGGCTGAGGTATTCTTTCTTCAGCGATGGGACGAGGGGTCGCCGAATAGAATTTCTTCCCGGAGTCGGTAAGTCGCTCTGATACCACTGATAAAAAATGAAATACAAAACGATGAAGACGAAGAAGACGGTATAATTTTTTGATGTACATTGATAAACTTAAACTAAAAATAGACATACACGAAAGGCACGATCCAACGTGCAAAATAGATTAACTTAACAAAGTAATCCTAAAGACTATGACAACTAGTCTTAATTTAGATATCCTTAACAAAGACAACAAGGCAATGCAGAGATAATACCCGGCATAGAGAGATCGATTTTGCAACATACGAGTTAATAAAACTCAGCCTTGGATATAAGGTTACTAGAACATAGAGATCATCACACAAAACTTACTGTTTCATAGAGAAGTAAAGATGAAAAGAACTTATCATTTCTGAATCAGTATAGGTAGTCTTCTTCAAATCAAATGCCCATGAAATCTTCAACATAAATCATTATCTTTATGTCTCATAATTTGAGCAACAATGAAGCAAACTAGAATGCTGAAATCATTGATCTGATACCATATTGATTCCAGAATTCCATAATATTAAGGTTTTCAAACTTAAAGTGTAGGAGAGAAGAGGGAAGGAGAAGAGGAGTGAAGTGAGGTGAATGAAGAGAGAGGTAAGAACGGGTGTGAGAGAAAGAGAAAGAGAGAGATGGACAAGTAAATAAGAGAAGAAAGGGAATAATAAGGATTGTGGAAGATCTCCAAACCCTCTCCCTTAGCCTTTATTTATAGATGTCAAAAGTATAAATTACAAGTATACCTTTATCCCTAGAGAGAGCGAAGAAGAGTAAAAAAACTTACAATATTTACAATAATGACAACCAAACTTGTCTTTGTCTTTCAACCTTAATCAAATATTCCTTCTTCCATTCAAATTCTTGAGTTTGTGAGATTTATAAATAATTTGAAATCTAACAACACATGATGAGTAATAAATACTTATACCAAAGCTGGGTGGAAAGGGGATCTTTAGACCAACATCCTCTCAATTTTCTATCATGATAGTGTTGAGTTATTTGCAATGATTGGATCTACTGAATCAAAATATAGACTTAGTGTGAATGTGCATCAATATCGGGCTATCAATTGGGCTGCTAATTATGTAATTAACAACCTCATTTTTAGGGTTTAATTTTAAATGTTGGTATATGCTCAGCATAAATATCAAACATAGAATAACAAGTTTGCCATTGTAGGGAATCACTAGTGTGGACTGAGGAAGTCATCCAAACTATTGAAGAGAGACATATGGAAGAGTCTTGAGTGAACCTCATAGAAACAAGTCCCATAGTGGAGGAATAAATATGACATAGACTTATTTGAGTCTCATGAAAAAGAGTCTTTGTAATAGTTGTTTGGTTTGTTTCTTAGTAGGATTTTTAATTTGGGTGTAATTGGACATAGGTAATTTAATTTTACTCTGATTTTATATTTTTTATTTATTATAAATAAAGCACTGATGTAGTCTTTTTACAATAAATCAATGAATTTATTTTTCTTTTAAAATTTCAAAATAGTATTCATATAAGTCTTCTAAGCTCAGTCTAAGAGTTGACTATTAACTCACAAGATTATGCAATTCACATACATTATTGTGTTTCTTTTTATTTCCAGTTTCAATTTATTGTTAATTTTTTCTCGTTATTTCCAATTTCAATTTTTCTCCTTGTTGTCTCTTGTGTCTTGTCCTATTAGAATGTAGTTTATAGTTGTTATCTCTTTCCCGAATTTTTAAATTAGCTTCCATCATTCAAAAGTATATTTGTCCCGACAATGAGCATGTCTGTTTTGATAAGTAGTTGTGCACTAGAATCTCTCACCACTGGGTCTCTTTCCTTTTTCTCATTGTCTCCTCCAATCTCTTTGTTCTTCTCTCAATTGTCAATTGCAGCTCTTGGGGACCAGAATATCAAGGCGTGACCCATCTAGAAACCTAGGAGTGTAGCCCAATTCTTTAAAAGCCTAAATACAATTTCAATTGAAGGTTTGGTCGGTGTAAACAATAATAGAGTTGGGGAGTAGCATTCTCAAGTTCAGCATAAACGCTATTGTTTTTTACGAAGGCACATTCTCCACTTCCCTAGTGAAAGTAGTCCTAGACATTTTCTACTAACTCACTCTACAGAAGATCACAATTGGGAAAAACGTGATTGAGCTCCCATCCCTTCTAGGCAACATCAACATCTACTCCAACTCTCCTCTCATCTCCTCCTAGTTTGCTTCTATTTGGCTTTGTGGTCTATTTTATTCCAAATCTCATATTTAAGCGATCTCTTAGGATTTTTGCTCCATAAGGTCTAGTTTGAAAGCAAAATTTCTAATTTATGTATGAAATTCATAAAAACTTAAAACTGAAAGTCCAGATACATACCTCCAACCATGGTAGACAGATTTCAAGAATTTCTAGAAAAGCTTGTTTATTCTATCAAAATTCCGTTGATGGAGAACACATGCTTCTTTGCTAGACTAGATTCCTTTTTTACGTACAACTTCTCAAACCATCTTTCCCATCAAAAGAGGAAAAGTTGGAACTAATGGGCAATTACAACTGTCCCACTTTCCTACATCTAAGAGAAACTACCTAATAATGGGTCAACTTAGAAAAATATAACGTTTTCAACATTTTTCGCACTTGACCCATTCTATACTCAATATGTACCATTCAATATTGATACATCCTCGAAAAAATTCCCATAGATATAATATCCTTATAACCAAACAAAAGAATTTAAATTACATGACTCGTGACGATAAGTTCTTTTGAGCAAGTATTACCTTCCACATATCACAATGCAACTTTTTCCTTTCAATGAGAACCATATGTGGCACATTTCCAAATTCTCACGCATGATCACCAAAATTTAAACATATATTGTTATTCTTTAAACTTCATGTATACAACTAAATAAGAGAAGATAAATATGAAATTAATGGAGTTTCTTTCAATTGATAAAATGCAATACTAACATAAAGGGTGTCTCAATCACATAAAAAAACTACATAGTAGAACTGAGTCCCATATGTTCAACATGTCCCTTATAAGCAATGGGTGGTAGACTTTTTGTCAACGGATCAACAATCATTAATCCAATGCTGATGTGCTCCACAACTACTTTTTTTTCTTTGACATGTTCACGAATAGCTAAATACTTAATGTCAATGTGTTTACTACAACTTCCGCTCTTATTGTTCTTGATAAAAAATACTAAATGGAATTATTGCATTAAATCCTCAATGAAAGTGTGTCAATAATTTCAAACCCAGAAATAAATCTCTTCAACCATACAGCATGTAATGTCGCTTCTATGGTAGAAGTAGCAATGAAAGTGTTTGGAATTAGACGCCCTAATTCTACACTAATGAGAGCAATAATAATAAACGCCGAAGGAGGGGAAAACAAGCATGGAAAAGCACGACAAGATTTATACAGGTTTACCTCATGGTGAGAATACGTTTTGTCTTCTGCCACTGCAGTAATCCACTATAAAGAGGAAATAGTTTACAAGAGAAATCACATGAGAAAATTGGGGCAACCACGATATAAGAGTAAAATTTCTAAACTACCCTGAATAAAATAACAATTAATATATCGTGGACCAACTCAGTGTAGGACATTAATTAGGCTCCACAACTTAACATAAAGATTGTTTTGCACTTCACCCAGAAATGGCCCCTCCAGCTAATAAAAAAAATATTATGATGTTGACTTTCTTGAGTTAAGGCTGCCAATAAAATCATAGTTTGAATATCCAATTGCCTCTAGATGATCAGATCGCCTATATGTAAGTTTGTAGTCTTTAATCCCTTGAAGGTATTGTTTGACTTTCTTTGCAGCTATCCAATGGTCTAAACTTGGGTTTCTTTAATTTTTGCTCAAAATTCCAATTGCATATGCAATGTCAGGTCTTGTGTAAACTTGAACATAGATTAAACTCCCAACCGTGGAAGCATAAGGAATATTTTTCATTTGTTCCATATCCAAATCATTTCTAGGACCTTGTTGGAAACTGAACTTGTCACCTTTGACAATAGGTGCAATACCAGATGAACAATTCTTCATATGAAATCACTCTATAACTTTATTGATATAAGTTTCTTGAGACAATCTTAATGTCCCTCGGGACCTGTCTCTCTCAATCTTTATGCCTATGACATAAGAAGTTTTACCCATATCTTTCATATCAAATTGTATTGAGAGAAATCTCTTAACCACATGAAGTAAACCTAAATCACTTGAAACAAGTAGGATATCATCTACATATAGGACTAAGAAAATTATCTTGGTCCTACTGTATTTATTGTATATACATTGATCCATGATATTTTTTGTACAACTAAATAAAGAAATAACATCATGAAATTTTAAATACCATTGGTAGGAGGCTTGTTTTAGCCTATATATAGATTCTTAAGCCTACAAACCAAGTGATCATTTCCTTCTGAAATGAAACCATAGGTTGTTTCATGTAAACCTCTTCATCAAGGTCTCCATTGAGAAAAATTGTTTTCACATCCATTTGATGTAACTCCATATCAAAATGAGGGGTTATCTTAAATGAATCTTTCTTTGAAACAGGAGAGAAGGTATCATGATAATCAATTTCTTCTTGTTGTGTTCCTTTGGTTATACGTCTTGCTTTATATCTTTCAATATTGCCTAAAGAATTTCTTTTGGTTTTAAAAACCCACTTACAACCAATGCCTTCCCTCATTTAGGTAATTCAACAAGATCCCAGACTTAGTTATGAGCTATTGAATCCAACTGTTCCTTCATGGCATAATTCCATTATGTGGATTTATTTCCACTCATAGCCTGTTAAAATGTAATAGTATCATCTTTAGCACCAATATCCATGTAAAAAATTTAAAGGTACACAACATAATCTGAAGAAATTGTAGGTTTCCTAACTTTGAAGATCTTCTTAATATTACTTCAACATTTTCATGTTGAGAATGCCAAGTAATTGGATCTATATGAATATCATCACGATGATGTGGTTCTTCAACTATTAGTTGTTCTTGAGTAATCAAATCCTGATAACTATCATGAAACACAACTAGTCTATGTGAAGATGTAGGAGCAGGTTGATAATTGTTATGCTGATAAAAAAACTAAGTTTCGAGGATGGCTACTCCCACTGATCACATCATTTTCAAGGAACATTGCATTCTTCAATTCCACAATTCTCGTCGCACGAGATGGAAAATAAAATTTATATCCATTAGACTTTTCTGCATAGCCAGTGAAATATCCACTAATTGTTCTAGAGTCTTACTTTGTCTCATGTGGATTATAGATTCTAACTTTAGCTAGGCAACCCCAAACATGTATATGCCATAAACTAGGTTTCCAACCTTTACATAACTCAAACGGAGTTTTGTGAACTGCCTTGGTTGGAACCCTATTTAGAACATATGTTGTAGTTTTTAGAGTTTCACTCCATAAAGATAATGGGAGATCAGAGTTACTAATCATACTCCTCACCATGCCTATAAATGTTCGGTTTTTTCTTGTAGCCACACAATTTTGAGATGGTGAGCTTGATATTGTGTATTGTGCTATAATAGCTTGTTCCCTAATAAACCTTGCAAATGGACCTGGTAATTGTCATTTTCAGTGTACTTGACATAATATTCACCACCTCTATATGACTTCACAATCTTAATATATTTACCCAATTGTTTATCTACTTCTGTTTTATAGACTTTAAAAGTATGTAAGTGCTTCACTTTTATCATAAAGCAAATAGAGATACATATATCGTGTATAATCATCAATAAAGGTAATGCAATATTTTTTACCATTAAAACATGCATCATTAGGACCCGAAATATCAACGTGTATGATCCCTAAAACATCAGAAGTCCTCCTGGTACTTTTCTTCTACTTGTTAGTTTGTTTTTCTCTAATGCAATCCACACAAGTACCAAAATCAGTAAACTCAAGAGCCTCAAGACTCCATCAGTTTACCAATCTCTTAATTCTATCAATGGAGATATGATCTAATCTCCTATGCCACAATATGGAGGATTTCTCATTTATAACACCACGCTTAATGCCAACATTCGTACTATGCACAATTGTAAGACTACAATTAAGGGTAAAATTTAAAAGAAGTTTAAATAACCCATCATCCAAAATACCTTTTCCAACAAGAATATTGTCTTTATACAAATGAAGGGAATTTACCAATGAAATTGAACTTGAAACCACAAGAAAATTTACTTTTTTTTTGGTTTTCGTTGGTTTAAGAAGCCCTACATGGTGTTGGCAACATGGATTATAGTACGAGAATCAATCCACCAAGTGTTATATGAAACATTAACCATATTAGATTCAAAACACACTAAAGAGATGAGATTACTTTTCTTTTCAAGCCAATGCTTGAATTTGGGACAAGTTTCTTTATATGTCATTTCTTCTTGTAAAAGAAACATTTGACGTCACATTTATTAACTTGATTAAGTGGCTTTTCCCCCCTCCATTTCTTAAATGGTTTCTTGCCATGAGTTGTCAAATGTGCACTTTCAATTTTCTCCTGATTCAGCATCCCTTCCTCTTGTACATACATGGGTTAGAAGTTCATTAATAAACCATTTATCCTATATTATTGTAAGAGATCTTGAAGGGTCCATATTCAGACGTGAGCAAGTAAAGGATGAAGTGAACCAGAAATGACTCGGATATCTCAATCTCCAACGATTTCAGTCTAATGGCTATGTCCCGCATTTGCATGATGTGTTGATGCACACCTTTGGAGCCATTAAATTTTATGGAACACATTTTCGTCATCAGGGTGCTTACTAATGCTTTGTTAGAAGTCTCAAACAAATTCAGAATAGCTTGAAGATATTCTTTTGATTTGGCACAATCAGGGATGAATCTATTACTCTTCCCCATGTGAAACTTGATAAACATCAAACTTAAATGATTGGGCCGCTCCCAAAGATCATATGATGTATTCTCAACTTGGGTACTTGATTTTGTGAGCCTTGGAGGATCACCCACTCGAAGTGATAAATCAAGGTCCATGCACCCCAATACAAAGAGGATTTTCTCTTTCTAATCAGCATAATTATCACCATTCAGAGGAATAATACTAGAGGAATCAAAATTTGGAATAGATAAAGTTTGAACAACTGCAAAATAAACAATAATGTTTACTAAAACATGCAAATGAGCCAAATATTGAATGTTCTCACAAGTAAATAAATTCAAACAAATAAATCAACATGTCATTATAATCTTTCTTGTGGGCTTAAATTATAATACAATAACGATTTATATTACTTTATGATGGGATCATAAATTTATCTCTAAAGGAATTTTGTAGGCCTAAGGGCAACTATAATTTTTTTTTGTCAAAATATTTCTATCTCATCATAATTAATCACTTGAATATAACAATTACCATGTAGGGTTAAATTATTATATTTTCATGGTTAATTATAAAGTTTGATGTCATTAATTCTATGTGACTAAACTTAATGTCATTAGATATTTTATGCCAATTATTAATTCTTTATATTTAGGTCAACCAAAAATAAGCATAGAAAATTAAGCATGCATAAAACCCAAATAAAATTTCACAATAGAAAAAATAACAAAAATATGCATATTATACATGCATATATGCATGTATAATACTTAATTTATATACATTAAATAAAAAAACATAAAAAACAAATATACTAATTTTCCAGTTATTCATATATGAATTAAATGTATTCAATTATAACACTTGCGTTGAGATGGCTACATACTCGAGAGGTCGTCAAATTCTACTCTCAAAAATTATTTTTTAATCACACATTTCATGAGTGACACGTGGTGTGTCACAACAATGAGATGCAATGTAATTTTTTTTTTTAATTATTTCTACCTCCAACCCACATGGAGACAACACCTCTAAGTAAGGGTGGCTCAAACCGAGCCGGCTCTCGAGCCGCTCGAGTTCGGCTCGGTTCGAAACGTTATATTTCGAGCTCGAGCCGAGCTCGAACTCAGAAATGGACTCGTTTACATTAACGAGTCGAGCTCGAGCAGAGCCCGGTTCGGCTCGTCGGCTCACGAGCTGACTTGTTAATATAACGAGCGATTCGGGGATCGGGAGACCTCTCTTTGTTTCGGGAAACCTCTCTTCGTTTCGCCTGCGAAACCCATACCTCACTCTACCATTTCCATGCCGTTTCAGCATGATTTCTTGCGGAAATCGCTGTTCGTCGGCAGGTATTCAAAGGAAATGGGGGATTTGGTCTTCAAATCCCTCGTTCTCCCTCTCCCTCTTCGATTCCTCGATTACTTCCTCTGCGATTTCTGTCTCTTCTTCCTCTGCGATTTCTGTCTCTTCTTCCTCTGCGATTTCTTTCTCTTCTTCCTCTTCGATTTCTTCATCCAATGTTTTTCCTCGCCGATGAGACGAAATCGATGGTCCGATGGAAGGAGGTAAGATTTTTACTTAATTTTTCTGTCTTTTTTTCGTCACCAAGCTAACCTGAAAAATCTCTAACTCTCGCTTCGTTTCTCGACAGTGCTCCTTCATTCTTGGAAAGTCTTTTTGGATATCCGAAAGGTAAACACTCTGTTTCTATAAGCAAATGTTCTTTTTCTCAACTCTATATTTTTTTTTTTTTGCAGATATTTGCAGCTGACAGTTCAAAGTACACTCGGGAAGAAATCCTTGGAAGAAAACTGCCAGTATGAGTTTTATTTCATGATTTTGAGTGTTGATACTGTTTGATTTTTTGAAACGGTGAGTTCTTGATTAAAGGGTAGAAGGTAATGCACTGTCACAACGTACTGGGAAGATCATTTTATACAGATTGTATAAGGATGTTTCCTTTTCCTCTATAACTTAAAGAAAAAGAGCTTTGGGGGATGGATTTTCCAACAGAGATGGTCATAATTATTTTCTTTGTTCTCATGTCTTATTTCAAGTCTCATCTGCACAACCTCCACTGTTTCAAGGAAATCTCCTTTACAATTCCAATCCTAATGTCAATGTTAAAATTAGTTTTAAATGATTTTGGTGGGTGAGGGGCATTCAAATTCCGACAATTGGTATTGTAATATAGGTTCCTCCACTAGATGAGTTTTTGGTATACTCTCTTTTTCTTGCAATTGCTTGCATCTCAAATAGTTCAATGGTGCTTCAGTGACACCTGTTCTTACTCGAGGTTGACCTATTTTATTCTCTTAATTTTTTTTTCATTTTGTTTTATTTTTTGCTTGAGTGTGCCATCAATTGCATTATAGCTGGCTGAGAGCCAGGAAACTTCATACTGAGTTATGATATTCAAGAAGGAAAGGAAGGGTGGAGAAGAAAAATCCCCCACCTTGTCATTTGTTATGTTTTTGTATATCTCAGAATGACTTACTAAGCTTAAGTGCTATAATGTTTGGAAAATAGTTGGTTATCAATGATTTTTTTGCTCAAATTCCACTGTTCTTCATAAATGAAGTTATTATTCTAGACTTTCAAATATTTTTATGTTGTGGGATCTTGTTTCTTTTTTGCCTTCTTATTTTTAGGTGTCTGACCTCTTATAAAATTATGTACGTTTATCATACATTTCAGCAATAAACAGCAATGGTATTCAAATTGTTACTTGATATATTTTAGCAATGGAATTTTATTTCATGATTTTGAGTGTTGATAACATATTCTGTTCAATAATACTCTATTATAGTTAATGGAATCAGGAGCTTTCTTAATTGCATCCAACTTCTCTTTATTATAAAAAAGAAAAAAAATGTTAGTTTTTGTCATTCTTTCTTAATTCTCATTGAACTTATATCTGCTGCTGTTCTAAAATGTTATATGGCTTGATGTATTAGCAAAAGTGATATGATAGTTCCTTTGCTATCTTTTGGAAATTGAGATATTGTGTGTGAACCTTTGATGTCTTAAATTTACTCATTGGATGATATATGATGCCTAAACCTTGTCAAATGTTCATATTTCATTGATATAGATGGATGTAAATTATCTCTCTTTTTTACAATCAATTTTTATCCTTCCTCTTCGATTTCTTTATCCGAAATTCTTCCTCGCTAACGAGACGAAAGCGACGGTCCGACGGGAGGTAAGATTTTTATTTAATGTTCTATTTTTTTTTTCGTCGCCGACCTAACCCTACAAAATTTCTAACTCTCACTTCATTTCAGCAGTGCTCCTTCATTCTTGGAAAGGCTTTTAGAGATATCCCTGAACGACGAACACACTTTCGGGTTTTGTAAGTGTTGATTTTTTTTTTCATTTTTATCATTAATTTCTTGGTATTGAGGTTGAATTTCATCAGAATATTAGAAGAGAATGTTGGCATGCTTATTTCCTTCTTTTAGAAGTTTTTAAATTTATATATAAAAAAAAGGATCGATATATTGGACTGGAAACTATTGGGTGCAGGGCTACTGGCTCAAAGAGACCCCGCTGCATTGAAAGACAAGGGTCGTTCCCGATTGTCACAATGTCATGTACCTTCCTCTAAGAATAAACAATTATCTTAAATCTTAAATTATGTGTAGGATCTTTGTTGTTCGGATAACTTTCTTTTCTTTATGTTTTTAATTTGTAATTTTGTTTTTTTGTAGATGTAAGAATGTCAACACCTCCTCAATTGACATCAATAACTAACACTAGTTCTAGTGTGGCTATAAATAGTGACTCAACTCCACCAGAGTCACTACCCACTGTCATAGAAGTGGGCCCAGATGAAATTACCATAAATGAGGATGAAGGTGATTCTACTCATACTTCAAAAAGACAAAAAAAGTCTCATGTGTGGTTGGAATTCAAAGAAGTATCACTTAATGGTACAAAAAAGGCTCAGTGTGTTCATTGTAAAATCAATTTGAGTGTTATTAGTAGTGGAGTGACCACACATATGAGTCGACATTTGAAACGTTGCACTAGTAGAAAAGTGGCAATGAGAAAACAAAAAACCTTAAACTTTCAACCAGTGGGAGCGGGGTCTAATGTTGATCAGAGTCCATCTGGACTTCGTTTTATGGATTTTGGAGGAAAATATGATCAAACTAAAATGTGAGTACTCATTTCTCATTGGATTCTTATGCATGAGCATCCATTCATGATAGTAGAAGAGGAGGGATTTGATTTTGTAATGAAAATGGCAAATATGAATTATGAGAAAATATCCCGTAAGACCATTAAGTAGGAGTGTATGGAGGTGTATGAGGCAGAGAAAAAGAAATTGAAAATTTTGTTAAAAGAGATTAACAAGATTAGTCTTACCACGGATCTTTGAAAGTCTCAAAATCAAAAAATTGAATGCATGGTTATTACTTGGCATTTTATTGACAGTAATTGGAAGCTACAAAAATGAGTCTTGAGTTTTGTGCATGTTCCTCCTCCTCTTCGTGGCGTTGATATAGCAGATGCTATTTACAAGTGTTTGAAAGAGTGGGAGATCGAAAATAAAGTTTTTAGTATTTCAGTTGATAATGCTGCATATAATGATGTTTGTATCAGAGTTTTGAAACAAGATTTTTCAAGGAAAAAAAACTTGGTGTGTGGTGGAAAGTTTTTTCATGTGCGTTGTTGTGCTCATATTTTAAACTTATTAGTCCAAGATGGTCTTGATCAGATTAAGGATATCATTGATAATGTGCGTGAAAGTGTCAAATTCATAAATCTGTCTGAGGCTAGATTTCGTACTTTTTCTGAAATTGTACAACAATTAGAACTTGGTGAAAAGAGGTTGGTTATTGATTGTCCAACTCGTTGGAACTCCACTTATGACATGTTGTCTTCTGCATTAAAATTCAAAGATGCATTCTCTAGATTTGAAGTTAGAGAACCAACATATGATTGTTTGCCAAGTTTTGATGAATGGGAAAAGGTTGACATGGTGTGTGAGATTTTAGAAGTTTTTAATGCAGTTACTAATATAATTCTGGGAGTGACTACCCTACTTCTAATTTGTACCTTAGTGAGGTATATAGGGTAAAAGAAGTTCTGGATTTTCATTCTACAAATGAAAATGTTTTCATTAGGACAATAGTTAGTAGAATGAAAGAGAAATTTGAGAAGTATTGGGGTGAATGCAATTTATTGATGGTTGTTGCTTCACTTTTGGATCCAAGGGTCAAATTAAAGTTGATTGAAATGTGTTTTCCGGTGAAATATTCTAAGGAGGAAGCTACAATGAACATAAATTTAGTTCAACGCACCTTATATGAAATCTACGATGGATATATATCCTTATATAATGTGGATATTAGAAATGAAGAGAATGTTTCAAGTACTAGCTCTATGGGTGTTTCCACAAGTCGTAGGCCTTCATCAAGTTCAGGTTGGTCAAAGTTAATGAGTTATATGAAACAAAAGGATGTAGTTAATTCACCAAGGTCACAATTAGAAATTTATCTTGAAGAAGGTGTATATAGTTGTGAGGAAACTTCACAATATGATTTTGATGTTTTAGAATGGTGGAAAGTGAATCATATGAAATTTCGGGTATTATCTAAGATGGCAGCAGACATCCTTGTAATTCCCATATCCACAGTAGCTTCAGAGTCTACATTTAGTGCTGGTGGTAGAGTAATAGACTCATATCGTTCTTCCTTGGCACCAAGTACAGTTCAAGCTTTAATTTGTGGCAGTGATTGGGTTCGGGTTCTTCACGGTGTAAGAAAAATCAAAAGGTGAATTTCTTTGATCAATTCTTTATTATGATATTTTTTAGTTTTATTTATTAAAATTTTGTTTTATGATTACAGCCTGAGAAGAAGAGTGTAGAGATAATGCTACCAGCTACATGATTTTTCATGTTTCTCTCATTATGGTAATTTTAATATTTTTAATGACATTAAGTAACTAGTAGTGGAAGAGTATTTTTTTTATTTGACAATAACTAATTTTATTTTTTTGTTTTTATCATAGGTGGAGATTTTGCTCATGCAGTGACATATATTATTTTCTAGCATTAAGAGAAACAACTATAGTTTATAATTTTATAATGGATTTATAGTTTTTATTTGGATGATTGTAAATTGATTGTGATATTTCATTTAATTTTGTTGTGTTTGATTATTGTATGAAGTTTATTTATAATATTATGCAGTGTATGAAGTGTTTAGACTATTTTATAGAGTGTTTATGGAATGTATAGATAATTTTATGGAGTGTTTATGGAATATTTATGGAGTGTTTATGGAGTGTTTATGCCCAATTTTAAGTAGAGGTAATGCCGAATTTTATATAGGTATTATATACATAGATTATATTCAATTTCAAGAAGAGCTTATGCCTCAATCTTATACATGTATTATATATATAGGTTATGCATAATTTTATGAAGAAGTTATGCCCAATTTTATGTAAAATGTATGTATAATTATATATATAATTTATTTGATATATATTTTTAAAATTTTTTAAAATGTATGTTGAAACTCGAGTTCGGCTCGAGCTTGGTTAAAATTTTGGGGTTCGAGCTCGATAACAATTTTAGGCTCGAGACGAGACTCGGCTCGAAATATTTAAATTAAGCTCGACTTGAACATAGGCAAATTCGGGCTCGGCTCAGCTCGATGCCACGTTGTGGGACAACCCAAGAGCACAACGCCAGCGCTCTTGACCTTGGTTGCACTCCAGCGCCGGTCTCAGGCTCCACAGAACCAAGGATGGGAGTCTAGACAGCATTATCCGTCGGTCTCAGGCTCCACAGAACCAAGGATGGGAATCTAGACAGCATTATCCGTCGCCACGCCGGCAGGATTTGTAGTCGAGTGGGCACCAGGATTTGCCTTGAAGAATAAGAACTCTTGGAAAATGAAAAACCTGCTCCATAGCAACGATGGGAGTCTAGACAGCATTATCCGTCGCCACGCCGGCAGGATTTGTGGTCGAGTGGGCACCAGGATTTGCCTTGAAGAATAAGAACTCACGGAAAATGAAAAACCTGCTCCATAGGCATCGGCGGACAGCGTTCTGAGTACCATCTTTAATCAAGGCAACCAAGTATACGAGGGGCGATATAGTAATACACTTACTAAAAGGAAAAAATAAAAATAAACATAGGGTAAAAACAGAGCATGTCTTTAATCAAATACAAAGTGAATGATGAATTTCTAGCACGTTCTAGACCTAATCCTTCGGTATGACATATGAGTTTAAAATCCTGCGACTAAATGTCAGGAAGAAATCAAAGCTAGGCCAGAGATAGGTCTTTTCCTTTCTTTCCCTCATTTTCTAAGCAGAGCAGCAACCAACTTTCTTAATCGCCGAGACATCATCTTTTGTCCCCACGTTGATGGTCTGTCCTTTAGGCAAGGCTGCCGGATCCTCTCCAATATCCAGAGCTTTTCTGCTGACTACACGGTAGATCTGACTAAGAACTTCAGTGAAGGCATTTTCCACATTCATTGACTCCAACGCAGAAGTCTCCATGAAGAAGTTGTTCTCTCTCTCAGCAAAAGCTTTTGCATCTTCAGTAGAAACTGCTCTCAGATGGCGCAGATCAGCTTTATTTCCAACTAGCATGATCACAATATTGGAGTCTGTGTGGTCTCTGAGTTCCTTCAACCATCTCTCTACATTCTCAAATGTGACATGGCGTGTGACATCGTATACTAGCAATGCACCCACTGCTCCTCGATAGTATGCACTTGTAATTGCACGGTATCTTCACAAACAAACGGAAAGAAAAAAAAAAACAGATTATTTTCATTTTTATTATAATGCCAACTATCAGATATTCTCCATGTAAGCAAGATATGCTTCGGAAAATAAGAGCTACACCTGAAGAAAACTCTGAACCAGTAGTAAGAATACCATAAACTGACCAAAAAATCAACATAAAGTAGATGCCAGTTCTATACATATAAAACTGGATGAACGTGACATAAAGAAAAATGATAAAAAATGGTTGTGGTAAACACATAATGAGCCATTTCCATAAAAATCCTACCCCAAACAGAATTGACAAAAGGTAACAGGTGAAGCAAGAAAGTTTTCTCACACCCAGAATACTAGTCACCGTTATAAAAATCACCAAAGTCAAAATGTGCTGGCAATGGCACAACATGCAATTGCCAAATTTGTCATGAAATTCAAGTGCCTGCATTTAAACATTTGACAGCAAAATGCCGTATGTGCTGTAAAAATTTAGCAAACCATAATTGATGCATGAGGACCCACAAAGGAATAAGCATATACAGATGCACATTCGAGGCAATCCACAGCCTCCGGCAGTTGGCCTGATATGTTTGCTTCAACAAAAGAAAAAAAGAAAAAAGAAAAGAAACAGAAACAGTGCCATGTAAAATCACTTGCTTGACCTATTCATAGTCCTTTGTATAGTTATACTACAAACACCACCTGAATTACGCAACCAGGTCAACTTAATCCACAGGTTAAATATGCAGGGTTTATACAAGAATTTCATCCTTGCAACAGAGATTTGAATCTGAATATTTCCTGAACCAACTTAACTATCTGAAATAATTAGTATGGAACTGTGCCATTGTTATCAACAAAAAACCCCAAGAGGCATTTGGGTTTTGGTTCAACAGCCACCAAGCTGGGTGATGGGTAGATTGTGATCTGACAATTAAAAAAAAAAAAAAAAAAGAACGATGTTGTACAAAACTAAAGGGTCAAGTAATTTTGGCCAAACTTTTAAAAAAATCATCTACTAATATCCCAAATCTATTACATTTTCTTTCAAGCTTCTCTTTGGTTTCAATTTTATATGTGAAATATTGTAAGTTTTCCTGTTCCAATAGCACCTAACATCATAGTTATCATCAATGCCATCAATTTTATTTTATTTTTTCACTTGGAATGCCTTCAATTTTTTTTAAATATGAAGCTTCAATCTCCGCACAAGCATATGAACAATGAATATCAAGAAAACTACTACAAAATTCTTCAGTACTATCATCCTATTCTAAGCTTGTTTTGATGGAGACTCTCATCTAAACGTCTAATTATTAGATCACAGAAACAGGAATTGATTTAAAAACCACATGCAGAGACAAAATTGAAGATAAAATAAGTGTTGAAGTAAAAAAATCCACAACTAAACATTCTTCTAAAAAGATAAGTTGCAAGCAATGAACAAATGCATGACACCTCAACCAGCTAAAAAATGGAGTCTCCATGCCATGGTAATTCAAACTATTACCTAGTAAAATATGTTTACATCTAATCCAAATTTTAAGCATTTCAAAGCATTGGGGTCTAAATCATCATGATATAGAAAGATTATAAGAGCATTTACCAGAGATTTGTTTCCTGAGTAAGATTATATGGCATATCGACCACTACACCAAGATTGAGCAAACAAATAACAAAATTATGACAACAGCAAAACATCTTGACAAACTAGACTGCATTGTGTTGGAGATCGTCCATGCACCTAAAAGGTTCTCTGATTTAACATGCATTCATGCTTATTTTTAGTACCCTCAGTCCGCTAAGTTTCCACTATGCTCAAGCGCACAGAGAAACTCAGGTAATACAGAAATATAGCAGTTATGACTTATGAGATTATGTAGAAGCCAACTGTAAGAAGCTCAAGTAATTGAGGAATAAAAGCTCAAGACCTGTGTTCACGGTTTTCATTATTACCCTTAGTTGCCCTAACATCCCACTAGATCAACATGTACAGGTAAAACCAAAAATTACAGAAATATTGTAGATACACATCCCTGGCATACATGCCAACAGTTTGCAGTTTACATAATTCATGTATAGAAGTTATAAGACATGAGTACGTAAAACACATCTGGTGTGGAGAAGCATGTAGAGGTTTAAAATTAAGCAGAAAAAAACCCGGCCAAGATCATACTTGGAAAAACCAAATCAAATAGCATAAAAGAAAGAAGATATCAGACACCATATCCTGTGTAAGTTCAAAATGAACTAGCAGTCTAGCACCATAATGCACCAGAGATAATAATTTCAAGATATAATACTCAACAAAAGCATCTTAATGGAAAATAAGATAATGACATAACTTAAAACCTGCTGGCATCACCATCAAAGCCAGGTCTTAAGTTCACTAAAGCCCACTTATTTTCCATCTCCTAAAAATACTTGGAATAGACAATGTGATCAAACTAGAGAAAAGTTATTCCTCTACAGATCTTAAAGAGCTGTGAAAGTCACTGCTCAGGAAGTGGGAACTCTATGGTGCGACCAAGACCAAGTAAATGACTTTAAAGTCTTCAGGCAATCCTGCTTATCAAGATATCTATACTTCATCGTCTACCAAAACCAGAAATATTAAGTGATCACCCGAAATATAATTCAGATACAGAGGAAGCTAATCTGATCGAAGAGGATCTCAGGTCTTCATGCTAGCCCTAATGTTTACATCTAGAAACACGGAAATTACTCTTTCATAAATAAGATGTCTATACCAACCCTCCTTTTCGTGAGTATAGAGTCTCGGCACAAATACATCACCAGATCTGATCAAAGCTGGCAGGGGTATGAAATAAGGTGTAAGGGAGAAAGAAGAGACAAGGGTTACCAGTACTCCACACAAGTAACCGCATCATCTTGGAGAAAGTTTAGTTATTCGAACACAAGCAGATGAGGAATAATAGCAGACAGGATCACGAAAGAGCAAGCATTTCCCTTTAAATAGAAAAAAAAGCCCATTGCCACATTTCGGATCCGAGATATAAGATCATTCATTTGAGTAAAAGGTGTAAAACAAGCGCTTCCGATATTTGCATCTCGAAAATGATAACAAAGTAAACGAAATTAAAATAGGGAATCTAGCTGCAAAAAAACGAGAAGAGTAGAACCTTTCTTGGCCAGCCGTATCCCAAATCTGCGCTTTAACGACCTTATCGTCAACGTGGATGCTCCGTGTGGCGAATTCGACACCGATGGTGGATTTCGATTCAAGATTGAATTCATTTCGGGTGAATCTGGAGAGGAGATTGGACTTTCCGACGCCGGAATCACCTATCAAGACAACTTTGAAAAGGTAATCGTAATCGTCATCGGTTCTGTAAGCCATTGTAAGAAAGAATGGAAAAAATGAAAATAAAAAGGAAAGAAACAAGGCTAGGGCTGGAGCGATGAAATGACGAGCCACTTCGCCGGTTCTACAAGGCACAAGGGCTCGTTATTCCAAATCTCCGCATGCCGATGACGAGGAGAGATGGAAAGCGAGAGGAGCGCGAGAAAGATGGGAACAGGGGCCGAGTTGGTTAAATAGCAGTTTCGACACAGCTTACCGACGACATTTACGTGCATCTGGATTCATACTTTTTAGGTTTTACCGTTTAATTCATCATTATAAGAATAAATAAATAAATACTAAGCTGAAACCAAAATGACCGACCAACTGTTATAAAAACGGACCAATAAGGACCCCGGATCTGATCCAATTTTTCAAAAAGAAAAATTGTGAGGGAGGGCGGAGGGGGATCTGCCACATTCTCCTCCATTCCTTCAAGAGGAAATAGCTTAGCTTTCACTTTCTATGCTTCTAGTCCACAAGTCATATCAAGAACAAAATTTCTGAAAAGATAGCAAAGAGGATCCAATTATAAAAAGAAACATGTCCATAGTTCAAGTAAGCTTCCCATCACTGGGCATTTCTAAAGAAGAAGTTTTACATTTTGTTGCTGAAATTAGGATATTAATTCTTTGAAAAGTCTATGGGGCATCTAAAGAAGCAATTTCAAAGTTTACACTACTTGACTCCTAAAAATCCTGGCCAACTTGGAACTTGGGAGACAACTTTTAATTTATAGATATAGCAAAATTTAATACTGTTAATAATAGATTAGAGGAATTTTCTAAGCAGTTGAGAATGTCCTGGGGTTAATTCTATTTGCCGGATACCGAAACTTAGATGATAAAGGTCTCTCTTTTGTCTTTAAGAAACAATATTTGAGTACATGCATACCTCAGTATGGAATAAATGTACTTGAGTTCTTTGGATCTCTATCAAGGTTTTGAGAATTTCGTCTCATGGATATGAATCACTTTTCACTTGAAGACTTCATTCTATGCATGATTCTGTTCTGGACTCAATAGCACACCGAGTCACACAATGAAGGATGCAACAACAACTCACTCAATAGGATTTATTTCTTATATTACTTTGAGTATGATTTATTTCTTATATTGTTTTAAGTAGGAGTTATTTTTTATACTGTTTTAAGTAGGAGTTATTTCTAATTACTTTTATATGTAGGGACATTATGGGGAATTATTGTAACTCTAACCCTAAAACTCCATGACGTGATCTATTTAAGGAAAATGAATGAATGAAATAGGTAAACTTTGAGATTTTAGAATAACCTAGTGTAAACAGGTTGAGATCACCTCTTGATCTCGACTTTAGGGTTTACTCCAAAAATCCAACCTATCCTTCACCCTCCATTGCCATCCATCTTCACCCAAATTCATCCACCATCATCCCTACTAAGAAAAGGAGCTTCCTGCCCCTTTTCCGAGTCCAAAGAGGAGGTTCATCCTCCTTCACGGCAACAACAATAGCAAGAGAGGCCTCAAATCCTCCCTTACCGAGCAGAAAAGTGAGGATCTTCATCCTCATATCTTGAGCAATCCTGGTGCAATGTGGGAGCTGATCATAGCAGCAAAGAAGAGGTAATAATTTATCCCAAACTCGTGCTTCAAGTTAATTCAGAAAGTAGGATTGCACTCTTAGCTAGAGCAGCAACAAAGAGGGCCAAACCTTCTTTGCCGTGAGCAAGAAAAGAGGGTAGCTTGCTCTAGCAAGCCCAGCGTTGCTGTGGGATATCATACCTATCACAGCAACTCGGTAAGACCATCAAAAGAGGAGCTTTCCTCCTGGCCGAGCACTGGTCAAAGAGAAAGACTCCTATATAGACCCTTGACGAGAAGTGAGTTTAAATTCTGAGTGCTGGAGTCCCAAGTTCCACGCCGTGTTACTTGATCTATGACCCAGGACCGTAACAACTTGGTATCAGAGCAGGGTAACATGGGGGATAATATCAGAAATGAAGAAATTCAAATCAGGATACAAAAGATAGAAGATAGCCTTGAAATAGCACAACCAGTGTTGGGGAAGGTTTGTAGTTTGGAAGAAGAGATGAGTGGAGTCATCAGCATGCTAACGAAGTTGAGGGCAGAGAGACATCAGAGTCCAGAGGTGGGAGAGGTTGCTCAACCATATCACAGAAGAGGGGTGCAGTGGCTTGGGCGCACTACTGTCCAAGGACCCCAACATGGAGGCACAATTCCAAGGTACACCGAGTTAGATTTTCCTTCTTAATGGTTCAATTGATCCCTTAATTTGGTTGTATAGATGTGAAATTTTTTTTTTTTGAACCAAGGGACTACTGAATGGGATAAGGTGCAACTAGCCTCTTTCCATATGACAGATGAAGCCATGTTATGGTTACTCAAGTAGAGAAAGAGAGACCAGGAATGATTTGGGGAGAACTTAAAAATCTATGCACAGTTAGATTTGGCCCTCCCGCCAACAGCAACCCCCTGGGAGAGTTAGTCCTATTGAGACAAACTGGTTCGGTGGAACAATATAAAAAACTGTTCCAGGAAATGTTGGCTCATGCTGGTGAGAGGGTATTGGTTGACCAACAGGTCTCCCTATTCACAGCGGGTCTCAATGAGTATTTACAACTAGAGGTAGAACTCCTTATGCCTACTGATTTAGCTCATGCAATGAATATGGCCCGAGCAATGGAACAACGACAACAATTGCTACAACGTAAGCTGGGTTGGTCGGGTGAGAGGAACACTTCCTCCACGTGGCAAGGGCCCCGCTATACTTCATCTCAAAGAGCATCTCCAGCAGTACCATCCAGACACACTCCGACTACGACTCAGGTAGCCAATCCCGGCCCTGGTAAATTCCCTACCGAGCTTTATAAAAAAATTGACGAGTGCGGAGATGGTAGACAGGCGGTCCAAAAATTTATGTTATAACTGCGATGAGCAGTATCGGGTAGGACACCAATGTAAACAATTGTTTTGGCTCGAGGTGGAGGATTCAGTGGATCCAGAGGAGCCAAAGGATATTATCGAGGAGGAACCACCGGAGATATCCTTGCATGCTATTACTGGCCAAAAATCGCCTAATACAATGCAAGTCCGAGTTCATGTCATCGACCAAGAACTAGTGGGACTAGTCGACTCGGGGAGTACACACAATTTTCTAAGTTTGACAGCCACACATCATATCCAGCTCTAGATACATACTCATCCGACAACCACCGTCTCAATGGCCAATGGTGAGAAGGTCCCTAGCTATGGGATTAGTAAGGCGGTAACTTTTTCCATTGGCTCTACTTCGTTTAATGCTGAATTTTTTGTTATTCCACTGGCGGGATTTGATATGGTATTAGTCATTAAATGGTTACAAACGTTGTGGCCCATTCTGTGGGATTTTCGGCTTTAACCATGAGCTTTGATTTGGCCGGGAGTCGGGTGCTCTTACAGGGCTGTCAGGTGGACAGGGCCCACATCATGCACACTTTGCAGACACAGGAACAACCTGATAGTACTAGTGAAGGTCTGGTTGAGGACTTCTCTAACCTCTTCCAGGAGCCTTCGGGTTTGCCTCCCTGAGGCACTGTGACCACAAGATCTGTCTAAAACCAGGATCTGAGGTGGTGGTCGTGCGACCGTACCGTTACCCACCCCTTTAGAAGGGCGAGATAGAGCGTCAGTGCCAGGAGATGTTGAAACAGGGTCTTATTCATCCCAGTCGCACCCCATTCTCTTCACCCGTCTTACTTGTGAAGAAACATGATGGGACATGAAGGTTCTACGTGGATTATCAGGAGTTGAACGTGCAGACAGTAAAAGACAAGTTTTCGATTCCGGTAATGGATGAGCTCCTGGATGAGTTACATGGGTCGTGGTTATTCACTAAACTCGACCTCCATTCGGGATACCATCAGGTCGGGATGCACCCCTCTGATATCGAGAAGACCGCATTCTGCACACAACATGGCCACTTTGAGTTCGTCATCATGCCGTTCGAGTTATCCAATGCACCCTCCACTTTTCAAACTTTGATGAACGAGGTATTTAGCCCCTATCTTTGAAAATTTGTTCTTGTATTTTTCGATGATATTTTGATATATAGCAAGTCGGTTGAGGAGCACTTGGCATACTTGAGGATTGTTTTCGACTTGTTACAAGCACATCAGCTCTATTTGAAACATTTCAAGTGTTCTTTTGCGGCTTCACATGTGGGGTATCTGGGACACATTATCTCACATGAGGGGGTTATGGTGAATCCCGAGAAGATCCGAGCTATTCACGAGTGGCCGTAGCCACAGTCGTGTTCTGTATTACGGTTTTTTTTGGGTCTTGCGGGCTACTACCGCAAATTTATTCAGAATTATGGGCCAGTGGCAACACCATTGACCAGTCTACTCAAGAAAAATTCCTTTATTTGGAATGAGGAGGCCACCAAGTCGTTTGTGGCACTCAAAGCTGCCCTCACATCCACGTCAGTATTACAACTTCCCAAATTTGACGAATTATTCGTGGTAGAGTGCGACGCTTCGGGCGTGGGTATTGGGGCCATTTTACAGCAGCTGGGCCATCCTATTTCATATTTTAGCAGACAATTGGTAGTCCGTCATCACAAGCTGGCAGCCTATGAGCGTGAATTGATTGGGTTGGCTAAGGCGGTCCAACATTGGAGGCCTTATCTTTGGGGTCGAGCTTTTCTCATACACACGGATCACTACAACCTTAAATTCACTACAGCGTTTGACGACGTCGCCACAACAACACTGGATCAGTAAGTTGTTGGGGTTTGACTTCTCGGTGGAATATCGTGCAGGGAGATTAAATAAGGCGACATACGCCTTGTCACGGTGTTTTGAGGATCAACAGTCGGTCTATTCAATCAGCCAACCGAGATTTCTCATTCTGGACTTGGTGAGAGACGCACATGCCACTGACCCTGCACTGCAGGAACTGCATCAGAAGATTTCGGAAGGGACAATGAATTCGAAGTGGTCCATCCAGGATTCACTTATTTATTACAAGCAGTGGATTTTCCTTCCACCTACGTTCGAGTTGATTCCAGCTATTCTCTCAGCCTACCATGACAGTACACACGAGGGGATACAGAAGACCTTGCACAAAATTTGAGTTGGTTTTTATTGGCAAGCCATGAAACCCACTATTGCGACTTCTGTGGGCGACTGTTAGGTTTGCCAGCGGAACAAAGTCAAGCACTTGAGTCCAACCGGTCTTCTCCAGCCTCTGGCCGTTCCTACGCAGGTTTGGGCTTACATTTTGATGGATTTTTTGGAAGGTCTACCCCTGTCCTCTGGCAAATCCGTACTTTTCGTGGTGGTTGATAGATTCTCCAAGTACGGACATTTTATACTGCTGGCTCATTCTTATACAGCAACACAGGTTGCTCAGACTTTCCTGAAGCAGATAGTCCGCTTACATGGCATTCCAGAATCCATCGTGAGTGACAGAGATGCAGTTTTCATGTGCACTTTTTGGCGGGAACTTTTTCGCTTGAGCGGGACTAAATTGAAGTTCTCCTCCGCCTCTCATCCACAGATAGACGGGCAGACAGATGTGGTGAACCGCACCATCGAGATGTATCTACGGTGCTTGGTGGGTGATCATCCACGGTAATGGGTTCAATGGCTTCCTTGGGCCGAATACTGTTACAACACTTCGTTCCACTCTGCCTTGCAATCCACTCCTTTCCAGGTTATATATGGTCGGGATCTACCTCGCTTTCTCTCGTACAACCCAGGTCCACCCGCGTGGATGCAATTGATCAGGCACTCATGGACCGGGATCTGCTAGTACAAAATATCATAGAACGGCTACGATGCGCCCAAGCTCGGATGAAGGATGTCTACGACAAAGGCCACCATGAGGTCTCTTTTGTGGTTGGGGAGTATGTGTGGCTACGGCTCCAGCCCTACCGTCAATAGTCTCTTGTGGGACCTCCACGACATAAGCTCTCTCCCAGATTTTTCGGGCTGTTTCCCATTCTTCGATGCGTGGGACCAGTCGCCTATCAGCTCAAATTATCGGACACAGCCAAAATTCATGATGTGTTTCATGTCTCTCTATTGAAGCCACATTCCGGGGCGCAGCCTACAGCCACTCCATTCCTACCACCGGTTGATAATGGCGAAGTTATTCTTAACTCAGCTGCGATGTTACAGGCTCGACTGACCAATGACCATTGGGAGATTCTCGTTCTGTGGACGGACACTAACCCCGACGCGGCAACATGGGAACGTGTGGACATTTTCAAACTAGTCTACCCAGCTTTTGAGCTTGAGGACAAGCTCTTTCTCCATGGGGAGGCAGATGTTGTGGACTCAATAGCACACCGAGTCACACAACGAAGGAGGCAACAACAACTCACTCAATAGGATTTATTTCTTATATTACTTTGAGTAGGATTTATTTCTTATATTATTGTAAGTAGAAATTATTTCTAATTACTTTTATATGTAGGGGCATTATGGGGAATTATTGTAACCCTAAAACTCCATGACGTGATCTATTTAAGGAAAAGGAATGAATGAAATAGGTAAGCTTTGAGATTTTAGAATAGCCTAGTGTAAACAGGTTGAGATCACCTCTTGATCTCGAGTTTAGGGTTTACTCCAAAAATCCAACCTATCCTTCACCCTCCATTGCCATCCATCTTCACCCAAATTCATCCACCATCATCCCTACTAAGAAAAGGAGCTTCCTGCCCCTTTTCCGAGTCCAAAGAGGAGGTCTGTCCTCCTTCTCGACAGCAGCAACAAGAGAAGCCTCAAATCCTCCCTTACCGAGCAGAAAAGTGAGGATCTTCATCCTCATATCTTGAGCAATCCTGGTGCAACGTGGGAGCTGATCATAGCAGCAAAGAAGAGGTAACAATCTATTCCAAACTCATGCTTCAAGTTAATTCAGAAAGTAGGATTGTACTCTTAGCTAGAGCAGCAACAAAGAGGGCCAACCCTCTTTGCCGTGAGCAAGAAAAGAGGGCAGCTTGCTCTAGCAAGCCCAGCGTTGCTTTGGGGTATCATACCTATAACAACAACTCGGTAAGACCATCAAAAGAGGAGCTTTCCTCCTGGCCGAGCACTGGTCAAAGAGAAAGACTCCTATACAGACCCTTGAAGTGAAGTGAGTTTAAATTCTGAGTGCTGGAGTCTCAAGTTCCACGCCGTGTTACTCGATCTATGACCAGGGACTGTAACAGATTCATATGTATGATTCTTATGCTTGTGTAGAAACCTAGACATAAACAAATCTCATTTAGTTGGCTACAATATCTTAACCAGTATTTTGAATTTTCTTATCACAATTCAAATTTGCCTAATTATGCTATTTTAGATTCTGATATTCACCCTTTCTAGAGATGTGAAGGCCTCAACTATAAATGAAATTGATCTTCACAAAGCACGTAGATATATGAGTTAATGATAAATCATATTAATTAGACCAAGTTAAAAATTTTAAATCATATTAATGTGCTAAGAGTGGGGAGACTCTCCATTGAGTCTCAACCAATCTCATCCTTTGAGTATGATGTTAGATTCATTAATGTTTTACAACTCAAAGATACATTGAACTTCCCAAACCATATATGCAAATTGCATAAAATTTTGTATGGTTTGAAGGAAGCCTTTAGAGATCATGACTAAGTGAATTCTTAGAAAAGAATTGATATAATAGGGGAGGCGTAGATAAAAATCTATTTACTAAGAACCATGATCAAAACTTTGAGTATCGTTCAAATTTATATGGATTATATCATATTTGGATCTACAAATTCTTCTCATTGTGAAGAATTTGCTCTTGTAATGAAGAATGAGTTTGAAATGAGTTTAATGGGTGAACTCACATTCTTCCTTGGATTTTAAGTAACTCAAACTAAAAAGGGCACATTCATAAATCAATCCAAATACACTAAAGGATTGATTAAGAGATTCAACATAGAAAATCTTAAGTAAATTAGCACACCCATGAGTTCATCCTTGACCTGGACTCGGACAACTTCGGTAGGGCCATAGATAAAAAAATGTACAGAAGCATGATTGGATACCTACTTTACCTTTCAGCCCGTAGATCAGATATAATGTTCTCAGTATGCCTATGTGCTAGATATCAATCAGATCCTAGAGAATCTCACTTAGTGGCAATAAAAAGAAATTTTCATTATCTACTTGGGACACCCAACTTAGGTATTTGGTACTCAAACTCTTTAGCCATTGATCTAGTTGGTCACTTACATGCCGATTTTGCTGGTTATAAAATTGACAAAAAAAGTACAAGAGGTAGTTTCCAATTACTTGGAAACATACTTATCTCTTGGTTTTCCAAGAAACAATACTCAATTGCACTATCCACTACCGAAGCTGAATACATAGCATGTGGAAGTTGTTGTGCTCAACTTCTTTGCATGAAACAACAACTAGATGATTATGGTTTATAGCAAAAAGAAATTCTAGTCCATTGTGACCACATGAGCGCTATAATCCTAAGTAAGAACCCGATCCACAACTCATGATAAAAAAACACAGAAATTAGACATCATTTTATCAGAGAGCTGGCCCAAACCAAGGTTATAAGAATTGAATTTGTCCCCATTGAAAATCAATTACCGGATATTTTTAGCAAGCCATTAGGATTTGACTATTTCTCTAAGCTTCGAGGAGAGTTAGGCATTAGCAATCCACCTTGATTCACTTCGACTGAAAAGCTTGAGCTTAATGAACACATCCTAGGTGTTTTGAATCTAATATGGTTAATGTTTATCATAACACTTGGTGGATTGATTCTGGTATTACAATCTATGTTGCCAACACCATGTAAAACTTCTTAAACCAATGAAAACCGATGACAAGTAAATCTTCCATCTATTCAAGAAACAATATGGGCTCACATGTGAAGGCGGTTGAAACTTACATACTTGTCCTCAATTCTGGTTTTATTTTAGACCTTGAAAGGACCTTTTACGTTCCATCCTTATCTAGAACCTTATCTCGTTTTCCAGACTTTCACCTTTTGGTTTAAGTTTCAATTTCCTTGGAAATTCCCTTCATTTGTATAAAGACAATATTCTTGTTGGAAATGACCTTTGGATGATGAGGTGCTTAAATTCCTTTTATCTTCTACCCTTAATTGTAGTCTTACAATTGTGCATGGTTCAAATGTTGGCATTAAGCGTGGTGTTATAAATGAGAAATCCTCCATGTTGTGATACAAGAGATTTAGTCATATCTCCAATGATAGAATTAAAATATTAGTAAATGATGGTGTCCTTGAGGCTCTTGACTTTACTGATTTTGGTACTTATGTGGATTACACTAAGGGAAAACAAACTAACAAGTACAAGAAAAGTGCCAAGAGGACTTCTAATATTTTTGAAATTATACACACTGATATTTCAGGTCCTTATGATGCATGTTTTAATGGTCAGACATATTTTATTACTTTTATTGATGACTATACAAGATATATGTATCTTTATTTGCTTTATGATAAAAGTGAAGCACTGGATGCTTTTAAGGTCTATAAAGCAGAAGTAGAGAAACAATAGGAAAATATATTAAGATCGTGAAGTCAGATAGGTTTGATCTAGTCGGTCACTTAGATGCCGATTTTGCTGGTTACAAAATTGACAGAAAGAGTACAAGTGGTAGTTGCTAATTACTTGGAAACATACTTGTCTCTTGGTTTTCCGAGAAATAATACTCAATGCACTATCCACTACCGAAGCTGAATACATAGCATGTGGAAGTTGTTGTGCTCAACTTCTTTGTATGAAACAACAACTAGACGATTACGATTTATAGCACAAAGAAATTCTAGTCGTTTGTGACTACAAGAGCACCATAATCCTAAGTAAGAACCCAATCCACAACTCTTGATGAAAAACACAGAAATTAGACATCATTTTATCAGAAAGCTGGCCCAAACCTAGGTGTTTTGAATCTTTCCTTCAGAATATCTTGTAATCCCTGTATTCTTGTAATCCCTATAATCATGATCGAACTTACCATGTGTAGATTATTTCAATCTATAAAATACTATTTAAGCCAAACGATGTGAATAACGATACAATACAAATTCAAACCTTATTTTTGACTTGGTATCGGAGTAGGAGAACCCTTCTCCTTCTCCTTCCCACAGTCGTGAACAACACTGTTTAGCAGTGCTCCCATATTCATCTCCTTCGTTGCCATCGTCACCCTACTCCAGTGGAACTCCTGAATGTCGCCGATGACTATAGCCGAGCCACCGCTTAGCCTTCCATCAAACCGCACCAACCAGACGGAGAAGAAGAAGCTACCGTAAAATTTCTGAGTCTTCTCTGTTGTCACCGGGAACAACACCACCGTCACCCTATTCTAGTGGAACTTCTGATCGTCGTCGAGGACTGCAGCCGAGCCACCGCTTGGCCTTCCAAAAAACTGCACCAGCCCGATGAAGAAGGAACCACACCAGCGTCTCGATGAAGAAGACGAAGGTATGAAAAATAAATCGCTTAACTTATTTTTTGCTTAACTTAGGTACCTTTTTTTTATTATTCTGCCAAGCAACCTGGACTCGACCAGACCACAATCAAAGGCCCAAATCGGGTCAACCCAGTGATAGGAAGCGGATCGGACTAGAATCAGAGACCCAAACTAGGTCAACCTAGTGGCAGGAAGTAGACCGGACTAGAATCAGAGACCCAAATTGGGTCAACCCAGCGACAGGAAGCGAACTAGACCAGTTTTTTTGGGTGTTTATTTTATTTTGATCACCGCCGATCTTCTTGCATCATGTCAAAGGAATCAACACCGATTATTCATGTTCAATCCAAAAACTCTGGTTTTACAACCAATGTCATTCTTACGGAAGTGAACTGTGATGTATGGTCCCAAATCATGGAGATGCAAATTGTTGGACTGAGAAGGTTGAATATATTATGGGAAAACACCACTCCCATAAGAAATTGATTCTTCTTATGTGAAGTGGTATGCTGAAAATCAAAAGGTCAAGGGGTGGTTGATAACCTCTATGTCATCGGATATTATGAAACGCTATAGTTGACTACTCATCGCACATGAAATATGGAATGCTCTGGCCAAAGCTTTCTATGATGGGTTAGATGAATCACAACTTTTTTCATTGAATGAGAGAGCTTTCTCTACCGAACAAACTGGTCACCCTCTATCAATGTATTATGGTGATCTTGTGAAAATTTTCTAAGAACTTGATCATCGTGACATGATTATAATGAAAGATCCTGATGATGTTATCGCCTATAGAAAATCAGTTAAAAGATTGCGTGTACACATTTTATTAAATGGATTGGATGCAGAATTCGAACAAATCTGAGGCAAGATACTTAGAAAGGACCCGATATTAGATATTGAGGAAGCCTATGCTTACGTACATCGTGAATATGTTCGCAAGACCACTTTAAATAGTGAAGTTGATCATGTTGCGTCATTTGCAATGGTGACACGTCGAGCTAAGCCTAATGCAACTCGACCAATTGGTCCTATTAGTGATCAAAATCAGGCATCAGGATCTCAGAATCGCAACTATGAGATTGGAACAGCAAAATCAGAGTGTATTTGTACTCACTGTGGTGAGACTGGGCATACAAAGTCATGATGCTATGAACTTATTGGGTATCCAGAATGGTGAGATCCTACAAAGCACCTCACAAACGAAACTCTAAACCAAATAATCATGCTTCAGTTGCAGTAGCAAAACCTTCCACCTCCAACACGACTGAGGATGCATCAATTTTAATTGCTACATCTGGTAAGGCTCTTAATACTTTCGCTCCTAATAGAAATAGTGAATGGATAATTGATTCTGGTGCTACTGATCATATGACCTTTGATAATCATCATATTCAATTTATGAAACCATCTTCACAACATATGTTATTGTAGAAGGTTCCATCACTCTTACTGAAAATCTGAGTCTTGATTCTGTATTAGTTGTTCCAACCCTCAATTATAATTTATTATCTACGGCTCAAATAAATCTCGCTCTGCATTGTATTGTGATTTTTTAGCCTAACCTTTGTGTTTTTAAGGACATTTGAACTCGGAAGACAATTGGTTATAGTACTAGAAGGGGAAGCTCTATTACCTTGATTTGGTGCCAAGGAGTTCTCATCAGTTTGCTCAAGCATTCTCTGTGAATAAATCTATAGATTATGAAATTTGGTTATGGCATAAACGGTTGGGTCACTCATTCTTTGGTTATTTAAAGAAATTGTTTCCAAAACTCTTTACTCGATTATTTGTTTCAGAATTTAAGTGTGATGTATGTGAATTGGCTAAAAGCCATTGTGTTCTATTTCAAATAAGAATAGATAGGAGTCCAACACCCTTTATGATTATCCACTTTGATGTATGGGGGGTCCAACAAATATAGCCTCTCTTAGTGACAAACAGTGGTTTGTTTCTTTTATTGATTATCACACCCGTATGACTTGGATTTGCTTAATAAAATAAAAAAATGAAGTTAGTTAATTGTTCAAACAATTTCACAGAATGATAGCCACTCAGTACCATTCTACAATACAAACTCTCCATAGTGACAATGGTGGAGAATTTTTTACTCAAGGTTTGAAAGAATATCTAGATGATCATGGTATTACTCATCAAACTACCTATCCGTACACCCCTTAGAAAAATGGGGTAGTAGAACGAAAGAACCTTCTTAAGGTTGTTCGTGCTTCAAGTTCATATGTCGGCTAGTTACTAGGGTGAAGCCATCCCAACTGCAACTTGTCTATCAACCAAATACCCTCGAGTACGTTACAATTTCAGACCCCCTTGAGTGTTCTTCATGAAGCTGTAAGTTCACCTACTATGCCGAATATGCCACCTAGAGTTTTTGGGTGTGTAACCTTTGTTCATGTTCATAAGCTATGGAGAAATAAATTGGAACCCCGTGCTCTCAACTGTGTATTTGTTGGTTATGCTCAACATTAGAAAGGCTATCTCTGTGATCATCCTCCCTCTCGCAAATTGTGTGTCACTCGTGATGTAGTATTTAACGAAGATAACATGTATTATTCTACTCCCGAGTCTTCAATTCAGGGGGAGAATATGATTGAATTATAGACCCTTAATCATCATTCAAATACCTTGGATACTACAAACTAGACCAGATTATAGTAGTGAACATCAAAATGATACAAATGAACATGATTCACAGGATGGAAACAGTCAAGACCAGATGGAAGTGGTGCAACCAGAATCTCAATAGACTACTTCCCCCCTTCATAATGTACCAGTGGATCTATTGCTTTATGAGTCCGAGTCCATGTCTAAGCCTCAGGTAAGTTATGAAACTCAACTAAGAATGTTATCTCATCGAACCACAAGAGGAAAACCTAGAGTTAATTATGAACCTCTTCTCACTTCTAAATCTCAGTATCCCATGCATAATTTTTTGTCTTACCATAGATTGTCAAAGGAAAGTGAAGTATTTGTGAATCAATTATATATTATATCTATTCCTATTAGTGTGTAGGAAGCCTTGAAAGATCCTAAGTTGAAATAAGCTATGAATGAAGAAATGAGGTCCCTCTGAAAGAATTCAACATGGGAAGTGGTTGACTTACCTGTAGGAAAGACACCAGTCAAATTTAGGTGGGTATTTACCATTAAATATAAAGCCGATGGCACCATTGAAAATTTCAAAGTAAGGCTTGTTGCCAAAGAACATTCTCAAACCTACGGGATTGATTACATGGAGACATTTGCATTGGTTGCCAAGATAAATACTGTTTGAATTCTACTATCTCTGGCTATGAATCTTGACTAGCCCTTATATTAGTTTGATGTTAAAAATGAATTTTTGCATGGAGTTCTCCAAGAAGAAGTATATATAGAATCATCTCCTGGATGTATTATGCAAACCAAAGGATGCAAACGAGTATGTAAACTGAGGAAGTCCCTATATGGTTTGAAGCGGTCCCCAAGGGCGTGGTTTAGAAGGTTCACCGATTTATAAAGTCTATCAGATACTAGCAAAGCAACTCATACTCTCTTCCTTAAATCTAAAAATAAAACAATCACATCTTTTATTGTGTATGTTGATGATATGATAGTAACTGGGAATGATCTAGAAGAAAAGAAAGCATTGCAAAGTCATCTTGCCAGAGAGTTTGAAATGAAAGATGTTGGCTACTTAAAATACTTTCTTGGTATTGAAGTGTCAAGATTGAAGGAAGAAAATTTTCTATCTCAACGAAAAGATGCTTTTGATTTGTTGAAGGAAATTGGTATGACAACATGTAGTCTAGTCAGTACTCCCATGGAAGAAAATCTGAAAGTGAGAACACATTCAGATCAAGTCCCTAGTAACAAGGAACGTTATCAGCGACTAGTTGGGAGGTTAATGTATCTTACACATACTAGACCAGATTTAGTTTATGAACTAAGTGTGGTTAGTCAATTTATGTACTCTCTAAGTGAAGAACATATGAATACCATCAACCGTATCTTGCGCTTCTTGAAATCCTCTCCAGGGAAAGAAATTTTATTTAAAAAGGGAGGCGACTTGAAAATTGAAGGTTATACTGATGCGGGCTGGGTCAATAGAGTATCGAAGATCTACATCTGGATACTTTACATTTGTAGGTGGAAATTTGGTCACTTGGATAAGTAAGAAAAAAAGGTGGTGAGTAGATCATCAGCTAAAGCCGAATGCAGGGGAATGGCCAAGGCTATATGTGAATTATTATGGATCAAGAATCTGATACAAGAACTACACATTGAGTAGACAAGTCCTATGAAATTATCCTGTGATAGTAAGGCAACATGTAATATTGCCTACAACCCAGATCAACATGATAGAACTGTCAAAGGTAAAACCCCTTAATGACGTGATTAACGAAAGAAAATCCAAGGAACAACGGAGAAGACAATATTTACAGTGGTTCGGCTATGCCTACGTCCATCAGAGCTACATGGTTTAATTTTCTCGAACTATAATCAGGGATATATTAAACCCTAGAGGTATTTGTGTAGGAATGATACAAATTCCTCTATACAATAATACCCCCCAACCTTATATATGAGCCATATGCTCAACAATCTCCACCTTGGCGAATATTCACCCCTTAAGAAAAAGAAAGTATAACTTAGGACTTCACCTGGAATAATAGGTTGGGGCCGTCTCTCATGTAGCAAGTCCAAGCAATGCTTCAACTTATCTGTAGTAACATGCTTTGTCAACATGTCTGCTGCATTCTTAGACGTGTGAAATTTTTCAAGCAGTAGTTCACCTGATGAAACCAATTCCCTGATCTTGTGAAACCTCACATCTATGTGTTTAGTCCTCGTATGATACACATGGTTATTTGCCAAATAAATGACACTCTGACTGTCACAATACAACTGAACTCCACCTTGTTGGACACCCAACTCCTTGACCAACCCCGTAAGCCACAAAGCCTCCTTAGAAGCCTCAGCTACTGCCATATACTCAGACTCAGTAGTAGATAGTGCAACTATAGACTGTACCATGGATTTCCAACAAATAGGTCATCCCACAAGTGTAAATATATAACCTGTGGTTGATCCCCTATCATCGAAGTCCCTTGCATAGTCTGCATCCACATATCCCGCAACTGAAGGAACATTCTGATGTCTGTTGAACATGATGTCATAGTTTGTACTACCCCTCAAGTATCTTAAAATCCACTTGACTGCATCCCAATGCTATCAACCCGAATTTGAAAGAAACTTGCTAACCACACTGATAGCTTGTGCCATATCTGGTCTTGTACAAACCATATCATACATCAAACACCCTACTGTACTAGCATAAGGGACCTTTGACATGTCATGAAGTTCATCTTCTGTCTTTGGGCACTAAGCGGTAGACAATCTAAAATGATTCACCAAAGGTATACTTACTGATTTTGCATTACCCATGCTGAACCTGTCCAACACCTTCTCAACATAGCTATGCTGAGATAGCCATAATCTCCTAGAAGCTCTGTACCTGCGAATCTCCATCCCAAGAATCTTCTTGGCCGCACCCAAATCCTTCATGTCAAATTCTCTGTTCAACAAAGTCTTCAACTTGTTGACCTCACTCATACTCTTTGCAACAATCAACATATCATCCACATAAAGTAGCAGAAAAATAGAAGAATCATCAAGGCTTTTTACATAAATACATCTTTTGTTGCCAATCTGGATCATGTAAGAAACAAATCATTTGTACCACTGCCTCGAAGACTGCTTCAACCCATAAAGTGATTTCTTCAAATTACAGACAAAATGTTCCTGTCCAGGGTGACTATACCCTTCTGGTTGTACCATGTAAATCTGTTCCTCCAACTCACTATGAAGGAAAACTGTCTTTATATCCATCTGCTCCAACTGCATGCCCGAATGTGCTACTAACGCCAACACTGCCCTAATGGAGGTGTGTCTAATAACAGGGGAGAAGACCTCATCATAGTCAACCCCTGTCCTCTGTGAGTAACCCTTTGCTACTAGACGAGCCTTGAAATTTCCCCCTCTTTTTTTGATACTGCTTCTTTCTTTTTATACACCCACTTGCACCCTATCGCTCTCTTCCCCTTGGAAAGCTCCACCAACTCCCATGTCTGATTTTTATGCAGAGACTCCATCTCCTGCACCATAGCACCCATCCATCTACTTTTCTCTTGGCTTTGTATTGCTTCCTGAAAAGTAGTAGGATCTCCGCTACTAGTAATAAGCGCATAAGAAACCAAATCTTCAAAACCATACCAGGTAGGTGGCTTGATAGTGCATTTGGGTCTATCTATTGCTATACGGTGATGCTGGTGATCACCTGAGCTAGAACTTTCTGCATGTTGAGCATCCTTTTCTCTAGCTCCACATGCTTATTGGTGCTACAATTTTTTGGCACCTGTTTCGCTTCTTCCTAAGTACGCCGCAACATGGATTTTTTATCAAAAACCACATCTCTACTGACCACCGTCTTGTTTGACTTTAGATCCCAAAGCTTGAAACCTTTCACCCCTTTTTGATATCCTAGAAAGATACATTGTCTAGACTTTACATCAAGTTTCGACCTCTCCTCACTAGAAATATGTACATAGGCTGGACAACCTAACACTATCAAGCGAGAGTAGTCTACCTCATTGCCTGTCCACACCTCCTCTGATATTTTCTCATCTAGTGTTGCTCTAGGTGGTCTATTAATTAAGAAACATGCCATATTCACTGCTTCTACCCAGAACTTCTTTGCAAGCCCTGTATTCAACCTGAGACATCGAGCTTTTTCAGCTATAGTTCTGTTCATCCTTTCTGCCACACCGTTCTGTTGTGGTGTCTTGCATACTGTGAAGTGTCTCTTAATTCCATGCTGCTCACACAACTCCTTGAACTTTGAGTCTGTGTACTCAGTACCATTATCTGACCAAAGGCATTTAATCTTCCTCCTTGTTTGGTTTTCTACTTCAGCTTTCCACAACTTAAACTTGAAAAATGTTTTTGACTTGTTTGCATGAAGTACACCCAAACTTTTTATGAGTAGTCATCAATAAAGGTCACGAAATACACGTGTCCTCCTTAGGATGCTACTTTTATTGGTCCTCAAACATCTGAGTGAACATAGTCAAGAATCTCTTTCGTCTTGTGTGTGGCTGCCTTGAACTGCACCTTATTCTGTTTCCCAAGGATACAAAACTTGCAAAAATCAAGCTTGCATGTTTTGACACCCTTCAATAGATTTCTCTTATGAAGCTTCATCATCCCACACACTCCCATATGACCTAACAACATATGCCACAAGACTATACAGTATGACTCAGACTCTACAACTGCAACTCCACCTAAAATTGTGGTACCTTGTACTGTATAGATATTACCAGCTATTTTTTGCCCCTTCATAACTATTAAGACACCTTTACTAACTTTTATTATTCCACTTGCAGATTTGTAACTACATCCATTACAATCTAAAGTGCCCAATGAAATCAGATTCTTTCTTAAATAGGTATGTGTCTAACAGCACACAACGTTCTAACCACACCATCAAACATTTTAATTTGTATACTCCCTATTCCAACAACTTTTGTATGAAGCATTACCCATCAGAATAGAACCAGAGTTTACTAACCTGTTGGTGTGAAACCAATCTTTATTTGGCGTCATGTGATACGAGAATGTCGAATCTAGAATCCAAGAATCTCTGAGATGATATGTACTAGATGAGACAAAAAGCATATCCCCGTCACCACTCTCTAAGTCTTCTTTTTCTACTACATTCGTAGACTTTGATGTATGCATTCCCTTTCTTTTTCTCTAGACTATCCCATTTTATGTGCCCCTTTTTCCCTCACTTAAAACATGTGATGTCCTTCCTCGTCCTGGATTTAGACCAAGATTTATTGTTATTCGATCCACTCCGAGACTTGTTTCTTCGATGTTCCTGGTTACCCTTCACCACAAGTCCTTCACATTATGAAGTCTCGTCACTGGCTCTGATACCAATTGGAGAAAGTAAAACCCCTTAATGACATGATTAACGAAAGAAAAACCAAGAAACAACGGAGAAGACATATTTAAGGTGGTTCGGTGTTAAGTACCTAGCCAATACTACCCAAAAGACAAGCTTGGTAGGTAGCGGAAAGTCAAACACTTAACCCAGGACCATTACATTCGGCTATGCCTACATTTACTGGAGCGACGGGGTTTAATTTTCACTAACTATGATCAAGGTTACATAATCCATATATGTGTATATATATTAAAGCCTAGAGGTATTTGTGTAGGAATTGACACAAATACACCTGTACAATAATACCCCCCAACCTTATATATGAGCCATATGCTCAACAAGAACTAAACATGTTGAGGTTGAGAGGCACTTTATCAAGGAAACGTTAGAAGCAAGAATCATTGAAGTTCCTCATGTTTGGTTTCAAGATTAACTTTTTGATGTGCTGACCAAGGCAGTGTCTTACCGACCTTTTAACAATTGTCTCGATAAGTTGGGCATGAGTGATGTCTATGCACCAACTTGAGGGGGAGAGTTGAAATTTATTCCCTTATACCAAATATATTCTTTCCTTCCTTTAGAATATCTTGTAATCCCATTATTCTTGTAATCCTAGTAATGACGATCGAACTTACCATGTGTAGATTATTACAATCTGTAAAATGGCTATTTAAGCCAGACGATAGTACAATAGAATTCAAACCTTATTTTTGACTAGGTTTACATGAAACAACTTGAATTGTATTGTCAAAGGTGACAAATTAAGTTTGGAATAAGGTCCAAGAAATGATTTAGAGAGGGAACAAATGAAAAATATTCCATATGCTTATGCAGTTGGTAGTTTAATACATGCTTATTTTTGCACAAGACTTGACGTAGCATTTGCAATGAGAATGTTGGACATATATCATAGTAATCTAGGTTTGGACCATTAGAGAGTAGCAAAGAAAGTCATGCGATTTCTTCAAGGGACTAAAGACTACAAGCTTACTTATAGTCAATCTAATCATCTAGAGGTGATTGGATATTCAAATTATGATTTTGCTGGTTACCTTGACTCAAGAAAGTCAACATCAAGATATATTTTCTTGTTAGCTGGAGGGTAATTTCTTGGAGATAGGCAAAACAATCTTTAATTTCTACTTCTACCATAGAAGCTGAGTTTCTATCATGTTTTGAAGCGACATCACTTGCTATATGGTTGAGGAGTTTTATTTCTGGGCTTGAAATTGTTGACACAATTTCCAAGCAATTGAGGATCTATTGCAATAATTCCGCTAGTGTTTTTGGCCAAGAACAATAAGAGCGAAAGTCGTAGTAAACATATTGATATCAAGTATTTGGCTATTCAAGACCATGTCAAAGCAAATAAAGTGGTTGTGAAACACATCAACACTGGATTAATGAGTGTTGATCCGTTGACAAAAGATCTACCACCCATTGCTTATAAGAGACATGTTGAACACATGGGACGCAATTCTACTAGGTAATTTTATGTGATTGAAATTCCCTTTATGTTTGTATAGTATTTTTGGTCAATTGAAAAACTCCTTTAGTTTTATATTTGTCTTCTCTTATTTAGTTGTATACATAAAGTTTAGAAAATGACAATGTATATTTAAATTTGATGATCCTAAATAAGCATTTGAAAGTTCATTCATAAATGTATATGCTACATATGGTTCTCATTCAAAAGGAGATAGTTGCATTATAATATGTGGAAGGTAATACATGCTCTACAGGACTTACGATCACGATTCATGTAATTTAAATTCTTTTATTTGGGTATAAGGATATTATGTCTATGAGAAAAATATTTAAGAGTGTATCAATATTGAAAGATACATATTAAGTATTGAATGGGTCAAGTGGGACAATGTTAGCCATTTTCCTATTTTTAAGTCTAACCCTTATTCTCTTAGATGTAGGTATCAGAGCTAGGTGGTTCTGGTCCACCTGGGTTAGGTTCCGTCCACCCCTGGTCTACATGGGTTAGGTAATTGGCTTTTCGCACTTAAAAGACCGGTCTATTGTATTGTATTGGCTAGGCGTTTGACATGATATTAGAGCTGGGCACCACCTTCCGCATTCGAATCCCAACGGAAGCGGTAGGGAACGCAGAACAATGGCTATCAGAGCTAGGTGGTTCTTGTCCACCTGGGTTAGGTTCCGTCCACCCCTGGTCCACCTGGGTTAGTTGTTTGACTTTCCACACTTAACAGACCGGTCTTTTGGGTTGTATTGGCTAGGCGTTTGACATAGTATCAGAGCTGGGCACCACGTTCTGCGTTCGAATCCCGGGTGAAGCGGTAGGGAACCTAGGTGGACCAGGGGTGGATGAAACCTAACCCAGGTGGACCGGAACCACCTAGCTCTGACACCCACCGTTCCCGTTCCCGTTCCCTACCGCTTCCGTTGGGATTCGAACACGGAATGTGGTGCCTAGCTCTGATATCATGTCAAACGCCTAGCCAATACAACTTAATAGACCGGTTTGTTGAGTTGTATTGGCTAGGCGTTTGATATGGTATCAGAGCTGGGCACCACGTTCCACGTTTAAATCCCGACATAAATGGTAGGGAACAAGGAATAGTGGCTATCAGAGCTAGGTGGTTCTGGTCTACCTGGGTTAGGTTCTGTCCACCTGAGTTAGGTACTTGGCTTTTCGCACTTAATAAACCTGTCTTTTGGGTTGTATTGGCTAGGCGTTTGACATGGTATCAAAGCTGGCCACCACGTTCCGTTTTTGAATTCCAGGTGAAGCGGTAGGGAACAGGAATGGTGGGTGTCAGAGCTAGGTGATTCCGTCCACCACTAATGGGTTAGGTACTTTTTTTTCGCACTTAATAAACCGGTCTCTTGGGTTGTATTGGCTAGGCGTTTAACATAGTATCAGAGCTGGGCACCACGTTCCGTGTTCGAATCCCGACGAAAGTGGTAGGGAAAGGGAAACGGTCGGTGTCAGAGCTAGGTGGTTCCGGTCCACCTTGGTTAGGTTCCATCCACCCTTGGTCCACCTGGGTTAAGTACTCTGCTTTCTGCACTTAACAGACCTGTCTTTTGAGTTGTATTGGCTAGGCATTTGACAGTTGAGATAGTGGACAGTTGGAACTACTCCCTCCTCTTTTGATGGAAAAAGGGAGGTTTTGTGAATGACGAATCCGGTCTAGCAGTTGTAGCTTGTAGCCTCTCCATCGAAGAATTTTTTAATAGATGAGACGATCATTTGCATCTAGAATTTGATCACAATAACTAGAGGTAAGCATTCGTTCACGCTTATGTTTTAATTCTAATTATAAATTTAATACTATATGTAAACTTTTTCTTCAAGGTCCTCGATATGTGTAGTACCTCTAAGATATGAAATCACATAGGGAGGTGCTCGACCCTAGACGACCTGAAACGGAGTCATACTTGCTGTAAAATGGAATGAAGTGTTGTATACCCACTCCGAAAAATGCAAGAAATGAGACGCCATCCATCAATGTTCTGTCGAGTTGAGAATGGATGTCAAAGTGGAAAAGAGTGCATATTTGGAGGACCTGTCCACTCCCACTAAAATAACCAAGTGTCCTTGGGAAGTAGGAAGCTCCTTAATAAAGCCTAGAGAAATGTCTTCACGTGACTGTTCCTAATAAAATGTCTTCACGTGGCTCTGCCATTCTTTCCTTGAAAAGACCTTGTAGGGTAGTGAATTTTGCTTTTGAGTGATTGGCCCAAATCTTCAATTATTGAGTGCACGAGTTTTAGTCCCTTTCCCAATTCATCACATCTATTGCTTGTGATTTCTAGGCTTTCTTGTCATATGACAGCCATATCTCTTCCCCTAACTTGACTTTTGCTGAGAAATGTGGTTTAAAAATTTAGTCGAAGAAGTGGTGGGCAACTCGAGTGATCTTTCCCTCTTCTGCTCCCTCGCAAGATCAGAAATATATTACTGCCTGAGGAGAGATTGCCTAGGGGGACACCAATTCGAGAAGGGTCAGTCTCTGAGATTCCAAAAACAAAACAAAAATTTGGTGAAATTCGTCTGCTTGAGTATCATGCCATCTGATATTATTGATACTTCATAACTTCAAGAAAAACGAATACCCTTCCACTCCTTACCAACTTAGCTCCAAAGCTCTAGGTATGTGCTCTTTTCTAAAGCAAAAATTCAGTCTTTCAGAAATAGTAAGACTACCTTGTTCCCTTACACATTTTAATAAGAAAATAAGCGAACAAAGGCTGATTGAGTGCTGAAATTAATATAAAATATGGAAGCCTAACATTCCCTCTTCCCATAAGAAACCATATTATAAAGCTTTAAAATTGGTCTCATCTCCTATCTCCCACGTTGCTTCCTCGGTATTCCTTGTGAATCCACAAGGATTTTAACTTCTGTAAGATGTCATCTCAGGCTGTAAGTTGGTCCTTCAAGTTGGCAATGGTAGGCTGTAAGTAGGCCCTTCTGTAAGATGCCATCAGTCTATGGATGGCTGGCCGTGCTGGTTTCTAATGTCGTTCCTTGAAGTTTTAATTGATCCTATCAAAAAGAGGTAGAAAAAGAAAGGTTCATGATCCAATACAATAGAGCGAGGCATGCCATGCAACTTAGCAACTTGAGATACAAAGATTTTCGTCACTATTTTCGTTGAATATGGATATCGGAGAGCCAAGATGAGCATACTTACTCAGCCTAGTGACATCCACAAGGATAACCTGTTAACGTTTTATTTCCTTGTAAAAAATAAATTGTAATATGTGTAATTCTGTAATCACGGACCTAATTTTAGGATCTTACTATGTATAGATGATTACGATTATGTACAATGGATATTTATGCCCAACGATGAGAAGAACAATATATGAATTCAATACCTTATTTTTGACTTGGTATCAGAGCGTCTGTAGAAGCCAATCCATGACGAACAAAGTTTTCAATCAATCCTTTCTGCCACCGATGAAACTGAAGGAAAGCTTCTGATTGAGACATGCAGAACCAAACGACGCCAAAGAGCTTCAGATATGGAGTTCGCCGAATTTCCACCGTCTGGGACGTTGGATTGATCGTCGAACCAGAACTCTATTTTTTGCCACTTTTGGAGAAGACGAGCTCTGTCGAATCCTCTTGCCATGTTGCTTGTGAGGAAGGGGAGAACTCATTTGGTTCAACTCTGTTCGGAGAGAAAACAAAAGAAGAGAAAAGCGAAGGTCTCCTCGCCGACAAGGATTTAGGCTCCTTTCCTTTCTCAGGAATCTTACTGATAAGGTCTCCTTGCCAGATGACAGTTTACAGAGAAGGTCTCCTCACCAAACGACAGTGTTGAAAAAAAAAATATTTTTCAGACGTGAAGCAAGAGGCGCTGGGAAGAAGAAGGTATTTTTTTTTTTAACTTAGGTTGGCTAATTTTTCAGCTAATTGACTCAAACTAGGTCTGTTTTCGCCGAGTGACCCAAACCGGGTCTATTCTTGCCCACTGACCCAAATCGGGTATGGTTTGTTCCGCCAGGTCAAGCTCTTTGCCAAGTGACCCGAACCAGGTTTGGTCTATTCTGTCGGGTCAACCGAGCAGCAAGAAGAGGTCTGTTCTACAAAGCTTATTTTATTCTGATCACCGCTGATATGGGCTTCTTGCTTCATGTTGAGGGAACCAACACCAATTATTCATGTTCAATCCGAAAACTTTGGTTTTACAACCAACATCATTCTTATGGAAGTTAACTATGATGTATGGTCCCAGATCATGGATATGCAAATTTCAGAACGTGAGAAACTTGAATATATTATGGAAAAAACATCACTCCCACAAAATACTGATGCTTCCTATGCGAAGTAGTATGTTGAAAATCAAAAGGTCAAAGGGTGGTTGCTAACCTATATGTCACCGAACATCATGAAGCGCTACATTCGACTACGCATTGCACTTGAAATCTGGAATGCTTTGGCCGAAGTTTTCTACGATGGATCAGATGAATCACAACTCTTTTCATTGAATCAGAGAGCTTTCTCTACCAAACAGACTGGTCGACCTTTATCAACGTATTATGGTGATATTGTGGAAAATTTCTAAGAACCTGATCATCGTGACAGGATTGTGATAAAATATCCTGATGATGTTATTTCCTATAGAAAATCCATTTAAAGATTACGTGTACACATCTTCTTGAATGGGTTGGATGCAGAATTTGAACAAGTCCGATGTGAGATTCTCGTAAGAAGCCTTTGCTTACGTACGTCGTGTCTCAGTTCATAAAACCACTCTAAATGGTGAAGCTGATCGTGTTGAGTCATCTGCAATAGTGGCATATCGAGCTAAGCCTAAAACAACTCGATCAACTAGTCCTACCATTGATCAAAATTGGGCATTAGGATCTCAAAATCATAGCTATGAGATTGGAACAACAAAATCAGAGCATATTTTTACTCACTGTGGTGAAACTGAGCATATGAAGTCACGATGCTATGAAATGTTTGGGTATCTAGAATGGTGGGATCCTACTAAAGCACATAGAAAATGGAACTCTAAACCAAATACTTAGGCTTCAGTTGCATTAGTAGAACCTTCCACCTCCAACATGCCTGAGGATGCCTCAACCTTAATTGCTACATCTGGTAAGGTTCTTCACACTTCCGCTCCTAGTAGTAATAGTGAATGGATAATTGATTATGGGGCTACTGACTACATGATTGTCAAGAAGGATGACGGTGAAGCAAGACCACAGTGTAGAGAAGGATTCCAGACGGTGAACCAAGACCACAAAGTAGCAACGGCCACAGTTCATGCTTTGGTTTCTCGAGAGCGAAGACAATGTTTTTCGGACAAAGGATGACGGTACAACGAGAGCTCTCAGCTCTTACAGCGGTGGATGGAACCACCACCACCTCACAAGACTGATGGAATAGTCCAGATGAAGAGCGTCACACTATTTGGACTCTCAGTGAAGACGATGGCGTTGGAGAAGATGAACAATCTCTGAAAATGCTCTCTTGCCTTCCTCTCCCTTCATTAGCTATTTAAGCTTAAGTTTAAGAGGTTATTACAAACTGGCCCATGGGCCCAATACAATGCCTACTCTAAATACCCTATTTACATAACCAAATTGTACAATAATTATAATAAGAAATTCCATCTAAATTACAATGCAAGATATCGTAACATCCCCCCTCAAATGCCGTGGTTGAGACGATGCTTTGGTGAAGACATCAACCACTTGAAGATTCTAAGAGATGTATGGAAGAGATATTACCCGACGCTCCAAAGTGTCACGGATAGAGTGACAGTCAACCTCAATGTGCTTGGTGCACTTATGGAAAATAGGATTGGCCGCAATCTGAATAGCACTCGTATTATCCGCATGAAGGGGTATAGGGGAGGTCTGAGGAAACTAGTGCTCAGTAAGAAGACTGCGGAGCCAAATAACTTTAGAGCACGCACTAGACATGGCACAATACTCGGCTTTGGTAGATGACTTGGACACCCGATCCTGTTTCTTACATTTCCAAGAAATAAGTGCATCCCCTAAAAACATACACCAACCTATAGTAGAGTGACGGGTATCGGGGCACTCTGCCCAATCAACATCACCATATGCAACCAGTCAAAGCTTGGAGCTGGTAGGAAAGAATAATCCACAAGAAAAGGACCCACTCAGATAGCGGATGATACGCCGAACTGCCGCAAGATAAAGGTGCTAAGGAGATGACATAAACTGACTGACCTGATGAACTGCATAGGAGATGCCCGGACGAGTAGTGGTCAAATATGTAAGACTCCCTACTAGATGGCGATAGAGAGTCAGATCTTCAAGGAGAGTCCCTTCATCTTTTCTATATTTGACATTGACCTCTATAGGGTTAGCGACCGAAGATGTGTCCTCCAACCCAACGAGTGTAATAAGATCGTGAATATACTTATACTGGTTTAAGAGAATACCAGTGGGTTTGTGATGTACCTCCAGCCCTAAGAAATACGTAAGTTGCCCAAGATCCTTCATATGAAAGGTGGCATGTAACACCTGCTACAACTTGGTAATCAGTCCAGAGTCAGTGCTAGTAATAATAATATCATCCACATAAACCAGGAGAATGACCATGCCCACGACAGACTTATGATAGAATAGAGATGAATCATACTGATTGTGTGTAAAACTATGGAAAATAAGTGTGCCACGAAATTTTTCAAACCAAGCTCGAGGGGCTTGCTTAAGCCCATACAGAGGATGACGAAGCATGCAAATTTGATCAAGAGAGGAGGTAGTCATTCCCGAGGGGAGCTTCATGTATACATCTTCCTGGAGATCACCGGGAAGAAAGGCATTCTTCACATCCATCTGATCCAGCTGCCAGGATTGAGAGGCTGCAATGGCTAATATAGTATGGACCGTGGTCATCTTGGCAATCGGCGCAAATGTTTCATCATAATTAATCTCATATTCTTGCCTGTTCCCCAAGGCCACAAGGCGGGCTTTGTACCTATCCAATGATCCATTTGAACACAACTTGACAGAGAATTCCCATTTACTCCCAAGAGGCCGAATAGTAGGAGGGCAAGTCACAATGTCCCAAGTGTGATTTTCTTTGAGCGCTTGTAGTTCTGTTTGCTTTGTCTTTTGCCAACATTCATGTGCCATAACCTGTTTATAGCCAAAAGGAATGGAAATAGAAGACAAAGTAGCTGCAAGTGATACAGGGGAGGGGAAACCATACTTGGCAGAGGGTAAGAACGATGCATGGATCTGTGAAGAGTGATGGGAGCAGGAGCAGAGGGAGGATCAAGAGCAAGCGCCAGGTCAGGATGGGGAGGGGGCAACGATGCAGTGGGATGAGGGTCATCAAAGCTCAGAAGGGTAGACAAAGATGTAGAAGGCAGTGTAACTCGAGAGGAAAAGAAATATTGAATATCAAAGATGACCACATTCCGAGAAACACGGACTCGACGCTCCTGGGGATCATAGCAAACATAGCCCTTTTGAGAAACGGCATACCCAAGAAATGCACATATAATTGATTGGGTAGTAAGTTTATGTCATTCTTTATCTGGTAGATGCACAAAACAAACACAACCGAACGTCCGAAGATTAGAGTAGGACGGAGAATAGCCAAATAATTTAACAAATGGAGAGCCATGATGCAAGGTAGGCGAGGGCAGACGATTGATTAAATAAACGAAGGTAGAGTGAGCTTCACACCAAAATAGAGGAGGAACAGATGATTCAAAGAGAAGGGTGCGGACCATATCAAGAAGGTGACAATTTTTCCTCTCAGCAACGCCATTTTGTTGTGGTGTTGAGGGACAAGAACGCTGAGAGATAATGTCTTTACTTTGAAGAAATTCCTGGAATTCATCCGACATTTACTCGCCTCCAGAGTCAGAGCATAGTACTTTTATGTGATCAGAGAACTGTGTTTCAATGAGTGCAAGAAACCTCTTAAAAATGACAAAAACTTCAGACTTAGCCAGTAACAAGTAGATCCAGGTAAACCAACTAAAATCATAAATAAAGGTAACAAAGTACTTATTTTGAGCATGCGAGACAACAGGAGCAATTCCTCAGACATCGCTATGAATAAGGTCAAAGCAGTGGGAGGCATGCGAGACATGATGGGGAAATGGTAGAACTTTACTTTTGTCAAGTTTGTTTGATGAATAATCAAAATAAGTATCAAGAGAAGTGCAATCTTGATTTCCTAATAAACCCAATTTAAACCATGTATGAAGGACATCCAAGTTTGGGTGGCCTAGACGTCTATGCCACATCTTAGTGCCAGAGCCAACAACATTACAGGCAAAAGAAAGTACAGGAGAACGTGAAATAAAGGTAGATAAAAAGACTTTAAGGGGAAATAGCTTTTCCACTTTAGGCCCCTTCACGATCACCGTCCCTGATGTTTGATCCTGCACAACACAGCCAAAGTGAGAAAACTGAACATTACAATTTTTATCAACCAGTTGACCAACAGACAGAAGGTTTGTCGATAGGTGAAGGGACACAAAGACATCAACTAAAGAAGGAGAGAGATCACCAAAAACATTGATCGGCAGAGTGCTACCATCAGCAGTGTTGATGTGCAGGTTGCCATCATACTTTCTGACATTAGAAAGAGACACTACATTGTTGGTCATGTGGTTAGAGGCACCAGAATCAAAATACCATGGATGAGTTGAGATTTTTTGCTTACCTGAGATACCAAAAGTAGAAAAAGCAGATATGATCATCTATTGTACCATTTCAGGAGTGAGAGTGGTCAAACTTGTAGCTGCTAGAGAAATCGGAAGTGGAATGACGGGGACGGCAGTCGGCAATGCTGTAGAACTAGAAGTAACAGTGGAGACATGATAAGTTGTATTCTTCTTCTTTTTAGGGCGAGTAGGGCAAGCTGCGATGAGATGACTCAACTTCTTGCAATAGTTACAGGATTTCTTGGGGCATTCCTGAGCAGAGTGACCAAATGCCTTGTAGTGGAAGCATTGTACATAACTCATGTCCTGACCCTTATTTTTCCCTTGTGCTACATAAGCCACTGGACGTTAGTAGCAAGGCGCTGCTCTTCCCTCAGAAGTTCACTCAAACAGGCATTCAGTGACGGCATTGGATGATGATTCATCTGATGTTATTGAGCAATCTCAAATTCTGGACATAGCTTCATCAAGAATTGGTCCAGTTTACTGGTTTCATGTACGGCTTGTACTGCAGAGACAATAGCAACCGGGACATTCTCATAAACAATATCAATGTAGTCTACCCACAAATTTTAGGAGCCCGAGAAATATTCTTTAATGGAATGACATCCTGATGTGAAATTCGCCATTTCATATTTGACTTGAAATCTACGCGCCGTGCTGGTTTGGTGATAAACCTTGTGGAGGTAGTTCCACATATCTGTTGTAGTTTTGTAGGGCCTCAAATTAAGGACTAGATGAGGCTCAATGGATGCAAGTATCCAGGTCATGACTCTAGCATCCATGGTAGTCCATTTTGACAACGCTTTAGCATCGCGAGGTGCCGGATAACTCCCATCAATATGACCCCATAAGTCTTTTCCCATGACAAATAGCTGGAACTGAAATTCCCAAGCACTGTAGTTCTTACCCGTGAACTGAATAGGAGTGAAATCTAATTTGTCTGTTGACATGTTAAGACCGAAATTTTTCTGAGAGTTTCAGAAATACCACCCCGCTGTCAACAAATTCCAGGTCTACCCCCACAATTTCAAAAATTCCAAATCTGTCCCCTTAGTTTCAAAATTTCCAGATCTACCCCCACACTTTAAGAATTACCAGATCTGCCCCCACTATTTCTGAAAATTACAGAATCTACCTAATGCAAATAATTGCATTCCAAACTTAGGAAAATAGTGTCGGCCGACGTCGAAAAAAAAAAAAACTAACCTCTCTGTTCTCCTTTTACGGTGAGGGACACTCCTCTGAGCTCGGACAAAGATTCCGACCATTCCTCCGAGCTCGGACAAAGATTCCGACCATTCTTCCGAGCTCGGACGCTGTTTTCTGACCACCTCTAAGAGCTATGCCAAACTCTGAGTCGTTGGGCAACAGCTCGTCGGACAGAGGTTGGTCGGGCAGAAATCTCTGCGAACGGAGGTGATTTTATCACTCTTCGGGTAGAGCAAGCTCTGATACCATGTCAAGAAGGATTCCCGATGGTGAAGGAAGACCACAATATCAAGAAGGATTTCTGACGGTGAAGCAAGACCACAAAGTAGCGACGGCCAGAGTTCAAGCTCTGGTTTTTTGGGAGCGAAGACTACATTCATCGGACAGAGGCTGACAGTACTCCTCCATGTAACAAAGTTTCCTCCAACTAGAGTACAATATCTTGAAGTAGATTTTCTATCATTAGGTGATCCAACCCAATCCACATCGGCAAAGGTTTAAATATTGAGACGACCGTAACATTTTTATAAGAGCCCTTGTTTTGGTGCCTTTTTTAAGTACCTGAAATCTTCTCCAATGCCTGCCAATGAGACATCTGAGGTTTATGCATATATTGACTGACCACACTGATGACAAAAGAAATATCCGGTCTAGTCACAATGAGATAGATAAACTTGCCAACTAACCTTTGATGCTTGCCAACATCAGGCTCTTCTCCCGAGCCAACACATAGTTTTGTATTTGTTTCCATAGGGGTGTCAGAAAGTAGACATCCCATCATTCCTGTTTCTTCAAGCAAGTCAAGGACATATTTTCTCTGTGATAAGATAATTCCATGCTTGGACTGAAGAACCTCAATACCGTGAAAGTACTTGAGTCCCAAATCTTTCATCTTGAATTTATTGTATATCTTATTTTTTACTTGACTGATATTATCGGTATCACTACCCATCAAATAATATCATCCACATATACAACAAGTAGTACGACTCATTTATCAGTATGCTTGAGAAATACAAAATGGTCCATAGAGCACCTTGTGAACCTAAATCGAATCATTGCATGACTAAACTTGTCAAACTAGGCATGCAGAATTGCTTCAGACCATATAATGGTTTTTAAGGCGGCACACCAACTCCCCCTCAACCATATATCCAGGTCATTTTTGCATATAAATTTGCTCCTTAATATCACCATCGAGGAAGACATTTTTTACATCTACTTGAAAGACATGCTAACGAGAATTAGCAACGAGAGACAGTAAGAGAAGCACCAAGTTGAGCTTGGTGACTAGAGAAAAGGTATCCTCATAATCAATCCCATAACATTGGGTATAACCTTTAGCCACAAGGTGAGCTTTAAGGCGGACCACTATGCCATCCAGAGTTTGTTTGATAGTGAAAACCCATTTATAACCCACCGATTTTTTTTTCCAGATGGTAGGAAAATAAGGTGCCATGTTTCATTTCTCGTGAAGACCCATTTATAACCCACCGATTTTTTTTTCCAGATGGTAGGAAAATAAGGTGCCATGTTTCATTTCTCGTAAAGGGTTGTCATCTCTTCATCCATGGCTGCTTTCCATCCTAGATTCTATAGGGCCTCCTAATAAAACCGAGGAATAACAATAGAATAAATAGAGGCAAGAAATTGATAGCAAGATGGTGATAACTGATGGGTGGATAAAAAGTGAGCAATAGGGGGTGAGAGGTAAAATATTGGGGGCAGGCCCTAGGTTCTTTCCAAGATCAATGGGTCGAGTACCAAATGAAGGGCCAAAAATGGGGGCTGGAGAAGGAGAGCTTACCTCAGAGGAATCTAGAGACTGCACATGTATAGTATCGACTAATGCTTCCGGGGCAAGGTAGGTGCGTCAATACGGCCATGAGTTGTTGAGTCATCAATAGGCACAATAGGTTTAGGAAACTCATTGCTTGTAGAAACACCAAGTGGGGCACTAGTAGATGGATAAAAGGGTTGCTCCTCGAAGAATGTGACATCACTATAAACAAACAATTTCCAAAGAGACGGATTTTAACAGTCATATCCTTTCTGAGTACGAGAGTACCCCAAAAAATACATATAATTACCCTAGGATCTAATCTAGTATTATGAACAAAATAGGTACACCCAAAAACTGTCAAAGGAAGAGAGGACATCTTATCACAAGGGAAAAAATAAAAATATGGTGTCTGGTTACTAAGTACTGAAGAAGGTAACCTGTTAGTAAGATAAAATGCTATGAGAAGGGCATGGGGCCAATAGAAATGAGGCACATGCAAATGATGGAATAGAACATGAGCAACCTCAAGAAGGTGTCTATTTTCCTTTCAGCCACACCATTTTGTTGTGGTGTGTAGACACAAAAGGTTTGGTGAAAGATGCTTTTTTCCTAGCAAAAAGTTTGGAAGTCTTTAGACAAATATTCCTTGGGATTATCAGATCGAATAATCTTTAAGGTAGTATCGAATTGACTAGAGGTAAGACTTTTGATCTCTCTTTTAATAAGAACAACCATGTAGCTCAGGGAAATCATCCTCAAAAATAACAAAATACTTTGACCGGGATACATTGAAGATGTTGATAAGGCCCCATATATCAGTATGAACTAAAGAAAATGGGGCAACACTTTTGGTTTCACCACGAGGAGAATAAGTATTGTGCTGGTGTTTACTCACTTGATAGTCTTCACAGTTGAGACTGGAAATAGACTGTAATGTAAGAATAATTTGTTTGAGTGACTAAAGTGATGAATGTCCTAACCTATTGTGCCACTAAAGAGTCGTATGCTGAGCACAAGTGGTGGCTATTAGTGTTAGTGAATCAAGATAGTAGAGCCTCCCTCTTTCATGGCCTCCACCAATAACTTGATTTGTGTTGAGATCCTGAAGAACACAAAAAATGGGAGAAAAAGTGATGAAATAGTTAAATTCTTTTGTGAGTTGATGAATGGATAAAAGATTTAATGAAAAATCATGAACAAATAGGATATCTTTTAAATGGAGTAGGTGGAACAAACGTGGATCCCACCCCACATACCTTGGTTTGGGATCCATCCGCTATAGAAACAAACTTGTCAGATAAACAAGGAGATAAAGAATCCAGGAGGGTACCATTACCTATCAAGTGGTCAGAGGCCCCAGAGACAATGATCCAGGATGGAGAAGTACCCATACCTATTATAGAAGTAGGAGCAATAGGAGAAATCTTGTTGGAGGTGGGTTGGATGTTTATATAAGCTATCCGACGCTTGATCTTCTAAAGCAGTGCAAATTCCATGACAAATACAATCTTCTGGCCTTTGGTATTTTGAAACTATCATAGTGCAGGCTGAAAACAATCAGTGAGTAATAATACAGGGTAATCAATCCGAGGATTTTTGTCTTTAACACAAATGTCTCGATTAAAAGGGACCCAATATGCAGCAATAAGGGTAATGAGATACAATAGAATATAATGAGATACAATAACAACTTTGACAAGGGGCGAGTCAAGCCAAGTTAATATCCCAAGTTAAGCCGAGTTATGGGTCCAAGTAAAGGGACCGAGTCAAGAGTGGAACGATTCAACATTTCTGTAATTGGCAAGCCGGTCTGGCTAAAGAAGATACGGTTTGGCTAATGATTTCAAATTAATCTATGCAGATCTGATTTCACATTTTAATCTATGCATATTTGATTTCACATTTGAGGCTTTGATTTTCTAGTTTTAGTGCCTTGTGTGTCTTCTCTCCTCATTTTTGTCATACTCAAAATGATACGTAATGGAAGTGTGAGTAAAATTGTTTAAAGGCCTTTCAGATATAGAGGAAGAAAAATGTAAACAAAGTTTTTTAATTACAAGTGCTAAAGGAAAAACACAACCAAATCAAGCAAATGTTGTAAAATTGGATCCAAGGCCCATCCCAAAATGACTAGCCACTTAGAAAACCTCTTCTGTTAACTAATAAACTCAAGATCTTTTATGTCACTAATCCATATGGGACTATTCCTTAACACTCCCCCTCATGTGTAGGCACGTGGATAATTTGGGTGGAGGTCCTCACGTGTGGTACGTGGATAATTTGGCTGGAATGCCCACATATTGAGTGGTTGCTCTGATACCATGTTAAAGTGTGTCGAAGGCCCTATCCCAAAATGACTAGCCAACTTAGGAAACCTCTTTCCCAACTAATAAACTCAAAATCTTTGTATTCACTAATCCATGTGGGACTATTCCTTAACACTCCCCCTCACGTGTTGGCACGTGGATAATCTGGGTGGAGGCCCTCACGTGGTGGCACGTGGATAATTTGGGAGGATGCCCATATATGAGAACCTTGCTCTAATACCATGTTAAATTGGGTCCAAGGCCCATCCCAAAATGACTTAAGAAACCTCTTTTGCCAACTAATAAACTGAAGATCTTTTATCTTACTAATCCACGTGGGACTATTCCTTAACAAATGTAACTACAAATAGGGAGTGAGGCTCAATCATAATGATGGTTAGAAGGCAACTACTGAGGTGGTGGTGGTGGAGCCGAGTGACTAATGAGAATCTCCAACATACTCTCGATCCTCCTCTGGCTTTCACGAAGCTCAACCTGACCCATCTTCAGCTATTCTTGAGTGGTAGGAATAGTTGCCTGGGTGGCTCTCATGTGATCCACTACATCTTCCAATTTCTTCAACCAATTGGAAGAGGAGGATGCTTCTACAATTTTCTTCATCTTGGCAAATTCAAATTGGTCGGCTAGTAGCTCTAGGTTAGTCTCATCACCTGATCCAACAATGGGTTGTGCCTCTTTCCCAATGGTGTCCTTCTGAACCAACTGGTCTCTCCACTTGGTGAAGCCAAATTTGTTGACCTAGGTCTCACCAGTTGAAAATTTCTTATCAAGTGCACATCTCCTCATCAGTGAGGTCAACTCCGCATGTGGCATAGGATGGCAGTTATTTGTTGAGCAAATGGAAGTCCATTTGCTCGTGATCTTGAGGCCAGCTCCATTATCCTACTTTCCATAAACTAATAGAAGTCCAAATCTACTATTTGGGTGTTAGCCTACATCTAGAAGATACCGGCCATAGTGAGGCGGGAGAAGGTACTCTTCCTCAGATTGAGGACGTGGTTAACAGTTTCCATGAAGATTCTCTGCTTCATGCTAAGATCCTTGATCTTCACCTCGTAGGAGCTTCCAACGGTCTGGCCAAATGTGAGAAGTATGGCATCTTGTATGTTTCGGCGGCAGTCATCTATGAATGTCCATTGGCCAATTTTTCTTTTCCAACTTCACAAACCACAAAGATGACATGCCTAGTATTGTATGGAGGTCACTTGTTTTCGTGGAGATAGTAGTCTTCTTCACATAGCTTGTGAGCCTCAAAGTGTATGGGGTCACTTGTTCCATGTGAATGTTGGTGTAGAAGACCTTTACCACGAGTGGGTAAATAACCTCTTCACTATGTTAAGTTGTGGAGCATAATTAACGCCAGGTCCACGATATATTAGCTGCTATTTCATTAAAGGCAGTTTGGGAATTTTACTCTTGTATTGCGGTTGCCCTTGTTTCTCTTTATATTCGGGGTGCCGCTAATAGGGTTTTATGACTAGAAGGAGCATCATCAGTCCAGTTTTGAGAGGTTAGAGAAAAACACTTTTAGGTGCATGATTTCTCTTGTAAACTATTTCATCTTTATAATGAATTACTGTAGTGGCGGAAGAAAGGACGTAGTTTCAACTTGAGGGGAACCTATATAAATCTTGTGTATTTTTTTTCGTGCTTGTTTTTTCTTCTTCTACGATTATCATTATTACTCTCATTAGGACGTCTAATTCCTAACACACTAACCAAAAGACCCATGTAAGGCCTGGATTTCCTTTCTGACTCATTGATTTCTCTTTTACAAAAATCAATGTCTAGCTTGCTAAGCTCTACGATACTGTTTGAGATAAAGCTCTTCAAATCCTTACTCCTTTGTGTCCTTGTTTGGAAATGCTCCCTCTAGTTGGATGTTTCTTCTTAAATCTCAACTTCCTTTGAAGGAGTAGGCTTCTTTGCCATGAACTTGATTCTAACTATCTTGAAAATCGGATTTTTGGAGTTGAAAAGCCTTCAGTGAAGAAATTTGTGTCCCTTTCGTATTTAAAGGTGGGAAACCTCTAAAATTAGATGAAATCAAAAGGGAAAGGCTCTGAGAGGTCAAGAGATATAGGGTTTAGAATTTGGGAGAGTTGAGAATGAAAAAATGAAGTGAATTGGACTAAACATCGGTCTGGGATAGTGACTCACCCGAGAGGAAGGGTTCGGCAAAGAAGGAAGCAATGGAGGAAGGGCTCAACGACAGAGGAAGAGACAGAGGAAGGGTGAGGGTCGAAATTCTTTAAACCCTAAAATTAAAAGAGGACCGTTGATCAACATTTGCGCACTTTTGTATATTTCATACCCTAAGACGTTTCATACTTGATCAAGCCCATATATATATATACCAAAAGCACTTTGGTGCAAAATATGTGTCCAATCATGATCGAACGACTGAGGTAGCCGTTGATGGCCCCCCCCTCCCCTCTCCTCTCTCTCTCTCTCTCTCTCTCTCTCTCTCTCTCTCTACATATATATAAAATATGTGTTCAATCATGATCGAACGGCTGAGGTAGCCGTTGATCAAACGACTGAGATAGCCGTTGATCGAACCCCTCCCCTCCCCCTATATATACAGAGAGAGGAGGGGTGAACATCTTTTCCTCAGCAGTGTCTCTTTTCATCCTATCAACCCTCTCTTCTTCTGCTTTAGACTCTAAATGGGCTAAGTTTCTTTGAGCCAAAACACTCAAGCAGTGTGAAAGAGTTCAACATTTGTTTAGGAGACAACCTCCAACTTGTCAACTATGATCAGATCAATTTGATTCTTCAGTTTTTCAATACTCATTTTCTACTTATTTCAACTCCAATGGAGGATTGGTATTTTATTTTACTTTGCTTGATTTCACTTAAAGTAGCCAAAAGCAGCACATCAGAGCTCAATTCGGTCGATTATGGATTTTCCATCCCCATCTAGTGTTCTGCCTTGCGTTCTTGTATTTATGCTTTGATTTCTCTTGATTCTGGTTGAAATCTACAGGGAAGGTAGGAAGCAAACAAAGAATGGCGATGTCATTCAGCATGTCCCATTCACTTTCCTTAGTAGCTCTTGCAAAGTCGAAGAGGGGCACATTGCTTTGGATCACGATTGGTTTGTCACTTCGTCTCATTGCTTTGGATGGACGAGGCAGATCCCACTTCCCTACTCCTTCCTCTCGTACTGCCTTCTCAATAATTGCTGTCTTTCTATCCAACACGTGCACATCAAATCCTCGATACGATGATTTGACGGCTTTTAACCAAGCTGTGTCAAACCAGAAATAAAAAAAAAAAAAAAAAAGAGGGTACGAGTATTGATGAGATGCGAGAAGCACCAAAAGAGTGGGATACGCCTTCGTCAGCTTTTACGTGGCTATGAATTTCTTAAGGAAAAGGTCGTTTTCATGAATCTTAAGCAATATCTTGATGAGAGAAGGATATGATCAGATGCGTTGACCCCAACGATTGTAAAGACAAAGTGCAAAAGAATGGTTGGGCGCTTCTCTCCGAGGAATGCCACTAGGCTTGCTTAGTTTAAAATAACCAATACTATTAAGTCTCTCGCTCACCGCTCTCTATACAAAAACCACAAAAACGAAGAAGGGGATGGAAGCTGATACATTCCAGAGCCTATACATCATGGGGAGTATTAAGAAATAATTTTATACGAATCAGTTCAGTCAGTATAAATATCTTAAACTTATTAATTAGAAAAAATACTTTTTAAATTGGCTCAACTTCATACTACAAACCAAAGTATGAACCAAAGTATTGGATGAAAACTTCATAATGAATTTCTAAAACCTAATGAAATTCATAAACGGAAAACATATCTTCTATCATGGAGATCAATTTCTAGAGATGATCAGAATGGTTCGTCTATTCAGAGGTTCGTTGATGAAAATATACCAGATCGTATTACTAAAACTCCTATTTTCCATAAAAGGAGGAGAGGTGTAACAGCTACCTGTTACAACCGACGACCACCAACCACCATCCATGGAAACCACCTAGGTCAGTGGAAACTGTCTAACATTGGATTCTTTGAAAGCTTGTGCAATCTCCCGCACACCTTCCCAAGTCGGACTCGAACTGAAAATGAATCAGTATGATAGGATTTTGTAGAGTGAGTGCCCAGAAACATGAAGTACTTGCAAATCGGGGATCATAAGACTGTGTTTCCGACTAGGGAAACACCTAAAATATGTTAAAGCCCAAAGTGACGGAAAATACCCTCATTCTCATCTACTTTTTTCCATCAACCGAGAAGACAAAAAGGACAACCCATAGATGCATGCTATGGAAACATGAAGCTGATGCATCATCATCATCTCTCAATTTACAGTCAGGAAGAATCGCTCGCTGGCAGCAATACAGTATTATCTACATCCGTGATGATGGTAACACTGGGTTAAAACATTTCTTTGAATGTCAAAACACTCATGGTGAGAACTGATTGGGTTCCTGTAATAATAAGATCGAGAGTCCTCTTCCTGGGCATTGAAAATAATGAAAAATAATAATAATCGTAATAACTTTATTTCGCAAGAGACCATTAGTTCCAATCTTTCTCTTCTAGTTGATATCTTAACCAGGAAGGACTCATATTATGATTTAGAGAATTTAGATACAGATTCCTGCACCTTTTACAGTGTGTACTCTTTTTTCACGGACTGTACTGAGGTGTTTGTTGATGCTCTGGTCACAATCCAACAGATAGAACACAACTCTTGACTCATAGGCAAGTAGTCGTACTTCGTAAGGTGCTGCGTCACTGACTTACACTGAAAATTTTGAAATTTACCTTCTTCACTAGTCTGGCCTGGGCAATTAGAGTTGACTCAGCAAAACTTAATCAATTTTCTGAACTTCTGGTAGTAGGTGTTAAGGAATAGTTCTACATGGATTAGTGAGTATAAAGATCTTGAGTTTATTAGTTTCCTAAGTTAGCTAGTCATTTGGGAATAGGCCTAAGACCTAACTTCATATGGTATGAGAGAAAATACTCATATGTGACTTCCACCCAAATTATCCACATGTGGAGCAGCAAAAGAGAAGTATGAAGGCGAGTGTTAAGGAATAGTCCCACATAAATTAGTGGGTACAAAGATTTTAAGATTATTCTTTGGGAAAGAGGTTCCTAAGTTGGCTAGTCATATTGTGATAGGCCTAGGACCCATCTTCACAGTTGGCCGAGGAACAGTCATTAGGATTTGAACGAAGAAGAGCATTATGCTAGGGACAATACATTAGCATTATGATGGCATACAATAATTGCGGGTAACAATAGACTAGGAATTATTGTTAAATAATATATTAATGCTAATCTTTAGTGTTAATAATATACTAATGGTAGTCTTAGTAAAGAAAGAATATAAAATTACAGTGAAGGGGAGAAAAAAAGGAGCAAAAGCACATCGATAGGGCCTGGCTTGTCCACTCGCTTCGGCCTCAGATGTGATACTCATTTTTCTCCATTGCACTCCGCTTCCTTTTACCTCTCCTTCCTCTCCGCAGAAGTACGACACTGAAATTGCTTGGCCATGGCAAGCGATCGGGGCAAGGAGTCTGGCGAGGGGTCGTCACGATCGAGCAATGAACAGGCACAGGGTCATCCGTCCACACAACTGAGCCGCTACGAGTCTCAGAAAAGGAGGGATTGGAACACCTTCGGACAGTATCTGAAGAATCAAAGGCCGCCGGTTTCACTCTCCCTGTGCAACTGCAGTCATGTCCTCGAATTCCTCCGATATTTGGACCAGTTTGGGAAGACAAAGGTACACTTACATGGGTGCGCCTTCTTTGGGCAGCCAGAGCCTCCAGCACCTTGCACCTGCCCGCTCAGGCAAGCTTGGGGTAGCCTCGACGCACTCATCGGCCGTCTGAGAGCCGCCTACGAAGAGAACGGTGGATCCCCGGAGACGAACCCATTTGGGGGAGGCCCCATCCGAGTGTATCTACGTGAGACCAAGGAGTGCCAAGCCAAGGCAAGAGGCATCCCTTACAAGAAGAAGAAGAAAAGAAGGCAGTCGACAAAAGCGGGGGACAGTGGCAGTAAGCCTTCGATGCAGTCCTCCTGAACTCTCTCCTTTGTGTCTTCGGCCACCAATAAAGGTATTTGTGAGTAATAATTTTGTAGCTTGATAGCTTTCTTTCATAATGTGATCAATGGGTGGCGATGCTAATCAAGGTTCTAAAACATAAGACTTGGTATTAATATACGTAACAAGTAAAGATTAAATTTAGGGATGTTAGCAACCGCGAAGAACTTGCACCACTTCGTCTGTGTTGGTGTGTTGATAAGAAACCTAGGAAGTGTCTCACCCTCTTTTATCCCATTGAAACACTTTCCTAATTTTATATTTATTGCTTTATGAACACCTTTCGTTTGTTTGGCCCTTAGATATTCTGCTTCCTATGAATCATATGAGCCTGTGCAATCGGTCTGTATTTATATCCAATTCCAATTCCGATCTGACATTTTCTGTATTCTTGATTTGTTCGCCATTTCAATACTAAATGGGTGCTGCTAATATCATTCAAAGCTTTGTTTCCCCTCAATTGCAAGCACTTAAGCGTAATATCTCCTCTTTCTTCCTCTTTCTTCTTCTTCTTCTTCTTCTTCTTCTTCTTCTTCTTCTTCTTCTTCTTCTTCTTCTTCTTCTTCTTCTTCTTCTTCTTCAGCAGATGAATATGTGACTCTTTATGTTTATGATCATCGGAATCTGGACCCATTAGCTTCTCTTAACTGTAGCGATTACTTAGAAATGTGGTAATGGTGCGAGGTCAGATGCCTTTTGCAATGGTTCAGCTAATTGGATTGAGCTTAAACAGTTAAGAATTTGATTAAGAAAGAGTTAGTTTAAAGTAATAAGTTGTAAGCCCCCTAGTACAAGTGACTTGTGAGAGCTTATACTTTCCTATCAATGGCTGGCGAGAGCCAGCTTGGCTTTTCCTGGTTCGTTGATGCCACGAGTTTGGGGCTTTTCAGATTGATACTTGAGAGAACTAGCTTATCCAGAGAGAAGAAGCTTTCGACTTCTCGAGGACTAGTTGGAAGGGATAGTACTAGATAGACTGGACGATATGAGAACTTCCAACTAAATCGTGAAGAAATAAATTCCCTTGCCTTCGAACAATATCCATTCTGCTATTCCCAGGAAGAAGATATATCAAATCAAGAAGTTTCTGCTAGCTCCCCACCAGCACTTTAGATGCACAAAGCTTACTAAAAGTTGATTAGAGATCTGGAAAGGAAGCAAGCTGATCGTGTTCAGCCTAACTTTTCGTTCATTTCAGAAGACATGAAAACTATCTTAGTGCAATAGCAGGAGAGCTATGAACCATCTCACGCTCACAAATGAGGATTCGAGTCCAGACTCTTGCAGGTTCTTGTGTTTGCTTGTGATATATATTAATATTGATCGCATAGATTAGAAAGATCCTTTTAGACTGGTTGGAACCCAGCAAATCCTTTTCCATGTCATGAATGCAGACACGAAGCTGTACAGGAATCAAGTTTCCCATGCTGGGTTTGATGAGGGCATTTGATTAATAGGAGCCCACTGAATGTACGGGTTCCTGCATGAAAAGAAAGAAACGGGGGAAAAAAGAAGAAGAAAACACTGTCACGGGAATCTTGGTAGGGAAAGAAAGGAGCTTTGACCGACATCTTCATTTTCCATTCCAGGGTTCCAAACGCCTCAAGAGTCCAAGACAAGAAACTCGGTCAGTTAAACTTTGATCCTTCAAAACGAGTAGGTTTCGGCCTTTTCTGGGATTCTGCACGATTATGAAATATACAGATGAGCTCGTAGCTTCTTTTGATCTGGGAATGATTCACTGCTCCTCTTCAGTAACCAGTTCGTCCTCTCGATACTGTCATTTTTGGAACACTTTTGACGGATCGAGAAATCTGCATCATATGTAGCAGCAACCTTGGTAAAATTGTTGGAGATTCTTTGTTACGAGAGGAGGGTTATAATACTACTGATTGAATTGCAGATAGAAATGTCCTTCAATATGCTTCAACGCCTACACATTTTAACTTCCAAATCTGTAGAAAAGGATCAAAGTTTAGAATGATCTTATGTTTATTAGTTTGTAAGAGACTTACTAACTTGACTTTAGTTGGTACTAAAGCAGGTATCCTTACATCACCTTCCACCTAAAAACTGTTAATGCTTGGCCCAATTAGAAACATTTTTTGATTATTAGTTGGGAATAAATAAAAAATGGCTAGTCGTTTTGAGTTGAACCTTCACCTGGGTATGACACTAAGTAAAATTAGCTCTTAAATATTGATGATACTTACTACTAAATTCTAAATTTAATTAATTAACGCGACCATTTTTTAGGTTCCTAGACAGGAAAGGTGGGAAATAACTGAGCTGAATCTGCATTTTGGATGTATTGCGATGATTCAAATTTTGGAGATTATGATCACATTCAAGCTTGATTAGTTTAAGAACTTGTACTAGGTAAGTGATGGTAGGGCTTATATGATTATTTCAATTGTGTTAGGTCCTTCAACGATAAACCTAAAGGAAGATGAATACTTTTATGAAATATAAATGGCTTATTTGAACTCTAACTCAATTTTATGTAATTCAAATAGCATTGAAAGCACTCAGCCATGAACATTTCATGATTTTTATAATGATTCGCAACCTAACACAATCTTAGGATTGCTTATCTACTCCTAAGGTGTTTGAACCTTAGAGTTAAATAACTATGTTCAATAGCCTAACAACATCCACAATAGTAGACTATAAAGATCTAATTTTCATCACATTCCCAATACTTGAGATTTATAGGCAACATCAGCGAGGTATAGGCATTTAGATCCACAAAGAGAGTTTTGGCAACTACCAGACAAGTTATCGAACCTTTGATTGGTCAACCACATGCAAGGATCACTTAACAATTTAGCACAAACCCTCTTAGATAAGTAGATATTACACTAACAAAGGCACAAAAGAATAGACCCAATCTTATGTGATTCTACCATAATGGTAGTAGCTCAATGTAATCTTAAATGAATGCTTTTAAAGTATAAGCATAGTGAGATTTTAAAAACTTGATGATCAAAGTTTTTGAAAAGCTATGGAAATGCCCCCTACTATGAGTCTAAATTAATAGACTCACAACAAAAAATTAATTGAACTTAATTCAAATGATTTCGGAATATGATTAAGTAAGTTCCGCATGAAAGACTCTAACCACACAAAATAGATTTTAAAATCAAAGGCACAAGTATTTAGCTCTTTCAAAAACCTCCTTGTTTTGTTTCTTATAATTTCAAAATCTCAAATCATTTGGAAGGTAGGAGAACTTAAGTATGCTTTGTTGCATTGTAGCAATGTGTGGTGAATAGTGTGAAGCCCAAAACCACTTAAATAGACAACAATCAAAAGGTAGAAAAAATTGCAATTTCTAGATGTTTCTCTCAAAAAATGACCCTTTCTCTTTTTTCAAAAGTTGGCCAAATAGATTGTAAAAAAGTTTAGAAAATGAATAAAATTCACTATTTCAACTACTAATCACAATGATATATAACTTACAGATTTTCGTGACTTATGGTGGCTGAATTGAATCTTTGAAATTTTACCAACAAAGTTTTTTTTAGCGAGCCATTTGGATGGCAGTGGTCCATTCAGACGCTTACGAAAATGGGCACTTTCAGTACCCTTTCTCTCTCATGTTCATTTGGATGGTGCTTGTATGATTAAAACAATTTTATTTTCTTTGACTAAATTGAAATATTCTCTTGGAATTAAAATGTTACAATCTTAACTCAACATGGAATTGTTTTATCTTAACGTGAGTATTTGTTGGCTTTACTTGAAGAAACATGAATGCATGGTTTGTAGGCCTCTTGATACTCCTTTGGACCCAAATATCAAATTTTATGCAGAATCCAAAAATGAGGTTGATGTTGGCAAGTTTCAAAGGCAAGTTGGTAAGCTGATTTATTTGATCGTTACTAGACCAAGTATTTCCTTCGATGTGAGTATTATTAGTCAGTTCATGCATAAACCTCAACTCTCTCATTAGCAAGGTCTTGAAAGAATATTGAGGTATTTACAAACAAATCTAGGGCAAGGAATATTATGTAAGAACCATGGGCATTTTAAGGTTGAAGGATTTGCAAATATAGACTGACTATGCCCTCTTGATTATAGGGAATCTACTTAGGATTTTTGTACAAAGGTTGGTGGCAACCTAGTGACTTGGCGCAATAAGAAACAAAGTATTGTAGCATAGTCCAATGCAGAGGCCGAATATAGGCTATGACACAAGTAGTTAGTGACATGTTATGACTTCAGTTTTTCTTACAGAGTTTGATCTTCCAATAGAGACTCCTATGCAACTTCACTGTGAGAATCAAACAGCCATTCAAGTTGCTACAAATGCAATGTTTCAAGAAATGGAAAAGAACTTGGACATTGATTGTTATTTTATTCATGAAAAACTAAAGGCAAGAATTATTAGTATGCATTATATTTCTTCCAAAAATCAACTTGTAGACATTCTTCAATAAAGGTTGTAAACATTCGTTTTCCTCTCTCTCTCTTCCAACATCTCCTCTCTCTCTCTCTCTCTCTCTCGACCCTAGGTTACATCTCCTCCTCTCCTTCTCTCTTCTACTTATTCTTCATCTTCTTCTCTTCTCTCTTCTTACCATTAAGGATTACAATGGATTAAACCTTAGAATCTAACATTAATGTAAAAAATACTGTTAATTGACTCTACGAAGGCCCAAAAATATTTTAGGAGATCAAACTCATTTAGCATGGTTCTACTCATTTTTTGAATGACTCTATTTTCCCTTTCAGCCACTCCATTTAGTTGTAGAGTCATAGGTGGTGAGAACTCACGCTTGTATCCCTTTTCATCAAAAAGTTTTTCAAACTCACCTAAGAACTCACCACCTCTATCACTTCTAATCATTGTAACCTTGTATCTTTGTTTCATTTTTAACATTGGTTGCCCACTTAATAGTTTCTTTACATGAAACACTTTTATGAGCTAAAAACAAGGTCATGTATACCTAGAGTAATCATCAATAATGACAAAAATAATATAATTTTTACCAAAACTAAAAACTCCATTGTCCCCATACAAATCTATGTGGAAGAGTTGTAGGGGATAGGTGGAGAATATTATTGTCCTAGACTTAAATGAGTTTTTTAAATGTTTTTCCTTTATGCATGCATCATGTAGCTCTTGATTTTCAAAATTAACCTTTCAAAGACTATGAACAACATGCTTGATTGAAATATTTTTCAAAGGTTTTATGCCAACATATCCTAGTATTCTATGTCATAGTGATGTACTTTAGTTGCCTACAAAAATGCAAATTTTTTATGGTATTATTCATTTTCAGCATATAAATGTTTTGTTTTCTTTTTGTTGCAAAAATCAATATTAAACTGTGAAATTTTTTGCATTTATTAAGCCAAATTCAACCTTAAAATATCTTGTTACACAATTGACTTATACTCAAGAGATTGTATTTAAACCCATCTACATAAGAACATCATGTAATAGTCCCCGTACCTCTGATGTGGGTTTCCCCGTTTCCAAACTTGATTGCTCCTCTAATCCTTTAGCTCTAGATGGATAAATATGATCTTGTCTCCCATCAGGTCTTGAACAACCATTGATTAGGAACCATAGTCCTCCTTTTCCAGAGTTTTGAGGCACTTTTTTTATATTGGTCTCGGTCTAAAAACCCATGTGCCATGAAGGTAACTTCTTTGATTCTTCTTCTTTATCTTTTAAGCATGAGAGTGCGATTCTACTCTCAAAGCCTACTTAGTTATCTTCTTGGATGCCTTCTTTGATTGTTTTCTTTCCCGTTCTTTTTAATAGGGCAGTTAGCCATGAAATGATATTTGCTACCACACTGAAGGCATTCTTTATCTCCTTTTCAATTATTTGGCTTCTTTGGCCTCTCCTTGGAGCTAGTGGTTTGACCTTTCTAAATTTGGTAAAATTAGTGAATTTTCTAATAAACATTGCATTATCATTGTCATAAAAAACAAACACTAGTAGAGCATTCATCTCCATCACAAACCAAAGCATTTGTTCTTATTGGCCTAGATTCTTCCTTCTCATATTGTTTAGGACGCATCTCATGGGTAAGAAGATTATCCATAAATTCTTCTAAGGCAACACTCTTAACTCCCATAATTTTATTACGGTTGTCACCTTGGGCATCCATTCTTTTGGTAACCTCCTAAGGACATTATCTATGTTAGAAGCTGGTTTCATGGAGTCTAAGGTGAATCTCATGAAGAACAACTCTCATAGGATGAGTAAGCACAAATTAAAAAGCTAGAACGAAGAGGATGTTTTCTAGTTGTATGTTATCTCTTTATGTTTAATTTAGCAAGTTACATTCGGGTGTAATTGGGACTTTGATAGTGTTACTTTATCTATGATTCTAAGTATTTGAGATTATATGAAGACATTGTGTTAGAGGGCCAAGTACTCTCTCATTTCTTTAAGGAAATGAGCTTTCTCCCTCCCCTTATTTTTCTCTATCCATGTCTTCTCTCTTTTCCCTCTTTCACACTCTCTTTTCCCTCTTGCATGTTCATAGATTGAAATTTAGCATAGTACCAAAGTGGCTAGTCTCCTAAGATTGAGAAGGAAAAGAAGATAGAGAAGAAGAAGAAGGTGAAGTAGAAAAAGAAGAGGAAAGATAAGAGAAAGATGATAAGTATATTTTTCTTTTCCTTAGATCCTTGTCCCCTCACTCCCTTTTGAGTTTTAGTTTCTCTAATTTATCTAGCTAGTCTCTATTTAGTTTTCTTTAATTTGTCATTTCAGTATTTAAAGACCAGAAATTAGTCTTCTTCTTTAATAGAAGTCTCTAATGATTGGCAGGCTCCATAGCAAATTCTTAAATCCAGTGTCCTTCCTACCTTAGAGAATCAATGAGTTCAGCTTGCCAAGGTTTGATTATGAAAAAAGATAACTTCAGCCAGAGAATAAAAAAAAGAGGCAAGCCTATGTTTTTTTTCAAAACATGAGTTCTGCTACACATTTTGTCATGCATACAAAGCAGTTAAGGTCTCTCAAAGTGGTCTTTGTTTTTGCAATGAAAAGTGCTCCTCTAACTTAGGCAGCATCCTTGCTCTAGAATACTTTCAGTCTCAATTTCCTTGTTTGAGTCGACATCTCTTGGTTCTAGACTTGTCGTTTCAATGTTTAGTCTCATATTTTATGAAAATCTCTTGTGATTTTCTACTCGTGCATGATTCCTGTCAAGACCTTGCATTATATTTCCAACTGATGAATCCCTCCTGAAACAACATTCACATTGAATTTGTCTTCTCTTATTGGACATTACTTATTTTATTGTCTTGATCTATATTGAATGATCCGTCAGATCTTTTTTTTTTTTTTTTTTTTACTATCATTGAGTTGGTCAGTTTTCTAAGTTGTTGCTCATTCATCTACACTTTACCCTTCTTATGTCAATTTATCATAATTCAATCCTAACTATGGCCAAGAAGAAAGGAGAAGAGACAATCCTACAAAATCATGTTTTGTCATGTCTTCTACTTCTATTTTGACACGTCAAGCTACTAGAGCTACTAGTGTTTGAATTGAAATAGGTCTCTGATTCGAAGTTGGATAGGTGAAAATTAATGAGTTCACACCCAACTACTTATAGCAAATTTAGAGTCGTTTCAATGTGCTTGTTTAATCTAGACGTCTAGTATTCCAATGCTCCATGCCATTTGGATAGATGGCTGAGATAAGTAAAAAAATAAGAGAGTTTCATAATTTTTGTCAATATAGAGGTTTGATTTTCGTTTTGGCATCTATAATGTTTCCTTCTTGGTGTAAAAAACTAGTCACTTGGTGTAAAAAACTAGTCACTTTTTCCTAATTGTAGTCTTATATTTTAGTTTAAAATTCCAAGTCCAACTTTAATTCTGAGTGGAAGCAAAAGCCAATTTTTTGTAGATTGCTCAATTAATTTGTCGTGTGCCTTCTACTTATTTATGAAATTTCTGAATTTATAAACTTGATTTGGAAACTTTTAGTGTTTCTACCTCTACTTTACATCTTTGAGTTTCTTTGACCTCTATAGTGATGATTCTTCAATTAATCGTATTTTTTTTATCATGATTTCAGACAAATGTCTATAGAGCTACTACCTGAAAAGAATAGAAGTATGCCTAACCTCAAACTTGAGTCAAGTCAAGTCAATTTATTCTTCACCTAAGTGGTGAATTTTTAGATGCCCTTAAAAGTAAGTAGACACTTTGTAATGACCCTAACAATGATTTTCTCCACCTTCGAAATTGAGTGGAGCTTTCCAATTTAGACCTTTTTTTAGTGGTGTATTGAGTCTTGTCATTTGGCTAGCTGTGGTGTTTTCTTCTATCATATTAATTCTAAAAAATTCAGGTCTCTTGAAAAAATAGAGTGATCTCCAACTTGAGGGGGAGAAGTTGGATGACAAATACAAAGAAAGAGGTGTTTGGTAGAACTTTGATGAGTTGCGGTAAAAGTTATTAAATGGTTAGCAATGTCAACTTGTCAAAGGTCTTGCAAGTAAGGGGGAGAATACAAAGTGAAGAATTTGCACCAAAAGGTTTTTCAAACAAAATAAGATTGAAGATTTAAAACCAAGAAAGCTTGTTTGTAAGTTCAAGTTACAAACTCCAATTTGAGGAGTCTTGAAGAAGTTGGTTTCATGGAATCTAAGGTGAGTTTCATGAAGAAAAAGTTTCACAAAAGAGTAAGTTAAAACAAAAGCTCAAATGAAGAGTATGTGTCCTAGTTCTCTGTATATTTAGTTCATAAAGTTATACTTGGGTGTAATTCAGATGGGATAGTTAATATTAGGTATGATTTTAAGTCTCAAAGATTATATCAAGACATTGGGTTAGAGAGCCAAGTTGTCTTTCCTTTGTTTGAGGAAATACATGTTCTCTCTCCCCTTCTTTTTCTTTGTCCAATGTTCCATCTTCTCTATTTTTTATTTTTCCCATTCTCCTCTCTACCTTTCATGTTAATTCCCTGAAATTGAATTATTCCATCTTATATTTCATGGTGTAGGTGGTATCTAGTAGAGCTAGTTTGCTTAAGATTCCATTAAATTTCTCACTCATGGTCTCAATTGTCTCATTGGGTTTCATTTTTCATACTCAATAAGGATTATATACAATTTGGCTTTGTTAAAAGATGTAAGTGATCATGGGTGGCATTATTGTAAAATACTTAACTTTCTTGTCTTTTCCCTCACCTATTAGGGTAAAGTGCATGGATATAATTCTTACTATTTGACATCTATAAATAAAGCTTAAGGGGGAGGATTAGGTATTCACTCTCACAACCCTAATTCTTCCTTCTCTCGCCAACGTGTTCTCTTCTTTTTCATAACTAATCATCCCTCTTCTCTCTCTTTCTCTCTCTCTCTCTCTCTCTCTCTCTCTCTCTCTCTCGCTCTCTCTCTTTATCCTCTCGCTCTGATTCTCCTTCTTCCTTTTCTCTCATTATCTCACATCTAAACATAATCACTATGGAATTTTGAAAATAACATGGTATCATAGCAATGCTTTCAAGATTCCTTATCCAAAGTATTTCTTTCTTTTGATCGGTTGTCATGACAAGTATTGATGCACTTTGCAGTAGTAGTTCAAGTTTTTTGCAAGATAAGTTTTCTTTCTATGTTGATTACTGAATATTAGGTTTATGTTGAAGCCTAGAAGATTCTTGTTTATGTCCACTTCATGCATGAATTTAATAAGTTGTTATCTCATATAAAACAACATACTGATTGTATGAGTTATTTTCCTCGTTAATGTTAGCACTGAACCATAGCATAATTTATGCACCTCTCTTCTGTTTTTTCCTTCAAAGATTGATTTGATAACAAGTTAAGTTGTAATAAGTCACGGTGCCTGAATTTTGAGAATTTCTATAGTGCAATTTACCATAAACCTGGGTTTATTCATACAGTAAAACTAGAAGACTGCATTAGCTTCTTTGTTTCTATTTTTTCTCTCAATGATAAGTTGCTTCTTGATCATGCTTGGGTTGCCTCGGTCTAGCTCTTCTTTGGTTCACCTTTGATGTTAAAGCAGTTGGTATCCTCTTAAGTTCTTCAACCCAAACCCAAAACACAACTAACGAGAGATAGAGTTGTGAAAACTTGGCCTCACGTTCTTATTTTTTGTGAGAAAGAAGGCTGATGAAAATTCAGCAACTCAACATTTAGAACTTTCTTCTTTTGAGTTTTAATTAAAGGATTTTTATCTTATGTTAAGGAAACAATCTCAGAACAAGAAAGAGTTAATAGAAATTACAAACTTTATAAAAGAAGAGACATAAAAAGGACAAGAATTTACACCTTCATGCTATCTTTATGAGAAGCATCCTATATTATCCATATGCCATCATTTAGACGTGTGGGTTTCCTTGCCTTGGACTTGAGAGCTTGGGCCCATCTTCTAACACTTCCCCTCAAACTGGAGGAGAAAAAACATCATATATACCCAACTTGCCACATATAAAGGATAAGATTTTAGATGTAACTGGTTTAGTGAAAATATCTGCTACTTGCTCTTGTGATGAAACATGTTTGAGGGAGATTATACCCACTTGAAAATTCTCTTGTATCAAGTAGCAATCCGCCTCAATGTGTTTGGTCCTTTCTTGGAAGACTGGGTTTGAAGTAATATGAATGGCTGCTTGGTTATCACAATGTAGATTCATGAGACCTCCTTTATAAATTCCTAATTTGGTAAGAAGGGTCCTGATCCATAGGAGTTCACTAACTGTGTGGGCCATAGCTCTGTATTCTGCATCGATGCTAGATCTTGCAATCACATTTTGCTTCTTACTTCTCCATGTAACCAGGTTCCCTCCAATATGAGTGCAATATCCAGATGTAGACTTCTTATCATCAGGTGATCCAGCGTAATTTGCGTCAAAGAAACCTTCTATGTTGAAGTAGCCATGTTTTTTATAAAGTAATCCTCTTCCTGAAGCTCCATTTAAGTATCGTAATATTCTCTTGAAGGCCCCCCAATGTGTAAGTTGTGGTTTATGCATGCACTGCCTCACCACACTTACATCATATGATATGTCTGGTCTAGTTATCGTGAGGTAGATAAGTTTGCCCACAAGTCTTTGATATTTACCATTATCAATATATTCTCCAGTCGTTGTACATAATTTTACATTCATTTCCATAGATGTGTCAATTGGTCGACACCCCTTCGTTCCTGTTTCTTCGCGGAGGTCCAAAACATACTTCCATTGAGACAATATTATCCCATGTTTGGATTGAAGAACTTCTATGCCCAAAAAATAATTAAGCAGTCCCAAATCTGTAGTTTTGAATTCCTGACATATCAAATTTTTTACCTCTTGTATGCTATGTGCATCATCGCTGGTTAAGATACTGTCATCAACATATACAACCAATAATATTTTTCATTTTGAGGTATCTTTAAAGTATAATCGAATGATCTACCGTGCACGACGAAAACCAAACCGTAGTAGTGCTTGGCTAAAATTTTTAAACCAGGCCCGAGGGGATTGTTTAAGTCCATATAAAGACTTTTGTAAGTGACATACAGACTCCCCCTCAACCACATAACCATGTGGTTGAACCACATAAATTTCCTCACGGATATCCCCATTTAAGAAGGCATTCTTTACATCGTGTTGATTTATGGGCCATGATGAGTTAGCCGTAAGAGATAATAGGATACGTACCAAATTTAACTTGGCAAAGGGAGAAAAGGTCTCCTCATATTCCACTCCATAACACTGAGTGTATCCTTTAGCTATGATTTTGGCTTTAAGACGAGCAGTAGACCATCTGGGTTATGTTTAATTAAAACATCCATTTCCAACCGACTGGTTTTTTTCCCTTTTGAGAGCGATGCTAAGTGCCAGGTTTGATTCTCATATAAGGCATGCATTTCCTCATCCAAAGCTGCCTTCCATCCTGGGTGATGCAGGGCCTCATGATAGGACTACAGAATTGAAGTAGAAGAAAGAGATGCATGAAACTGAGAGCAAGCAGAAGACAAACAATGGTGAGACATAAAATTGGATATAGGGTGAGAAGAAATACAGGAACGACATTCATTTCTTAACACAATAGGTCGAGTATCAAATTATGGACCAAACATAGGAGGGGATGGACTTACCTCAAGTGGATCCAAAAACTCCACAGGTGAGATGTTGGCCGGTACTTTAGGGGGCTAAGTAAATCGACATTGAAGGGCACAAGTAGACAAGGAGTGATAGGAGGAAATGACAAACCTATAGGAGCATCATTTGAGGAGTAGAATGAGGTGCCCTTAAAGAAGGTCACATTCTAAGATACAAGTATCCTACGAAGGACAGGGTTGTAACAGACATACCCTTTTTGGGTGCGAGAGTACCCATGAAAATACACTTCATAGAATGGGAGCAAGTTTACACTTTTATGGAGATGTGACATGGACAAAGCATGTACAACCAAAAACCTTGAGGAGAAGAGAAAAGGGTCTTCACCAGGAAATAATATAGAGTAAGGAGTTTTATGACTAAGAACAGATGAAGGTAACCTATTGATAAGAAAACAGGCCGCACGTATAGCAGGAGGCCAGTAAAAGTAAGGTACCTTCATGGAGTAGAGGAGGCCTCGAGCATCTTCAAGAAGATGAAGATTCTTTCTTTCAGCAACACCATTCTATTGAAGGGTTTATGCACACAATGTTTGATGGATAAGTCCATTACCCTCACAAAATGATTGGAACTTACTAGACAAGTATTCCTTAGCGTTATCAGACCTAAGGATTTGAATTTTTTGTTTTTGCCAAATTGAGTTAACACCATAGCATGAAAGGTTTTGAAGATAATAAGTATTTCAAATCATTCTTTAAAGGGATATAACCACATGACCTGGGTAAAATCATTAACAAATGTAACAAAGTATTTAACATGAGAAATATTAGAGACACACAAAGGTCCCCAAACATCAAAGTATACTAAAAAAAAGGATCATTACTTGTAGATATAAGGCGAGGAGAATACATATGATGTTTACTTAATTGACAAACCTCATAATTGAAAGTAGAGAGAGCTTTTAACGAAGGAAGTAAATGACGAAGGGAAGGTGTAGAAGGATGGCCAAGCCGGTTGTGCCAAATTTGTGTAGTGGATGATAAGGCAACTAATGGAGGAAGGTTGAAGTAGTACAAGCTTCCTTTTCCATGGCCGCCACCAATCACCTGTTTCGTAGTTAGATCCTAAAATTTATAAGAAGAGGGTGACAAGGTGACAGAGCAATTCTGATTTTTTGTGATTTGGCTAACAGAAAACAAATGTAAAGAAAATTGAGGAACAAATAAGACATCTGGAAGGGGGATAAAAAAGTGATAGATGAGGAACCCTTGCCAAGTACTTTGGTTTGGGTATCATTAGCAATAGTAATAAATTTATTGGGAAAACATGGAGATAACGAATGAAGCATGTGTTTGTGACCTGATAGGTGTTCGGAAGCCACGGAGTCTATGATCCAAGAGGAGGAAGAAGAAGAGGAAGAATGCATACCTAAAGCAATGGTAGTAGCAGTGGTAGGTACTGGTGGAAGGGAAGACTCCATAAGGGACTTCATCTTCTAAAACGTGCTATAGTCTTCAGTAGTAAGAGTCATTTATCTGGATTGGGAGTAAGCTTTTTCATCCCATTTATCAACATTAACAGAGGCTGGGTTAGCTGTAGCCCTGTCAAGCTTGCCATGAGGCTTCCAAATTTTTTCCACAAGGTGGTTCTGACCACCACAATAGGTGCATATGAGAGGCTTAGTGCATAAATGGGTAGGACTTGTTCTACCACCTCTTGTGTGCCCTCCTCTAAAATTTCTGTCGTGCCCGCAGTCGGAGGATGATGTACACCTATTACCAGAGTACATAGCCAATGGAGCATCAATAGGAGAGGTAGTAGTAGAAGATGGGTCAAGGATCCGTAGCAACGTAGCACTTATTTCATTAAAGGATGGAAGTGCGGATGAGATAAGGAGTTGGGTCTTAGCAACCTCAAGATATGCTTGATATTCGTCAAGCAAATGGCTACAACCAAGGCCTCCCGCTACCTTTCTTGAATCACATTATCTGTTGAGTTGAGCGATCTTCCATTCTTAAAGAAGTCCCCGAAACTGGGTGAAGAACTCATGAATATTATCCCCTTGCTTAGTATTCAACATATTTTGTAAGACATCAAATAATTTTTCTAAGGAGGCTGTGCTAGAGTATAACTTAGCACATGTGTCCCAAATATACTTGATTGTTTCCAAGTGGACCACATTGAAGGCTACATCTTCTTCATCAATTGGAAGAGAGGGTTTGTTTAAGTGACCAAGAAGATCACGAGTCATGAGAACCTGTCGTACCGATTGTGACTAGCTAAGATAATTGGAGAGGCCCCTCAAGGGGATAGTAGTAATTCTGAGTCACTCTTACTACTTGTATGTCCAATCTCCATGATGAAGCAAATCAAGTGCTTAAATTACTCCAAGATCAATTGTAAAGGGCATCTAAGAAAAATCCACTAATGCAACTTGAAAGATCCATGGACCAAATCAGGCACTTATAAAGAGAGATATAGAATTTTTTCCACAAGAGTGAGCACTAAATCATCAAAGCATTTGTGCTTATGTCAAGTGGAGACATCATCCAGAAATCAATCAATTTCTTTTATATCTTTTAAAAAAGAGGATAGATTTAAACCCTTATGCCTTAATCCAAACTCAAAAAAAATTGTGGCCAAACACTTAAGAATCACAATCTTCTTTTGAGATCTTTAGTAGCAAGTCAAGTCTTTTATAACTCCTCAACTCATGCGAACAATCCAACTTCAAAGAAACAAGTGTTGGAGTTCAATGAAGTAGAAGGGGCAACAGAATAATAGAGGCAAGTAGACGCTGAAATTGAACCATTTGACGATCATCCAACAAAATAACAAGACCCCATGAACAACACCAAGTGTGAAAGAACCTACAAAAACATGTTCTTGAATTCCAACTCATAGAAAATTGATCCAAGTTACAGGTAGGTAACCAAATCACAAATTATTTTTATCAACACATCAATCTTGATGAAACACTAGCAGCAACCATTTTTGATCAAGCTTGCAATTTAGCTAAAAGAACATCAAAATTATAACATCACAAGAGATTAATCTCCACAACTTCTCATATGAAGATCATCTTGTCTCGATGTAAATCAGAAATCAAGACATCAACTTATAGAAGGAGAATATGTAAATAATGACCAGAATTGACTTATCTCTTCATGGCTGGACTCCTTTTTTCATGAATAAATTCTTGGACAGATCTTTATAAATATTTACTTGTATACTTCATCAAGGGGGATCCTACACTCCTTGCTCTGATACCATATAGAATTTAGGATCCCATGTAGAGGACTTAGATCAACCAAGAAGAAGAAAAGGAAGGAGAAGAGAGGAAGAAGGGATCAACTACAAAAGGGAGAGAGTTTGGACTAAGAGGAAGGAGAGGTGCACCGACCAAGGGAAGGAGGGAGGTTGGACGAACTTTGGAGAAAGGAGGAGAGAGGTTCAATGCTCTACCTTTTAGCCAATGCATTTATTTATTGCTTTTACAAGGCCCTTAGGGCTACAACTTTATAAAAGAAGAGAAATAAAAAGGACAAGTATTTACGCCTTCATGCCATCTTTATGAGAAGCATCCTATATTACCCATATGCCATCACTTAGACGTGTGGGCTTCCTTGATTTGGACTTGAGGGCTTGAGCCTATCTTCTAACACTAAAGAAATCAAGGAGAAAAGGTAAGATTAAGTTGTGATTTAAATCCACAAAGTTAGTGCACTTTGCATAGAAGGAAAGTTCCTTTTTCTAGAGCTTGAAAAAAAGGAAGGTTAAAAAAAAGAAAGTGTTGTGATTTATCTATGTAAAGGATTCCTATATGATATTATTCTTTGAAATTTCTTTCCTAAATCATTTATGAAAGAAATAATTCAAAGATTGTGATCTTATCTTCATAGTTGGCTCAAGTGATACAGAAGGAAAGTTGCCTTCTTTAAGAAGATCCTCTAAGTTGTGCAATATCCCTTTAAATTTCACTTGCCTTTATAATTCTTTCTTAATTTAGGAAGCTTTGGAATTAATCTTATCTTATTTGGATTAGCACATGGAATCATAATCTCCTTGATTACATGCATGATTAAGGCCTTGGTTTGATTTGGCCTAAGGTGAATTGTTGATTGACTCAGTTTGGCTCGGTTTGGCTTGATTGGTTTCCTCTCCTCTATTATTGGTCGGTTATAGTGCATTGAATATTTATAAGTAAAGGGTGAAGATTGTGTGAATATGAGTGGTCAAAGTGACTTACTTAAGATTACCACAATACCCTTGAGAAGGTTATCAAATTACTTGAGTTGGGCTCAGTCAGTTAAGAGATTCCCTATCACTAGAGATCTCTTAGGGCATTTGTCTAAACCAGTTCCACCCATAGATGAAGATGATAGTTCCTATATCAAATGGCTAAAAAATAAGACACTTGTCATTAGTTGGCTCATTAACAACTAGGAGGAACATGTGGCAAATAATGTTGTCCACCTTGAGATCACAAAGCAGATATGGGACACTTGCTCCAATATTTACTCTAGCACCGAAACTTTATAGAAATTATATAATGCATTTTAGAACATGTTTACTAAAAAAATAAGGAGAGATCCTACATGATTTCTTTGCTAGATTTAGAGGACTAATTTAGGAGTGGAAACTTTCTCAAACCTATTCAACTGATATATTGGTTCAAGAAAAGCAAAGGGAGGCCTTATAAACTGCTATATGGTTGTCAAATATCAAGCCATATCTTGAAAAAGCCAAAATCCAACTCAATTAGCTCCTCTACACTTCCATCATTCGATGACATCAATACAACATTACTTCGAATCATAGATCTTTCCTCTACCTCTCATATTGAAGTATCATCTACTATGTACTCAAGAAATATGGGTACATCTTCTACCACCTAAGGGTACAGTAGAAATTATTGAGGAGGTCAAGCAAGACGTGGTGGAAGTGGCTTTGGGCCTTCAAGGTTAGACAATCGGGTCTGCACTCATTGTGTGGACTGAACCATCTGGTGGATACCTATTGGAAGCTTCATGGTAAACTGGACTAGGACATTACCAACCAAGCCTCAGATCAAAATGAGAAGAATAGTGCCCAATCTGAGTGACAACGAGGAAAACAAACTCTCATCGATAATGATAATGATCTCTTCCAAAGGATGAAAACTTTGATGGTATCTCCTCCATCTTCACTATCATCTTCAACTATTGTTGCCACCACTACTTCAGGTATACTTTCTGCTACTTCCTCCTCTTCATTCTGGATCATCGACTTAGGGGCCTCTGAACATCTTATTGGTAAAAATAGTCAGTTACATTTCCTATCTCCATGTCTATCAAACAAGTTTCTTACCATTGCTGACGGATCCCAAACCAAATTTCTTGGAAAGAGATCCTCCCTTATTACATCATCTCTTCCACTTATCGATGTCTAATTTTTCCCTCAATTTCCCTTAAATTTATTATCTGTTAGCCAGTTAATAAAACGTTTTAATTGCTCCATCACCTTCTCACCTTGTTCTTGTGTCTTCCAAAATCTCACATTGAAGCAAGTCATTAGTGGCGGCCATGAACTGGGGGTGCCTTTATTACTTGAACCTACCTCTATTCACTACGATTTCCACTCCTCAGATAGAGGCAAGGTTATGGCACAACCAGCTTGGTCATCCATCCACATCATTGCTTCGGCACTTATTTCCATCCTTAAAAACTTTACAAACTTTCAATTGTGAAAATTGTTAGTTGAGCAAACACCAGAGGACATCATACTCTCCTCGAATCGAACTTCATGGTATTGCTCCTTTTTCATTAATTCAGTCAAATGTATGGGGACCCTTAAATGTCTTGAACATATCTCAAGTTTAAGTATTTCTTTTTTATAACTTTACTCGAGTCACGTGGCTATTTCTGTTAAAGAATGGTTTGAAATTTTTTCTATGTTAGAATGTGGGCTCAAGCCCACACGTCCAAGGAAGAAAGCCAACACATCCAAGACGTGGCATATTGGGTAAATAAGAGTTCTCATAAAGATGGCATGAAGATGTAATTACTTATCTATTTATGTCTCTTCTCTTGTGATGTTGTAGCCCTAAGGCATTGCAAAAAAAACTACAAAAGAGGCCCTTGGCTAAGAGGTAGAGCATTAAGTTATTTCCTCTCTTCTTAAATTCATCCAAACTCTCATCTCCCTTCTTTTGAATGTTGATCTCTAAACTCTCTCCTCTTTTTTATTCTCTTCTTCTTCTCCTTATTCTTCTTCTCTTCTCCCTCTTTGGCTCGAGATCATTATGAAGGAGCCCTAAATTTTACATGGGATCAGGACAGAGCATTTAGGACTCCCACATTGAAGTGATGCTTAAGTACCTTTGAAGGTTTCATGCAAGGTGCTCTTGAAGGAAGAGATTCAACCATGGAAAGATAAGTGATTTCTGGTTATATTTTTCCTTACATTAATACTATGTATTGAGCCCTTAATCTCTATATTACATCAAGAAACAAATGGATTTCATATAAGAAGTTGTTAAAGCTAATGCTTTTTGTTTAAAGGATAGTATGACCTTGATCTTCTTGCACTCAAATATTGTAAGTTTGATCAGGATTGGTTGCCTACAAGGTTATGAAGACCTATTTATTTTGAAGTTGATGGTTATATGATTGAAGAATGATATGAGACTTGCATGAGACTTAGCTTGATCTCTCATTATTCAAGACCAGTAGTTTACTTGATTTTTTTGGATTAAATCAAGTTGGTTTACGATTTATGGTACTCAGATTCTTCAAACATATAAAAATTATTTGAGGGACTTTGTCGATCGCAAAGAGCAATTGGTTTTTGGTGATTTATGATTTTTTGGAATTGCTAATTCATTCTCCAAACCTTTAAGACTTATGAGTTGTTGAATTTAGGACCCCATGAATAATACCTCAAGCAAGGGGAGAGAGAAAGAAAAAAAAAGGAAAAAGAGAAGAGCTCTTGGGTATAGAGAGAAGAGAAGGAAAATAAAGGAGAGTAGAGAGAGATCAATTCACACGAGAGAGAAGAAAAAAAATAAGAAACTTGCTTGATATTTCTGAGTTACAATCACCCTTATTTATAGTTGAGGAGGTTATAGAGTCCATGTACAACTAACCTTAGGAATCCTATTTACATTCCAACTAGAACTCTCTAAGATAAGCCTATTACGATAAGGTTACATCATCTATTTAAGAGACTAATTTGGATCAACTACAAACACCTTCTTTAAAGACGTGAATCAAGCTAGAGATCTAGCTCATGGTCTTATCTCCTGGGTCCCACATGATCTTCCAGCTCATGTAGATAGAGATACCAGCTCGTGGTATCTTTGTGAGACCCACTTGATCTTCAAATCTTCTATTTAATCCCAACACATGTTCCTTATTTCTTAGCTAGAGAAACTTTGTATGAGGACTCTTTTTGACACCTCTCGAGCTCATGGTGGGTCCCACCAACTTGTGGGGCCATGATGGGTCCCACATTGTAACACTCCCCCTCAAGCTGGGGGTGAGAAAACATCGTAGATGCCCAACTTGCTACAAATGTTGGACAAAATTCTGTGAGTGACTGGTTTGGTGAGAATGTCTGCAACCTGGTTCTGTGAAGATACATGCTAGAGAGATAAGATGCTGACAATGAATTTTTCTTGTATAAAGTGGCAGTCCATTTTTATATGCTTTGTTTTCTCATGGAAGACTGGATTTGATGTGATGTGAATTGCAGCTTGATTATTGTATTATAGATTCATAGGAGCTTCTTTGTAAAAACCCAGTTCAGTTAGGAGAGATCTGATCCATAGGAGTTCACTGACTGTGTGTGCCATGGCTCTGTACTCTACTTCTGCACTAGACCTTGCAACTACATTCTCTTTCTTGCTCCTCCATGTAACCAAGTTTCCTCCAACCATCGTACAATATCCCGAAGTAGATTTTTTGTCATTCGAGGATCCGGTCCAGTTTTCATATGAGAATCCTTCGATGTTGAAGTGTCCATGATTTGTATAGAGAATCCCTCTTACTGGTGCTCCTTTTAGATATCATAATATCCATTATAGTGCTTGCGAATGACTAAGTTGTGGTTTTTGTATATATTGACTTACCACACTGACTGCATATGAAATATCTGGCCTCGTTACGCAGAGATAAATAAGTCTTTCCACCAATCTTTGATATTTTATGACATCTACTTCTTCTCCAGTTGTTGCACATAATTTTTTATTTGATCCCATGGGAGTTTCTACTGGTTTACATCCCAGCATTTCGGTCTCCTCTAGTAGGTCAAGGACATACTTCCTTTGAGATAATATAATTCCATGTCTGGATTGTAGTACTTCAATACCCAAAAAATATTTGAGCAGTCTGAGATCCTTTGTCTTCAATTCAGTACATTCATTTCTTTTATCTTTTGGATGCCCTCAGGATCACTGCCAGTAATAATGTCATCAACATATACGGCTAGAATTACCTTGCTCTTCAGTGTGTCTTTAATAAAGACAATGATCTCCAACACATCTGTGAAATCCGGCCCGTATGAGTGCTTGGCTAAAATTTTCAAACCATGCATGAGGCGACTATTTGATACCATAAATAGATTTTTGTAGTCAAAATACAAACTCCCCCTCAACCACATACCCAGGTGGTTGATGCATATAAATGTCCTCCTTTATATCCCCATTCAAAAAATCATTTTTGACATCAAGTTGATAGACCTGCCATGAAAAGTTAGCTACTAGAGATAATAACAAACGTACCAAGTTTAATTTAGCCACTGGAGAGAAGGTTTCTTCACAGTCAATGCCATAACATTGTGTATAGCCTTTAACAATAAGGCGAGCTTTCAACCGAGCCATGGACCCATCCGGATTGTGTTTCACCGTAAATACCCATTTGCAATTGATGGGTTTCTTATCTAAAGGAAGTGGGACTAGAGCCCATGTCTGCTTTTCATAAAGGGCTTGCATTTCTTCATCCATAACTGCCTTCCACCCTGGATATTTGAGAGCCTCCTGATAGGACTGTGGTATAGGTACAAAGGAAATAGCCGATAGAAATTGACAACAAACAGGGGATAGATGATGATGAGAGACAAAGTTTTTTATGGGATGAGAAGTAGAAGACATGGTGGATGATCTAGGCTCTTTCCTAGCAGCAATAGGACGAGTATCATATTCTAGGCCAGAAATAATCGGAGAAGATGGCCTTACATCCAAAAATTCAACAGGTGTTATGTCAGTTGGTGTTTTTGGGGGCTGAGTTGTTTCTATAGCACGAGCACAACCAGTCAAGGAGAATCTGGTATTGAAGATAAACTTGGAGGAGCATTATCAGAATAATATGGAGAGTCATCAAAAAATATAACATCCCTAGACACAAGTAAACGTTGAAGAGAGGGATTATAGCAAATATAACCCTTTTGTGTGCGAGAGTATCCTAAGAAGATACACTTCATATATTTGGGATCAAGTTTACTATGTTTTTGGGAGGAAATATGGACAAAACATTGACAACTAAAGACTCTCAAGGGTAGTGAAAAAGGATCATCATTAGGAAATAATAGAGAGTATGGAGATTTTTTTACCAAGAATAGAAGAGGGTAACCGGTTTATAAGAAAACATGCAGTAAGAACTGCATGCGGCCAATAAAAGTATGGAACTTGCATGACATATAGTAAACCGTGAGCTACCTCAAGAATATGATGGTTCTTCCATTCAGCTACGCCATTTTTTGAAGGGTGTAGGCACATGATGTCTAATGAATAATGCCATTTTCCTAACAAAATGAGTCAAGATCTTTGGATGTGTATTCTTTGGCATTATCCGACCGAAGGACTTTAATTTTTTGCCCAAACTAAGTGAGTACCATTGCATGAAAATATTTAAATATCAATGGTATTTCAGAATGCTCGTTAAATAAAAATAACCAAATGGTAAGAGTGAAATGTAATAAATGTAATAAAATATCATCGATGAATGTAATAAAATATTTCACTTGAGAAATGTTGGAGACACCCATACATCAGTATGAGTTAACGAAAAAGGAGAGACACTTTTAAGTTCTAGACGAGGTGAATATGTAGACCTTTGATGTTTACTCATTTGACATGCTTCACAACGAAGGTCTAAACGTGCTTTAGGAAAAAATATGATGAAGATATTGGGTGGACGGATGTCCCAATTGGTTGTGCCATAACTTGGTTTCAGTGTCACAGGTGGATGTAGTATTTATTTGTGGTTCATCCAGGTAGTAGAGGCCCCCTTGTTCACGGCCTCCACCAATCACCCGCTTCGTTGTAAGATCCATAAACACACATGAAGTGGGTGAGAAAGTGATAGAGCAATTAAAATGTTTGGTGAACTGACTAACCGATAAAATATTCAAAGGGAAAGTAGGAGCGAAAAGGATACCAGTGAGCACAAGTAATGGTGTAACAGAAGTGGATCCTTTTCCTTGAACTTTAGTTTGTGAACCATCAACAATGGTAACAAATTTATGTAAAAGACATGGAGAAATTGAGTATAGTAGATGTCTGTTACCTGTAAGATGTTCAGAGGCTCCTGAGTCAATTATCCAGGATGAAGAGGAGGCATAAAATATACCTGAAGCGGTGGTGGTAGAGGTGGGTGAAGAAGTACTTGGGGAGGACCCCATCATGGTCCTCATTTTCTAGAATAGTTCATAGTCTTCATCAATAAAAGTATGCTTTGGAGTTGTTGTGGTAGACTGCTCTACCTTTGTATCACTCACTAAGGCTTGGTTAGCATTATTTTCATTAGCTTTATAACATCTTTAGCGAGAGTGGCCCAATCTACCACATATAGAGCATTCTTTCAAGTGAAATCATGTGTCTCTAGTGTGGCCATATCCCTTAAAATGGGTGCATTGCTTCCCATCTATTCAGTCAAAACCAGTCCTTCCACCTCTTCCTCTTCCTCCTCTATAAAATCTGCCTCGGCCTCGGCCTTGCTCAGATGGTGTTATCCTATGTGCTGAGTACATAGCGGATGGTATTTCAATAGTAGAGGGAGAAGCGTCTGGAATACGGAGAAGTGTAGCACATACATCTTCAAAAGTGGGAACTGCGGAAGAGCTAAGAAGGTGAGTCTTAGCAACTTCAAGATGCAGTTTAATGTTAGCAAGACATATGGTAGTAGTAGAGGCCTCTTTCTATTTATGTTGGACAGAGATATTTATAGAGGTTGGTTGGGCAAGTTTCCATTCTTGAAGAAAGCCTCAAAATCGGGCCAAATATTCATGTATATTGTCTCCTTGTTTGGTGGTAAGCATCCGTTGTAAAATATCATATGGCCTTTGTAAGTTGTCGGAGTTTGAATACAGCTTGGCGCATGTCTCCAAAATTTGTTTAGCCGTCTCTAGATGAATGACATTATTGGAGACATGTTCCTCCATACTATTGATAAGCCAACTAATAGCCAATGTATCCTCCTTTAACCATTTGGTATAGAATATATCATCTTCATCAATATGTGGTCCACGGTTGGTGAGATGACCAACTAGGTCCTTTGTGATAAGAAACAGACGAACAAATGTGGACCAGTTCATAAAATTTGATCCTCCCCGTAAGCATATAGTGGTGATTCTGAGTATGTCACTCTTGTGATTCAGCGATCGTAGGCAAATCAAGTAAAATACTTCTCCAATCAAGTAATCAAAATATGACCAAGTGGAAGGCTTTAACCAACTTGGTTAATGGAGATGCTTAGCGTAAATGCTATGTAAGTAATTTTAATGGATAATGACTCATAAAAGGCTCAATATCATCCTTCTTTATCCAGAAATCTTGCTCCCACAGATTTATAAAAAAAAACCATTATGCACTAGTCTTGGTCAAAGTATTGTGAAAATCAACAAAAACTGCCTTGATAATCTCTACTAATCAAAGATAATCCAAGCAGCATATATTCTCATAATTTTATAAGATGAAAACACGCATAAGGACATCTCTAAGCCACATCTTAATACCAATGTTACAATGTGGGGCCCACCATGGTGCTCGAGCTGGTGGGACCCACCGCGAGGACGTAGGTCATCAAGAAGAATCCTAGAAGACTTGGGACACCAAGAAGAGTCCTCTCCCAAAGCAAGCTCGAGTAAATAAATCAAGAAGCAACACATTCAATCCCGAGTTTGGTTCTCTCTCTCCCTCTCCTTGCTTGGTGCAAGTCATCCTTTCCCCTTTAATTGTTTCTGCTCTACCCGAGAGCTCTTCTCCCCTTTTCTCTTTTTTTATTTATTTTTTATTTTTCTCATGATTATGGAAAAGGGGTCCTAAATTCAACATAGTTTTAGAGCAACATATTTAGGATCCCTCGACAAAAATTGCTCTTGAAAAGTGATGATCAACACCACTCAAAGAAGGCTCTTGTGAAGGAAGACTAAAGGAGTTTTTCATATTGAAAATTATATATTGGCGGAAACATATTTGAGCCTACTTTCCAAAGAAGAATGATTTGTTCCAATCGGAGTTATATACAGAGAGATATCGATATTTTAATGAGTGAAGGTCAGATTGCAAAAAGGTTTGAGCAACAACAACAATCTTCAGATTTTGAGGTATTTTTTGCTATCAAGAACTAGACTTTATATGAAGAAATATATATCAAAAGAAAGATTTGTAAGTATATTTTCTTAACTATTCAACCAATTCTCTCTATGATTTTTTTATAAGGAGATATTGATCTTGGAAGAGTCTATGGTTGTTCTGGAAAAACAAGAGAAACAGAACTTAGTTCGGCCAGATGATAGAGACTGAAACCTATCAGATTATTTATCTCATAATAATTATATTTTATGTAGAGATAATATACTTGGATGAAATTTATTTAAGTCTATTTTTAGAAGGAGAAAATTTCATGTCAATCTGATCTATATTGAAAGATATATTCGAATTGGAAGAATCAAAGGTCATGCTGGTATTCTATTGTATTGAAAAATTCGAATTTATGCCAATTGTTTTGCGTCACCACAGAATTTTTTTCGTGGGATAAGATTTCCATGATATTGAAGATTTCTATTGAGCCTCTTATGAGTGGTTTTCTGGAAAAAAAATATAATTAGCATTGATGCTATATTTACATATACCGAGTTGATTGAAGAAGTGCTGCTAGGTGAAATTATTTGAAGTTTTTTTGAAAAAGAAGAGCCTATCATGGCTGATGAGAATATGAGAAAAAGAAGAGGTTATAGTGCTGGCCGAACGGATTATATTAAATGTACTCATTGTAAATTTTGGGGCCACACTATAGACTAGTGCCGTTATAGGCCATGCACTTACTGTGGTAGATATGGCCACAATAAAGAAATATGTTACAAAGCAAATGACAAGTCAGAATCGACAAGGGCTAATCAAGCCCTCCTAAGTAATGCACAAGAAAACAATCCCCCAACTTCACAAAAAAGTATTACTGATGAAGAGTATGAATTATTTTTGAAGATAAAGACCATGCTAGAGTCTTCTCCTAGCTCCTCTGCCACTACTGCTGCCACTACTACTTCAGGTATGCTATTTGCCTCCTCTTCATCCTGGATAATTGATTCAAGAGCCTCCGAGCATCTTACGGTAATAAAACTTTATTAAATTCCTTATCTCTGAGTCTTTCCTACAAGTTTGTTACCATAGTTGATGGTTTACAAACAAAAGTCCAAGGAAAAGGTTCCACTTCTGTCACCCCATCACTTCCGCTCCATGATATTCTTTTTGTTCCTTCTTTTCCTTTAAACTTACTCTCTGTGAGTCAGTTTACAAAAAAATTTAATTGCTCGGTCACCTTCTCACCTACTTCATGTGTTATTCAGGATCTTATAACGAATCAGGTGATTGGTAGAGGTCATGAACAAGGGGGGCTCTACTACTTGGACGTGCCAAAAGTCAATATGGTGTCTACTACTGAGAATGAGACACGTTTATGGCACAATCGGTTGGGACATCCTTCCAAACAATCTCTTCATTCTATGTTTTCATCTCTTCAAAAAAGGTCAGAATTCAGTTGTGAGGTGTGTCAGTTAAGTAAACATCAGAGGAGTACATACTCTCCTCGTCCAGATGTCAAAAGTACCATTCCGTTTTCTTTGATTCATAATGATGTCTAGGGGCCTCTAAGTGTCTCTAATATTTCACAAGTCAAATACTTTATTACTTTTATTGATGATTTTACTCGCACAATTTGGTTGTTTACTTTTAAAGAGCGTTCTGAGATACCATCTATTTTTAAATCTTTCTATGCAATGGTACTCGCACAATTTGGTCAGAAGATAAAAATCCTTCGGTCTGATAATGCCAAAGAGTATGTCTCAAAAGACCTTGACTCATTTTTTCAAGAGAATGACATTATCCATCAAACATCATGTGCCTATACTCCTCAACAAAACGGTGTAGCCGAACGAAAGAATCGTCATATTCTTGAGGTAGCTCGAGGTTTTTTATATGCCATGAAAGTCCCATATTTTTATTGGCCCCATGCTGTCCTTACAGCATGCTTTCTTATCAATTGCCTACCATCCACTATTCTTGGGAATAAATCCCCCTACTCTAAATTATTACCACATGATGATCCGTTCGCATTACCATTGAAAGTCTTCGGTTGTCAATGTTTTGTCCATAGTACTTTGCCTAGACACAGCAAACTTGACCCTAAATCTCTAAAATATATCTTTTTGGGATACTCTCATACACAGAAGGGTTATGTTTGTTATAGTCCCTCTTTGCAATGTTTATTTGTGTCCAGGGATGTAACATTCTTTGAAGACTCATCATATTATTCTGATAACGCTCCATCGGGTATGTCATCAATACCAAATTCTCCTAGACTGGTTGTGCCTCGTGATACAGAGATTGATCAGCCCCCAGAGACAATGGCCGATACCACACCTGTCGAGTTGTCGGATCCACCAGAGGTAAGTCCTTCATCACCAGTCATTTTTGGTCCTCAATTTGATACTCGCCCTATTGTTATCAGAAAAGAACCGCGTTCATGCACTCAACCTTCAACTTCTCATCCTATTTCCAATTTTGTGTCTCATCATCACCTCTTACCTTTATGTTGTCAATTTCTTTCTTCTATTTCCTCCAAATCTGTTCCACAGTCATATCAGGAGGCTCTACAACATCCAGGGTGGAAGGCAGCAATGGATGAAGAAATGAAGGCACTCAATGAGAATCATACATGGTCACTGGTTCCTCTACCTACAGACAAAAAACCCGTTGGTTGGAAGTGGGTTTATACAATTAAACATAATCCAGATGAGACTATTGCACGACTGAAAGCTCGACTGGTTGCTAAAGGATACACTCAATGCTATGGCATTGATTATGATGAGACATTCTCTCCAGTGGCAAAAATGACCTCGGTATGTATAATATTATCCTTGGCAGCTAATTCATCATGGCCAATATATCAACTGGATGTCAAAAACGCCTTTCTCAATGGCGATATAAAAGAATAAATTTATATGCAACAACCACCTAGATATGTGGTTGAGGGGGAGTTCGTATGTCACCTTAAAAAATCTCTATATGGGCTAAAGCAATCCCCATGGGCATGGTTTGTAAAATTTAGTCAAGCCATCATACGGGAAGGTTTTTACAGATGCTCTGCAGACCACTCAGTTTTATTGAGAACACAACAAGAGGTAATGTGATTCTAGCTGTTTATGTTGATGATATCATTTTAACTAGAAGTGACTCCGAGGGCATTCAAAAAATAAAAGAAAAAATATGTGCTGAATACAAGACAAAGGATCTTGGATTACTGAAATAATTTTTGGGTATTGAGGTCTTACAATGTAGACATGGGATTATTCTATCCCAAAGAAAATATGCCCTCGATCCACTAGAAGAAACAGGTATGTTGGGATGCAAACCGGTAGACACTCCTATGGATGTAAATACAAAGTTATATGGAGGCACTGGAGAAGACGTGGACATTGACAAATATCAAAGGTTAGTAGGACGTCTTATTTACCTATGTGTAACGAGGCCAGATATTTCGTATGCAGTAAGTGTGGTAAGTCAGTACATGCACAAGCCACAACTTGGTCATTGGCAAGCACTTGAGAGGATACTACGTCATCTGAAAGGGGCTCCTGGAAGGAGGCTCCTCTATAAAAAACATGGACACTTCAAATGAGGGATTCTCGGATGCAGACTAGGATGGATCCTCAGATGATAGAAAATCTACTTCTAGGTTTTGCACGATGGTTGGAGGAAATCTGGTTACATGGAAAAGCAAAAAACAGAATGTGGTAGCACGGTCCATTGCAGAAGCAGAATATAGAGCCATGACACACACTGTAAGTGAACTTTTATGGATAAGGTCCTTTCTCACTGAATTGAGATTTTATAAAGAAACTCCAATGGATCTATATTGTGACAACTAAGTAGCAATACATATCGCATCGAATCTAGTCTTCCATGAGAGGACAAAGCACATTGAAGTTGATTGTTACTTTATACGAGAAAAATTCCAAGCTAGTCTATTATCCCTGAAGCACATCTTCTCACAAAATCAAGTTGCAGACATCCTCACCAAACCAGTCACTAAGATCATGTCTACCATATGCAGCAAACTAGGTGTTTATGACGTCTTCTCACCCCCAGCTTGAGGGGGAGTGTTACAATGTTGGGCCCACCATGGTGCTCGAGCTAGTGGGACCCACCATGAGGACGTAGGTCATCAAGAAGAATCCGAGAAGACTTGGGACACCAAGAAGAGTCCTTTCCCAAAGCAAGCTCAAGTAAAGAAATCAAGAATCAACACATTACATTCAATCCCAAGTTTGGTTCTCTCTCTCCCTCTCCGTGCTTGGTGCAACTCATCCTTTCCCCTTTAATTGTTTCTGCTCTACCCGAGAGCTCTTCTCCCCTTTTCTCTCTTTTTCTTTCTTCTTTTTTTTGCTCGTGATTATGGAAAAGGGGTCCTAAATTCAAAAACCAAAAACTAGTAGCATAAAATTAATAATATCATAAATAAATACTTATCACTTAAGCTTCAATCTTGCTTCATAAGGAGCCTTCTATGAGCTGCTTTTAATCATATCTTCATAGAGCATAATGGGGAACATAAATTGGTAGCTCTGATACCATGTTGAATTTAGGACCCCATGAATAATACCTCGAGCAAGGGGAGAGAGAAAGAAAGAAAGGAAAAAGATAAGAGCTCTCGAGTATAGAGAGAAAAGAAGGAAAATAAAGGAGAGTAGAGAGATAGCACTTCACACGAGAGAAAATAAAAAAAATAAGAAACTTGCTTGATATTTCTGAGTTATAATCACCCTTATTTATAGTTGAGGAGGTTATAGATTCCATGTACAACTAACCTTAGAACTCCTAATTACATTCCAACTAGAACTCTCTAAGATAAGCCTATTATGATAAGATTACATTATCTATTTAAGAGACTAATTTAACTCAACTACAAATACTTCTTTAAGGACGTGAATCAGGCTAGAGATCCAGCTCGTCGTCTTATCTTGTGGGTTCACATGATCTTCCAGCTCGTGTTATCTTTGTGGGTCCCACTTGATCTTCAAATCTTCTATTTAATTCTAGCACATGTTCCTTATCTCTTACCTAGAGTCACTTTGTATGAGGACTCTTGTTGACACCTCTCGAGCTCATGGTGGGTCTTTTGGAAATGAGTAAGGGTAATGTGTCTTTTTAAGTGATAAATATGACACCTATCGTAAGGAAAAGTTAAGCCATGCTTGGGTTAAGAACCAGTCACGAGTTCTTGAGTTTTTGAAGACCAGAAGGAAGATTTGAATTGGTATTGAGTGATTAATTGATCTACTCCACTTAAGGTATGATTTTTGGTTTATTTGGAGTTTGATTTAGTGGCTAATGTAGTGGATAGGAACTTATCTTTATTTGAAAGTGGCTGGTATTTGAAAGAAGGCTGTTCAAATTTGATTATGTGGATTATTTTTAAAATTTGAATAATGGATATTTTTGGCAAACATGAGCCTCCTAAGATTGGGGTTTCAGTTTGAATAAAAGTTTGAATTTTTGGACTCTTAAGGTCCTTTTTGAGTTTAAAATTTGGATTGGGAGGAAGGCAGCCACCTCACTCTGGTTACCTCTTTTTTTGGACAGCATATTATTGCTTTAATTGCTTCTCAAGCTTGATTAATTGGATTATCTCAGTTCTACTTCAGTCCATATTAGTTCTTCAATGTTGGATTATAGCAATTGTGCCATCTTAATTGGAGTTTTAGTTTGATTGGATCTTCATCATATCATCCTCTTGTTTGTGCTTTACTAAGCATTGGTTGACTTAAGATAGCTGAAGGAAATACAAGTAGTAAGAATGACATACTCAAAATTACTACTATTCCCTTAAGGGGATTGTCCAATAATATTAGTTGGTCTCAATCGGTAAGAAGGTTTCTTATTACTCGTGACCTTCTTGGTCACTTAACCATGCCTTCTCTACCAATTGATGAAGAAAATCAATCCTATCTAAAGTGGGTTAAGTATGAAAATTTGGTAATTAGTTGTCTTATTAATAGTATGGAAGAGCATATAGCCAACAATGTTGTCCACTTAGAATCAGCCAAACAGATTTGGGACACTTGTACTAAGTTATACTCTAGTACAACTTCTTTACAAAAGTTATTTGATGTATTGCAAAACATGTTCAATACTAAGCAAGGAGACAATATTCATGAATTTTTGGCTTGGTTAGGGGTTTACTTCAAGAGTGGAAGATTAATCAACCCTACACCACCATTATTTTGGTTTATGAGAGGCAAAAGGAAGCTTTATTGGCAGAAATTTCTTTGACAAGTATCAAGTCATACCTTGGAGTTGCTAAGACACAACTTCTTAACTCCTCCACATTACCGTCCTTTGATGAAATTAGTGCCAAATTTTTGTGGATCCCTGGTCCTTCTCTTAATTCAAGTAATAAGGTACATCTCATGAAAAAACTCTTCAATTGAAAGATGATAGAAAATATATCAGTTAAATCGCATTTGAGTGAGTTTAGAAGGATCGTCAATTGTTGGAAGATGGGCCCAAGCCCACACGACTATGGAAGACCCACATATCTAAGTGTGTTGGAAGATGGGCCCAAGTCAATAAGACCAAGGAAAGCCCACATGTCCAAGTGTGTTGGAAGATGGGCCCAAGTCCATAAGATATGGGACCCACCATGATCACGTGAGGTGGCATAAGAAGTCTTACCCAATAAGAAGTCTAACTGAGCCAAAATTATTATGGAAGCAAGTCTCACAAAAGAGTTTCAGTTTAAAGGTGTTTTAGTCCTGTTAGTCTTCTATTTATATTGGATTATTTAATTATGCTAGGATTTATCTATAAGTGTTAGAGTTTGTGTGTAATTAGGACAAAGGTAGTTTAATTGTAATGGGACTCTACTACCTTCCTCTATTATAAATAGAGGTTCATGTACTTTGATTACATCAAGTCAATGAAGTATTTGAGTTTATTAGTTAGGAAAGAGGTTTCCAAAGAAGACTATTTATTTTGAGTTGCTTTTATTGATCAACTATATCAGGAAAATATCTCTCTTACCCCTTTTTTAGTTAATATTTTTGGTTACTACATCTATGTGTTATGGTCCTTAGCCATGGATCTAGTAACTCGGCGAAGTCCTTGTGGATTCAGCACGTCAAGAGGGTTCTTGATCAAAGTAATGATGCAAGACTCTCTTTTCCCTTGCTGTTAGCGTGAGGCTTGAAAAGGAGTTTCCTTTTCTTAAAATCTCTACGTAATTAGGAGATCCAAGGTTTTGTTCGTGACCCCAACAATGGAACCCCTTCGTGAATTCATGTCAAAGGTGTAGGGTTTCTATCTTGAGCATTACTATGACTAACGTAAGAAAAGATATGAATTCTAATCTTACTACACTCGGAAAAGAGGTTAGATTTACCTCACTAATCTGTTGTTCGATATCCAACCCAAAACACCTTCTCTTCCTTGTTCGGAATGATGGAAAGATCCTTCCTTCCTTGCTGCTAGTTCGTAGAAGAGCCACAAACCCTTCTCAAACTTCGGAAAGGAGTAATTAACTCTCTTCCTCTCTTGATCTCGAACACTCTTAATGCAAGCAGAATTCAAGATGAAAAGAAAGAAGATCAAATCAAGCACATACCTTTGGAGCTCGTTAAGGAGAACTCCCAACCCTAGAGTTCGTCGAGGAGAACTCCCAATCCTGTTTAATCAAATTCTAGACTTCTCTATTTTTGATTTCCTTACCCTTTAAATAGGGTTTTTGACGTCATATTGTTTTAGGGCTAAAAATACCCATTCTTCCCCTGCGTCCCTACTCATTACATAATTAATGAAAAATTAAACTGAAAGCAATATAAATTATGAAAGTTAAACTAGTGACTTAGTGAGTCATGTCCTCCTCCATTGTGTAACTCGATGTGCTTTTGAGTCCATAACATCTGCCTCCCCTTGGAGAAAGAACTTGTCCTCAAGATCATAAGCTGGGTAGACCTGTTTGAAGTTGTCGAGTTGCTCCTAGGTAGCTACTTCCGGTTATATATTCGTCCACTGAACTAGAATCTCCCACTGGTCGTCAACCAAATGTGCGCATAACACCACCAAGGGGCGTCTATTGTCCACCGGAGGTAAAAACGGAATGGAAGTAGACGGTGATCCCGTATATAGTTTCAAGTGTGAAACATGAAACACATCATGCAGCTTGGCCGTGGCTGGTAGTTGAAGTTGATAGGCCACCTGTCCCACACGCCGAATAATGGAAAAAGGCCAAAAATATTTGGGGGAGAGCTTGTGGTGCGTTGCTCCCGCAATGGACTACTGATGGAATCGTTGTAAGCGTAACCACACATAGTCCCCTACCTTGTAAGAAACATCTCGGTGTCCCTTGTCGTAGACATCCTTCATGCGATCTGCGCCAGGTGTAGGCGATCTATAATTGTCTGTAATACCTGGTCTCGATCCATGAGGGCCTGATCAATGGCGTCCACAAGGGTGGAGCCTCTAGTATAAGAGAGAAGGTGAGGGGGCTCCCGTCCATAAAGAACCTTGAAAGGAGAGGATTACAAAATGGAGTGGAACGAAGTATTGTAACAATATTCAGCCCATGGTAGCCATTCAACCTATTTCTTCGGCCGATCTCCCACAAAGCACCGGAGATACATTTCAATGGTGCGATTAACCACCTCAGTTTGGCCATCGGACTGAGGATGATACACGGAGGAAAACTTCAATTTAGTACCGCTCAAGCAAAAAAAATTCCCTCCAGATAGTACTTGTAACACCGTGTCCCGATCACTGACAATAGATTTTGGTATGCCGTGTAATCGTACAATCTGCTTAAGAAAAATTTGTGCCACTCGTGAAGCTGTAAATGGATGAGCTAATGGAATAAAATGGCCATACTTGGAAAACCGATCAACCACCATGAATAAAACTAACTTCCCGGCTGACAATGGAAGACTCTCAACGAAGTTCAGGGAAATATCGGCCCAAACCTGGGTAGGGAGGGTGAACGGTTGTAGAAGACCGGTAGGACTCAAATGATCGGATTTGTCGCGTTGACATACCTGACAGGCGGAGACATATGACACAATGGAGGTCTTCATAGCTTGCCAATAAAAATCGGCTCGAATGGGCTGTAAGGTTTTCTGAATACCTTCATGTGTACTATCATGATAAGCTGAAAAAATGGCTGGAATCAACTCGGACGTGTGGGGAAGGTAAATTTGCCCTTTGTAACAAATAAGGGAATCCTTAATGGACCACTTAGAATCCGTAGTCCCCCTCATTAACCTTTTTGTGCTGCTCCTGTAGACCAGGAAGCGTGACCTGTGCATCACGCACCAACTCTAGGATGAGGAAACGAGGCCGATTGATCACACATACGAGTTGCTGATGTTCAAAACGCCTGGACAAGGCCTCTATTGCCTTGTTTAATCTCCCCGCACGGTATTCAATCGAGAAATGAAAACCCATTAACTTACTGATCCAATGCTGTTGTGGCAAAGTTGTGAGGCTCTATTCAAGTAAAAACTTGAGACTAGAATGATCAGTACGAATGAGAAATGCATGGCCCCATAAGTAAGGCCTCTAGTGTTGGATGGCCTTGGCCAATCCGATTAATTCCCTCTCATATGCAGCTAATTCGTGATGACGAGCTACCAACTGTCTGCTGAAATATGCAATGGGATGAGACTGCTATTTTGAAATGGCCCCAATACCCCCTCCTGATGCAACATACTCAACCACAAACAAGTCATCAAAATTCAAAAGCTTTAAAACAGGGGTGGAGGCGAGAGCATTTTTTAGGGCCTCGAAGGACTGTGAAGCCTCCTCAGTCAACTGAAATGAAATCTTTTTAAGGAGATTTGTCAAAGGGGCTACCATAGGCTCATAATGCTGAATAAATTTGCAGTAATAACCCGCTAGACCCAAAAATCCCCGCAGAGCCGAGCACACATTGTGGATGTGGCCATTCCCGAATTACCTGGATCTTCTTGGGATCAACAGTGACTCCCTCATGTGATATAATGTGGCCAAGATAAGCAACATGAGATGCTGCGAAGGAGCATTTTGATTTCTTCAAATAGAGTTGATGTGCTCGTAATAGTTCAAACACAATCCTTAAATACGATGCATGCTCCTCTCGGGACTTGCTATATATGAGTATATCATAAAAAAAAAAAGAGTACGAATTTTCGAAGGTAAGTGCTAAATACCTCGTTCATCAGAGCTTGAAAAGTTGAAGGTGCATTGGATAACCCGAATGGCATAATCACAAACTCAAAATGACCGTGATGTGTGCGGAATACTGTTTTCTCAATGTTGGCGGGCTGCATGGGCAGCTGATGATATCCTGAATGTAAATCCAATTTAGTAAAGACCCACGAGCCATGTAATTCATCTAGGAGCTCATCCACGCCTGGAATCGGAAACTTATCCTTCACTGTTCGGGCGTTTAATTCCCGATAATCAATACAAAATTGCCATGTGCCATCATGTTTCTTCACAATCGAAATGGGTGAAGAGAATGGGGATCAGGTACTGTGAATAAGGCCTTGTTGCAACATCGCTTGGCACTGTCTCTCAATTTCGTCTTTCTGTAGGTGTGGATACCTGTATGGTCGAACAACCACCACGTCAAACCCTGGTTTCAGACAAATCCGGTGATCACAATGCCTCAAAGGACGGAGCCCTGAAGGCTCATGAAAGGTATCAAAAAACTCCTCAATAAGAGTATCAATAGTGCTATCAGGAGTGTCCCGGGTGTGCATAGAAAGAAGGTGATGCTGGTTGTCTAGTTGACTCCCCTGTAAGAGCACGTGGCTACCCCACAAAACAAAACTCATAGTTAATGCAGAGAAGTCCCACATAATGGGTCCCAATGTTTGTAACCATTTTATGCCCAATACCATATCAAAACCCGCCAGAGGAATGATAAAAAATTCAGCACGGAATAAAGAAGAGCCAATAGAAAAATTTACCGCCTTGTTGATCCAGTAGCTAGGAACTTTCTCCCCATTGGCCACGGAGACTGTGGCCGTTGGATGTGGTAGGATCTGTAATTGCAGTTGCTGAGCCACAGTTAAGCTAAGAAAGTTGTGGCTACTTCCCGAATCCACTAGTCCCACCAGTTCCTGATCGAGGACCTGAGCTCTGACTTGCATAGTTTTGGGCGGTTTCTGCCTAGTAATGGCATGCAAGGATATTTCTGGTGGTTCCTCCTCTACAATCTCCTCCATATCATCTGGGTAATCTACTTCATCCACTTCTAACTAAAACAACCTTTTACACTGGTGACCTATTCGATACTGTTCATCGCAGTTATAACACAAATTTTTTGACCACCGCTCCACCATCTCAGCACTTGTCAATTTTTTTATATACCGAGGTGGAGGATTACTAGATCTTGTATCCCCTGCCATACCCTGGGTGTTTCTCTAAGGAGGTGTTGTTGACTGGAACGCCTGAGAACTAGTTTTTCGTCGTCCTTGCCAAGAGGAGGAAGTGCTCCGCTCCCCTTGCCACGCTGATCGTCTGTGTTGGACCTCTGGCGAAGTTCCATTGCCAGAGCTAGATTCTTTGCTCTGGCTAAGTCGACGGGTGCATGTAGCTCCGCCTCTAGCCATAAGGACTCATTAAGGCCTGCCGTAAATAAATTTACCTGCTGATCCACCCGAACCATCCGGCCTGCCCTTGCTAATTTTTCCTAGAATTGTTGTTGATATAGCTCAACTGAACCAGTATGGCATAACAATACCAAATTCCCCAAAGGGTTGCTGTAAGCTGGAGGACCAAAACACAGTGTATAATTCCTTAAATTCTTCCCAGTCTACCAAAAATCTATCTACCTCAACTTGTCGATACCAAAGTTGTGCTTCCCCAGTAAGTGGGAAGCAACCAACCCTACCATATCATGAGCTGTTGTTCTTTGGTGGCTACAATTTTTTTCACACCTATGCAACCAAATCAACGGATCTTTGGACCATTAAAAGTAGGGAAATCAAGTTTAGTATACCTGGGTAGAGTGCCTCCTCCCTGGTTGAAGGGTCCTTGTTGGCCAAGGAAACCGGTGCGCCCAACCAACTCATCTCCCCCTCTGTTATGTGACTGGTCCTCTCCTCTTTATTTCGGAATGGTGTTTCTTCCCGTTGTTAGACCAGTTGTTATGCTATCCACCCTTCCATTCAATCTCTCCATATTGAGACTAATTTTAGAGAACATCTCCAGGAATTGATCAAATTTTTTTTCATTCTCTGCCTTATCTTTGATCATCAACTCCCTTAAATCATTGTTTCTGATCTCCGATGTGTTACCCTGCTTTGATACCAAGTTGTTATGGTCCCTAGCCATGGATCTAGTAACTCGGCGAAGTCCTTGTGGATCTAGCACGTCAAGAGGGTTCTTGATCGAAGTAATGACGCAAGACTCTCTTTGCCCTTGCTGTTAGCGTGAGGCTTGAAAAGGAGTTTCCTTTTCTTAAAACCTCTACGTAATTAGGAGATCCAAGGTACTGTTTGTGACCCCAACAATGGAACCCCTTCTTGAATTCACGTCAAAGGTGTAGGGTTTCTATCTTTAGCACTGTTATGACTAACGTAAGAAAAGAGATGAATTCTAATCTTACTACACTCGGAAAAGAGGTTAGATTTACCTCACTAATCTGTTGTTCGATATCCAACCCAAAACACCTCCTCTTCCTTGTTCGGAATGAAGGAAAGATCATTCCTTTCTTGCTGCTAGTTTGTAGAAGAGCCACAAACCCTTCTCAAACTTTGTAAAGGAGTAATTAACTCTCTCCCTCTCTTGATCTCAAACACTTTTAAGGCAAGCAGAAATCAAGATGAAAAGAATGAAGATCAAATGAAGCACATACCTTTGAAGCTCGTCAAGGAGAACTCCCAACCCTAGAGCTCGTTAAGGAGAACTCCCAATCCTGTTTAATCTAATTCTATATATCTCTATTTTTTATTTCCTTACCCTTTAAATAGGGTTTTTGACGTCATAGTGTTTTAGGGCTAAAAATACCCATTCTGCCCTTACGTCCCAACTCATTACATAATTAATGAAAAATTAAATTGAAAGCAATATAAATTATGAAAGTTAAATTGGTGACTCAGTGAGTCATGTCCTCCTCCTTTGTGTAACTCGATGTGCTATTGAATCCATAACACTATGTTATTTGGTTCAAGCTGGGAACATTGCCATTACCTCCCAACTTGAGGGGGAGAAGTAGAAGAAGTACAAGAAAGATGTATTTTATTCCATATGTTGTGGTCAGTTTTATGTGAACAAAATATTCAAGAAAGGGGGAGCACAAATGATAAATTTTTTGCATCTAAGAAGAAATTTTTTCAGCAAAGAAAATTGAAGATAAAAAATCCTGACTCGCAATAATAATTGTGGTAATTATTGGTGATACCTGACTCTGCTCGACTCGATTCTATTTCTCCGACTGGATTATCATTTTGAGGTATTCACAACATATTCCTTGGTTATCATATTATTTGGTGCAGATGCTCGCATCGGATTATTTCATGGGTTCTTTTACAAGGATTTTTATTATTTTGGTTCATGTTATATGGGCTCAGGCTCATTTCCTCTATAGTTATTGTGTCACTTTGGATGAGACATTATTATTGAAGATGTGGTAGCCTCAAAATCCTATCTTCCTATTTATCCATTACCTATTGGTTATTTGACAACCTTACTCCTACCATCCTTTATTTGACTCTCACATACATCTTTGGGCCAACCTTTTGAGAGTTGCTTTGGTTGGGAGTTTAAGTCCATCATGTATATGGGAGTTTTAAGTCCAATGAGACACACACACACACACACACACACACACACACACACACACACACACACACACACACACACACACACACACACACACACACACACACACACTCACACACACACACACACATATATATATATACCCACTTATCACGTCCTTTATTGCCATCTTGCAAATGACAGGCATTTATCACGTATCACGTATTTTATCATTGTCTTGTGAATGACATGCATTTATCACCCATTTGTACCTATGAGAGTCGGTACCCAGGTTGGGACACCGTCATGAAGGAGCTTATTACTACATATATGTTATCCCCCTTAATTGACATTTATTACTCCTACCACTTGAGAGTCGTTGTCCTGTGGAGGGACACGGTGGTAGAGAAGTTTTTCTATTACACTTTTGAGCATTACGTATAGATCCACTACCTACGAAAGATAGGAGTGCCACTACCTGAGAATGATAGGAGTGTGCCCTACATCCAGCATTGGTTATGCCTGGAGTATGGAGATATGTCATACAGCTTGGAGTGATTTTACTCTCACTTATCCTATGCCAACTAGGCCTCATGGAAGAGAGCACCAACGTGAGGGGGAGTGTTGGAAGATCTGGAGGACTGCCATTTTATACGAGAAGATCCTATGCATCAGTTGCAGCAAGCTGGGAGTTCATGATGTTCTCTCACCCCGAGCTTGAAGGGGAGTGTTGGAAGATGGGTCCAAGCCCACACGACCAAGGAAGACCCACATATCCAAATGTGTTGGGAAAAAGCCCATAAGACCAAGGAAGACCCACATATCCAAGAGTGTTGGAAGATGAACCGAAACCCATAAGATATGGGAGCCACCATGATCACGTGAGGTGGCATAAGAAGTCTTACACAATAAGAAGTCTAACAGAGCCAAAATTATTATGAAAGTAGGTCTCAAATAAGAGTTTCAGTTTAAAGGTGTTTTAGTCATGCTAGTCTTCTATTTATATTAGGTTATTTAATTATGCTAGGACTTATCTTTAAGTGTTAGAGTTTGGGACTAATTGGGACAGGTTGTTTAATTGTAATTGGACTCTACTTCGTTCTTCTATTATAAATAGAGGTTCATGTACTCTAATTACATCAAGTCAATGAATTATTTCTCATTTCCATATATTCAACATCAAACAATTGACATCTATTCAAATTAAATTTGATGATAAGGTTTGTGCTTTAATTCTTTTGGCGTCTCTGCCAAATTAATGGGAGCCTATGACAGTTGTGGTCAGAAACTCTGTAGGCAACGGAAAGTTAATCTTTAATGATGTTCGAGATACCATTCTTACAGAGGAAGTTTGTAGAAAGGACTCTAGAGAATCGTCGACATCTATTTCTGCCCTAAGTGTCGATACTAGGGGTAGGTACTTATAGAGAAATTCCAATAAGGGTAATGGTAGAGGGAAGTCAAAGAATGGTAGAAGTAAGTCCAAATTTGGAAGGAATGTGGAGTGCAGGAATTGTAGCAAGTCTGGTCACATAAAGAATAATTGTAGAACACCGAAGAAGGATGAAAAGAAAAATAATATTGTAAATGTGGTGACTGAAGAGGTACAAGATGTTTTACTCTTGTCAGTTGATAGCCCTATTGACTCTTGGGTGTTAGATTTAGTAGCTTCTTTTCACACTACCGCACATCGTGAGATCATGGAGAATTATGTTGCTGGAGATCATGGGAAGGTGTATCTTGCTGATGGAGAACCTTTGTATATTGTTAGTATTAGTAATGTCAGTTTGAGGATATCAAATGGGTTAGTGTGGAAAATTCACAAGGTCAGACATATACCAAAACTTATGCATAATCTGATCTCACTAGGGCAACTTGATGATGAAGGTCGTAATGTGACTTTTAATGGTGCTACCTGGAAAGTCACAAATGGATCTATGGTTGTTGCACGAGGAGTTAAAACTGGAACTCTTTACATCACTTCCAGTTGCAGAGACACGATTATAGTTGTTGATGCTGTTACTGATTCTGACTTGCGGCATTATAGGCTCGATCACATGAGTGAGAAGGGAATGAAAGTGCTTCAGTCCAAAGGGAAGCTACCAGGGTTGAGAACTGTAAATAAAAGTTTGTGTAACGGATGTATTTTTGGCAAGCAAAAAACGGTTAGCTTTCCTAAAGCCGGAAAGGAATAAAAGACAACAAAATTGGAGTTGGTTCACATTGATGTGTGGAGGCCTTCAGCTGTTACTTTCCTTGGTGGTTCGAACTACTATGTGACATTTATTGATGATGCAAGCACAAAGGTATGAGTTTATTTCCTGAAAAAGAAATTTGATGTCTTTGATACCTTCAAAAGTTGGAGAGTAATGGTTGGGTATGAGACAAATTTGAAGGTGAAGTGCCCACAGTCAGATTATGGGGGAGAATACGTAGATGATAATTTGAAGCGGTATTGTACTGATAATGGAATGAAGATGAAGAAGACCATCCCTGGAAAGCGTCAACAGAATGGTGAGGCTGAGAGGATGAACTGAACTTTGAATGAGCATGCTAGGAGCATGAGATTACATGCATGATTGTCAAAGATGTTCAGGTCTAAGGCTATTAGCATTGTTGCCTAATTGATCAACAGAGGTCCCTAAACACATTTGGATTACAAAATACCAGAAGAGGTCTAGAGCGGGAAAGAGGTAAACCTTTCTTTCTTGAAAGTGTTTGGTTGTGTTTTTTATATTCACATTGATTTTGCTGCTAGAAGTAAACTTCATGCCAAATCTAAATTATGTTTCTTTATTGGCTATGGTGGTACCAAGTTTGGTTATTGCTTCTGGGATGACCACAGTCTTAAGGTTATCAGGAGCAAGGACATGATCTTCAATGAAGGTGCCTTGTATAAAGACAGGTTTAGAACTAAGTCTAAGAGCACAAGTGATTAAGCCAAGAAGTCAGAAGTGATTTAGTTGAGACAACTTCCAACTATTGAGATGGAGAATATTGCTTAGAAAGACTAGGAGAACATACCCCCATAAGTAAATCAGAACATTCCTATGACTAAACTTAGAAGATCTGCCAGAATTAGCAGACCACCACATAGGTACTCCCCTACACTTAATTATATTTTGTTGATTGATAAAGGTGAACTAGAGAGTTATGAGGAAGTCATGCTAGTTGATGAATCAACCAAGTGGGAGTTGGCCATGCGGGATGAGATGGATTCATTGTTATCCAATTAGACATGGTAGTTGACCAAGCTACCAAAAGGAAAGAAGGCCTTTTAGAATAAATGGGTATACCGAATTAAAGACGAACATGATGGCAACAAGTGGTACAAGGCAAGATTGGTGGTAAAGGGCTTTCAGCAAAAAGAAGGCATTGACTACATTGAGATTTTCTTTCCAGTAGTGAAATTGACTACTATTAGAACAATGCTTGGAGTAGTGCCAAATGAAGACTTATAAAGACAACCTTTCTTCATGGTGATTTGGAGGAAGAAATTTACATGTTGCAGCCACAGGGTTTCAAAGCACAAGGAAAGGAGAAAATGGTGTGCAAACTTCAAAAGAGCCTTTATGGTCTTAAACAAGACCCAAGACAATGGTATAAGAAGTTTGACACCTTTATGAGTAGTAATGGTTTCTTGAGGTGCCAGGCAGATCATTGTTTTTATGAGAAGAAGCTTGATGACTCCTACATCACTCTACTGCTATATATTGATGACATGTTGATAACAGGTGCTTGAAAATAGGAAATAAATAATTTGAAAAGGGAGTTGTCAATGAAGTTTGCAATGAAAGATTTGGGTGCTGCAAAATAAATCCTTGAGATGTGGATTACTAGAGATACTGATGTCTTAAAACTGTCACAAGACGAATATGTGAAGAAGTTGCTGAGCAGATTCAACATGAATGATGCAAAAACAATTAGTACTCATTTGGCTAGTCACTTTAGGCTATCTAAGGCACAATCACCTTCTATAGAGTAGGAGCGAGCCCACATGGCCAATGTGCCTTATGCTTATGCTATTGGTAGTCTCATGTATGCCATGGTATGTACTAGACATGACATAGCTCATGCAATGGGAGTTGTGAGAAGATATATGAGTAATCCTAGTAAACAACATTGGGAAGCAGTGAAGTGGATTCTCAAGTATTTGAGAGGCACTGCAGACTCAACCTTATATTTCAGAAAGTCAGACTTGGGATTATAGGGTTATGTAGATGTTGACATGGCTGGACACATTGATGGCAGGAAGAATACCACTTGATATGTATACACATTGGGTGGTATACCAGTGAAATGGGTCTCTAAGTTGCAGAAGATAGTTGCTCTTTCCACTACTGTGGCAGAATATGTTGCCATGATCGAAGCCAACAAAGTGATCATATGGTTGTAGTCTTTTTGGGAAGAATTAGGTCTCAAACATGGGAAGAACGTATTTTATTGCGACAGTCAGAGTGCTATTCATTTAGCAAATAATCTTGTTTATCATGTCAAAACAAAGCACATACAGGTGTGTTATCACTTCATCAAATCGGCTTTGGAGGATGGAGTCTTAGCACTTGAGAAGATTAAAGGGAGTCAGAATCTGGCTGATATGTTGACAAAGACTGTTACGATCAAGAAAATGAAGTTGCGTTCAACTTCAGAGTGACTTCTCTTTGAGGATTGAGAAGTTGTTGTCACTGCAGAGGAGGCATTGATGATGGATTAGTGTTCAAGTGGGAGATTTTTATGTTGTGCAGCCTAATTAATGCCCTACGCTGAGTTGGTCGTTGATCGCCCGATCCATGATATATTAACTGTTATTTCATTAAGGGAAATTTGGGAATTTTACTCTTGTATCGTGGTTGCCCTAATTTTCTCTTTATAGAAGAGGGGCGTTGCTATTAGGGTTTTATTAATCATCTTAATCCAAGGAGCATCTCGAGTTGCAACCTGAGATGTTAGAGAGAAACACCTGTAAGTGTGTGATTTCTCTTGTAAACTATTCCATCTTCATAGTGGATTACTGTAGTGGTGGAAGATAGGACGTAGTCTCACCTTGAGGCAAACCTATATAAATCGTGTTGCTTGTTTTCGTGCTTGTTTTTCCTTTCTTCCGCAATTATTATTATTATTCTTGTTAGTTTGGAATTAGGGCATTTAATTCCTAATACTAGAGGAGGCCGAACAAGAGGTGGTAGAACTGGTCCTAGCTACTCTCGCACAAAGCCTCAAATTTGCACTTATTGTGATGGTCAAAACCACCTTGTGAAAAGTTGTTGGAAACTTCATGGAAAATTGAAATGGGCCACGAAAACTCCAGCTTCCGTTACCAATGATAAACAGAAAGAAAAGGCTGAATCATGAATCGGGAAGATGACTCCACTCATGAAGGCTATGAAACATTTCAAAAAACTGAAATTATTCATGGGTTCTTCCCTTACATCTTTACCTACAACTGCTACCACTATTGCTTTAGGTATGCTTTCTTCCACTTCCTCCTCTTAATCTTGGATAATAAACTCCAGAGCTTCCGAACATCTCTCAGGTAACAAACATATGCTAATTTTGTTATCTCCATACATTCCCAATAAGTCTGTTACTATAGTTAATGGTACCCAAACTAAAGTACTTCGAAATGGATCATCTTCTATTAAACCTTCTATCCCACTTCAAGATGTCCTACTTGTTCCTCAATTCCTTTTAAACTTACTCTCGATAAGTCAACTCACAAAACATCTAAATTACTTTGTCTCCTTCTCACCCTCTTCTTGTGAATTTCAGGATCTAACAGCGAAGTGGGTGATTGGTGGAGGCCATGAAAAGGGTTTTTGTATTACTTAGACCTGCCTTAGTTAGCTGCACTTTCATCCTCTCCTTTTGAAGCACAACTTTGGCACAACCGGCTTGGCTATCCTTCCACATCTTCTCTTTGACATTTATTTCCTTTTTTAAAGTCATTGTCTATTTTAAATTGTGAGGTTTCTCAATTAAGCAAACACCAATGCAGTACATATTCTCCTCGCCCTACCAATAAAGGTGTTGCTCCCTTTTCTCTAGTACATTATGATGTATGGGGATCCTTGAGAGTGTCCAATATTACTCAAGTTAAATATTTTGTTGCTTTTGTTGTGATGATTTTACCCGAGTTACTTGGTTATATCTATTTAAAGAAAGATCTGACATATTTACTATCTTTAAGGCCTTTCATGCAATGGTATTAATCCAGTTGGGCAAGAAAATTCAAGTATTTAGGTCTGATAATGCTAAGGAGTACTTGTCCAGTGAGTTTTAGTCCTTCTGTGAAGGTAATGGCCTTATCCATCAAACATCTTGTGTCTACACACCTCAACAAAATAGTGTTACCGAAAGAAAGAACCATCATCTCTTTGAGGTTGCTCAGGGTCTCCTCTACTCCATGAAGGTACCCTACTTTTATTGGCCTCATGCCATACTTGCTGCCTGTTTCCTTATCAATAGGTTACCTTCATCTGGACTTGGTCATATGACTCCCTATTTTGTATTATTTCAAAGTGAAGACCCATTTTCTCTTCCCGTAAAGGTCTTTGGGTGTGCTTGTTTCGTCCATATCACATCTCCTAAAAAAAGTAAAATTGATCCTCTTTCTATGAAGTGCATTTTCTTGGTTTACTCTTGCACCCAAAAAGGATATGTCTATTACAATCCTACCCTTCGGCGGTTACTTGTGTCTAGGGATGTGACCTTTTTTTAGGACACCTCATTCTATTCCTCGAATGATGCTCCTCTGGGTTTGTCATTCTCTCCTACCATTCCTCGTCCATTTGTGCCATTGAATGTCAATGTCACTACACCCCTCGAAGCATCCGCCGACACCACACCTGTGGAGTTTTTCAGATCTATTGAATTTATGAAAGAGAGAAAAACTTCATTGACTTGATGTAATCAGAGTACATGAACCACTATTTATAATAGAGGAAAATAGTAGAGTCCAATTACAATTAAACTACCCTTGTCCCAATTATACCCAAACTCTAACACTTAAAGATAAGTTCTAGCATAATTAAATAACTCAACATAATAGAAGACTAACATCACTAAAACACCTTTAAACTAAAACTCTTATGTGAGACTTGCTTCCATAATAATTTTGGCTCTATAAGAATTCTTATTGTATAGGACTCACCATGACATCATTGTATGGGCCTTGGGCCTTCTCCTTTGTATATGAGTCTAGAGCCCATCTTCCACATCTCTTGGATGTGTGGGCCTTCATTGGTTATATGGGCTTGGGCCCATCTTCCAACACACTTGGATATGTAGGTCTTTCTTAGTCGTATGGGCTTGGGCCCAGCTTCCAACAAGATCCTACCGAGGTAAGTCCTTCCCCTATTCTATTTGGTCTGTAATTTCATACTCAACCCATTGTTCTAAGAAAAGAACCTCGTACTTGTACCTCTTCTCATCCTATATCCAACTTTATGTCTCAATGTTATCAATTCCTTGCATCTCTTTCTTCAATCTATATTTTGCAATCCTTTTAGGAGGCCTTGAAACATCCAGGACGGAAGACTGCTATGGATGAGGAAATGCAAACCTTATATGAAAATTAGACATGGAACTTAACACTGCTTCCTAAAGGTAATAAACCGGTGGGTTGTAAATGGGTTTTTACCATCAAACATAATATGGATGGGTTTATTTCTTGCCTTAAGGCCCGCCTCATTGCTAAAGGGTACACTCAATGTTATGGAGTGGATTATGAGGAGACCTTCACTCCTGTTGCCAAGTAAAATTTGGTATGTATCCTATTATCGCTTGTAGCTAACTCTTCATGGCCCATCTATCAATTCACTGTAAAAAATGCTTTCTTAAATGGTGTCATATGCTAGGGAATTTATATGATTCAACCACCTAGTTTTGTGGTAGAGGGGGAGTCCGTATTCCTCTTGGTTTGATAAATTTTGCCAAGCACTACTATGGTTTGGATTTCATCGGTGCTCAGTTGATCATTCGGTATTTATTAAAGATAGCTCAAAAGGAAAGATATTATTAGCTGTGTATGTTGATGATATTGTCTTAACAGACAATGATGTGAATAACATACAAGAAGTAAAAAACATGATATGTCATGAATTTAAAACTAAAGATCTTTGACTTCTAAATTTTTTTTTGGGCATAGAAGTTCTTCAGTCCAAGTATGGGATAGTATTATCTTAGAGAGGATGTATGCCTTGGCCCTCCTCGAAAAAATGAGAATGATGGGGTGTCGCCTAGCTGACACACCTATGGATGCAAATATTAAATTATGTACAAGTTCTAGAGAAGATATTGATATTGGCCAATATCAAAGACTTGTCGGAAAACTTATCTACCTCACGGTAACTAGACTAGACACATCATTTGTTGTAAGTGTGGTGATTTAGTACATGCATAAACCACAACTTACCCATTGGCAAGCCTTGGAAAGGATATTACGATACTTAAAAGGAGACCCAAGAAGAGGATTGCTTTATAAGAAAAATGGCCACTTCAACATAGAAGATTTCTCAGACGCTGATAGGGCTAGATCTCCTGATGAAAGGAAGTCCACTTCTGGATATTTCACTATTGTTGGAGGAAATTTGGTTACATGGAGAAGCAAGAAGTAAAATGTGGTTGCGAGATCTAGTGTATAAGCAAAATACAGGGATATGACTCACATAGTCAGTGAATTCCTATGGATCCGGTCCCTTCTTACCGAATTAGGATTTTATAAAGGAGGATCTATGGGTCTATATTGTGGTAACCAAGTAGCTATTCATATCCGGTCTTCCATAAAAGGACCAAATACATTAAGATGGATTGCCACTTGATACAGGATAAATTTCATGCGGATATAATCTCCCTCAAACATGTTTCATCACAAGATCAAGTAGAGGATATTCTTACTAAACCGGTTAGGTCTAAGATCCTATCTTTTATATGTGGCAAGTTGTTAAGCACCTAGCCAATACTACCCAAAAGACCGGCAAGCTGTTAAACACCTAGCCAATACTACCCAAAAGACCGGCAAGCTGTTAAGCACCTAGCCAATACTACCCAAAAGACTGACCTATTAGGAGCGGAAGACATAGGTACTTAACCCAGGCCCATAATCAGCCATAACATCACCCCCCCCCCCCCCCCCCTTCACAAGCCGACGACCACGGTGGCGCAACAACACAGGCCCGACCTGGGTTTTTATCCTATGGCCTACCTATATTTTAATCCAGCCTTTGCGTGCGACGCAGTGACACTAGCCCGACGCGGGTTTTTATCCTACAACCTACCAGTATTTAAATCTAGCCTCTGCAGCATTGCCGGGAATCGAACTCAAGACCAAGGGTCGGCTCTGATACCAAATGTTAAACACCTAGCCAATACTACCCAAAAGACCGGCCTGTTAGGAGAGGAAGACATAGGTACTTAACCCAGGCCCATAACCAGGATGTCCCATAACACAAGCTGGGTATTTATGACATCTTTTCTCCTCCAGCTTGAGGGGGAGTGTTAGAAGGTGAGACCAAGTCCAAGGAAGAAAGCCTACACATCCAAGAGGTGGTATATTGGTAAATAAGAAGAATTCCCATAAATATGGCATGAAAATGTAATTACATTTCTATTTATGTCTATTCTCTTGTAATATTGTAGCCCTAAGGGCATTGTAAAAAAAAACTATAAATAGAGGCCCTTGGCTAAGAGGTAGAGCATTAAGTTCTCTCCTCTCTTCTCGAATTTGTCCAAACTCTCCTCTCCCTTCTCTTGGCAGTTGATTTCTAAACTCTCCCTCCTTTCTCTTTTCTTATCTTCTTCTTCTCCTCTCCAACTTTGGCTCGAGATCATTATGAAGGAGTCCTAAATTCTACAATATTTAAATCCTTCCATGCTATAGTATTCACTCAGTTTAGAAAACAAATAAAAGTGTTTCGATCAGATAATGCAAATAAGTACCTATCCAGTGAATTTCAATCATTTTTTCAAGGAATTATTCATCAAATATCCTGTGTTCACACCCCCTCAACAAAATGGTGTAGCTGAAAGAAAAAAACTGACATCTCCTTGAGGTAGCTTGTGGCCTAGTCTACTCTATGAAGGTGCCCTACTTTTACTGGCATCATGCCATTCTTTTAGCCTGTTACCTTATTAATAGGCTACCTTCTTCAGTCCTTAGCCATAAATCCCCATACTCATTATTTCCAAATGAAGACTACTTTTCCCTTCCTTTGAAAGTTTTTAGTTGCACATGCTTTGTTCATATTACATCCCCTCTAAAGAGTAAACTTGAGCCTAAATCACTTAAGTGTATCTTTTTGAGTTACTCTCATACCCAAAAGGCTATGTCTATTAAAATCCCTCTCTTCGAAAGTTAATTGTCTCTAAGGATGTCACCTTTTTTTAGGACACATTTTTTATTCCTCAAAGTTATGCCTCCGGGTCTTTCATGAGTTTTGCTAGCTTCGAAACCCTTTGTGCCACTTGAAGCGGTTCTACTTCAGCCCCCTGAAGACTCAACCAACACCACTCATGTCGATTTTATGGATCCCTTTGAGGTAAGTTCATCTTCCTCTATTGTATTTGACCGACAATTTGATACTTGACCCATAGCTCTAAGGAAGGAACCTCAAACTTGGACTAGGCCATCCACTTTTCATCCTATTTCAAACATTGTTTTCCACCATCAATTGTCATCTTCATGTTGTCAGTTTCTTGCATCTATTTTTTCCTTCTCTGTTCCATAGTCATATCAGGAGCCTTTGAGACATCCAGGATGGAAGGTTGCCATGGAAGAAGAAACGAATGCCTTATATGAGAATCAAACTTGGGCCCTTGTTCTTCTTCCTCCAGGAAAGAAACATGTGGATTGTAAATCGTTTTTTACTATCAAACACAATCTAGATGGTTTTGTTGCTCTCCTCAAAGCTCAACTTGTTGCCAAGAGATACACTCTGTGTTATGGAGGGGATTATGAGAAAAAAATTTCCCCAATGGCTAAATTAAACTCGATACACATCTTAATATCTTTAGCTACTAATTCCTCTTGGCCGGTATTTCAATCAGATGTCAAAAATGCTTTTTTGAATGGGGACATAAAAGAAGAGAAATATACATCAACCACCTGGTTTTGTGGTTGAGGGGGAGTTTGTATGCAAATTGAGAAAGTCTGTATGGGCTTAAACAGTCTCCTCGTGCCTTGTTTGACAAATTTTGCCTAGCAATGTTACGGTTTGGATTCAGTCGGTGCTCAGTAGATCATTCTATCTTTATCAAGAATACCTTACAGGGAAAAGAATTATTAGCAGTGTATGTCGATGATATTATTTTAACTAGTAGTGATGTGTACAACATAAAAGAAGTAAAAAAAATATGTGCCAAGAATTTAAAACGAAAGATCTTGGACTTCTAAAATATTCTTTGGGAAGTAACGTATTCCAGTCAAAGCGTGAGATTATATTATCTCAAAGAAAGCATGTCTTGGATCTACTAGACACATGGATGTTGGGGAGTTGACTTGCAAATAATCCTATGGATGCTAATGTAAAGCTATGTGCAAGCTCTTAAGAAGATGTTGATATATGTAAATATCAAAGGCTTGTGGAAAAGCGTATTTACCTCACGGTGACCAGACCAGATATATCATATGCAGTAAGTGTGGTAAGTTAGTATATGCACAAACCAAAACTTACCCATTGGCAAGCCTTGGAGAGGATACTAAGATATTTAAAAGGAACTTTGGGAAAAAAAGGTTTGTCCATAAGAATCATGATCACTACTACATAGAAGGTTTCTCAGATGCAGATTGGGCTTGATCACCTGATGACAGGAAGTCCACTTCAGGGTATTGTACCATAGTTGGAAGTAACCTGCTTACATGGAGAAGCAAAAAGCAAAATGTTGTTGCAAGGTCCAATGTAGAAGCAAAGTACAGAGCTACAACCCACACTATCAGTAAGCCTCTATGGATCAAATCCCTTCTTATTGAATTGGGATTCTATAAAAGAGCTTTTATGGAATTATATTGCAACAACCAAGTGGCGATGCATATCACTTTAAATCTTATTTTCCATGAAAGGAAAAAAAACACATTGAGGTAGACTGCCACTTTATACGAGAGAAATTTCAAGTTGGTATCTTATCTCTTAGTCATGTTTCATCACAACGGAAAATGGCAGACAATCTTACAAACTAGTCACATTCAAGTTCTTAATAATTGTATGCGGCAAACTAGGTATTTACGATGTTTTATGAGGTAAGTTGGGTATCTATAATGTTTTCTTCCCACTAGCTTGAGGGGCAGTGTTAGAAGACACCTCAAGTGGCATTAAGGTAACAACCTTACCCACATCAAGGAGGTAGCACAAAGAGTAATTAAATTTTGTTCTCATAATTATAGCACAAGGGTACAATTAAAAAAGAAGATGTATGTCTACTTATGTCTTTTCCTTTTGAAAGCTTGTAGCCTTAAGCGTATTGTAGTTATTGTAACTTTCCTTCATAAACTATAAATAGAGGCTCAAGGCAAGGGGTAGATCATTAAGTGTCCCCTCTTCTCTCTCTAATTCAACCTTAGAATTCTCTCTCTCTCTCTCTCTCTCTCTCTCTCTCTCTCTCTCTCCCTCTCTCCCTCTCTCTCTCTCTCTCTCTCTCTGTTCTCCTTGTTGAATTCAGGATCCCATGATTAGAACCTCAATCAAAGTAAGATAGGGAAAGGAGAAGAAAAGAAGAAGAGAAGAGAAGAGAGGAAGGGAGAGAGAGATCCTTTAGGCTAACAGAGAGCTTGGACAAATTAAGAGAAAGGGAGAGAGCATGAATGCTCTACCACAAGCCAAGGGCCTTTATAGCATAATGCACTTAGGGCTACAAGCTTTACATAAGAAAAGATAAAACTAGACATGTTCCTCCTTGTCTAATTACATCTTTTTGCCATCTTTATGAGAAGCCTTCTTATTTACCATGATGCTACCTCTCTTGGACATGTGGCCTTCCTCGATCTTGTGGGCTTGAGCCCATCTTCCACACACTTGGACGTGTAGGCCTTCCTTGGTCTTATGGGCTTGAACCCATCTTCCACATACTTGGACGTGTAGACCTTCCTTGGTTGTGTGGGCTTGGGCCCATCTTCAGACACTCCCCCTCAAGTTGGGGGTGAGAGAACATCATAAACTCCTAGCTTGCTACAAATGGTGTATAGGATATTCCCGTATAAAATGGTAGTTCATCATATCTTCCAACACTCCCCCTCAAACTGGTGGTCTCTTTGTTCTTTACAAAGAGACCAAGTGGCATAATATAAGAGAGAGTAAAATCACTCCTAGCCATAAGACAAAGCCCTATACTCCAATCAAATGGTCATAGTAAAAAAATACTTTCCACTCAATTTCAAAGGCGGAAGAGTAGCCCTATTGTGGGGCACAGAGTCTACCCACTTTCTCAGGGTTGTTTAGGTGGTGGGTCTATAGGTTTTTCTTAGAAGTGTAGTAATAAGCTCCTCCATCATGGTGTCCCAACATCGGACACCAACTCTCAAATGGTAGGAGAAAAACTGCCAAATAAAAGGGTAATGGGAAATCACCAGAAGATAATATATTGGGGTCACCATGTGCTTTCTTCTTTATTAGAATAACCAATGCAGACAATAGTCACTAATCGAGAAGTCCTATTTTCAATAATAATGTCTCAGTCAGAGAGACATAATAGCACTAGTGGATATGGGCCGATGCCCAAATAACACATAGAAAATAATGAAAGTCCTTAATAAGGACACATGAAATCATCTGCAGTGAGTCTATCCTTGAATAAGGAGAATGTGCACCAAATAATAAGTTGTAATCGTGTAAAAAGTTGCTTGCAAAGGATGAAGTAAGAAAGTAATTTCCAAGCCTTGGTAAACTTCAAGCCGAGAGCTACTGACCCTATTGGGAGTGGCTAAAAACCATATCTTTATTAATCAAAAGGTTGATATTCAAATTATCCACCAAATCATGGTCTTGAGAAGATCTTTCATAAAATCAACTACTTCCAAATATAAATAAGGAAATATTCTCTTGTATCATGACACCACTTACCAAAAAATAAACCTTTTCTTATTTTAATACTCAAGGATATCAAATTATATTCTTTTAATATTTAAAAATCACCAAAAAAAATTGACAAAATTCGTGGCTGGCCAAAAAGGTTAATAATTCAGAATAGGAACACTTCTTCTCTTTGACAAATAAATCAAGGAAATTTTCTGAAAATAAGATGATTTCTAAATATTATTTCTAGATATTTTTAGTTAACAAACATAAAATTTCCAAGGGTAGGTCATGAGATACTTTCTTGATATTGTTGATTAATAACAACAACTCAAAAAATTTGGCTTAAATTCGGATCTTTGCATGCAACAGGATACTAGACTCTTCCAAGATCAATATCTCTTTATAAAAAACTCAGATTGATAATTGGTTGAATATGTAAGAAAATAGACTTACATATATTTATTTTGATATATAATTTTCCCTATAACATTTCGTTCTTGATAACATAAAAATTGCTCAAAAGTTGAAGCTTTCTGCTGCTGCTTGATATTTGTTGCTTCAGAGGTTGATTTCACTTAAATCTAATCTCAACGATTCTTTTTTACTTGGAAACTAGACTCAAATATATTTCCAATGATATATAATTTTTTTAATGAAATATTTGGTAAGTGTGTTAAAAATCCAATGAAAAATATACATTTGGAAAGATGACTAAAGGAAATAGGAAAAACTCCTCTTTGTTTTTTTCTTTTTCTTCTTCTTCTTCCTCCACTTATTCTCCAGTTTCTTCTCTTTTTCCATCTCAGATCTTTCCCCACTCTGATACCATTTTGAATTTAGAATCCCATGATTAGAACATCAAGCAAAATAAGAGAGGGAGAGGAGAAGAAAAGAAGAAGAGAAGAGAAAAGAGAAAGGGAGAGAGAGAGCCTTTAGGATAAGAGAGAGCTTGGATGAATTAAGAGAAGGGGAGAGACTTTGAATGCTCTACCCCAAGCCAATGGCCTCTATTTATCGTTTATGAGAGGATGTTACAATATCCATAATGCCCTTAAGGCTACAAGCTTTACATAAAAAAGACATAAGTAGACATGTTCCTCCTTGACTAATTACATCCTTGTGCCATCTTTTTTAGGAGTCTTGCTATTTAGCATAATGCCACCTTTCTTGGACCTGTGGACCTTCCTTGGTCTTGTGGACTTGAGCCCATCTTGCACACACTTGGACGTGTGGTCCTTCCCTAATTTTGTGGGTTTGGGCCCATCTTTCAACACTCCCCCTCAAGTTGGGGGTGAGACAACATCATAAACTACCAGCTTGCTGAAAATGGTGTATAGGATCTTTCCATATAAATTGGTAGTCCATCATATCTTCCAACACTCCTCTCTTCCTTCTTCCTCTCCTCTCTCTCACCCTCTACTCGATGACCTTATCATGGGATGCTAAATCCAACAAGATTTTGGCTCTCTTTAAGCCATGTGTAGCTCGAGTACATGTTTTTTTACAATTACAATCTCCCCAAGAGAGTTGCTGGATTCTAGCTCTAGCTGACCCTTTCTATCTAGATTAAATAGGTTCGAAATGAACCTTTCGCAAAATAAAAATAAAAGAAAGGAAAAAATCACTTACACCCTTTCACTTGGAGAGTACCTGTTGTTTGAGAGATCCAAGCATCCACTTCTTTGTAGCACAATGGGTATATGGGAGCTTGTCTATATGAAATGCAAGAAAAGGTAGAGGAAATAGTAAAGGATTTTGCAACGTGATGACTCTCTTTCACTCAAAAGCACTTTAGAGAATTTTTTCAAGACTTTGAGAATAAAGGCTTATAGGTTAGCCAATAAATGCTCATTAACCTCTCTATGTGAGGTTAAGTGGGGTATTTATAACTTTCCCTAGCCAAACTAATTGTTTTTTGCTGGTTTTCAAAAGTCAATGTTCGAATTGATCAATCATGTATAACAACTATTTTTTGTCAAGATGTGACTTATTGATCAATGAACTGATAGATCAAAATGTTTATGTTGAATCTAACATGTTAAGTTGATAGAATATTTCCAGGTTACAATCAATCAATCAGAATCTCCTCTAGTAGTGCAATAGAAGTCTAATCAATGAATAAATGTTTCATGGTCGATCATGATTTATGTCATTGACTGACATGATTATGTCTAATTGATCAGTCATGTGGGATGATTGATCATTCAATATAAATTTTGCTTGCCTGAATAGTATTGATCGATCAATCCAAGTTGGAAGATCAATCATGCTTTATAGCATGATATAGCCAAGTTTAGGAGTTAGGTTGATCGATCATGCTTTATAAGCTTGGCATGTGTACTTTTGGATGGTCAATCATTGGCAGAGGTTGATCAATCATTCTAGTGTTAGTTCAATTAATTTAACTTCAAAAGCATGAAAATGATTGAATCTAAAAGCTATAACATGTTTTAGAAGATGTACATGAACTTTTAAAAAACATGTATGAAGGCCATGAATGTCCTAAAGATCCATATTTAGAATTGTACCTTAAAAGAAGTTTGGAAGCTCTCTTACATATGGACGTAGTTTTGTTATACATCAATGCCTCTAAAATCCAGTCTTCACATTGTCTTCTTCTGCAATAGTGCTTCTTCAAGAGTTGACTTTCCATTATGTATGTCTCTTGAAGGTAAAGTATCTAAAATATTTAGTTTGCAAATTGTTTGCTCTATTAACTTTTGCTATCGCCAAAAGAAAGAAGGGGGTCAACCTATGGTCAACAAGTTTCACTTCCTCCTGGCAAGAAGCCAGTGGGTTGTGAGTGGGTATTTGTTGTTAAACATAATCCTAACTATTTTTTGGGTAGCCTCGAAATCCACCTTGTGTCCAAAGAACATGCTCAATGCTATTTTGTTGACTATAAGGAAATATTATCCCCTATGGCCAAGTTAAATTCGGTGCTTGTTTTATGACCACTTGCTGCTAATTCTTGTTGGCTTGTTTATCAGTTTGATGTAAATTATATTTTTCTTAATGGCGATATTAAGGAGGAGATTTATATGCATCAACCACCTGGATTTGTGGTTGAGCGGGAGTTGGTATGCAAACTACAAAAATCCTTATATGGCTTGAAACAATCTCCTCATGCTTGGTTTGACAAGTTTAGTCAAACAATGCTTTGATTTGGGTTTACCAGGAGTTCTACGGATCATTTAGTATTAGTCAAGAACACTACAAAGGGAGTTGTGTTACTTGTTGTGTTTTTAGGTGATATTGTTTTGATAGGTAGTGATATAGACTCCATAAGTCAAGTCTAAAACAAAATATGTAATGAATAAAAAAAAAAAAAGGACTTAGGACTCTTCAAATATTTTCTTGGTATTGAAGTCTTCTAGTTCAAGCATGATATTATTCTATCACAAATAAAATATGTACTTGACTTAGTTAAAGATATAAGAATGTTGGGATGTTGCTCGACTGATACTCCTATGGATGCAAATACCAAGTTATGTGCTAGATTCGAAGAAGATATAGATGTGCTCAAATACCAGAGGTTGGTAGGGTCTTATTTATCTTATTGTGACCAAACCAGACATTTCTTTTCCAGTAAGTGTTGTTAGTCAATATATGCATAAACCACAACTTATTCACTAACAGATTGGAAAGGATCCTTAGACATTTTAAAAAGGATCCAGGAAAAGAGCTCTTATATAAATGTCATGGAAATTTTGATATTAAAAGCTTTGCTGATGCAGATTGGGTTGAATCCCCATATGATAGAAAATCCACCTTTGGGTATTGTACTTTAGTTGGAGGTAACTTAGTCACCAAAATGTTGTAGCAAGATTGTTGAAGCAAAATATAAGACTATGACTTATGAAGTGTGCTCCTATGGATTAAATCTCTTCTGGTAGAATTGGGATTCAATAAAAAGGATCCTATGGAACATGATTGTGACAATCAAGTGCCATTCACATTGCCACCGACCCAGTTTTCATGAAAGAGCAAAATATATTAACGTGAAGTGTCACTTTGAAAAGGAGAAATTGCAGGCTGACATTATATGTTTCAAACATGTATCATCTCAAAGGCATGTTGCAGATATACTCACAAAGCCGATTACCTCAAAAGTTCTGACCACTATATGTACCAAGCTAAGAATCTATGATATTTTTTCACCACCAACTTGAGGGGTAGTGTTAAAAGATATGATTGATCATGTTTGCAGTAATGTAAAAGGCCTAACTTTCTCATCATTTTCCTCACCTATTAGCAAACATACTCACAAAGCCAGTTCACTCAAAAGTTTTGACCACCATATGCACCAAGCTAAGAATCTATGATGTCTTCTCACCACCAACTTGAGGGGGAGTGTTAAAAGATATGATTGATCATTGTTGAATTAATATAAAAGGCCTAACTCTCTTATCTTTTTCCTCACCTATTAGGGTGAAGGGCTGGACGTAATTCTTACTCTTTGACATCTATAAATGAAGCTTAAGAGGGAGGATTGGGTATTCACTCTCACAACCTTAATCCTCCCTCTCTTATCTCTCCAATGTGCTCTCTTCTTATTAGTAACCACCCATTCCTTCTCTATCTCTCTCTCTCTCTCTCTCTCTCTCTCTCTCTCTCTCTCTCTTTCTCCTCTCTCTCGTTCTCGTTCTCCTTCTTTCTTTTCTCTCATTACTTGACATCTAAACATAATCACCATGGAATCTTGAAAACAACATGCTTCCTTAACTTGAGAGGTACCCTCATGGTTTAATTATTTCAAGCTTGTTCCAAGCTTCTTTGCCACTAAATGCACTAATCAATCTTGATTGCTTCATAGCACTCAAAGAGCACAAGGGCATATTCACTCACATACTCACTAATGTCTCTTTTTACTTTCTTTTCACCATCCTTTTTTCTAAGTAATGTAGGATATTTGGGTAGAGATTTTCCAAAGATCAAAATCATATTCTTGTAGGAACCTTTTCATCTTATATTTCCAATATGTGTATCCAATATGTGTATTTGTTTCCATCATACTAGGAAGACTTGACGCTAGACATCTTAGTAACAAAGGCTCAAGAGTAACTTGAGTTAGCTATTAATGAATCTTCAATACTCAAGACTAGGGTATGAGATTATATTTACTCTGACACCCCTTGTTGGGTCATATAAGAAGAAATGTAAAAGGGGGTGAATAAGTTTGTCAAAAATGGCTAATTTAAACTCTCACTCAATTTTATGCAATTTAAAAAACACTTAAAAAGAACTCAACCAAAAATGCAAAATTATTTTTATAGTGGTTCACAATCTAACATAGTCTTGATATTTTTAATCCACTCTCAAGGTGTTAACACTTCAAAGTTAATCTACTATGTTTAGTAGCCTAATGGCACCTATAGTAGTAGACCACAAAGGTCTAAAAATAACACTTGTATAACACTAGGGATTTATTCTTAGTTGAAGCTAGTTACAAGAACCTAAACCCACATAGGTATTTTCTGTAGAATTTAGGATCCCATGTGGAGGACTTTAGAACAACGAAGAAGAAGAAGAGAGGAAGGAGAGGAGAAGGAGAAAAGATGAACCAAGATGGAGAGAGTTTAGATTAAGGGAGAAGAGGGTACACAGACCAAGTGAGGAGGGAGGTTGGATGAATTTCTTGAGAAGAGAGGAGAGAGCTTCAATGCTTTACCTCTTAGCCAATGCCTTTATTTATAGCTTTACAATGCCCTAAGGGCTACAACTTTGTAAAAGAAGGGACATAAAAACAAGATGCATTTAAACCTATATGCCATCTTTATGAGAAGCATCCTATTTTACCCATATGCCACCACTTAGACATGTGGGATTACTAACCTTGAACTTGTGAGCTTGAACCCATCTTCCAACACTCCCCCTCAAGTTGGAGGAGAGAAAACATCATAGATATCCAACTTGCCACATATAAAGGATAGGATTTTAGATGTAACTAGTTTAGTGAGGATATAGGCTACTTGCTCTTGAGATGAAACATGTTTGAGGAAGATAATTCCTGTTTGAAATTTCTCCCATATAAAGTGACAATCCCCCTCAATGTGTTTAGTCCTGTCATGGAAGACAGAATTTGAAGAAACCATTACCACTCATAAAGGTGTCAAACTTCTTATACCATTGTCTTGGAGCTTGTTTAAGACCATACAAACTCTTTTGAAGTTTGCACAACATTTTCTCCTTTCGTTGTGCTTTGAAACCCTGTGGCTGTATCATATAAATTTTTTCCTCCAAATCACTATGAAGAAAGGATGTTTTTACATTCAACTGCTCTAAGTGCAAGTCTTCATTTTTGACTAGTCCAAGCATTGTTTTAATAGTAGTCAATTTCACTACTGGAGAGAAAATATTAGTGTAAGCAATACCTTCCTTTTGTTGAAAGACCTTTACCGTCCATCTTACTTTGTACCGCTTGCTGCCATCATGTTTGTCTTTTATTAGGTAAACCCATTTATTCTGCAAGGCCTTCTTTCCTTTTGGTAGCTCGATCAATTGCCATGTCTGATTGGATAACAATGAATCCATCTCATCCCTCATGGCCAACTCCCACTTGGTTGATTCATCAACTTGCACGGCTTCCTCATAACTCTCTAGTTCACCTTTATCAGTCAACAAAATATAATTAAGTGCAAGGGAGTACCTCTATGGTGGTTTGCTAGTTCTGGCAAATCTCTCAGTTCAGCCACATGAATGTTCTAATTTTCTTATGGAGGTATGTTCTCCTAGTCTTTCTGAGCAATATTCTCCATCTCAATAGTTGGAAGATCTCTCAACTGAATCGCTTCAGACTTCTTGGCTTCGTCACTTGTGTTCTCAGACTCTTTTCTCAGTTTGTCTTTATACAAGGCACCTTCATTGAAGGTCACGTCCTTGCTCCTAATAACCTTACGACTTTGGTAATCCCAAAAGCAATAACCAAACTCGGTACCACCATAGCCAATAAAGAAACATAATTTAGATTTGGTATCAAGTTTACTTCTAGCAGTAGAATCAATGTGAATATAAGAAACACAACCAAAAACTTTCAAGAAAGAAAGGTTTACCTCTTTGCTGCTCCGGACCACTTCTAGTATTTTTTAATCTAATTGTGTTGAGGGACCCCTGTTTATCAAATAGGTAGAGGTTCTAATAGCCTCAAACCATAACATCTTCGGCAATTGTGCATGCAACCTCATGCTCCTAGCATGCTCATTCAAGGTTCTGTTCATCCTCTCAGATACACCATTCTGTTGAGGTTTTTCAAGGATGGTCTTCTTCATCTTGATTCCATTATCAGCATAGTACCGCTTTAAATCATCATCTATGTATTCTCCCCCATTATTTCATTGCAAACACTTCACCTTCAAATCTATCTCATTCTCAACCATTACTCTCCATCTCTTGAAGGTATCAAAGACATCAAATTTTTTTTAGGAAATAAACCCATACCTTTCTGTTTGCATCATCAATAAATGTCACATAGTAGTTTGAACCACCAAGGGAAGTAACAACTGAAGCCCCCCGCGCCCCCCCCCCCCCCCCCCCCACATCAATGTGAGCCAACTCCAATTTTGTTGTCTTTTGTTCCTTTCCGGCCTAAGAAAAGCTAATCCTTTTCTTCTTGCCAAAAATACACCCTTCACACAAAATGTTGTTTACAATTTTCAACCCTGGTAGCTTCCCTTTAGATTGTAGTATTTTCATTCTCTTCTCACTCATGTGATCGAGCCTATAATGCCACAAGTCAAAATCTGTAACAGCATCAACAACTGCAACCATGCCTCTACAACTGGAAGTGATGTAAAGAGTTCCAGTTTTAACTCCTCGTGCAACAACCATGGATCCCTTTGTGACTTTCCAGACAACACCATTAAAAGTCACATTATGACCTTCATCATCAAGTTGTCTTATTGAGATCAGATTACGCATAAGTTTTGGTACATGTCTCGCCTTGTGAATTTTCCACACTATCCCATTTAACATTCTCAAACTGACATTACCAATACTGACAATATCCAAAGATTCTCCATTAGTAAGATACACCTTCCTATGATCTCCAGCAACGTAATTCTCCGAGATCTCATGATGCGCGGTGGTGTGAAAAGAAGCTCCTGAATCTAACACCCAAGAATCAATAGGGTTATCAACCGACAAGAGTAAAACATTTTGTACCTCTTGAGTCACCGCATTTACAACATCGTTTTTCTTTTCATCCTTCTTCGGTGCCATGCATTTCTTCTTTATGTGACCAGATTTGCCACAATTCCAGTATTCCACATTCTTTCTGAATTTGGACTTGCTTCTACCTTTCATTTACTTCCCTCTTTCATTGCCCTTGTTGGAATTCCTCTCGAAGTTCTTGCCCCTAGTATCGACACTTAGGGTAGAATTAGATGTTGACGATTCTCTGGAGTCTTTTCTATGAACTTCCTTCGGGACAATGGTATCCCGAACATCATTAAAGATCAACTTCCCGTTGCCTACAGAGTTGTTGATCGTAGTCCTCATAGGCTCCTAACAATTTGCCAGAGACACCAAAAGAATTAAAGCACGAACCTTATCATCAAATTTAATTTGAACGGATGTCAATTGATTAATAATCATGCTAAACTCATTCAAATGAGATGCAACTAATGTATTTTTTTGTCATCTTTTAAATTGAAGAGTTTTTTCATGAGATGTACCTTATTATTTGTGGAAAGCTTCTCATATATGTCGGTCATAATCTTCATCATCCCCGTTGTGGTTTTCTCTGACCCCACGTTGTGAGCAATGTTCTTCGATAATGTTAACCAGACTACTCCCAACACTTGTCTATCAAGGATATTCCACTCATCATCTTTCATACCTTCTGGTCTCATATCCAGAAGTGGTGTGCACAGCTTTTTACTTTACAGATAATCTTTGATTTGCATCCTCTAGAACGCAAAATCCATACCACTTGTTGATTCCAAGTGTCGATCCTTCTCCGCCAACCATTGCTCTCAATCACGAACCAAAGCTCTAATACCACTTGTTAGGAATTAGACGCCCTAATTCCAAACTAACCAGCAATAATAATGAACGCGAAAGAAGGGAAACACAAGCACGAAAAAGCACAATAAGATTTATGTAGGTTCGGCTCAAGGTCAAACTACGTCCTGTCTTCCGCCGCTACTGTAATCCACTATGAAGATGAAATAGTTTACAAGAGAAAGCGCACACTTACAAGTGTTTCTTTCTAACCTCAACTCGAGATGCTCCTCGAATTAAGATGATTCAAACCCTAATAGCAGCGTCCCTCAGTTATAAAGAGAAAATTAGGGCAACCACGATACAAGAATAAAATTCTGAAACCGCCCTTAATGAAATAACAGTTAATATATCGTGGACCAGGCGGAGGCCCCCACGGCTATGGGGACTTCTCTCTTATCGAGAAGGTCGATCCGCAACCAACTCTGTGTAAGGCGTTAATTAGCCTCCACAACTTAACAATGAATGGATCCAAATAGAGCCTTTTCTTCTCCTATTTATTAAGTCGGATGTTTGACATTTGGATGGTCTTTATTAAATACTTAACGACCTTTTTGTCTTTTTTAGTATAGGCAATTGGGTCAATTTTCAACTGATTGGATGAATGTATTAGCAATTTTCTTTCTGGGGATTTTTCTACTAAAATAGCTCATTTTAATTTCACAATTAGTTCTTAAGTATTTGTTATCATCAAAGTTAACTTAACAGGGATTTTTAGGCCAATAGATTGTACATTAAAAAATATCATTTCTGACATGAATGAGAGATGACCTAACTTCAACTCTTCAACCAGCACTAACTCCATGCCATGTATGATATATCTCTAATTAAAGAATAGTTTGGCATGGGGTAATAAGTAGAAAGATCTTGAGTTTATTAGTTAGGAAAAAGATTTTTTAACTTGGCTAGTTATTTTGGGATAACTGTGGACCATAATCTAACATGGTATTTGAGTAGGTGCTCATATGTTTTTTTTCCACTCAATTATTCATGTGTAAGAGCCGCAAAAGATGACCCACGGGTGAGGAAGGTCATAAAGGATAGTCTCACGTGGAATAATGAGTAGAAAAATACTAGGTTTATTAGTTGAAAAAGAGACTTGCTAACTTGGTTAGTCATTTTGGGATGAATATTATACCCAGATCTTAAATGGTATTAGAGTAGGTACTTGTATGTCTTCCACCCAACCATCTACATGTGAGAGATATGAAAAGGGCCCTATGCATGAGGGAGAGCTTTAAAGAATAATCTTAGGAGATAATCAAATTATTGCTACTTTCCTGATGTTTGGAGAGTTTTGACAAGGAAGCCCCAAACCAACTTTTGTCTTTTTCTTTTACTCCATTTATGATATAATAATTACCTTGAACTAAAAATCAGAGTCAAAGAATATCACCAAATAAGTAAAAACACAAGAATTCTTGAGCCTATCAGAGAATTAGTACATTTGATGAGTCAAACAGTCTAGAACTTCATAAACCTATAACAGGTAGGAATTTAAGGGTTTCTATAATTATCTAAAATCGTAAAATTTTGATATCACCGTAGTCTTTCCAGTAAGTTTTCTATCTTTGAATGAAACCTAAAATTTTAGTCAATCAAGATGATAGATGGATTAATTTGATGATACAAACGTTGTAAATAGAATAGAGTGGTCTGGTGAACCAAGTTAAACTACAACCAAACATTCTCTCATTCTTAAATTACAAAAAAATTGGTTGACCAGTTCATTTGAATGGTTAAACCGCTGAACTATTGAAATGATCTGATCAACTGGAATACGCTCTCCTGTTAGTTTTCTGTATAATGGATGGAGGACAAGCATCCCTTCTTTGCTACTCTTGCCTCAGGTATATGGGAAGCCCATCCCTGTCGGGTGTGGCCAAGCCATCCACACCCCAAGTATATTGTTTCTTCTAGGTATGCCAAGGTTTCACATCTCCTCATTCATTTCAAACGTTTTCACCAGAGGTAAGAAACCCGACATTTGCAGTGGAGCTTATTTGGCTTATTTAAGGTGAGAATTTGCTGAGATACCAAATATCAATTTACCAGAAACCATTCACAGGATTCTGCAGTCCAGTTCTGATCTTCGTGAACGGTTCCAAACGCAGAGCGTCATTCTCCTTTATGGGTAGTTCTAGTATGATTTTTTTGAAGGATGAGATCCCTTACCTACTACTTGCGTATGAATTCCCAGCTACGAACTAATTGGCTGCATATATTTGTAGTTGTTATGAATTCAGGTCTGAGAAAAAAAGAAGAGATGAAGGGATCCAAATGAGCAACTCGTCACGCAGAACTCTGCTTTTCTTGCAGTTTAGCATCCGGGACGAAGAGGTGGACGACATCTGAAAACTTATAAATGGTTGGCAAGCTTTAGAAGTAATGGTGAGCTTATGGTCTTACCCAAGAACTCTTCTTAATAACGAAGAAGAAACAGACGCTGACGCTGTTATCAGTCAAGAAGAAATTCGGTATATAGCAAAAATAGTGGTTGATGTAGAATATTATGCAAAGATTGATGGAGTACCAATCCTTGAACATGAGTTTTATCAGACAAAAGCAGTTTTTGAGCCTCAAGTCGCAAGCCTTGTGTTGCTACGGATAGGTTTGATCAAGTTTGGGTTAGGGTTGGAGTAGGGTATGAGAAAACCTAATCACATATAACTTGCCCCACCTATCTAATGTTACCATCCAATTTTTTTCATTTTATATTAATCTTCTTTTGCCTTTTATACTACAATTCAAAGTTAAGCAAAAAAAAATATATTTTTAATTGTAGGAATGAATATTTGATTGCCAAAATTAGAATCCCAATAGATGGTTTTGATCATCGACATTGATCAAAAACCCAAATTAAAGGAACTTGATCATTAGTTGACCAATGGTCAAATTTGAAGGTCCCAATGGTAAAAGCATGGAGGTTTAGTCAACAAGTTAATCAATTATAAAAATCAGAGTTTCGATCAAAATTTGGATTTGATTATTGAGATAAAAGCTTGATTGATGGTCAAGATAAAGTCAATTGTACTAAGCTATCACCAAAATTAAATTAGAGAAAAATGCCACTTGGATGTTACTTAAGCACTACACAAGCAAAGGAGTTGGCACATAAGTAGCACATGGTGTCAACAAGAGCTCCACATGGCATAACATGGTATATATCTTTTGCCACATCTTGCAATCTCATGAAATAAAGATTTTATCTTGCCTCATGTCATAATGTCATGAAATACCGACTTGGTCCTACCATGTGTCACAATCTCATAAAATAAAGAATGTGCTTCCACATATCACAAACTCATGAAAGAACTTGTCCCACCACGTGTCACTATCTCATATTGAGGACTTAATAAAGAGAAATTGAGGGAAAGAAAAGTGGGATGGTTGAACCAGCTTCACATCTCTAAAAATAGCGAGATCCAAACATCAAGTGGAGAATACCAAAGGCATCAAAATCGAGTCAAATGACTTCATGTATAGAGGTGGACCAAATTTGTTGTGGTGAAAGAATTAAAGGGTCACTATAGATAGGACCTCTAATTGCTTATCATGTGGTAAATGGTCACATCATTTCAAAGGCCAACTCCTTTTGTAAGTTTATATTTTGTGTGTAGATGGTGGGACCATCTCTACCTCTCATGTCTTTTTCTATAGAAAAGGAAATCAGCCCCAACATTATGACATCTTAAAGAACAAAAAAGTGTGATGATCTCAAAGCCACAAACTCAAGTTTGAAATGGTCAAGTCCGAAGAAGGCAAACCCGGTTATCATCCATCTAAATTTGAGGAGGCAATCAAACACACAATTCATCATGGAGTTATCAAAACAAAACAAGGAAGTTCTTTCAAGGACCACAATAACAACACATTCGGGTCTAGTCACTCTACTAGTGAAAAAGAATTAACAAGGGCTGAAATTGGGTCTAGAAGTAGAAGAAAAGAAAAAGTTCAAGGGTTTCGAACGTGCAAAGAAGATGGACCACAATGCTCGTCTTTATGCAGCTACACTTGCAGTAATCATAGATGAAGAACTTCACATTGACACTTCAGAAGAAATTTTCCCTCGTCCTTCAACCCCCATAGTGTAAGTGATGATAAAACAATATGAGGAACATTACAATAGTTCTTCCCAAGTAGATGTGAGAAATCTCCAATATTCATAAAGAAAATAAAACTCACCACAATGAACTTCTCTAAGAGTTAATGTATCAATCATGATGACACAAACAACAACTTTGGAGGAACAAATTACCAAGCTACAACAAGCGACGTGGAAAGAATTGAACAAATCAAGGCAAAAGACACTTCAATTGCACAACTTATGTCCAAAATCGAGTTCTTGATAACAAATCTTGGACAATCTTCCCATCCCCAAAATCCTCCTCAACTTGACTCAACTTCAGATGTACATTTTCTGCTCCAACAACAAGTAAACAAGTTCTTCAACATGCAGAAGGAGGCACCTTATCAATCGACTCTCTCAAAGTGATTGTTGAAAATTCTATTCAAGACCTTCAAAAAATGGATGAAGTTCAAGCAACATATCAAGTCTATCTTCAACCTTATGATAGGAGAATCCAAGTTTTAAGAATTTTGCTAGGGTACAATCCACCTGAGTTTTAACATTTTGATGAAAATAGCAAGCCAAAGGAGTATGCTACCCACTTCATTGAAACCTGCACATATGTCGAGAAAGAAGGTGACTTGTTGGTGAAACAATTCAGCTGCTCTTTAAAGGAAATGTGTTTGACTAGTTTGTTGAACTAGCTCCGTGTTGATTTCAGGTTTTCATACTACTGAGATCTTCAACTTATAGTAAAGAAGAAGGAAGAAGAAGAAAACTGAGGTGAATGAAAAGAGAGATGAGAATGAATGAGAGAATGAGAGAGAGAGAGAGAGACGAACACGTAGATGAGAGAAGAGGGGAGAATAAGGGTTGAAGTCTATTACCAAACCCTCCTCCTTAGCCTTTATTTATAGATGTTAAGGGTACATAAATTACAAGTATACTCTTCACCAAAGAGAGAGTGAAGAAAAGACAAAAACATAAGATATTTACAATAATGCCACCTATACTTCTCTATGACTTTCAACACTCCCCCTCAAGCTAGTGGTGAAAACACATCATATAACCCTAGCTTGGTACATACCGTAGAGAGGATTTTGGAGTTAACTAGCTTTGTGAACAACTAGAACAACTGTTATGGATCCATTTGGCTTCGTTACTACGATGGCCGGTGATCTCGCAGATTTTGTCTTATTGGTGATAGTTGTTCCTGGAATAACCTCAGATGCAAGCCCGAGGTTCTTTCTGAAGAGAAATGGGCCGAGTATCAAATCAAGGACCAAAAAAGGAGGTGGAGAAGGAGAGCTGACATCAGAAGAATTTGGAGACTCCATAGGTATAGTGTTGGTCAATGCATCAGAGAGTGTGTTAGGTACATCAATATGGCCATGAGTTGTGGAGTCATAAATGAGTACAATAGGTTTAGGAAACTCATTAATTGCAGAAAAAACTAGGAGGGGCACTAGTCGATGGGTAAAAGGACTGATCCTCAGAGAATGTGACATCTCTAGAAACAAACAATTTTTGAAGTAGCGGATTGTAACAAACATAGACTTTATTAGATCGAGAGTAACCCAAAAAATTCATTTAATTGCCCTAGGATCCAATTTAGTTGTATGTGGGGAAGTATTATGGATAAAACAAGTACACCCAAAAACTCTCAAAGGGAGAGAGAATAGCTTATCACTAGCAAAAAGGTAAGAATATGGTGTATGATTACCAAACATGCATGGGGCCAGTAGAAGTGAGGCACATGCATATGATGGATAAGAGCTCGGGCAAGCTCAAGAAGGTGTCTATTTTTTCTTTTAGTAACTCCATTTGGTTGCGGTGTAGAGACATGAGGTTTGGTGAATTATGCATTTTTCTTGACAAAGGGATTGGAAGTCTGTAAAAAAAAATTCCTTGGTATTATTGGAACGAAGAATCTTTAAGGTAGTGTTAAATTGAGTAGACACCATGACACAAAAGGACTTGAAACGAGGTAAGACTTCTGATCTCTCAAAGTAAAAGGTTCAAAGACTTCCAAGAGTTAGCCTTAGAAGTTCATAATATGAAGATGTTGATTGCTTCAAAAGGAAACGACAATACACCAATCTCTGAATCTCATAAAATGGTCAATGAATCAAAATCTTGTGTTAAGATCAACTGAATGATAGCATGCAATTAGCATCACTTTTATGTTAGAGGTAAATTCTTCTGCAACAAAGCAAGTTGGTGGTAGACTTGGCATCTCTCAAAAGAAAAGACGAGAAAAAAGTATCCCTTTCTAAATGAAAATGTTCTAGAAATGTTGAAAGAACTTCTTGAACACATAAATCTTCCATATTTGAAGCGGCTAGAAGACCTCACTCAGACAAATGATCCATATTATTTAAAGTACAATCAAATGGTTGGACATCCAACAAAAAAATGTTTTCCTTTAAAATATACATACCTCAAGTTTATTGACCAAGGAGAAATAAATCTTGATACAATTACAACATCAAATTTCATCATAGTCAAGCCTTTGAAACAAAAGTGGCTAAGATAACACAAACCTCAAAAGCCAAGAAGCCAACATTACCCAAAAGAAAATTAACTAAGATCAAACTCACAAAGACCGAACTCGTCTAAGAAAATTTCAATGCACTCTGAGCATAGGTTCTTCCCAAATTGCCTTTGGTACATTTGAGCCAATAGTGGTGGAAGTTCCCAACTCACTTCAACGTAAACTAGATTCTTCCAAAATAGAAAGGAAAAGGTAAACCAAATACTTCCCCGCAAAAGCAAAAAAAAAAAAAAAAAAAAGAAACCTTACACAATGGCAAACCTGCAACAATTGTTTGCAATTGTATTACACTTGAAGTGTTCATGTCAAAATAGCTTAGCACATGCATTATATTACACCATAGTAAAAATTGCCCAAAGTCGTTATAGGACGTCTCATCCAAATTATTTGAAAAAAATGTTCCTCCAAATCTTCAAGTCTCAAAAAATGTAGGAACAAAAGGTTGTCTACAAAACTCCAAGCACAAAATATGTAATTGCTCTCAAATTCAATAAATTGGTGGTAAATTTTTTGTTGGAAGGGAGGGCTCCAGCCCACACGACCATGAAAGGCCCACATATCTGAGAATATTATAAGATGGGCTACACGACAAAGGAAGGACCACAAGATGGGTCAAGCCCATAAGAAGTAGGACCCACCATGATTACCACGAGTTGGCATCCTTATCACATAAGTTGGAAGATCAAGAAGGACTCAAAAAGACATCTTTATCTTACGGTCTCGTCCTAGAAGAGTTCTAATTTGAGTTATGTTTGTCTTTTATCTATATTGAGTAATTTAATTATGCTAAGACTTATGTTTAAGTGTTAGAGTTTGGGTGTAATTGGGAAAATATAGTTTTATTGTAATTGGACTCTACTACCTTCCTGTATTATAAATAGAGGTTCATGTACTCTGATTATAAGAAGTTAATGAAGTCAATGAAGTATTTCTCTTTTCCATAAATTCAACAATTTCTTCTTCAAATTTTTTTTTTTTAGGATTCCGACTAAGTTGGAAGGTAAAAACATATATGAAACGCAAAGTTCAAGTAAAATCATTCTCAAAAATCAAACTTCACGCGCTTTTGAGGACATACTCTTACAAAATATCAAGTAAACCTGGGAGGAAAAAGTTTTTCTAAATATCCAAATTATAAGTGAATCAAGGGTAGGAAGTTAAAATTACATTGAGTTGGTAAAGACAAACCAATGTGAAAATAGGCCCAGAGGTGGCAAAGTCAAAGCAACATGGAAGCTTAGATGTTAAGTTGAAGGACAAAGGTAACAAAGTTGAATTGACGTGGAGGTGGGGAAGTTGAGTTGACACAATGGTGGTGAAGTTAAGTAGAGCAAAGAGGATGCAAAGTCAAACCAATGCAAAGACGGAGAAGCTAAGTCAAGGCAGAAAGTCAACAAAGTTGAATCCATGTGGAGGTGGCAAAGCTGAGTAGATGAGAAGGTGGTGGAGTTAAGTTGTGGCATAGAGGCAACAAAGCTAAATTGATTTGGAAGGGGCAAAGTCAAACTGATGTGATAGATGAGCAGTTAAGTCAATGCACAAAGGCAATAACATTGATGTGGTGAAGTTGAGATGATGCAAAGGTCATGAAGTTAAGTAGAGGCGCATAGGCAGCAATGTCAAACTGAAGTGAAGTCAAAGAAGTTAAGTTGAGGTGTTGAAGCGGCAAAGATGAATCAACGTGGAGGTGGCAAATTATAATTGATGCAAAGGTGGTGAAGTTAAGTTGAGTCGCATAGACAAAAAAGTTGAATCAATGTGCAAACATATAAGTTAACTCATAGCATAAAGGCGACATGGAGGAATCTACGTAGAGGTGGCTAAGCTGAATTGATATGAAGATAGTGAGGTAAAGCTAAGGCACACTGAAGGCAAAGTCAAACCAATGTGAAGGCGTATAAGTTAAGTCAAAGCAGATTTGGGGCGTCGAGGTGGTGAATCTGAATTGACACGAAGGCATGAATATGGCATAGTTGGTTGAGGTATAGACTTGGTGGAATTCAGTCAAGTTGTGGACACAAATAAATTGGACTAAGATGTGCATGTGTCAAGGACGAACAAAGAGATCCAGATTCTAGGGAGGAAAACTCACGTGAAAAATAAGACTTGAGTATTAGCACGCTAGTTGTAGTTGCACTCTTTACAGTGGTCCTCTATAGTTTAGGAACTCAACAACTGTTGAATTTAGGATCCCATAAATAATACCTCGAGCAAGGGGAGAGAGAAATAAAAAAAAGAAAAAAGAGAGAGCTCTTGGGTAGAGAGAGAAGAGAAGGAAAATAAAAGAGAGTAGAGAGAGAACACTTCACACAAGAGAGAAGAAGAAAAAATAAGAAACTCGCTTGATGAATTCCGAGTTACAGTCACCTCTATTTATAGTTGAGGAGGCGATAGAGTCCATGTATAAGTAATTTTAGGACTCCTAATTACATTCCAACTAGAACTCCCCATTATAAGCCTATCATGATAAGATCACATTATCTATTTATGAGACTAATTTAAGGACATGAATCAAGCTAGAGAGCCAACTCTTGGTCTTATCTTATGGGTCCCACATGATCTTCTAGCTCATGTAAATAGAGATACCAGCTCATAGTATCTTTGTGGGTCCCACTTGATCTTCAAATCTTCTATTTAATTACAACACATGTTCCTTATCTCTTAGTTAGAGCCACTTTATATGAGGACTCTTGTTGACACCTCTCGAGTTCATGGTGGGTCCCACCGATTTGTGGGGGCCAAGGTGGGTCCCACATTGTAACACTCCCCCTCAAGTTGGGGGTGAGAAAACATCGTAGATGCCCAGCTTGCTACAAATATTGGACAATATTTTGTGAGTGACTGGTTTGGTGAGAATGTTTGCAACCTGGTTTTGTGAAGATACATGCTGGAGAGATAAGATGTCGGTAGTGAATTTTTCTCGTACGAAGTAGCAGTCTATTTCTCTATGCTTTGTTCTCTCATGGAAGACTGGATTTGATGTGATGTGAATTGTAGCCTGATTATTGCAATATAGATTCATTAGAGCTTCTTTGTAATAAACCCAATTCAGTTAGGAGAGATCTGATCTATAGGAGTTCACTGATTGTGTGTGTCATGGCTCTGTACTCTGCTTCTGTATTAAACCTTGCAACTATATTCTGTTTCTTACTCCTCCATATAACCAAGTTTCCTCCTACCATCGTACAATATCCCGTAGTAGATTTTCTGTCATCCGGGGATCCGGCCCAGTCTACATATGAGAATCCTGCAATGTTGAAGTGTCCATGATTTTTAGAGAGGAGCCCTCTTCCTGGTGCTCCTTTTAGATATCGTAATATCCGTTCTAGTGCTTGCCAATGACTGAGTTATGATTTGTGCATATATTGACTTACCACACTGACTGCATATGAAATATTTGGCCTTGTTACGTAGAGATAAATAAGTCTTCCCACCAATCTTTGATATTTTCCGACATCTACTTCTTCTCCAGTACATGCACATAATTTTGTTTTCGAGTCCATAGGAGTTTTTTTTGGTCTACATCCCAGCATTCTTGTCGCCTCCAGTAAGTCAAGGACATACTTCCTTTGAGATAATATAATTCTATGTTTGGATTGTAGTACTTCAATACCCAAAAAATATTTGAGTAGTTCGAGATCCTTTGTCTTGAATTCAATACATATCATTTCTTTTGTCTTTTGGATGCCCTCGGGATCACTGCCAGTTATAATAATGTCATCAACATATACGGTTAGAATTACCTTCTCCTTTAGTGTGTCTTTAATACAGAGTGATATTCAGAGCATCTGTGAAATCCGACCAGTATGAGTGCTTGGCTAAAATTTTTAAACCATGCACGAGGCGACTATTTGAGACCATAAATAGATTTTTGTAGTCGACATACGGACTCCCCTTCAACCACATTCCCAGGTATTGTTGCATATAAATGTCCTCCTTTATATCCCCATTCAGAAAAGCATTTTTTACATCAAGTTAATAAACCTGCCTGGAAGAATTAGATGCCAGAGATAATAACAAACGTACCGAGTTTAATTTAGCCACTAGAGATAAGGTTTCTTCATAATCAGTGTCATAACATTATGTATAGCCTTTAACAACAAGGCGAGCTTTCAACCGATCCACGGACCCATCCGGATTGTGTTTCATCGTAAATACCCATTTGCAACCGACGGGTTTCTTATCTGAAGGAAGGGGGACTAGAGCTCATGATTGACTTTCATAAAGAGCCTACATTTCCTAGTCCATAGCTGCCATCCACCCTGGATATTTGAGAGCCTTCTGATAGGATTGTGGTACATGTACATAGGAAATAGCCGATAGAAATTGACAACAAACAGGAGATACACAATGATGAGACACAAAGTTTGTTATGGGATGAGAAGTAAAAGGCATGGTGCATGATCTGGGCTCTTTCCTAACAGAAATAGGATGAGTTTCATATTCTGGGCCAAAAATAATCGGAGAAGATAGACTTACCTCGGTAGGACCCAACAACTCAGCCAGTGTTTTTGGGGGTTGTGTAGTTTCTGCAGCATGGGGCACAATCAATTGAGGAGAACCTAGAACAGAAGATAAACCAAGACGAGCATTATCAGAATAATATGGAGAGTCTTCAAAAAATGTGAAATCCCGAGACACAAGTAAACGCTGAAGAGAAGGATTATAGCAAACATAACCCTTTTGTGTGCGAGAGTATCCTAAGAAGATACACTTCACAAATTTGGGATCAAGTTTACTATGTTTTGAGGAGAAAATATTCACAAAACATTGACAGCTGAAGACTCTCAAAGGCAGTGAAAAAGGATCATCATTAGGTAATAATAGAGAGTACAAAGATTTTTTACCAAGAACAGATGAAGGTAACCGGTTTATAAGAAAACATGCGGTAAGAACTACATGCGGAGAATAAAAATATGAAACTTTCATGGCATATAGTAAACTGTGAGCTACCTCAAGAATATGACGGTTCTTCTATTCGGCTACACTATTTTGTTGAGGGGTGTAGGCACATGATGGTGTTCCCTTATGTCCAGAGTACATAGCGGATGACATTTCAGTAGTAGAGGGAGAAGCATCTGGAATACAGAGAACTGTAACACATACATCATCAAAAGTGGGAACCATGGAAGAGCTAAGAAGGTGAGTCTTAGCTACTTCAAGATGCGGTTTAATGTTAGCAAGGCATATGGCAGTTATCAAGGCCTCTTTCTGTTTATCTATGATAGAGATATCTGTAGAGGTTGGTTGGGCAAGTTTTCATTCTCGAAGAAAGCCTCAAAAATGGGCCAAATATTCATGTATATTGTCTTGTTGTTTGGTGGTAAGCATCTGTTATAAAATATCATATGGCCTTTGTAAGTTGTCAGAGCTTGAATACAACTTGGCGCATGTCTCCCAAATTTGTTTAGCCGTCTCTAAATGAATGACATTATTGGAGACATGTTCTTCCATACTGTTGATAAGCCAACTAATAACCAATGTATCCTCCTTTAACCATTTGGTATAGAATATATCATCTTCATCAATATGTGGTCCACGCTTGGTGAGATGACCAACTCGGTCCTTTGTGATAAGAAACCGACAAACCGATGTGGACCGGTTCATAAAATTTGATACCCCCCATAAGGGTACAGTGGTGATTTTGAGTATGTCACTCTTATGACTCATATTATCTTCAACCATAGTAGGCAAAACAAGTAAAATAGTTCTCCAATCAAGTAATCAAAATATGACCAAGTGGAAGGGTTTAACCAACCCGGTTAATGGAGATGCTTAGCATAAACTCTAAGTAATTAATTTTAATGGATAATGACTCATAAAAGGCTCAACATCATCCTTCTTTATTCCGGAATCTTGTTCCCACATATTTATAAAAAAAATCCAATATGCACTGGTCTCGGTCAAAGTATTGTGCAAACCGACAAAAAACTGCTTTGATAATCTCTTCTAATCAAATATAATCAAAGATGCATATATCCTCATAATTTCATAAAATGAAAACATGCATAAGGATATCTCTAAACCATCTCTTAATACCAAAAACTAGTAGCATAAAATTAATAATATCATAAATAAATACTTATCTCTTGAACTTCAATATTGCTTCATAAGGAGCCTTCTATGAGCAACTTTTAATCATATCTTCATAGAGCATAATGGGGATCCTAAATTGGTAGCTTTGACACCATGTTGAATTTAGGATCCCATGAATACTACCCCGAGCAAGGGGAAAGAGAAAGAAAAAATGGAAAAAAAGAAGAGCTCTCCGGTGGAGAGAGAAGAGAAGGAAAATAAAAGAGAGTAAAGAGAGAACACTTCACATAAGAGAGAAGAAAAAAATAAGAAACTTGCTTGATGAATTCCGAGTTACAATCACCTCTATTTATAGTTGAGGAGGTAATAGAGTCATATACAAGTAATTTTAGGACTCCTAATTACATTCCAACTAGAACTCTCCAAGATAAGCCTATCATGATAAGATTACATTATCTATTTAAGAGACTAATTTAACTCATCTGCAAACACCTTCTTTAAGGATGTGAATCAAGCTAGAGAGACAACTCTTGGTCTTATCTTGTGGGTCCCACACGATCTTCCAGTTCATGGTATCTTTGTGGGTCCCACATGATCTTCCAGCTCATGGTATCTTTGTGGGTCCCATTTGATCTTCAAATCTTCTATTTAATTCCAGCACATGTTCCTTACGTCTTAGCTAGAGCCAGTTTGTATGAAGACTCTTTTTGACACCTCTCGAGTTCATGGCGGGTCCCACCAGTTTGTGGAGCCAAGGTGGGTCCACATTGTAACAACAACAATCACTCAATTGGTGACCTTCCGAAAGAGACATCAACAAGCACCAACTTTGAAGGGATTTAGGGCAAGTTGCTATCTCTTAAATATATTGGAGAAAGTGTGGATAAGTACAAAAGAAAAAGATTTTCTCCCTTCATTGGAGAAGGCCTCAAAGACAATATTCCCTACCAAAATTCTTCATGTGGTCTTCAAAAAATGAAAAAGGTAAAACAATTCCCAAAAAAAGAGCCCATGAGGCAACTTTTCAAAAAACAAATATAAAAAAGCCTTGACAACTTTGAAAGAAAAGAAAAAAAAAGATGTTCTCCCAATCTAAGTCTTATGAGGAGAAGGCTTAAAAAAACTCCCTACAAAACTCTCCATGGGAAGTGATCTTCCGAAAAAAAAAAAAGGAAAAAAAGAAGTAGAAAAAGAAAAAGCTCCAAAACAAAAGAGTCCAAGAGGGAACTTTTTGAAGAAAAAAAACCCACAAAAGCCATTCAAGGGGCAATTTTGAAAGAAAAAAAAAGAAGGAAAATGAGAAAAAAAATCCAAATAGTACTTCAAGAGGTAGTTTTTAAAAAAAAAAAGAAAAAAATCATGAAAAACAACCTTTTTAGAAAAGCATTTTCCAAAAAGCCTAAAAAGACAAATTTTCACCAAGTCTGGATCCGAATCAGACCGATATCCACTCGGCGGAACAGGCGTAGGCTCTAAAATCAGATCCGATTCTGGGACCGGGTCCCACACTTGCACCGACTAGCGTGGACCTGGAGCCCAAACACGGATTCCGCACTCACGTAGCTGCCCGTATGTAGAAAAGACGAAGCGGAACGAGGAGGCGGAGAGGCAGAAGGTCATACACGACATCGGTTCTGATGGCCGTGAAATCGTCTCCAGCCACAGGATCATCCCAAAATAAAAATAATAATAAGAAGAAGACTAGGGTAGAGGGACGCGGAGAAAAAAAATGAGAAGAAAAAATCGGAGAAGAATGGAGGGAGAAGAAAAAGGGCGAGAAAGAGGGGAGACCCAGACGAAGAAAAGGAAGAAATCGAAAGAAAAGAAAGAAAAAAACAAACAGAGAAGAAAGGAAGCAATCGAAGTATAAGAAGAGGAAGACAAAACACGAGCGAAGAGGAAGACAAGAAAGCGAAATGGAGTTCAATTTCTGAAACCGAAATGGATGCGTATCGTGGGCCCATTCAAACATAAGTTTTAATGTGGGTGGTACGGCTATGCGTCCTGCATTAATACATTCCCATTCATCTTGAATTGTTCATCTTACCAACTATATTCCGATAGTGGCCCCACAGGACTAGTGATGTAGGACAAATGGCATCTCTAGTTTTGTGGGCCCACAACCTCTCAAACTATTCAAAGTTGATCCGGACAAACCTAAATCATCCACGATTTAGACCAAAGCAGGCCCAATATTTTTTGCTTCATGTTGATTGTTTAATCAAGGAGATGAATTGCACGCAAAGTTGGGCCCTCGAAATCCTTTGGGACACTACATCCATAAGTTAAAAGTCTACAATTTCTCAATGTTGAAATATATGAATAAGTTGGAGTGTCATTGATGTAATTATCTTTTAATTTTTGTCTCTTATTCACTCCTTCAAGGGTGAAGAGTATACTTGTAATATTAGTATTTTTGCTATATATAATAAAGTTTAAGGGGAGGCTTAGGACACAAGTCTATAGCCTTATCCTACTTCCTCTTTTCTTGTCTCCCCAAAGTGTTATCTCATCTTTCTCAGTCTCCTTAGATGCCTCTCTTGCTCTCTTTCTCTTCTTCCTTCTTCTTCTTCTTTCTCTCCTTCGTTACCAAAGATCTTAATGCTATGGAATTCTGAATCAACATGGTAGCAGAGTATGATCGATTTGTTGATGCTTATGTTTCTGGTTTAAGACGAGAATCCATATCAGATGTTGCTTGGTGGATGATCATGTTTCTGTTGCATGTCTTGAAGGATCCCCTATCCCTTCATGAATTAAGAAAAAAAAGCAATTTTCTTCGTTAGTATAAGGTGAAGCATAGCGTCTGTTTTTTTTTTTTTTTTTTCTCTTCTATCTCCATCAATAGGACAAGAAATGTATTACTTCCTTCAAAGACTTTTTGAGTTTTTGAATCTCCGAATCGCTTGACTTGCTTCAAGATGCTTTATGTCTGGATCGTTGTCCAAAAACTCCGCTGCTGTATTTCAGAAACATATGCAGATTCAAAACATGAGTTTAGCTAAACTCTGCAACTGTATTTCGAGTTGCTGGAAAGGTTTTCTGAAACGTTTTCTGTTGGATTTCAGAATGTTGATTTACTGCTACATGAATTTTTTATTTGGTTAAACTCATGTTGTTCAAGTTTAACACGAAAGGAAAGTTTCTGTCTTTAGAACTCTCCAAAGATTTGTCTGTACGATGCTGCTTTCCTGGAAAGTTGTTGTTTCTCCTTTAGTTAATATTGGAAACGTGGGAAATTTCCAGTTCACAAACGTGAAAACTTTCTAGTTTCAAATCTCAGACAGAGCCACGATAGAGAAAAGAATTCTATTAAGAGAGGTTTCTAAACTTTGAGCTATTTAAGGAACTATGGAATGATGTTATACGATTTTTCTATCTTGGTTTACTTTGGACGTCATGGTTTATGAATTCTGGATTCATAGTTTCTCTAGTTACTTTGTTGGAAAGTGGTTATGAAATCTTGCTGCCGAGTTACAGAAACCCAGTTTACTGCTTGTAAGTATCTTACGTGGGATTTTTTTTAAAAAAATAGGCTTACTATCTGCTCTCAATCTACGTTTTTTTTTTTTTTTTTATATTTGTGGATGATTACTCAAGAGTTACATGGTTATATTTGATGAAGGATAAGGTTGAGGTGTTTCTTATTTTTACCTCATTTTGTGCTATGGTGGAAAATCAGTTTAAAAACCAATATCAAATTCTTTCGGTCTGGTAACATGAAAGAGTATTTTTCCTTTCCTTTTCAAAATTTTTGCAAGGAAAAAGGGATCATTCATCAATTGTCATGTATTTATACACCTCAACAGTGTTGATTTTCAACACTCCATGAATTTAGGTCATGGAGAAAAAGGGAGAGAAACCCATTGAGAGAAAACTGGAGGAAGAAGGATTATAGACTTGATTCCTAACCCTCCTCCTGATGCTTTATTTATAGGTTTATGAAACTAATGTATTACAATAATACCCCTGAACTTAGGGTTTAAGGTTTTAACCCTATAACTTTAACTTAATTATATCAATGCCATCTCTATGAGATGACTCTTTATTTACCATCTTACCATCATTGTATGTGGGCCTATGAGTCTTCTGCTTGATCTATGAGCTTTCAGCCCTTCTTCTATATCTCTTAGATGCATGGGTCTTCCGTGGTCTTATAGGGCCCATCTTCTAATACAATTGAATATGTGAACCTTCCTTGGTCGTGTGGGCTTGGGCCCTATCTTCCAATAAACAGAATGGTGAACATCAACTTCTTGTAGAAGTTGGCCAAACTATTATATTGTCTATGAATGTTCCCTAGTTTAATTGGCCTTATACAACCCTCACTGCTTGTTTTTTAATTAACCGTATGCCCTCCAGTGTGCTCAAAGGTGCCACTCCCTTTTCCAAATTGTTTCCTACTTCACTTGCCTTGCCATTAGCACCTAAGATATTTGGATGCACATTTTTTGTTCATCACTTGGGGCCTCCCCAGGGTAAATTCCTTCCACGGACTGTTAAGTGCATTTTTTGGGGGTATTCCAAAGATAAAAAAGGCAATGTGTGTTACTCTGTCCTTGAGAAAACATTAATCTCATCTAATGTTTCTTTTTTTTAGCATCAACCCTACTTTTCTACTAGCCTCCTAGTTTCTCATCATCTACAGGGATGCCAACGCCACCTATTCCGATGGATTATGATTTTCAAAATGTGGACTAGCCTTAGAAAGAACCTCTCTCTATACCCGTTGATCAGTCACTTGTGGAGTCTTCAAATGATCCTAAGGTATTTCCCCTCCTTTATCTCCAATAGTTTATGGACCACCTTATGATACAAAGCTTGCTTTTCTTCGTAAAGAGCCCCACTCCACTGTTTTCACTTCACACCCAATCTCTCATTATGTTTCCACTCACCATTTGTCTCTAAGTTGTGTCTTTTTTTGTCCGCAATGTCTTCTTCCACCATTCCTACCTACTATGAGGAGGCTTTCACTGATCCAAGGTGGAAATCTTCCATGGATGAAGAGATTCAGGCTATGTACCATAATTCCACTTGGCATTTGGCCACTCTCCCACAAGAAAAAAAAGGCAATCGGGTGCAAATGGATCTTCTCCCTTGTTGGAAGATGGGCTCCAGCCCACACGACCAAAGAAGATCCACATATGTAAGAGCATTATAAAATGGGTTACACGACAAAGGAAGGCCCACAAGATGGACCCATGCAAATAAGAAGACCCACCGTTATTACCACGAGTTGACATCCTTATCACATAAGTTGGAAGATCAAGAAGGACTCACAAAGATAACTACAAGTTGGCATCTTTATCTTATGGTCACGTCATACAAGAGTTCGAGTTTGAGGTATGCTTGTATTCTATTTATATTCAGTTATTTAATTTAAGTGTTAGACTTCGGGTGTAATTGGGACAAAGGTAATTTTATTGTAATTGGACTTTACTACCTTCCTCTATTATAAATAGAGGTTCATGTACTTTGATTATGATAAGTTAATGAGGTCGATGAAGTATTTTCTTTTCCCATAAATTCAACATGGTATCAGAGCAGGTTTTGTGAGTTGACTTGTCAACCCACAGAGATAATGAGATACTTTTCTCTAAACCCTAAACCCTAAGTTTAGGTTCGTAGTTATTTTTTCAATCCCTACACTTGTAGTTTGCTTTGTATTTTTCTCCTCTATACTGAGTTTTCATATTGAAAATTATATATTGAAGGAAATATATTTGAGTCTACTTTCCAAGGAATTTTTTTTTTTCAATCGGAGTTATCTACAAAGAGAAATCAATATTTGAATGAGAAAAGGTCAGATTGCAAAAGATGTTTGAGTAGTAGCAGAAAGCTTCAACTTCCGAGGTATTTTATGCACTTAAGAACAAAACTTTTTATAGAGAAATGTATATTGAAAGAAGGATCTATAAGTCTATTCTCTTACCTATTCAACCAATTTTTAATTTGATTTATCTACAAAGAGGAATCGATATTTGAAACAGCGAAGGTCAGATTGAAAAAAAGGTTCAGACAGTAGCAAAAAACTTCAAGTTTTGAGGTATTTTATGCTATAAATAAAGAGACTTTATATGGAGAATTATATATCAAAAAAAATATATGTAAGTCTATGTTCTTACCTATTCAATAAATTCTCGATCTAAGTTTTTTATACGGAGATATTGATCTTGGAAGAGTCAATGGTCATGCAGGGAAAAAGGGAAAAAGTACTTAATTCGGCCATATTACAATGACTGAAATCTATCAGATTATTTATCTTAATATAAGTATATTTTATGAAGTGAAGTTATACTTGGATGAAAGGTATTTAATTATAGTTTCATAAGGAAAAAACTTCATGTCAATCTGATCTATATTTTAAGATATATTCACATTGGAAGAATCAAAGGTCATGTTGGTATCCTATTGCATTGAAAAATATGAATTTACGTAGATTGTTTTGCGTCATTGTTTGACTTGCTATATCAGGAAAATATCTCACTTCTCCATGGTTTAAGGGCTTATTACTACATCTATGTTATTTGGGCTTATTGCTGCATCTATGATATTTGGTTCAAGCTGGGATCACTACCATTTTATACAAAAATATTCTTACATCATTTGTAGCAAGTTGGGAGTTCATGATGTTCTCTCACCCCGAGTTTGAGGGAGAATATTGGAAGACGGGATCTAGCCCACCCGACCAAGGAAGACCCACATATCTAAGATTATTACAAGATGGGCCACATGACCAAGGCAAGCATATAAGAAGTAGGACCCACCATGATTACCACAAGTTGACATTCTTATCACACAAGTTGGAAGATCAAGAAGGACTCACAAAGATAACCACAAGCTGGTTGGAATATAAAGAAGGGCTCACAAAGATAACCATGAGCTGACATCTTTATCTTACGGTCATGTCATAGAAGAGTTCTAGTTTGAGTTATATTTGTCTTCTATTTATATTGAGTTATTTAATTATGCTAAGGCTTATCCTTAAGTGTTAGAGTTTGGGTGTAATTGGGACAAAGGTAGTTTTATTGTAATTGAACTCTACTACCTTCATCTATGATAAATAGAGGTTCATGTACTCTGATTATGATAAATTAATGAGGTCAATGAAGTATTTCTCTTTTCCATAAATTCAACATTCGTAAAGTATAATCCAGATGGTTATGTTGCTAGATAGAAGGCTCGGTTGGTTGCCAAAGGTTATATTTACTCTTATGGTGTTGATTATGATGAAAGATGTTGCCAAAGGTTATATTCAATCTCCTGGCATTGATTATGATGAAACATGTTGTCTTGTTTCCAAGATGAACTCGGTCAAAGTTCTTATTTCTCTGGTAGCCAACTTTAAATGGGAGTTACATCAGTTAGATGCCAAGAACGCTTTCTTGAATGGTATACTCTCTGAGGAAGTCTACGTGTGCCAACCACCTGGTTATGTGGTTGAGAGAGGGAAAGTATGTCTGTTGTATAAAATAATATAAGGGTTGAAACAACCTCCGTAGGCTTGGTTTAATAAATTTACTACCATGGTTACAAAACATGGGTTGAAGAGGGGTGAAAATGATCAGTAAGTGTATACCAGGAATTCCACTAAGGGCAACATTCTTATGGCAGTATATGAGGATGATATTGTTACTACGAGCAGTGATCTTTGTGGCATTCAGCAGGTAAAGCAAGACCTTAATAAGAAATTTCAAACCCCTTTGGCTTCTAAAGTACTTCCTTGGGATTGATGTTCTTCAATCCAGACATGGTATAGTCCTATCACAAAGGAAGTACGTACTTGATTCGTTGAAGGAGAGAGGGATGCTTGGATGCAAGCATACAAACACACGAGTGGAACCTAATGTTAAGTTGTGTGCAGGAACCTACACACTTAGTTGGGAGGTCGATCCATCTCACAGTCACAAGACCAAACATTTCCTATTTGCTTAGTGATATATGCCAATAAATACATCAATTACAATAGTCACATTGGGAAGTGTTGGAAAGAATCATTCGGTATCTAAAGAGGGGTCCAGGTCAAGGGCCACTATATAAATGTCATGGTCATACAAAAATTGAAGGATTTGTTGATGCTGACTAGGCAAGGTTCCCTGATGATAGAAAATCCACCTATGTTTACTACACAACTTGGTGGCATTCTTGTTACTTGGAGAAGCAAAAAGCAAAATGTAGTGGCTAGATCAAGTGCAAAAACAGAATATCACGCTATGACACTTGCAGTAATTGAATTGTTATGGTTAAAATCATGCATGATTGAGCTTGGCTTCTAGATAACTACGCCTATATAGCTTCACTATGACAGTACAACAGTTATCCATATTCTGACCAATCTAGTCTTTCATGAGAGAACCAAGCACATTGACATAGACTGTCATTTTATATAAGAAAAACTTCAAGCCAAAATAATATATATGCAATATATCCCTTCAAAGAATCAATTGTTGGACATCTTCACAAAGGCTGTTACTGCAAAGTCACTCACAGATACCTACTCCAAGCTAGAAATATTTGATATTTTCTCCCCAGCTTGAGGGAGAGTGTTGAAGTAGTTTGAGTGGTATTCTATGTAATTATGAGAATGACTGACATAAGCTATAATTAGTGGTTAGTGTAAATATATTTTACTTATTGATTAGGGCATCCATGCCCCACCCATGGCCCCACAAGCTGGTGGGACCCACCATGAGCTCGAGAGGTGTCAACAAGAGTCCTCATAAAAAGTGGCTCTAGCTAAGAGATAAGGAACATGTGCTGAAATTAAATAGAAGATTTGAAGATCAAGTGGGATCCACTAAGATACCACGAGCTGGTATCTCTATCTACATGAGCTGGAAGATCATGTGGGACTGACAAGATAAGACCAAGAGCTAGCTCTCTAGCTTGATTCACGTCGTTAAAGAAGGTGTTTGTAGTTGAGTTAAATTAGTCTCTTAAATAGATAATGTAATCTTATCATAATAGGCTTATCTTAGAAAGTTCTAGTTGGAATGTAATTAGAAGTCCTAAGTTTAGTTGTACATTGACTCTATCACCTCCTCAACTATAAATAGAGGTGATTGTAACTCAAAATTATTCAAGAAAGTTACTTCTTCTTTTTCTCCTCTCTTATGTGAAGTTCTCTCTCTCTCTCTAATCTCTCTTATTTTCCTTCTCTTTTCTCTCTACCCGAGAGTTTTTCTCTTTTTCTCTTTTTTCTTTCTCTCTCCCCTTGTTTGAGGTATTATTCATGGGGTCCTAAATTCAACATGGTATCAGAGTTACCAATTTAGGATTCCCATTATTCTCTATAAAGATATGATTAAAAGTTGCTCATAGAAGGCTCCTTATGAAGCTGGATTGAAGCTCATGAGATAAGTATTTATTTCTCATATTATTAAATTATGCTTCTGGTTTTTTGTATTAAGAGGTGATTTATAGATGTCCGTATTCATGTTTTCATCTTATGAAATTATGAGAATATATGCATCTTGGATTATCTTTGATAAGAAGAGATTATCAAGGCAGTTTTTGTCGGTTTACACAATATTGTGACTGAGACCAGTGCATATTGGATTTTTTTTTATAAATCTATGGGAACAAGATTCTCAAATAAAGAAGTATGATAGAAAGCCTTTTATAAGTCATTATCCATTAAAATTAATTACTTAGCGTTTATGCTAAGCATCTTCATTAACTGAGTTGGTTAAAGCCTTCCTCTTGGTCATATTTTGATTACTTGATTGGAGAACTATTTTACTTGATTTGCCTACTATGGCAGAAGATAATATGAGTCACAAGAGTAACATACTCAGAATCACCATTGTACCCTTACGGGAGGAGGGGGGGTGGTTTATTTATAGATTTATGAAACTACTATATGATAATAATACCCCTAAACTTAGGGTTTAGGGTTTAGGGTTTTAATCTTGGAACTTTAGCTTAATTACATCAATGTCATCTCTATGAGATGACCCTTTATCTACCATCCTGCCATCAATGTATGTGGGCCTATGGGCCATCTTCTTGATTTGTGGGCCTTGAGCCAATCTTCTATATCTCTTGGATGCATGGGTCTTCCTTGGTTTTATGGGCTTGGGCCTATCTTCTAATACACTTGGATATGTGAGCCTTCCTTGGTCGTGTGGGCTTGGGCCCTGTCTTCCAACACATTGATATTTAAATCTTTTCATGCAATGGTACTCACTCAGTTTGGGCAAAAAATTAAAGTCCTTTGGTCGGATAATGCCAAAGAATATACATCCAAAGATCTTGACTTGTTTTGTCAAGAAAATGGCATTATTCATCAGAAATCATGTGCCTACACCTCTCAACAAAATGGTGTAGTCGAAGGGAAGAACCATTATATTCTTGAGGTAGCTCTTGGTTTACTATATGCCATGCAAATTTCATACTTTTGTTGGCCACATCCAGTTCTTACTGCATGTTTTCTTATAAACCGGTTACCCTCTTCCGTTCTTGGTAAAAAATCTCCCTACTCCCTATTATTACCTAATGATGATCCTTTTTCACTGCCATTAAGAGTCTTCGGTTGTCAATGTTTTGTCCATATTTCCTCCCAAAAACACAGTCAACTTGATCCCAAATTTGTGAAGTGTATCTTCTTAGGATACTCTCTCACACAAAAGGGTTATGTTTGCTATAATCCCTCTCTTTAGAGTTTTCTTGTGTCTAGGGATGTCACATTTTTTGAAGATTCTCCATATTATTCTGATAATGCTCCTCCAGGTTTATCTTCTGTACCAGGTTCTCCTTGACTGGTTGTGCCCCGAGCTGCAAAAACTACTCAGCCCCCAAAAACACTGGCTGACACCACACCTACTGAGTTGTCGGATCCTATAGAGGTAAGCCCATCTTCTCCGATTATTTTTGGCCCAGAATATGATACTCTTCCTATTGCAGTTAGGAAAGAGCCCAAATCATGCACCATGCCTTCTACTTCTCATTCCATAACAAACTTTGTGTCTCATGGAAGAAGGTCTCATAGAAGAGTCTCAATTATATACAATCTACTCAATTGTTCTAGAACTTATCTTTTAGTGATTAACTTTGGGTGAAATAGGGACAAGGGTAGTTTAATTATAGTTGGATTCTATTAGTTTCCTCTATTATAAATATAGGCTCATGTACTCAAATTAAAACAAGTTAGTGAAGTTTTTTTTTCAAAAAGTCAATACGTTATCAGAGTCATTTTTGTGAGTTGATTCAATCCACCCGCAAATATTGTTATGCACCGATACTACCCAAAAGACCCGCCTGTTAGGAGCGGAAGGCATAGGTACTTAACCAAGGACCATAACATCACACCCCACCTTCACAAGCCGACGACCACGGCGGCACAATGACACTAGCCCGACCCAGTTTCTGTCGACCCTACCAGTAATTTTAATCCAGCCTTTACGCGCGATGCAACGACACTGGCCCGACCCGGTTTCTGCCGACCCTACTAGTAATTTTAATCTAGCCTTTGCGTGCCCTAGGAATCGAACTCGCGAAGTGGGAGCCTGCTCTGATACCAAATGTTATGCACCTAGCCAATACTACCCTAAAGACCGGCTTGTTAGGAGCGGAAGGCATATGTACTTAACCAGGGACCATAACAGATATAATGTGATTTGTTTTTTATCTATCATATCTAGTAGTTTAGGTTCATATTCTATCTTTTATCTTTCTTTCCTATCCTAAAACCCATTTTTTCTTGGAGTTCGCACCTCCGTACTAAATTTTTTATATTTTAAATTATATATTAAAGGAAATATTTTCTAGTCCACTTTTGAACTCAAAAATAATTTTGGAAATCGGATTTTTATACAAAGAGAAATCAATATTTGAAGCAACAAAGGTCATACTACAAGAGAGGTTCAAGTAGTAGCAGAAAACTTTACTTTTTGAGTTATTTATACTATCAAGAACGAGAATTTATATGGATAATTATATATCAAAAGAAATATCTATAAGTCTACTTTCTTACCTATCTAACCAATTTTCAATCTGAGTTTTTTGGAGGGAGATATTGATCTCGAAAGAATCAATAGTCATTCCAACCAAAGAAGAAAGAGTATTCAGTTCGGCCAGATTAAAGAGTCCAAAATCTATTAGATTATTTATCTTAAAAGAAATATATTTTATGAATAAAATTTAAACTTGACTGAAAATTATCAAAGTCTAGTTTCAGAACGAGAAAATTTCATGTCTATCTGATTTATATTTAAGGAGATATTCGCATTGGAGTCATCAAGGGTCAAGCTATTCAATGAAGAAAATAAATAGATCATAAAAGATTCAAGTACAAATATTTTATGTCAAATTAGATATAAATTTAAATATCTTTGAGTCTAGTTTCTTAAAATTTATTTTCGTGATTCTGAGCTATATTGTTTTTGTACATATTGATATTAGAAGTGCCAAAGGTCAGTTCTGCTGAAAATCGTTTTTTCCCTATTTTCTCTCTTATTATTTCTCCATGCATTGACGTGAAATGAGTTTCCTTTTCTTCTAAAATTTGAGTTTTTTAGCCAAATTTCTCTTCTAATTTGAGAATTTTGGTTAGACTTAATCATTCCATAAAGTGCTTATTCAAGGTATGCAATATCTATTTTCAAGTTTTGTGTTTTTGGTACTTAGTTGTATATCTTCCCCATAGTTAACTCCAAAAAATTGTGGCCACCCCAAAAAAGTTATACTTGGTCAAGTTTATTAAGTTCTACCATTATAGTCTTCCCTAGTTTTTTTTTTTTTTTAAATTTCACTTCGGAAGTTTGAGTGTTGCCTTATTGCCTCCTTCCGGTTAAAGTTGTTTTCCTCTAGTATTTCTTCAGTTTATCATCTTGTATTTTTTCACTTCTGACCAATGCCTACACCCACCACCTTAAAATTTTAGGAGTGTGCAAAACATCCAGCTTGAGTTAAGTCTTTTGTTCATCACACAAGATGTGATTTGTGTTTGAGTTACTCTTAAAAAATGAGTAGTCTCTTTGTTGTGCCATAAAGTTAAGTCATTTTACCGCTTTTAAAATTGATCAAAGTGTGTTTCAGACTATAACAATTTTGACTAGTTGTCGTATAGCTAGGAGTAATTTTCTTCTCCCACATTGTGTTTTGTCTAAGCTGGGTCTCTATGTGGGGAGGGGGAGTAGTAGGAGAAGTACAAGAAAGAGGTATTTTGTTCCACATGTTGTGATAATTTTTATGTGACTAAAATATTCAAGAAATGGAGAGCACAAAAGATAAAGTTTTTGTATCTATGTAGATTTTTTAGTAAAATAAAATTCAAGACCAAAATTCCTTTTCATTGCAAGCTACAAGTTGTAGTTATAAACTCCAGCTTGACAGGGAGAGATGGAGAGTAGGTATCGAAGAGTCTTACATGACTTTCACAATAAGAAATCTCACAGAGCCAAAATGAATATGGTGGAGTCTAATAAGAGTCTTATGGAAGGGAGTCTCACATAAGAGTCTCAGTTAAAGGTGTTTTAGTTATGTTAGTCTTCTAGTTATGTTCAATTGTTCTAGGACTTATCTTTTAGTGTTTAACTTTATGTGTAATTGGGACAAGGGTAGTTTAATTGTAATTAGATTCTATTAGTTTCCTCTATTAAAAATAGAGAGTCATTTACTCAAATTACAACAAGTTAGTGAAGTTTTTTCTTTTTTTCAGAAATTCAATAGTTTGTAAGTCATCCATGAAATGTAGGGCTAGGACTCTCTACTGATAGTTTTAACCCATTTGGCAACTTGAGCACACTGTTGAATTTATGGAAAAGATAAATACTTCATTGACTTCTTTAACTTATTATAATCAGAGTGCACGAACCTCTATTTATAATAAAGGAAGGTAGTAGAGTCCAATTACAATAAAACTACCTTTGTCCCAACTACACCCAAACTCTAACACTTAAAGATAAGTCCTAGCATAATTAAATGACTCAATATAGATAAAGGCCAAATATAACTCAAACTAGAACTCTTCTAGGACGTGAGGATAAGATAAAGATGCCTTTGTGAGTCCTTCTTGATCTTCCAACTTATGTGATAAGGATGTCAGCTTGTGGTCATCATGGTGGGTCCTAATTCTTATGGGTTTGGGCCCATCGTTTGGGCCTTCTTTGGTTGTGAGGCCCATCTTATAATACTCTTAGATATGTGGGCCTTCCTTGGTCGTGTGGGCTTGGGCCCTATCTTTCAACTCTCCCCCTCAAGCTGGGGGTGAGAGAACATCAAGAACTCCCAATTTGCTGCAAATGATGTATATAATTTTTTTGTATAAAATGGCAGTCCTCCAATCTTCCAACACTCCCCCTCACGCTAGTACTTTCTTCCATGAGACCCAGCTGGACAATTTAGGGGGGTATAACATAGATTAATAATAATTTCCTCCGTCATGGTGTCCCAACCGTTGACATTTGATATTTTTTATGGGGTATTACGTTCCTTCGTCATGGAATCCGAACCATTGACACATGATATTTTTGACGGGGTATTAAGTTCCTCCGTCATGGAATCCCAACCATTGACACTTGATATTTTTTATGGGGTATTAAGTTCCTCCATCATGGAATCCCACTCATTGACATTTTTTTATATTTTTGATCGGGTATTAAGTTCCTCCGTCATGGAATCCCAATCGTTGACATTTTTATATTTTTGATTGGGTATTAAGTTCCTCTGTCATGGAATCCCAGTCGTTGACATTTTTTATATTTTTTTATGGGGACAAATAAATATTGGTATGAGGAAAGATACCGACCACTTCTTCTTCAATAATAATGTCTCATCCAAAGAGACATAATAGCAGTAAATTTAATGTAACATGACCATCTTCCAACACATATAACATGAACCAAAATAATAAATATTTTAGAAGGATCCATGAAATAATCATAATCCGATTTAAATATTTTTTTAGATACATAAGCTTCATCTTTTTTGGTCCCCCTTTCTTGAATATTTTTGTCACATAAAAATTATCCACAACATATGAAATAAAATACCTATTCCTTGTACTTCTTGTACTTCTCCCCCTCAAGCTGGGAGGTAATGGCAATGATCCCCGCTTGAACCAAATATCATAGATGTAGCCATAAGCCCAAATAACAAAGATGTATAGATAAGCCCTCAAACCTGGGAGAGGTAAGATATTTTCCTGATATATCAACTCAAAAAGTGACGCAAAACAATGGGCTTCAATTCGGATTTTTCAATGCAACAAAATACCATCATGACCTTTGATTATTCCAATGCGAGAATATCTTTAAATATAGATCAGGTTGATATGAAATTTTCTTCGTATGAAACTAGAGTTAAGTAAATTTCATCCAAGTATAACTTCTCTTAATAAAATATAATTATAAGAAGATAAATAATCTGATAGATTTTGGTCTTTGTCATTTGGCCGAACTAAGTACTGTTTCTCCTTTTTTTCTAGAATGACCATTGACTCTTCCAAGATCAATATCTCCTTATATAAAAGTCATACCTAGAATTGGTTGAATAGGTAAGAACATATACTTACATATATTTATTTTGATATATAATTCTCCATATAAAGTCTCGTTCTTGATAGCATAAAATTCATTGGAATTTGAAGCTTTCTACTGTTGCTCGAAGCTCTTTTTCAATCTGACCTTTGCTGCTTCCAATATAGATTTCTCTTTGTAGATAACTCGGATAAAAAATTGGTTGGATAGATAAAAGAATATACTTATATATTTTTTTTTTGATATATATTTCTCCCTATAAATTCTAGTTCTTGATAGCATAAAATACCTTGGAATCGAAAGCTTTCTGCTGCTGCTCGAACCTTTTTGCAATCTGACCTTCGATCATTCAAATATCGATATCTCCTTGCAGGTAACTCCAATTTGAAAAAATCGTTTTTCCTTGGAAATTAGACTCAAATATATTTCTGTCAACATATAATTTTCAATATTAAAATCTCAGTATAGAGGTTAAAAATGCAAATAAATCTACTAGTGTAGGGACTGAAAAAAATAACTACCAACCTAGACTTAGGGTTTAAGGTTTAGAGAAAATGATTTCATTATCTTTGTGGGTTGACCAAGTCAACTCATAGAACCTGCTCTAATACCTTATTGAATTTATGAAAAATAGAAATACTTCATTGAGTTCTTTAACTTATTATAATCAGAGTACATGAACCTCTATTTATAATAGAGGAAGGAAGTAGAGTCCAATTACAATAAAACTACCTTTGTCCCAATTACACCCAAAATATAATACTTAAAGATAAGTCCTAGCATAATTAAATATCTCAATATAGATAAAAGACAAATATAACTCAAACTAGAACTCTTCTAGGATGTGCCTAAAGATGCCTTTGTGAGTCCTTGATCTTCCAACTTATGTGATAAGGATGTCAGCTCGTGGTAATCATGGTGGGTCCTACTTCTTATGGGCTTGGTCCCATCTTGTGGGTCTTCTTTGGTCATGTGGCTCATCTTATAATACTCTTAGATATGTGGGTCTTCCTTGGTCGTGTAGGTTTGGGCCCTATCTTTCAATACACATCAATAACATAAGGCCAATGATTTTGATGTCATACAATTTTCCTCTATAGAAGTCTATGAAAGATCATTATGCCATGAACTTACTTATTGCATGCCCTAAATCATTGGGTAATGATCTTGATGTTTATTTGCAACCACTGGTAGATGAATTGAAGGAATAATGGGATGAAAGTGTGCAAATGTACTATACATTATTAGGCAAAGTATTTCTGATACATGTTGATCAAATATGGACTATTAATGATTTGCCGACTTACAATTCATTGTTTAAGTGAAGCACAAAAGGAAAATTGGCATGCCTAGTATGTATAAGTGAGACTTTCTCCCAATGGTTAAAACATGGGGACAAAGAATGCCATCGTTGTTATCTACCATTGGACCATGCATGGCTAAGGAGTAGAGTCAAGTTCAATGGAAAAGTGAAATGTGGAACCCTTCCAATCCAATTGATTGGGCTTGATATTGTATCATAATTGGATAGGCAAACCCACTTGTCTTCTCAAAAAAAGTACCACTAGAAAGAGAAAGCAACCTTTTGTGAGATCTAATTGGAAGAAAAGAAAATAATTTTTTGAGTCTACCTATTGGTCAAAGTTAAAGTTGAGACACAACCTAGATGTGATGCACATTGAAAAGAAATTTTTTGACAACATCATAGACACAATGTTAATCACACCTGGTAAATCAAAAGACTCTTACAAGGCCAAACTTGACAAGGAAGAAATAAAAATTAGAAAGGAGTTGCACTTGATGAAGGATGGTGAAAAGACACTTGTACCCAAAGCATTGTACATAATGTTCTTGGACAAGAAAAGTGCACTTTTTCTTGGCTTCAAACATTCAAGTTGCAATATGGGTAATGTTGCAATGGTTACTCCTTGTCCTATTGCATACTAAATATTTTCCAAAGAACATCAAGACTCCTACAATTCAATTGGCTTTATTTTTTAAGGATTTGTACTCCAAAATTCTAAGGCTTGATGCCTTGTAGTAGGTTATAAAGTGTCATTTGTATGATGTTATGTAAATTGGAAAAACATAATTCGTCCATATTCTTTGATATTTTGGTGCTTCTAGTGATTCATCTTCCATGAGAGGCACTATAGAGTTGCATGAGTTATACTTTTGTCATGTTTGTTCTGACTAATTGAATCCATATAGTTTTTTAGGCAAGTTGAAAACAATAACAAACAAAGCTCAACATGAAAGTTCCATTACGGAAGAATATATTGGTAGTGAAACATTAACTATTCTGTTTAATATATTTGGATGGGGTAGAAACCAGATTTAATTGGCCTAATTGAAATTGTTATGGAGATCTTGAGTGTATGAAAGATAAAGTATCAGTTTTCTCACATACAACGCACATGTTGGGTGATAGTAAACAGTTGGAGATGGTTTGTTATGGACTCAATAAGACAGAGTCATCTACTTTACTTTTATTATTTATGTTGCTTTTAATTTTGAATTTTATTGATTTGTAATAAGACTTAAAGGTAGGGGTAGAATTGGGATTTAATAACCCTAACCTATGTTGATGTTAATTACCCTATTTAAGGGGTAATGATGGAGAAATAAAGCAAGTTCGGAATTAGCATAAACTAGGGTAATTTAGGTTCTTTCTAGGCTCTCTATTCTAGGCTTCTTGGCTTGAACTCTCTTAGGGGTTTGCTGCATCCATTGGGGAGTCTTTGAGGAGATCTTGGCAGGAAAAGGAAGAGGAATTACCTTTCTTTCCGGAGCTGCAAGAGAAGATCATCTCTTTCACAAAAATTCCAGAAAATGAGAGGTCTTGACGTGAGTCTACCCAGGAAGGAGGACGGGTTCTTGTTGCTGGTTGGGAGTTCCGAATTTTGTGCTAAGGAGGAGTTCCGAATTCTGGACAGAGGAGTTCTGAATTTTGGGCTGAAGAGGAGTTCCGAATTCATTCAAAGAGGTAACTTGAGATTCTATTTTCTTAAGTACAACAGGTTAGAATTCTGTTTTAATTTACCTGCGTGATTAGTGGTTAAATCCATATGTTAGACAAAAGGGATTCTGTTTTCAACTTACCTACGTGAACAGTGGTTAGAGACGAGATTCTTGGTTCCTTACAGTGTTTAAAAACCTTGTAACGTGCTGGATTCATCAATATCTCGCCGAGTTACTAGATCCATGGCTAGGGACCATAACAACTTGGTATCAGAGCAGGATAACCCGGTAGAGAGAAGCACCAATGAATAATTTGAATTGCTTGAAAGAAAATTTGATACTGTCCTAGAGAGGTTCTCAAAAATTGATATCGATATGGAGACCTTGAAGGGAAGGATGGATAACATGGAGAATGGTCTAACTACTGGCAAGAAATTTGCTACATTAGAGGAAAAGTTCACTCTCAGTTTGGAAACCTTGAAAGGAAGAATGGATAACATGGAGACTGGTCTGAGCACTAGCGAAAACCCAATTTCGAGAGACCATTCACGGATCAGAGGGGGAGATGAGTTTACTGGACACACAAGTTTCTCGGGTCAGCAAGGACCCTTCATTCCAGGGGGACACCTCAACCAGGGGGGAGGGACTGTTCCCCTCATTCCAGATCAGAGAGGAGGGGACCATTCGTATAACAGAGGGGGAGATGAATTTTTGAGGCGCACGAGTTTCTCAAGACAGCAAGGACCCCTCATTCCGGGGGGACACTTCTACCAGGGGGGAGGCACTGTTCCGAGGTATACTAAAATGGAATTCCCTACTTATAATGGGTCAGAAGACCCTTTGATATGGTTGTATCGATGCGAAAAAAATTTTAGCCATTAGTAAGTCCCAACCTATGACCAAGTCAACGTAGTTGTTTTCCACTTACTAGGGGAAGCACAACTTTGGTACCAGCTAGTTGAGGTTGATAGAGAGGTGGTAGATTGGCATGAATTTAAGCGACTGTGTTCTCTCCGTTTTGGTCCTCCGGCTTACAATAACCCTTTGGGAGATTTGGTTTTACTACGCCAAACTGGGGCCGTGGAGCAATATCAAAAATTGTTCCAGGAAAAATTAGCACGAGCCAGCAGTATGGTACAAGTGGATCAGCAAGTTGCGCTATTTATAGCTAGACTAACGAAGGCCTTAAAGCTTGAGGTGGAGCTCTATGCACCTGTTGACTTATCCAGCGTTATGAATATAGTTCATGCTTTAGAATTGCGACAGCAGGCACAACACAGACGACCTCCAAGGTCAGGGGAGCGCATTCCTCCGATAAACAACCCGGGTATTACTTTGACAGGGGATCTGAGATCTAGTCATCCTACAACTCCTTATATAAAAAAATTGACAAGTGCTGAGATGGCGGAACGGCGGGCTAAGAATCTATGTTACAACTGTGTTGAACCATATCGGGTTGGGCATCAGTGCAAAAGATTGTTTTTGATCGATAAGGTTGAAGATGAGGATATCGAGGTGACAGAGGATATGATTGAGGAAGAACCACCGGACATCTCCCTGCATGCCATTACTGGGCAGCAATCGGCCACAACTACGCAAAATGGGAGCGACTCGACAACTTTCACCAAGTCTACCCAGCTTCCGAGCTTGAGGTCAAGCTTGATCTACAAGGGGGGGCAGATGTTATGGACTCAATAAGACAGAGTCATCTACTTTACTTTTATTATTTATGTTGCTTTTAATTTTGAATTTTATTGATTTGTAATAAGACTTAAAGGTAGGGGTAGAATTGGGTTTTAATAACCCTAACCTATGTTGATGTTAATTACCCTATTTAAGGGGTAAGGATGGAGAAATAAAGCAAGTTCGGAATTAGCATAAATTAGGGTAATTTAGGTTCTTTCTAGGCTCTCTATTCTAGGCTTCTTGGCTTGAACTCTCTTGGGGGTTTGCTGCATCCATTGGGGAGTCTTTGAGGAGATCTTGGAAGGAAAAGGAAGAGGAATTACATTTCTTTTCTGAGCCGCAAGAGAAGATCATCTCTTTCACGAAAATTCCAGAAAAGGAGAGGTCTTGACGTGAGTCTACCCAGGAAGGAGGACGGGTTCTTATTGTTGGTTGGGAGTTCCAAATTCTGGGCAGAGGAGTTCCGAATTTTGTGCTAAGGAGGAGTTCCGAATTCTGGACAGAGGAGTTCCGAATTTTAGGCTGAAGAGGAGTTCCGAATCTGAGCTGAGGAGTTCCGAATTCATTCAAAGAGGTAACTTGAGATTCTATTTTCTTAAGTACAACAGGTTAGAATTCTGTTTTAATTTACCTGCGTGATTAGTGGTTAAATCCATACGTTAGACAAAAGGGATTCTGTTTTCAACTTACCTGCGTGAACAGTGGTTAGAGACGAGATTCTTGGTTCCTTACAGTGTTTAAAAACCTTTTAACGTGTTGTATTCATCAGTATCTCGCCGAGTTACTAGATCCATGGCTAGGGACCATAACATGGTTCCATCTAAATACAAGAAGATGATTTGGGTTGTCTTATCTAATTGTGAAGAGATAGAAGAGTATCTCCAGTAAGCAATTTACCTCAATCCATGAATTTGTACAAATGTATATGGTTTTATAAATTTTCTTGTCCTTATTGTTAATATATGTGGTGAATAGCAAACACATAGAGCTTTTTACTCATGAAGGAGTGACAGGTGTGGACTGACAACATGAGTCGCTATTTTCTAAATGGTTCAAAAATAACTCTAAGGTATAAAATAATAAATTTTTATATTATTGGCAGTCATTGTGATCTCATCTAATTATATTTATTTTTCCAATACTATTCAAGACATTAGAATACCAAGGATATCTTGATAGACATAACAATCTATATAGATTTGGTTTTGGCCCCATCAAATTATAGTTGCTCAAGTTGTATCATAAGATGGCATGTGAATCCATATTGAGCAACTCGAAGCACACCGACAAACTCAAAACAATGGTGTTATAGTCAAGGTGTACTATAAAGATAATGATCTCGACTATTCTGAGGTGGCAATCAAGATAATAGAGTTGTGCTGCTTGCACAACAATTTTGTACATTTGCTTACATGAAAATGGTTTGATGTAAGTCATCAAAGGTATGGCATTAAGATGACGAGTGGTTCACTAGCTTTAACAACTCTCACACATGTTGCATTGACATATCAAACTAAAAAAATGTTTTACATAGATGATTGTAACCATGGTGGTCCATTTTATATTGTACAAATGGTAGAAAATCAAAATTGTCAGAGTGGTTCCGTCCACTCTTGTAGGCGGTAGTTTTTCGCATCTAACAAATCGGTCTTTTGGATGTATTGGCTAGCCGTTGTCTTGGTATCAGAGTTGGGCATGCCACATCCCCGCGTTCGAATCCCGTGAGAGGCGGTCAAGAATGGGCGGGGTGGGTGTCACAGTGGTTTCGTCCACTCTTGTAGGCTGTAATTTTCTGCACTTAACAAATCTGTCTTTTGGGTATATTGGCTAGCTGCTGTTATATGGGTGTCAGAGCTAGGTGGTTCCGGTCCACCTGGGTTAGGTTTTGTCCGCCCCTGGTCCACTGATGGGTTAGGTACTTGGCTTTTTGCACCTTAAACGGCTAGTTTTTTCGGGTTGTATTGGCTAGGTATCTGACTAAGAACTTTGAAGTAAAGCTCGCCTGAGCGAGAGTAATCTTAGGATGGGTGACCTCCTGGGAAGTTGCTAAGCGTTTGACAAAAATATGTATGATATTTTGGAGCAACAAAATATTACCACTGAGGAAATGGAAGATTACCAACAAAAACTTATCATTTGGATGGTTTCAATTTCGGCAATTACAAAAATAAAGGAGTATATCCCTCTCCCCCTTAGTGTCTTTCCACTTCCGTCGGGGAAGAATAGGAAGAATAGGAAGAAGATAAAGATGAGAAAGAAGAAGAAGATGAGAAGGAAGAATAAGAAGAAGATGATGAAGAAGATGAAGCCAAAGAAGAAGAGAACGAAGAAGAAGAAGACGTGGATACAAAAGAAGAAAGCCAGTAGGATGTCGAGTAATTCAGGGATGACCCATGTTAGATGTACATATAACATCACAATAATTAAGCTTAATAGTAGACAATTTAGAAAATTTGTGTTTCGTTTTATTCAATACCTAGTCTAATCATATTAATCAATTTTGTGACCTACCAACATACCTCCTAGACAAACATACCTTCTATCTTAGCCATCGAAGCAGTCTCCACAACAGCCCCACAAACAACAACTTGAGTCACGACTATTGGAGTCAGAGCTACCCCTTCATTCGTAAGTGGAGGCATGTATCTACTTGAGCCATGATGCTAGTGCCAAGACCCCCAATGATCTGCAGCCCTCAGGTAGTGGTTGCCTTTGTAGCACCTACTTAGTCAATTAGAAATGTTTTCTTCATCTTATTTATATAAATTACTAATATTGTGTATTTATAATAGATACTTATTCATCAGAGCCTTTTCACGTCTCTTATTTATTTTTATAATTAAATTTAGACAAATTAGTAACTACTATATACACTTTTAACAAGAACAAATGGAAAATTTAGTTAAAGAGGCTTAGGCTGCATGAGCTATAAATGATCAAGTAATGGGCATAGAAGTTGGTTATGAGAAGGGGAGATGGGTCTTTGTGCACCCCCTTCCTACAACTTAAGAGTATAGGAATTGCCAATGCAGCCTCAACTGTTGACTTGGAGAAGACAAACAAAAAAGCTTGCACAGAAGAAGAAAGTAGAGACGCAACAATTATAGTTGTTAACGGAGCATCGAACTACTATGACTAGACTTGAGGCTCAAATAACTCAGATGATGAATTAGTTAACTTTTCCTAGCATTGTGGCTCCTTTTAGTGATTTTGGATCATCTTCATATTACCCAAACAACTCTTATCTCTACCCACATTTTTTTGGACATATTTTTGCACATTTTTGCATATATAATCTTACCAAGAATTACTTGAGGATTATTTTTGAAATTGAATTCTCGATAAAATAATTTTATCCAAAATTATTTCCAATTTTTGAATGAAATTAAATATGATTCTCCGCAGAATTATTTCATCAAGAACGATTTTTTGAAATTAATTAAAATTAATTTTTAGTAAAATTATTTCACCAAAAAATATTTTTAAAATAAATTAAATTAATTAATGTAATTGTCGAGGAAATTATTTTATCGTTCATAATGTCTGCTTTTGGGGGATTATTCTTGGTAAAAAGTCTTGGCGAAATAAGAACACAGAAATAAGAACATAAAAAGTTTTAAGGCTATAAAAAACACCGTAAGGAAACAATTTCTTCAACTTGAAACGCTACTGAGCTCCAGAACACTCTGAATTCAAATGGAGGACAAACGGAATTCGATAAAACTCCACACCAACACCAAAGAGATTACTCCTAATTCAAAAAACCTCGACGCAAAGATACACAAAATGCTTCTTAATATATATTTATATATATACAAAGGAGATTAGATGGTGGTCGATCTATATGAAATGAAGGTCAGAAAAGAATCAGCGAGCAATTGAGTTGCTGATGTCGTTGGAAGCCTCTGAGATGCTATCCAAATGTGGCCTCCATACACCTACCCTGCCTCTTCTTCGATCTCTCTGAGTTGATGTCTTCTCCGACAGGATCTCCGACAAGTAGTGATCAGAAATAAGAAGCTTTTTCATCTCAATGGAGCTCCCTTTGTTGGTTTCGGCCTTTCTTTTCTTTTTTCTCTTCCCGGAAGGCGACCCTCGGGCCTTTTCGGGTGGAGAAGAGACCGGCATAAGAAAATAGATCTTGCCCCGTTGGAGCTCGGCGTCGGGTGGAAGTATCACGATTCTAGGAACAAAACCTTCTTCCGAAGCCGACAGGGATGATTTGCGAAGAACATGCTTGGGATGAGCCTTCATCACTTCGCCGGCACTGATCGTCTTGCTCAATTCCTCAACTCGCCCATTTGAATGTACGATTCGAATCACATCCAAAGCCCCACAAGGGAGTATGCAAGAGATGCAGCAGCGTATGGTTTTCTTCATGGATCCCATCCTCTCCTTACAAAAGGAGAGGTTGAGAGACTGAGAGGAGAAGAAAAATAAGGCCACAAAGTATATATATATATATATATATATCTGGGGAAAGACAGAAGAATGGACATACAAGACTGATCGAAGATTTGAAAATTGAAGAAGAAAGAGCCTCTGGTATATCATGTGACGGAATCAATCACCCATAACTGTGCCAACAGAGAAACGAAGGATAATATGCTTTTATTACAACTTTTTCTTTGTGGGGAAAAGAAATGCGTCTGGATCTTGCTTAGAATGAAACTGATAGGCTTGAATAATTGCACCTTGCCATGTACTTGAGGCATTTGCCGTCATCATTCTAGCCTTCCTTGCCTGCATCGGCCCCTGGCCCTACTCCTTCAATTCCTCAATTATGTGGATAAACAACTAGGCCGTAACGCGACACTAGCTACCTCATCAAGTAGTCCTCTTTGTCGCCATTTTATTCTACCAAACCTGTTATCCCCTGGTTAGGCAAACCTGCCAGAGAGAGTAAGCGCCCGGACCCATTTTGTGCCCTTCATCCTTCTCCGTTTATTCATAATTTAAAAGAATAATTGATGTGTGAATGAGGGCGAGAGGGAGAAAAAAGAAAGGGATTGAAAAGCGATCTTCTTTTCAGAGAAAAAATAATCTTCCGTAACCCCTATTAGATTCATGAAAAACTGAAGTTAGTAAGCATGGTTCCTCAAGGTTTTGAAAAGAATTTTACCTTAGATGACAGGTTTCAAAAACAGCTTATCACGGCCGCATCAAAAACAGCTTTTCGTTTTTTTCACCAGGATTAATTTGGTAGTATGGGCAAGTGAAACTCTAAAAAACAACTCAGCAATCCCAGAAGATTGATTCCTCAGTGTCAGAGAAGTGACCATCCCAGAAGATTGATTTGACCGTCTATGAGCTACGAGACAGCGCAGAAAGATATAAAAACTAATCATCTAAGAATTATTCACAGACTTGATGGAGAGCAGGTAAAAAAAATGTCGTAAGGGAACGAGGAGTTTTAATACTATTTTCTTTTTTATTCTGGAGGTAAAAATAGGATCATTGCGGCAAGCACATTATGCAACTCTCGCAAAGATTCTCTTCTTTTTGACTTCCATCACTTACCGCTGGAGAAACAGACAATCAGACGTGTAAAGTTTGAAGCACAGCAACAAAAACAACTGAATATAGTGAATTTACAATAACGTTAAAACTCTAGGGTTATTATTTGTGTAGTTAGGTATTTTAAAATTACTATGATGCTCATAAGGATGAAATCATAGGCTAAACCCAGTTTCACCATACAACATCATTGAGTCTAGGTTTTTTATGATAGTCTTGACGTATAAGGGAGCTGGTCTATGGAATGGTGTTACTATCATAAGTATGACTATAAAAGAGAATTATAAAGTTTCAAGTGAAGTAGGGTACAATCTCCAATTTATCCTCTTTTTTCAATCTCCACCTATAAATTTGATTCAAACTTCGCTTACTCTTATGGAAATATTGGAACTTCTCTTGGTTGACTAGCCTTGATATGTACCTAGGTTCCACTGATGTTTGACGAGAAGATTTGATCATGTATTACATGAAAAGGCTTCAAGGACGGTAGCAAAATAGCAAAAAATAAAATTGGTTGTTGTTATAAGTCTGATGAGCTTCAAGTTGATTAGAGATTTACAACATTGAGAGCATAATTCATGCTCTTCTTTTCTCATGGACAAAGTTTTGGCATACTTGAAAGTATGGAAAATTCTTTAGCAAATTTCTCTCTAAAGTTCTTCCAAGAGTACCCAACACCCACCACCCTCCATCCACAAAAAACAAAACAAAAAAACAAAAAACTAAAAACCTGAAATGTGCCTTTATTTATAGCTGGTGGGGGTAGTTCAACTACCCTACCTTTTTCTCCCCTTATCTTCTCTTTGACCTCTTAATTAAGGTACACATATAATGACAGAAGGGCACATGACAAGGATTATTCTTCATTTCATGAGGGTGTGACACCTCACCTTCCTTATGCCACATTCTCCTTTAAGATGGAGTTTTCCTACGAAGTCATGTGTCCCCCATGTGTCACCTCTCTTGCTTGGTGGAGTTTTTTATGACGCCATATATCACATTATGTGTCACCTTATTGCTTACATGGAACTCCCTAGCAATGGCAAGTGTCACTAATGTGCCAACTCCTTTACTAGTGGCTCTTAGGTGGGATATAAGTTGTATTTTCTTTTAATTTGACTTTGATAGTGGCCCTATACAATTGAGTTCATCTTGATCGTCAATTGAGCTTCATTTTTTATAATTGACGCTAATTTTGATCAAAAGTCTGATTTTGACCATTGATTGATGCTTTGACTAAATCTCAATACTCTGAACCTTTGAGAAGTTTCACTCTGACCATCGATTAACAACGCGATTAGGTCCCTTCAATCTTTACCGTTGATTGATATCGCTGATCTAGACCATTGATCAGGGTCAAAATTTTGATGATTAAATTTTCATGTCTACAAATACAAATATTCCCCTTCAAACTCATGATATATTGTCTTGATGAGTTTCCTTGAAAGAAATCAGCCAAAGCCTAGGTGAAGAGATCAGCTATACTAGATCATTAATGGGAATAAACATACTATCAATGTCATTGTTTCAATCTTTTTTTCAAATAAAGTGGTCACAATCTCAATGTATTCATGCTTCACGGAAAATGGGATTCACAACAAAGGCTAAGGGACTTTTATTCATAAAAAAATAGTAGAAGCCCTTTGAGATCTAACCAATAAAACCTCTTAACTTTCCTAATCCAAATAACTTTAGTCACTCTCTAGTTAAATTATGGTATTGAGCTTCAATTTATGAACAAGATACTGTTATCTAATTTTTTTCTTTTCAAAGACACTAAATTTGGATCGAAAACGAGACAATAACTAAAAATAGATTTTTTTGTCCGAGCATTTCAAACCTAATAAAAAAAGAATATGTTGTAATGTCAGCTAAAGGGAGGAATGTCAAGTCATCTTTAAAAAATTGCATACCTTGAATATCAGTGCCTTGCACATATTTGAAGATCTACTTCTGAAATAAAAGGCCCAAGATTTCTTTAAGTACCCATATTTTAATAATAGCAAATATTGAAATTTGATCATTTATCTTTAAGTCATTTGCAAGAAAATTTGGAAAAGTAGTCGACTCTATTTCATAGAGTTGTGCTCACATGCAAGAGGCAGAACAAGAATTCAAAAAAATCATTAATATCAAGTTTTAGAAGAAAAAAGGAGTCTAAAGGAATGAGAATTGAGGAAGAATTTATCACAATCTAAGCTCCTTGAGACTTGAACAAATGTATTACTTTACCCTAGAGGGTGGTGACGGTTTTCACCTCAAACTTGTATGATATCTAACAAAGAATAAGGTCAAACTAAAATAAATAACCTAGCCCTAGGTATATATAAGTAAATGTTTTATTTTATAATAGTATTGAATATTTTACTTTAAAAGACAAGATAAAGAGGTAACAAATATTCAGGATTGGCATTGATTGGGTATGATACAGGAATGAGTGGAGATAAATATGTTAGGAATTAGACGCCCTAATTTCAAACTAAAGAGAACAATAATAATAAACACAGAAGAAGGAAAAAGTAAGCACGAAAAAGCACAACAAGATTTATACAGGTCCGCCTCAAGGAGGGAGTACATCTTGTCTTCCGCCACTGTAGTAATCCACTATGAAGAAGAAATAGTTTACAAGAGAAATCACACACTTACAGGTGTTTCTCTTTAACCTCTCAGGCTGCAACTCAAGATGCTCCTCGGATTAAGATCATAAAAAACCCTTATAGCAACCCTCCCCCCCCCCCCCCCCCCCCCCCCCCCCCCCCCCTCTTTAAATAGACAGCTAGGGCAACCACATTAAAAGAGTAAAATTCCCAAAATGCCTTGAAACAACTATCAATATATCGTAGATCGGACAGGGACTCTGCCCCAGCACCCCCAAGAGGGGGACTTCCCGCCCCCTTCCAACCCCCCACGAAAACCATACCGCGAAGGTCAATCCGCAACCAACTTAGTGTAAGGCGTTAATTAGGCTCCACGACTTAATAATCTCCCACTGGGAGACTAATCCATCATCAATATCTCCTCCACAGTGGCAACAACTTCTCAATCCTCAGAGAGAAGTCCAACTGAAGTTGCACACAACTTTAGTTTCTCAATCGTAACAGTTTTCATCAACATATCAACCGGATTCTGACACCCTTGAATCTTCTTAAGTTCAAAGACTCTATCCACCAAAGACGATCTGATGAAGTGCTAACACACCTGTATGTTGTTATGGTCCCTAGCCATGGATCGAGTAACTCGGCGTGGGATTTGTGAATCCAGCACTGCAATATAGATGTTGCTCTTGGTAAAGATGCAAAGGAGGTTCTTTTCTTGGTTGTTCTCTGTAAGACTGAAAAGGAGTCTCCTTTCTTGGCTTTTCTTGGTAAGGGTTGAGAACCCTTGCTGCCCTCTGTCAAGAAGGGGTTGAACCCTTGGGTGCTCACTGCTGAGAGGGTAAGGACCCTCTTGGCAAGGTGCTGATGTTCACGTATGAGGGATTAGGAGTTCCAAATCCTGCCTTGCTTGATTATTGGCTTAAGCACCTCTTTAGAGGTTGCTCTCGGGTTGGGGATTGGGGAAACCCCTTCCCTTGCTTGGAATGAAGGAGGGAAGGCCCTTCTTTCTGTTGTGGACGAAGGGGAGGGTATAGCCTTTGATTGAACTTGAAAAAAGCAGCAATCCTTTCCTCTTTGATTCGGTAAAATCAATGCAAAAAAGAATTCAAATGGGAAGAGAAATCCAAATCAAGAGAGAAACTATACCTAGAGCTCGTCAAGGAGACCTCCAAAACCCTAGAGCTCGTCAAGGAGAACTCCAAACCCTGTTTAACCTAATGCAATGCTTGTCTTTCTTCTATTTCTCTACCCTCTAAATAGGGTTTGATGTCATTAGAGTTTTAGGACTTAAATTGACAATTTTGCCCCTACGACCTAGATCCTTACATACTTAATGAAAAAATATACTTAAAAGCAAAATAAAATATGAAATTTAAAAGTAATTAACTCAGTGAGTCATTGCCACCTCCTTTGGGTAACTCAGTGTACTATTGAGTCCTCAACATCTTCTCCCCCCCCCCCCCCCCTTCCCATGGAAAAAGAGCTTGTCCTCAAGCTTGAAAGATGGGTAGACCTGTTTGAAGTTGGCCAGTTGTTCCCATGTAGCATCCTCATGTTTGGTGTCCTTCCAATGTACTAGAATCTCCCACTGGTCATTAATACGATGGGCACGCAATACTATAACTGGAGTAAGACTAACCCGTCCATTGTCCACCGGAGGAAGGGACGGGATTGACGAAGGAAGTGGACCCTTAAAAGGTTTAAATAAGGAAACATGGAACACATCATGAAGTTTAGTCGTTGCGGGAAGTTGCAATTGATAGGCGACTAGCCCGATTCACCGAATAATAGAGAAAGGCCCTAAGTACTTTGAGAAAGTTAATGATGTTGTTGGCCCGCTAGTGAGTGTTGATGGTAAGGATGGAGTCATAACCAGATATAGTCACCTTCCTTGTATGCGATATCTCGGTGTCCCTTGTCATAGAAGTCCTTCATACGAACTTGGGCTTTGAGGAGGTGATCCGAAATATTCTGTAGCACCTGGTTCCGTTCCATGAGTGCTTGATCAATAGAGTCCATGCGGGTGGAGCCCGGAATATATGAGAGAAGCCAAGGAGGATCTCTGCCATATAGAATGCAAAAGGGAGTAGATTGTAAAGCGGTGTGGAAGGAAGTGTTGTAACAATACTCCGCCCATGGTAGACATTGAATCCAGGTTTTAGGATGCTCGCCCACTAGACATCGAAGATACATTTCCACAGTGTGGTTAACTACCTCTGTTTGGCCGTCTGTTTGAGAAGGATATGATGATGAGAAGTTCAACTTGGTGCCACATAGACAAAATAGTTCACACCAAAAAGTGTTGGTAAAAACCGCATCACGATTACTGACAATCGATTCGTGAATACCATGTAAACGAACAATATGCTTGAGAAATATATGAATCGCTCTGGATGCTGTATATGGGTGTGCCATGGGGATAAAGTGAGCATACTTGGAGAACCTATCCACCACCACAAATAATATCGACTTGCTAGAAGATTGTGGAAGATCTTCGATGAAGTCCATAGAAATATCGACCCACACCTGTGTAGGAAGTTGCTATGCATGCAATAACATTATTATTTTATTTTTTTCTTTAATTTACTTTATTTTATTTCATTTAAAGAATTAATAAACCGTAGGGGCATTTTTGGAATATTTAATTTATAGGGGTATTTTTATAATATTTTATCTTAAATCTTGTAAGGGTGAACTCTATTTAAGAGAAAATAGTAATGAGAAAGGCAAGCATTAATTTAGAGTATACAAGGGTTTTGGGTTCTCCTCAACGAGCTCAGGGGTGTACGTTCTCCTCAAAGAACCTAGGGTTTTCAAGCTTCCCTTTGGCTTGATTTTCGTCTTTCTCTCCTTCCTCCCTATGAATCTATGTGTCAGATCCGGGACCGTAACAACTTGGTATTAGAGCAGGGTTACACGGTGGAGAACAATATTAATGAGTTGAGGGAAGTGGTGCTCAGAGGTCAGCAGACACAGGCAAAGACTGATAGAAAAATTGCTCAAATCATGTAGCAGTTTGAACAATTGGCAATACTGAAGCTTAAACTGGACAGACTCAAAAGAGAAATACAAATGGCAGTGATGCATGAAGGGGCCGCAGAGAGAAAGGACGTGGAGCAAAAGTCCCACACAGGGACCCTTCTCACGGCAAGCAACAAACCTATCTCATGGGATGTAAAACGTCTCCCAAAACAGAAGACGCAAAAATTTTCAGAGTCATCCCGAACATGGAAATCAGACGGCGGGAACTCGGAAATTCTGAAATCAAAAGGGTATTCAGCACACCCTTCATCGGAAAATCCTGAATTGGGTTCGGCATCAAACCCCTTCTCACTGGATGCCATACGTCTCCCTGAATAGAAGATACATAAAATCTGAGAGCTCTCTGTCTTGAAAAATCTCCCCGCAATTAAACCCCAAAGGGCTACTGTTCACCACCGAAAAAAGAGAAGGCTTTGTCGGCGCCGTCAGAAGCAAATCTGGTGGGGGCCTTTGGCTTCCAGACTCTCACTCTCCCTCTCAACCTCACTCTCGGTCTCGACAGCACAGCTGAAAACGAACTTCCAAAAAATTTGGGGTAAACTCCTACGACGAATTTCTCCAAATTTCATCTTCTCTTTTCTCATATCCCTTTATGTTTTACAAAATTCCTCTCCAATGGCGTTGAAATTTTTTCGTGAAGCAAAGAAACAGAGACAATTTTACGGAATCCTGAATTTTGGGTCTTAAACGCAAGAGGGGATTTTTTTTGGGAATTCCGGGAATGCTATAAAAAATTTTGGGGGGATTTGTTTTTCTATTGATGCGCACAGTACCTGTGTATATGTTCGTTGTCAAATTGAAAATGTGGGGCTTAATTTTTTGGGTTCCATATTTGCTACTTGGGCACTGTTCGTGGAAATATTTCAATTCAGTGGGAGTTCTGAATATGAGAAGGTAGCTAACGTTGGAAAAATGGGAGATAATGTTTTTTGGGTGTGCTGGGAATGGTCTTGTGGTTGAATGATATCAAATTTTATGGAATGAATTGTATTATTGTGGATGAATAGCGCAACAATGTGGCTGTTTCTGGTCATTTTTCCAGCACTATCAGTCCATTTCAAAATGTTGTGTTAAATTTTTTTGATGATGTGTATGCTGCTTGGCCACTGTTTGTCAAAAATCGTCAATCAGGAGAGAGTTCTACTACAATGTCCTTCCATTACTATGGCCAGCCTCTACATCAGCAAAATATGTTACAAGATTATGTGAGGACGGGAACCTATTATGCTGCAGTGATTACTGCTGTCCAGCTCTGTGAACACAGGTTGGAAAAAAGAAAACTAATAGGTCCATATTTAGGCCAACAGCATGGCAGTGTTTATTGGTAGAGAGTAAGTTGCACTCCATTGACTTCTTTAAACCTAGAAAAGGCACTCTTAACCCAGTTGAGTGATTTTTTTTCACACCGAAGAGTCACTTATGGATGTGGAGAGGAAACAGGAGGAAGATGCTGGATTTGCAGCACTTGGATTCTTCCACAAATTTTTTTGTACTGCTGTTGTCGCATTGCAGAAACCAATGCTGCCAACAGTACCACTGTAGAAATCAGTGCTGAAATTTAAAATTGTCGTTGCTATTGCAGTGAAGAAAGGTGGAAAACAACAGCAAATGCAAACTATGAGTAAGGACTTTCTTTCATCGGTGCCAAATTTGGGTGTTGCCGGTGGCACACTAGATGCTGCCAACCAGGATAATGGGGCAATGTTGATGGTGGTATATGCAAACTGTGGGAGGAATACAGTCATATTTTTTTTCAGCATTGACCTCTATTCCAGCAGTATGGAAGGTCACTCTATTCCAGAAGATTTGAAGGTCAATCTGCCCACAGTTCAGATGCCCAATCTCTTGCAGTGGGCTCATCCTATAAGTGTTGACATGCCTACGATAGAGGGGGAGTTCAGGAATTATATAATCAGAAGTTATGTTGAAAAGGGGACTGTTATACTTGGTGGAAATTATTGGGTGGTCGAAGTGAGAAAAATGGGGAGACTAATGGGTTCTTCCACCAAATGTTGTCTGCGATGCCAGTGCAGAACACAATGCTGCCAGACAGCCAAGGTTATTGTTATGTTGTGACAGTCCAACACACATTGCCGCTAGACACCCAAGGACACAGTGCTGATGTCGCAGTGCAGCACCCATTACTGCTAGACACCCAAGAACATAGGCTGTTGTTGCAGTGCAAAAAAATATAGCAGCTAGCCAGCCAGTAACCAGTGCTGAAAACTGTGGCAATGCAACAACTATTGCTGCTAGACAGCTAGCAACCAATGCTGAAAATGGTGGCGGTGCAACAAAACTTGTTGCTAGACAGCTAGAAACCATTGCTAAAAACAATGATTTTTATGCTTTGCAGTTGGGTTTTTCTAGAAATGGTGGAAAATATACTGTGGAGAATAATTTTTCATACTGTGGATAGAAAACAAATCAATTTCTAGATAGTCTCATGGACAACACTATTGTTGAGCTCTACACAAAGGTTTTTAGAGGCTTATTCATTGTCTAACAAAGGGAGCTAATGGTCATCGCCTTGGGGCAGCTGGGACGGTTGAAGCAATCCTTGTTGTCCTTTCGACAACAATAGCGATGCCATACATGGCAAGGATTGCCAACGTCTACACTGCTACTACAGAAATTCCCCAGAGCGTACTACTTGCTCTTTGTGACTCCTTTCAGCAGATTTCCAAAATGGTGCTACTGCCAACCCATGCATCCACCATATTGGTCTACGGCTGCCGTAAAGACTTCAATGGCGGAAGTATGTTGTTGTATGTGCGAACTTCATCAGTAAGGGATCCATAGATAAAGCTATTGGTTTTGTAACATAGGGGTTATGTACAGCTTCACTAGAACTATTTGGTTTAATGGAAACTCATGTCATTGGACTAGATGAGGTCACTTACCTACGTCTGCTCAGTGCTTACACTCATTGTACTTTAGTCAAGAATGTTCAGCACTTTGTTGAACATGGACTGGGTCCAAAGATTGATTTTACCGGGGACATACTGCATTTTGTCAATGAGGCAACCGTTGGGGTAGATCACACAAGGGTTGTTATCAAAGTAGAAGTTGCCAGTTTGGAGCAGGTAATAGTTCAACTTGTTGTTCAGGTGCTTATCCGTATTGGGGTATGCTACAGCAAATGATGCTAGTAGAGTTAGCAAAAAAAAAAAAAAAAATTGCTTCTCTGGTTGGATGCTCCAGTTTTGTAGTCCAAAGGGCTGACACAGATACCGCAGATGCTACTTGAGAACAAGTGGAGACGTTGGCACGGGCAAGCAAACCCTACCTTTGAGCTTGAGGACAAGCTCTTTCTCCTAGGGGGTGTAATGTTATGCACCTAATAATATTATTATTTTAATTTTTTTCTTTAATTTACTTTATTTTATTTAATTTAAAGAATTAATAGGTCATAGGGGTATTTTTGGAATATTTTATTTATAGGGGTATTTTTGTAATATTTTATCTTAAACCTTGTAAGGGTGAACCGTATTTAAGGGGTAAGAGTAATGAGAAAGGCAAGTATTGATTTAGAGTAAACAAGGGTTTTAAGTTCTCCTCAATGAGCTCAGGGGTGTGCATTCTCCTCAAAGAACCTAGGGTTTTCAAGCTTCTCTTCGGCTTGATTTTCGTCTTTCTCTCCTTCCTATGAATCCATGTGTCAGATCGGGACCGTAACAAAAGTGCCAAAGGTTGCAGAAGACCAGCGAGCCTTAAGTGTTCGGCCTTGTTACGTTGACACATCGGACAGGAGGTCTTCATAGCCTACCAATAGAAATCCGCCCGAATGCGATGCAATGTGTTCTTGATGCCTTCATGAGTGTTGTCATGGTATGCATGGCTCAAACCAACTCCGAAGTGTGTATGATATATAATCTCAATTTGTAATAAATAAGAGAAGCATGAATGGTCCATCTAGAGTCCATGGCCCCCTTTGTAATTTTTTTGTGCATATCGAGACGAACCGAATTGTTGGCATTTTCCTCCTTGACCAAGTCTAAAAGAATAAAAAGAGGTTGGCTGATAGCATATAGAAGCGACGGAGTCTCCAAACTTTGTGACAAGGCATCGACTGTCTTGTTTAACCTACCTGCGTGGTATTCCATTGTAAAGTCGAATCTCATCAATTTACTAATCCAGTGTTATTGAGGAGAAGTCGTGAGTCGCTGCTCCAGTAAATATTTAAGGCTTTAATGATCAGTACGAATTAGAAATGCACGACCCCATAAGTACGGGTGCCAATGTTGCACAACTTTGGCCAACCCGATTAACTCTAGTTCATATGCTAGCAATTTGTGATGTCGTACTGCCAGCTGTTGACTGAAATATGCAATAGGGTGAAAGTGCTGATCTAGAACGGCCCCAATGCCCCCACCTGATGCGGCACACTCGACCTCAAATAAATCTTCAAAATTGGGAAGTTGCAGAACTGGTGCGGATGCAAGAGCTAATTTGAAATCAGAGAAGGAATGTGTGGCCTGATCATTCCAAATAAAGGATTTTTTCTTTAGAAGATTTGTCAATGGTGCTGCTATCGGTCCATAGTTCCTGATAAATTTTCTATAATATCTTGCCAATCCCAAAAACCCTATAAAAGCATAGGTATTCATAGGTTGCGGCCAATCGACAATAGCTTGAATTTTCTCGGAATCAACTGTGACCCCATCTTGGGAAATAATATGGCCGAGATAGACCACATGTGATGTCGCAAATGAGCATTTCGATTTCTTTATATGTAATTGATGGGCAAGTAACTATTCAAATATCAATCTTAAATGCTTTAAATGTTGATGTTCAGACTGGGCTGTAAATGAGTATGTCATTGTTATGCACATAGCCAATACTATCCAAAAGACAGGTCTGTTAGGAGCGGAAGGCATAGGTACTTAACCCCAGGACCCTAACATCACACCCCGCCCGGCTCGAGCCGATGACCTCGGCGGCTCACTAGTCGTAGTGCTCGCGCGTTGTCCACCCGTCTTGGAGACGACACCTCCAACGCCGTTGTCGCTGCACTCAAGATTCAAAGTCGGGACGTAGCACCTGCTTTGATACTAGATGTTATGCACCTAGCCAATACTACCCAAAAGACTGGCCTGTTAGGAGCGGAAGGCATAGGTACTTAACCCCAGGACCCTAACAGTCATCAAAGAAAACAAGTACAAATTTGCGAAGATAGTTGTGGAATACCTTGTTCATTAATGCCTAGAATGTGGATGGGATGTTGGATAACCCAAATGGCATGACCACAAATTCAAAGTGGTCGTGATGAGTGCGAAAGGTAGTTTTCTCAATGTCGTCTGGATGCATACGAACCTAATGATATCCGGAGCGCAAGTCCAATTTGGTGAATATATATGACCCGTGCAATTCATCTAAAATCTCCTCCACCACCGGAATAGGGAACTTATCTTTTACAATTTGGGCATTAAAATCCCGATAATCGACACAAAATCACCATGTACCATCATGTTTTTTAACGAGGAGGATTGGTGACAAAAATGGTGAACAATTGCTGCGAATAAGGCCTTTTTGTAGCATGGCTCGGCACTGTCTTTCAATTTCATCTTTCTGGAGGTGTGGGTACTAATAAGGTTGAACGACCACCACTTCGGAGTCCTATTTTAAACATATCCGATGGTCACAGTGCCTCAAGGGAGGCACCCCGAAGGGCTCTTGGAACAAGTCCAAGAATTCATCCAAGAGATGTTCTATGTTGCTGTCGGGATTGCCCTGTGTGTAAATCGTATGAATGTGATGTGGCTTGTCCACATGACTGACTTGTAATAATATTTGTTATCCGCCCGTTTCAAAACTCATAGTTAAAGCAGTAAAATCCCATAAAATAGGGCCTAATGTTTGCAGCCATTTAATACCCAACACCATATCGAACCCAGCTAGAGGTATGACAAAAAATTCAGAATGAAAGAAAGTCGTACCGATGAGAATTTTACTTTTTTGCTGATGTCGTAGCTAGGAACTTTTTCTCCATTGGCAACAGAAACTATTGCTATTGGGTGTGGAAGTATTTATAGTTGAAGGTGTTGAGCAACGGTCCAACTAAGAAAATTATGTGTACTTCCCGAATCCACAAGGCTGACAAGGTCCTGGTCCATCACCCGAGTGTGGACTTGCATAGTTTTGGTGGATTTATGTCCTGTAATGGCATGCAGAGAGATTTCTGGTGGATCCTCCTCAGTAGAATCATCAAGTTGTTGTGGTTCTGTGATTTCATCGACCTCTAACCAGAATAACCTTTTACACTGATGGCCTGCCTTGTATGTTTATTCACAATTGTAACATAAGTTCTTTGCCCTGTGCTCAGCCATCTCCCCACTAGTTAATTTTCAAATATACTGGGTGGGCAGGTTGTTGGGTCGTGTATCTGCTGCAAGAGTAATACTAGGATGATTTCTGACATGTTGGCCTACTAGAGAAGCTATCTGAGGATTAGTGTTACACTTCCCTTGCCAGCTAGTGGAAATGTTCTGGTCCCCTCGCTAAGTCGGTCTCTTATTTTGAACTTTTTGTCGTAGTTCAAGTGAGCGAACTAGATTCATTACTTGAGCTAAGTCAGGAGGTGCGTGGAGCTCCACCTCTAACCTTAATCTACGTGAACCATTCGACTGGCTCGTGCCAAATTTTCTTGGAACTTTTTTGTATATAGTTCCATTGTGCCAGTTTGTCGTAACAATACCAAATCCCCCAAGAGATTACTGTGTGTTGGAGGACCGAATTGGATAGTGCATAACTCAAACTCTTCCCAATCCAACTCTACTCGCTAAAACCAGGGTTGTGCTTCATCGAGCACGTGGAAAGTGACCAGTCCCACTTTATCAATTTCTGATGTTCTCTAATGGGTAAAACAAAATTTGCACCTATGTAACCAAATCAAGGGGTTATCTAACCCATTTGTTGAATTTATGAAAAAGTGAAATACTTCATTGACATCAATAACTTGTTGTAATCAGAGTACATGAACCTCTATTTATAATAGAGGAAGGTAGTAGAGTCCAATTACAATAAAACTACCCTTGTCCCAATTACACCTAAACTCTAACACTTCAAAATAAGTCCTAACATAATTAAATAACTCAATATAGATAAAAGACAAACATAAATCAAACTAAAACTCTTCTTGGTCATGACCCTAAGATAAAGATACTTTTGTGAGTCCTTCTTGATCTTGCAACTGATGTAATAAGGATGCCAGCTCATGGTAATCATTGTGGGTCCTACTTCTTATGGGCTTGGGCCCATCTTGCGGTCTTCCTTGGTCGTGTGGGCTTGAGCTTATCTTCCAACACTCCCCCTCAAGCTGGGGGTGAGAGAACAACATGAAGTCCCAGCTTGCGGCAAATGATGTATAGAATATTATTTTTTATAAAATAGCACATCTTCCAATATGCCGTCATCTTCCAATACTCCCCCTCACGTTGTTGCGTTCTTCATTGAGGCCCTGCGGCATTATATAAGTGAGTGTAAAAATCACTCCTAGTCGGTAAGCCTTTGCTTCATACTCCAGTCCTAATGCTGGATGTAGGGCACACTCCGTCTTCTATCGGTAGTGTGTCTATTGGCATTGCTCTGAAGTGTCCAACACTGTGTCCCCCCACAGGACAACGACTCTCAAGTGGTAGGAGACATAAAAGTCATTACAAGGGGGGATTACATAGATGTAATAATAAGTTACCCCGTCATGGGCTTCCAACCACAAATAATTTTGATCTTTTTGACGGGGATGAAGTTCCTCCATCATGGACTTCCAACCACAAATAATTTTGATCTTTATGACAGGGATGAAGTTCCTCCGTCATGGACACCCAACCACAAATAATTTTGAAATTTTTGACGGGGTAAAATAAATGATGACATGAGGCCACCTCTTCTTCAATAATAATGTCCCCAAAGAGACATAATAGTTGTAGCTGAATATAACACGATCATCTTCCAACACATATAATACGAACCAAATAATACACTTTGTAAAAGAGCCCATGAAATAATCCAATATAAAAATTTCTTCTTAGATGCACAAGTTTCATCTTTTGTGCTTCCCTTTTCTTGAATATTTTGGTCACATAAACTTATTCACAACATATTAAATAAAATACCTCTTTCTTGTACTTCTTCTACTTCTCCACCTCAAGCTGGGAGGTAATGGCAGTGATCCCAGCTTGAACCAAATATCATAGATGTAGCAATAAGTCCAAATAATAGAAATGTATAAATAAGCCCTCAAACCAGGCAGAAGTGAGATATTTTGCTGATATATCAACTCAAACAGGGACGCAAAACAATCGGCTTAAATTCGGATTTTCAATGTAACAGAATACCAACATGACCTTTGATTCTTCCAATTCGAATATATCTTTCAATGTAGATCAAATTGACATGAAATTTTTTCCTTGTGAAAGTATAATTCAATACCTTTAATCCAAGTATAAATTAAATTCATAAAATATAATTTTTAGAAGATAAATAATCTGATATATTTCGGTCTCTGTCATCTGGCCGAACTAAATACTGTTTCTCCTATTTTTCAAGAATGACCATTGACTCTTTAAAGATAAATATCTCATTATAAAAAGATCATACTGAGGATTGGTTGAATAGGTAAGAAAATATACTTACGTATCTTTCTTTTGATATATAATTCTCCATATAAAGTCTTTTTCTTGACAGCATGAAATACCTCGGAATTTGAAGCTTTCTGCAGTCGCTCGAACCTCTTTTTCAATCTGACCTTTGCTCCTTTAAATATCAATTTATATTTTTAGATAACCCAGATAAAAAATTGTTTGAATAGGTAAAATAACAAACTTACATATCTTTCTTTTGATATATATTTATCCATATAAAGTCTAGTTCTTGATAGCAAAAAAATACCTCGGAATCGGAATATTTCTGCAGTTGTTCGAACCTTTTTGCAATCTGACCTTCGCTCATTCAAATATCGATATCTCTCTATAGATAACTCCGATTGGAAAAAAAAGTTTTCTTTGGAAACTAGATTCAAATATCTTTTTGTAAATATATATTTTGAAATATAAAAAACTAATTATAGAGGGAAAAAACTCAAATCAAACTACATGTATAGGGATTGAAAAAAAATAACTCCGAACCTAGACTTAGGGTTTAGGGTTTAGAGAAAAGGATCACATTACCTCAGTGAGTTGACCAAGTCAACTCAGAGAACCTGTTCTGATACCATGTTGAATTTATGAAAATTTAAATACTTCATTGACATCAATAACTTGTTGTAATCAGAGTACATAAACCTCTATTTATAATAGAGGAAGGTAGTAGAATCCAATTACAATAAAACTACCCTTGTCCCAATTACACCCAAAATCTAACACTTAAAGATCAGTCCTAACATAATTAAATAACTCAATATAGATAAAAGACAAATATAACTCAACCTAAAACTCTTCTTGGTCGTGACCCTAAGATAAAGATACTTTTTGTGAGTCCTTCTTGATCTTCCAACTGATGTGATAAGGATGCCAGCTCATGGTAATCATTGTGGGTCCTACTTCTTATGGGCTTGGGCCCATCTTGTAGGCCTTCCTTGGTCGTGTGGCCCATCTTATAATAATCTTAGATATGTGGGACTTCCCTGGTCGTGTGGGCTTGAGCTTATCTTCCAACACCATTAAAAGTAGGGAGGCCAAGTTTTGTATAACTTGGTACGGTGCCTCCTCCTTGGTTTAAATTTCCTGTCTGGCCAGGAAAGGCAGTCCGCACTGTAAACTTGTCTCCCCCTCTGTTGTGCGAGTTGTCCTCTCCACTATGCTCTGGGGTTGAATTTCTTCCAACGTTAATATTTCCCATCATTCCAAAAAATTCTATCAATCTAGAGATTAAGATTTGGAATTTGTTCCAACTTCTCCATGAATATGGCAAACTTTCTTTCATTCTCTGTTTTTTTTTTTTTCTTCCTATGCCTACTGCCCTCTGATCATCAACTCTTTTCACTCACCATTGCTAGGCTCCCCTGTGTTACCCTGCTCTGATACCAAGTTGTTATGGTCCCTAGCCATGGATCGAGTAACTCGGCGTCGAATTTTTGAATCCAACACTGTAATAAAGTTGCTGCTCTCGGTAAGGATGGAAAGGAGGTTCTTTTCTTGGTTGTTCTCGGTAAGACTGAAAAGGAGTCTCCTTTCTTGGCTTTTCTAGGTAAGGTTGAGAACCCTTGCTACTCTTGGCCAGAAAGGGGTTGAACCCTTGGGTGCTCATTGCTGAGAGGGTAAGGACCCTCTTGTCAAGGTGCTGATGTTCACGTGTGAGGGATTAGGAGTTCCTAATCCTGCCTTGCTCGATTATAGGCTTAAGCACCTCTTTAGAGGTTGCTCTTGGGTTGGGAATTGGGGAAACCCCTTCCCTTGCTCGGAATGAAGGAGGGAAGCCCCCTCTTGCTGGTTTGGGCGAAGGGGAGGGTACAACCACTGAGTGAACTCGGAAACAGTAGCAATCCTTTCCTCTTTGATTCGGTAAAATCAATGCAAAACAGAATTCAAAAGAGAAGAGAAATAACCCAAATCAAGAGAGAAAGTATACTTGGAGCTCGTCAAGGAGAGCTCCAAAACCCTAGAGCTCGTCAAGGAGAACTCCAAACCCTGTTTAACCTAATTTAATGTTTGTCTTTCTTTTATTTCTCTACCCTCTCAATAGGGTTTGACGTCATTAGAGTTTTAGGGCTTAAATTGACAATTATGCCCCTGCGACCTGGATCATTACATACTTAATGAAAAAATATACTTAAAGCAATATAAAATATGAAATTTAAAAGTAATTATCTCAGTGAGTCATTGCCGCCTCATTTGGGTGACTCAGTGTGCTATTGAGTCCTCAACATATGTGCTTTGTTCTAGCATGATAAACAGGATTCTTTGCTAAATGAAGAGCACTTTGACTGTCACAATACAACACATTATTCCCATGCTTGAGACCTAATTCTTCCCATAAGGACTTCAATTATGCCATATCTTTGATGGCTTCAGTCATGGCGACTATCTTTTGAAACTTAGAGACCCAACTAACTACTGTACCACCCAATGTGTATACATATCTAGTGGTACTCTTCCTGCCATAAAAATCTCCAACCATGTCAGCATCTACATAACCTTGTAATCCCAAGTCTGAATTTCTGAAACATAAGGTTGAGCCTGTAGTGCCTCTCAAATACCTAAGAATCCACTTCACTGCTTCCTAATGTTGTTTACCCGGATTACTCATATATCTGCTCACAACTCCCACTACATGAGCTATGTCTGGTCTAGTGCACGCCATAGCGTACATAAGAATGACAATAACAGAAGTATAAGGAACATTGGCCATGTTGGCTTGCTACTACTCAGTAGAAGGTGAATGCACTTTAGATAGCCTATAGTGACTAGCCAAAGGAGTACTCACTGGTTTTGCATCATTCATGTTGAATCTACTTAGTGTCTTCTTCACATATTCTTCTTATGATAGTTTCAAGACATCAATGTCTCTAGTAATTCTCATCCCAAGGATTTTTTTTGCAACACCCAAATCCTTCATTACAAACTTCTTGGACAACTCCCTTTTCAACTAATCTTTTTCTTGTTTGCAAGTACTTGTTATCAATGTATCATCAACATATAGCAGTAGAATGATGTAGGAATCATCAAGCTTCTTCACATAACAACAATGATTCATTTTTCACCTCAAGAAACTATCACTACTCATAAAGCTATCAAACTTCTTATACCACTATCTTGGAGCTTGTTTAAGACCATACAAGCTCTTTTGAAATTTGCACATCATTTTCTCCTTTCCTTGTGCTTTGAAACCATGTGGTTGCATCATGTAAATTTCTTTACATCCAACTGCTCTAAGTGTAAGTCTTCATTTGCCACTAGTCCAAGCATTGTTCTAATATTAGTTAATTTCACCACTGGAAAGAAAATCTCAATGTAGTCAATGCCTTCTTTTTATTGAAAGTGTTTTACCACTAGTCTTGCCTTGTACCACTTGCTGCCCTCATGTTCATCTTTTACTCTGTACACCCATTTATTCTGTAAGGCCTTCTCCCTTTTGGCAACTTGGTCAGTTGCCATGTCAAATTGAATAACACTGAATCCATTTTGTCCTTCATGGCCAACTCCCACTTGGTTGATTCATCAACTTGCACGACTTCCTCATAACTTTGTGGTTCACCTTTATCAATCAATAACATATAATTCAATGTTGGGGAGTTCTTCGGTGGTGGTCTGCTAGTTCTGGCAGCTCTCCTGAGTTCAGTCATTGGAATGTTCTGATTTACTTCTGAAGCTATGTTTTCCTGGTCTTCCTGAATGATATTCTCCATCTCAATAACTGAAAGATCTCTTAGCTAAATCACTTTAGACTTCTTGCTTCATCACTTGCGCTTTTAGACTCTGTTCTCAACCTGTCTTTAAACATGGAACCTTCATTGAAGATTACATCTTTGCTCCTAATAACCTTACAACTTTGGTCATCCCAGAAGCCATAACCAAACTTGGTACCACCATAGCCAATAAAGAAACATATCTTAGATTTAGCATCAACTTTTTTTTTAACAAAAAAATCAATATGAATATAAGAAACACAACCAAAAACTTTCAAGAAAGAAAGCTTTGCCACTCCAGGCCTCTTCTAGTATTTTTCAATCCAATGGTGTTGAGGTACCTTTGTTGATCAAATAGAGAGCGGTGCTAATAGTCTTAGACTAGAACATCTATGTCAATCCTGCATGTAATCTCATGCTCCTAGCACGCTCGTTTAAAGTTCTGTTCATCCTCTCAGCCACACCATTTTGTTGAGGTTTTCCAGGAATGGTCTTCCTCATCGTGATTCCATCATAAGCACAATACCATTTGAAATCATCATCTATATATTCTTCCCCATTATCTGAATGAAAGCACTTCACCTTCAAATCTGTCTCATTCTCAACCATTGATCTCCATCTCTTGAAGGTATCAAAGACATCAGATTTCTTTTTCAGAAAATAAACCCATACCTTTCTGCCTGCATCATCAATAAATATCACATAGTAGTTTGAACCACCAAGGGAAGTAACATTTGAAGGCCCCTACACATCTATGTGAACCAACTCCAATTTTGTTGTCTTTTGCTTCTTTCCAGCCTTGGAAAAGCAAACACTTTTTTGTTTTCCAAAAATACAGGCTTCACACAAACTATTGTTTACAGTTATCAACCCTAGTAGCTTCCCTTTGGATTGAAGCACTTTCATTCTCTTCTCACTCTTGTGACTTGCCTATAATGCTACAAATCAGAATCAGTAACAACATCAACAACTGCATACATGTCTGTGCAACTGGAAATGATGTACAGAGTTCCAGTTTTAACTCCTCAAGCAACAATCATGGCTCCCTTAGTGACTTTCCAAGCAGCACCATTAAAAGATACATTATGACCTTCATCACCAAGGTGTCGTACTGAGATCACATTACACATCAGTTTTGGTACATCTCACCTTGTGAATTTTTCACACTGATCCATTTGACATCCTCAAACAGACATTACTAATACCAACAATATCCAAAGGTTCTCTATCAGCAAGATACACCTTCCTATATTCTCTCGCAATGTAATTCTCCATGAACTCACGGTGCATAGCAGTGTGAAAGGAAGCCCCCGAATCTGTCACCCAAGAATCAATTGGGCTATCAACTAACAAGAGTAAAGCATCTTGTACTTCTTCAGTCACCGCATTTTTAGCATGGCCTTTCTTTTCATCCTTCTTCGGTGCTCTATAGTTCTTCGTTATGTGACCGAACTTGCCACAATTCCAGCACTCCACATTCCTTCTGAATTTGGACTTGCTTCTTCCATTTCTTGACTTCCCTCTACCATTGCCTTTGTTGGAATTCCTCTTGAAGTTCCTACCCCTATTATCAACACTTAGGGCAGAATTAGATGTCGACAATTCTCTGGAGTCCTTTCTATGAACTTCCTCTACAAGAATGGTATCCCGAACATCATTAAAAATCAACTTCCCATTGCCTATAGAGTTGCTAACAGCAGACCTCATAGGCTCCCAACAATTTGGCAGATACGCCAAAAGAATTAAAGCATGAACCTCATCATCAAATTTAATTTGAACCAAGGTCAATTGATGGACAATCGTGCTAAACTCATTTGAATGCGATGCCACTAATTTATTTTCTATCATCTTTAAATTGAAGAGTTTTTTTCATGAGATGTACGTTATTATTTGTGGAAGGTTTCTTATACATATCGAACAGAATCTTCATCATCCCCACTATGGTTTTCTCTGATGCCACATTGTGAACAACGTTCTTCGATAGTGTTAACCGGATTACTCCCAACACCTGTCTATCGAGGAGATTCCACTCATCATCTTTCATACCATCTAGTTTCATATCCAAAAGTGGTGCATGCAACTTTTTCTATACAGATAATCTTCGATCTGCATCCTCCATAAGGCAAAATCTATACCATCAAACTTGTTGATTCCAAGTGCCGATCCTTCTCCACCAACCATTGCTCTCAATCATGAACCAAAGCTCTGATACCAGTTGTTAGGAATTAGACAAGCAAGCACACCCAAAGACCTTTACGGGAAGAGAAAATGGGTCTTCACTAGGAAATAATACAAAATAGGGAGTCTTATGATGAAGTACTGATGAAGGTAACCTATTGATAAGGAAACAGGCAATAAGTATGGCATGAGGCCAATAAAAGTAGGGTACCTTCATGGAGTAGAGGAGGCTACATGCAAACTCAAGGAGATGACGATTCTTTCTTTCATCAACACCATTCTATTTATGTATGTAGGCACAAGATGTTTGATGGAACAGGCCATTACCTTCATAGAAGAACTAAAACTCACTAGACAAGTACTTTTAGCATTATCAGACCAAAGTACTTGAATTTTCTTGCCAAACTGGGTTAATACCATAGCATGAAAGGCCTTAAAGATAGTAAATATGTCAGATCTGTCTTTAAATAGATATAACCAAGTAACCCGGGTAAAATCATCAACAAAAGTGAAAAAATATTGAACTTGAGAAATATTGGAGACACTCAAGGGTCCCCATACATCATAATGTATAAGAGAAAAGGGAGCAACACTTTTATTGGTAGGGAGAGGAGAATATATATGTCGTTGGTGTTTGCTTAACTAACAAACATCACAATTTAAAGTAGACAAAGACTTTAAAGAAGAAAATAAATGTCAAAGAGAAGATGTAGAAGGATGGCAAAGCCGGTTGTGCCAAACTTGTGCCTCAGATGGAGAGGATGAAAGTGCAGCTAATGGAGGCAGGTCTAAGTAATACAAACCCCCCTTTTCATGGTCTCCACCAATCACCTGCTTTGTTGTTAGATCCTGAAATACACAAGAAGATGGTGAGAAGGTGACCGAGTAATTTAGATGTTTTGTGAGCTGACTTACTGAGAGTAAGTTTAAATGGAATTGAGGAACAAATAGAACATCTCGAAGTGGGATAGAGGGTATAATAGAAGATGATCCCTTGCCAACTACTTTGGTTTGGGTAGCATTAGCTATAGTAACAAACTTATTGGGAATACATGGAGATAAAAAAATTCGCATATGTTTGTTAGTTGAGAGATGTTCGAAGGCGCCAAAGTCTATTATCCAAGATGAAGAGGACAAAGTGGAAGAAAGCATACCTGAAGCAATATTGGTAGCAGCCGTAGGTAAAGATGTAAGGTAAGAACCCATGAATGACATATTATTCAAATTTTGGACAATCAAATGGGCCAAATGGAAACCTCAATTAGTTGGCTAGAGGCACAAAGTTTGGGGAAATTACCCTCTCAAACGGTATTAAATCCAAGAGAAAAAGCAAGTGCAATCTTTTTTATAAGTGGTAAAAAAGTTGAGATTCCGGTAAAGGCAGCCCCTGCATCGTCG